>NC_039363.1:123752176-124389051 GCF_003573695.1 Papaver somniferum | reverse complement strand
TAGGAACCAGTGTGAACCTACTCCCATACCATGTGTACCTTAAGTTAGGGCTTGGTGAGATGAAACCTACCCGGATGACACTTCAGATAGCAGATAGGTCCGTTAAAATTCCTCGTGGTGTGATCGAGGACGTTCTTATTGAGGTCGACAAGTTTATTTATCCAGTGGATTTTATTATCCTAGATACCCAACCTGTCCCTGACCCAGAGAACCAAATACCAGTGATTTTAGGTCGCCCTTTTTAGCTACATCCATTGCGATCATTAACTGTCGAAATGGTATTATGAATTTGTTTTTTGGTAATATGACTATTGAGCTGAACATTTTTAATATTAGTAAGCTACCCTCTGAACTAGATGACTCGAGCATAGAAGAGGTGAACATGATAGGAACATTAGTCGAGGAGTCATTACCAAACACTTTGTTAGAAGATCCATTAGAGAAATGCCTAGCCCACTTTGGGATTGATTTTGATGATGATGATGATGATGATAATGTGATCAATGAGGTGATACTTTGTTAGATTCAACCCCTAGTAATGAGGTGAATGCTTTGATAGACACTAGTAATGGCTGGAAACCTGAGTTCGAACCTCTACACGTTTCTAAGTCTACCCTAGTTCCTTCGTTAGAAAAGCCTCCTAAGTTGGACCTTAAACCATTACCAGATTCCCCGAAGTATGTGTTTTTAGGCCCATCTGAAACTTTACCTGTGATTATAGCATCCGACTTGTATAGTGATCAGGAAAGTAGGCTAGTGACCGTCTTTCAGAATAACAAGGAAGCTTAAGGGTGGACCATAGCATACATTAAGGGTATAAGTCCTACTGATTGTATGCATCATATCTATTTAGAGAGTGACACCAAACCTTCTAGGGAGATGCAACGTCGACTGAACCCTAATATGAAAGAAGTAGTTCGAACCGAGGTTCTTAAGTTGTTAGATGCAGGCATTATCTACCCCATTTCAGACAGTAAGTGGGTCAGCCCCGTTCAGGTTGTTCCCAAGAAATCCGGTATTACTATAGTCCAGAATGATAACAATGAGTTAATCCCAACCCGGATGACCAAGGGTTGGCATGTCTGTATTGACTATAGGAAATTGAACAAGGTCACTAGGAAGGACCACTTTACGCTTCCCTTCATCGACCAAATTCTAGAGAGATTAGTTGGACGTAGCCATTATTGCTTTTTAGATGGATACTGCGGTTATAATCAGGTTGTCATAGCCCCAGAAGACCAAGAGAAAACCACTTTTACCTGTCCCTTTGGTACCTTTGCGTATAGACGCATTCCTTTCGGGCTTTGTAATTCTCCTGCGACCTTTCAGCGTTGTATGTTGAGCATATTTTCTGACATGGTAGAACGGTTCTTAGAGGTCTTTATGGATGATTTTTCGGTGTTTGGTTCTTCTTTCTATGAGCTCTTGCATCATTTGTCATTAGTTTTGACTAGGTGTAAGGAAAAGAATTTAGTGCTTAATTGGGACAAATGTCACTTAATGGTTTGTTCAGGAATTGTTCTAGGGCATATCGTATCTTGGAAGGGTATAGAGGTAGATAGAGCCAAAGTTGACCTCATTAAAACTTTACAGGTCCCAAAAACCGTAAGATATATTAGGTCATTCTTAGGGCATGCAGGTTTTTATCGTCGATTCATTAAGGATTTTAGCTTGATTTCTAGACCTCTTTGCAATTTTCTTGCAAAAGACGTTAAGTTTGTCTTTGATGATGCTTGTTTAGAGGCTTTTGATAAGCTTAAGAATTTACTCACTATCTCCCCCATAGTCCAGGCACCCAACTGGAACCTACCCTTTGAGATCATATGTGATGCGTTAGATTATGCTATTGGTGTTGTGCTAGGTCAGCGAGAAAATAAGTTACTTCATGTGATTTACTATGCTAGAAAAACTCTGAATGATGCCAAGTTGAACTATACCACTACGGAGAAGGAACTATTAGCTATTGTGTTTGCCTTAGACAAGTTTAGATCCTACCTCTTAATTTCTAAGATCATAATCTTTACTGATCATGCTGCTTTGAAGTATCCTCTTTCCAAGAAGGATACTAAACCTAGATTGATTAGATGGATCCTATTGTTGCAGGAATTTTCCTTAGACATTAGAGACAAAAAAAAGGTGCAGAAAATGTAGTAGCAGACCACTTGTCTAGGCTTGCTGTGGATACCCTTAATGATTCTCCTCCTGTTAGGGATAATTTTCCTAATGAACAACTGTTCTTTGTTACCCAAGCACCTTGGTATGCGAATATAGTGAATTATCTTGTTACTGGTCGAATGCCCCAACATTGGGGTAAACAAGATTATTCTAGGTTTTTAGCCGAGGTGAAGCACTTCTTTTGGGATGATCCTTATTTGTTTAAGTATTGTCCAGACTAGATTATTAGGAGATCTATACCTGAGAGTGACCAGTCCAGTATTATTTCCTTTTATCATGATCATGCTTGTGGGGGTCACTTTAATGCTAGACTGCTGCTAAGATATTGCAGTGTGGATTCTATTGGCCTTCGTTGTTTAAAGACTCCCATAGTCACTGTGTTACTTGTGAGCGTTACCAGAAATTAGGAACCATTTTCCGTAGGAACATGATGCCCTTGAACCCGATTCTAATTGTTGAGGTCTTTGATGTGTGGGGTATTGACTTTATGGGTCCGTTTCCTAATTATTTTGGTAACTTATACATCCTTGTCGCTGTAGACTATGTCTCTAAGTGGATTGAGGCGGTTGCGTGTAAGACTAATGACCATGGGGTTGTGATTGAGTTCTTGAAAGATAATATACTTATACGTTTTGGTACACCGCGAGCTATAATTAGTGATGGAGGGTCGCACTTTTGTAATGGACCTTTTAGGCTTTTGATGAAGAAATATGGTATTACACATAAGGTGGCTACTGATGGGCCCGGAAACGTGTATAGAAATGATGCGATGGAAACGGGCCTACAGTAATACCGCAAGTGCACGGTCGTCAGTTGTAGCTCGTGCAAGTACGGGTCGATCCACAGAGATTGGGTGTGTTTCGGAAGTGTTTTAGCTAATTGGGTTCCTAGATTTGCTTTGGGCTTAGAAGCCTTTTGGCTTAAATTGGGCTTTGAGTACTAATGGGTTTGAATGCCCTTTGAATGAATTGGGCTTAGTGGGTTTGTTAAAAATAGAATGAACTGAGCTTGGGCTCAGTTTGTCTTTGAAATGCAAATGGGCTTTGGCCTTAAACTTAAGCTTTTGATTAAGCCCACAGTTTGTTGGATTGGGCCTTAACAATGAATTTGACTTGGGCCTTAATGAACTGGGCTTTGGTTTTGGTCTTTACAGGTGGGCTCAAATTGTGCCCTGGGCTTTTGGAAGTGAGCTTTGGAGAGCAAAGCAATCAGCAGCAATGCAACAGCCACAGAAGTGGATTGGCAGCAGCAGCTGCAGAGAGGCAAGTAGCAGTGCAGCAAAAGGAAGGCAGCAGCAGCTGCAGAAGGCACCAGGTGCAGGAGTGGCAGCAGCAGGCAAGGAGTGGCAGCAGCAGCAAGGGAAGCTACAGCAGCACAAGTGCTGCAGCAGCAATTGCAACAGTAGAAGAAATGCAACAGAAGTGGATTGAAGGGGAGCAAGTAGTAAAGAAAATATAAAACAGGAAATGCAGGTAAAACAAACAAGTGAAAAAAACAAAACTAAACAGTTGAAGATGGATTTATGGATGACAGGGAAGGTTGATTATGGAACTAGGGGTTGAGTTCATTCCAACTTTTACTGTGTATTCTCCTATAGGAAGTTAAACACAACTATGGTATTATTTCCAAAGCACTAATTGTCTTTCTACAGCACAACTAGTCAAGGGATTATGAATTCAGCTTGAGTTGCAGCTTATCAGCAGCTCATGAACCTAACTACAAAGCATACTTGGCATACATTGTGAAAGTGAGGTGATGATGAGCTAAGTTCAAGTTTTTCCTAAACTTGTTTAGCCTTCTAGAGCAGTGTGATCAATATACTACACAATAAGACATTAGATATTCATCAAGTCCCTAGCAGGGTGATTTAGAACATGACAAACAGCATAACAGTTGAGCATTTAACAGTGAATAGAAGGTCTAACATGAACACACACAACAAACATTGAACTGAAATTAACATGTGACACAAACATCTAACATACTAACATACTAACAGGATACACATACAACAAGAACACAAGCATTACAGGGATATCATACATTGAACAAGTGCAGGAACAATTATCCTAACCCAAACAGGGGGAAACTTGGCTAGTCCAAGTACCAGTTTTACATCTCATACATCAGTTCTATTTATACCTAAATTAGCAAATTAGGGTTTACACCCATTTTCCCCAAATGTCCTCACTCAACAGTACAATTAGGGTTTAAATTATTACCCAAAATTTAGCTTCCAAACTCCAAAATTTGCTCGACCCATGCTTCTTGATGTTTCTCTGATGCTTTTCCTTCTCCTATTGTCCCCTAATTTCTAGCTATTTTACTCACCCCAAAACCTAGGGTTTCAGAGGTTGTGAGATGAAGAAAATAGCTAGGCTAGGGTGTTGGGGATGGTAGTGGCAGTGATGGAACTGGTGGTGGTGGCAGAACTGTGGAGGTGACAGAACTGTGGAGGTGATGGTGGTGTAAGCGACAGCGGCATGGCAGAGAGGGGAGGTGCAGTTGCAGTTGCAGAGCTACTGTCGGGTGGAGGAGAAGAAAGAAAGGGAGAAGAATGGGTCGGGTCAGGGTATAGGTATAGTCTGCTACTGTGTGAGGCGGGATATCAAATTTAGATGTTGGCGAATCTGAGATGTTGGATCATTGGTTCTGAGTGGAATCGAACGGATAGATTGAAGGATGTGTGAAGCGACCGTCGGATTCTGAGGTGCAACGAAGTTAACGGCACCAGATGGAGTTAGGTACTATAGTGTAAGGCGGAATCATCGGGATTTGATGCACAGGCATTGGAGCGACCGTTGGATTCAACTACCATCTAATCTGAAGGCTTGGAATTTCAGCGTTGTGGTGCTCGGCAGAGACATCCGATTTTGATGATCTATGAAGGAGCGACCGTCGGATGCTTCTGAGAACTGATCTGATGGCTGAGAACGGAGGCGCTTTTGTGTGTAGAAAATGAGGTTGTGCGCACCATTCTTCGCGGCTTCCTTGCGTAATTTCTCCCGGCTTTTCACTACTTTTCTGCTCTTTTCGCTCCGCGACTCATCCGAACTTTATTTACTACCTAAAAATGCAAAATTAATTAATAAAAATATTTATTCTTGAAAACAATGAAAATACAGAATATGGGATAAAATGTAGAATTAATGCATAAAAGATGAGTTAAATGCCAACAAAAAGGGATAAATATATACAATATTTGGCACTCATCAAATACCCCCAAACCTGAATTTTACTTGTCCTCAAGTAAAACAAAACTAAGGAAATCCTAACTATACCACTGTCGCTGGTCTCTCGAATGCATTTAGCGTATGCACTAAGCCTTTTAAACCACTAAGTGTCCCTAGTGGACGAGTTGAAGTCTCGTGAAGGTTTACCAGAGGTGTGCCTACAAAACCTAAGGACAAAATATAAGCTCAGATTCCATCAAACGTGACATGTGCAAAACAGTTAAGGCTCACAGCAAAATGGAGATGTCAATCTAGCTATCGAAGGCACAATCCTAGCACTGATAACAAATAAAGACATGTGATAAGAGTGTAAAGTGTATCTACACATGTGTAAAGAAAGATCTGAAGTTATGACTACTAATCACCAAGAGATAGTTTCTCAGGCTAAGAACTGAGGTCGAAATCTAGCTAGCTGTCCGGACTTTACGAGAATTGTGAATGAGTTGGAGGTATTTCACAATTTCTCGCGTTGTACATCAATGGCATACACCCTCCTTGCTTATTACAACGAAACAACAAAAGATGCCTATTTACATGACTCTTATTTACATTGACAAATCTCTTTTATTTTTGGAACAAGAGATGATGGAATTGATAAATACTTGATTTTTTTGGTATTTTTCTGATATTTTTTTTTTTCTGAATATATACATCGTTTTTTTTTTTTTTTTTTTTTTTTTTTTTTTTTTTTTGAACAAGGAAACACTTTTGATACATATACAAAAGGAAACAAAAGATTACATGACACTTTGCAAGAGGTAGCCCTTTTTGATGCACCCAGTTAAATTCGATGGTTGTCTTTCTTAATGTAACCTCCACCTTCTATCCCAACCAACCAAAGAACAAGCTAGTCAAGTTTCGTTCAGTATTCTAAAGTGATTGGCAATCGTAACTTCCTATCCAACACCTTGAAGATCGAGGCCATACATGTATTGGTAGATCGTGCGCGTGCAAATTTCTTATCACTATGTGAATTGTGCTAGAATCAGGGTGCCTAAATATCTAGACTAAGACTCCTAATAAAAATACATATTTGCACAAGAGTCAACATTTCAAGGTAAATGAGCTCCATTTTTTATGATTTTTCATTTTTTAATTTTTTTGAATTTTTTCGATTTTTTCAAAAGAAGAAGGAGTTCGTTTTCAATTATAGCATATTATCATGGTATCTACTCTATACCCCCAAACCTAAACTAAACATTGTCCTCAATGTTTCAAAATATGGAAAGAATTAAAATGCAACATATGGAAAGGGACATGCTGAGTAGAGTAAAAGGAGAGAGAATACCCGATTTCGGCGAAAGCAGAATTAAAACTCCGTTATTCAAGGCAAAAATCCAACATATTTCAACCGAGATCATATTGGATTAGCAAAATATATACAAAAGGAACAAAAGGGTTTTTAAGAAATTTTATCTACTGGATTATGTACAAAAATATTCACCATACACTAACAATCTAAAGAGTTGAGGATCAACCCACAAGACAAAGTGTAGAGACAAAGGAAGATTCAAAACACTAAAATTGGACTTAAATGGGAATGAGAGTGAAAAACCGAATGAATTACCTCTAAACCTAAATTGTTCAACAGGTTTACTTTTAAGCACAAAATTTTTTAATTTTAAGGGTTCAGGATTCAAAAGGTCTAACTCATAATGGACTGTTTTCGGGATGGGCAAACATGCAATTTCCAACTGTGGCTCTTTAAAAGTGTTATATTTTGAAGCAAAATAGTCCAACAGGACTTGGGAAGCACACAGTTCCAATCCTAGATTAGGAATTTTCAGAAAAATTGGTTTTACAATATTGGCACAAACCAAATCTAGGTTGGGTGGAAGGCCATCAGATTGTGACTTAGGTAGAAGAATAGGCATATCATTATCAATCAAATCAAAATCTTCTAAATCATCTACACATGTCACATCATGCTCACAATCATCAATCAAATTGGCAAGATCACAATCAGAATTATCAACATCATCAACAGATTTATTCTCGTGTATCGGCACATCAGGGGAAACATCACATGGAATACTAGAAGAAATATCATGCATTAAGGTCGGGGAAGGCAGAGAAGCCTAATGTATTTGAACCCAAAGGTTCCATAACATTTTCAGTATAGACATGTTCTTCTAACATAACATCATAATCATCATCATCATCATGATAGGAATTTGCAATCTAGGATAATTTTCAATCCTAAGGTCGGAGCTATTACAAGAATAAAACTCTAATTCATGAGGGTGACTCATATCATGTGGTGTTGTTCCTGTTTCCCTAACGGATTCCCATTGATGGGTTTTCTCTGCAATCTCGGCTAAAAAATTCCATGCATCATCCACAGATTTATCAATAAACTCACCATTACACATAGACTCAACCATGGTTCGAGATTTAAAGTCTAGTCCCTCATAGAGGATGACGACAAGTCTCCACTTCTCAATTCCATGGTGCGGACATTCACTCAACAAATCATTAAAACGTTCAAAATAGTGAAAAACAGTTTCCTCATCCAATTGGACAAAACAATTGATATTTTGACGAATAGCGATGGTCCTGTGATGTGGAAAGAATTTTTGGAAAAATTGATTAGTGAGTTGTTCCCAAGTAGTGATTGATTGTGGTCTCAAACCGTAAAACCATGTTTTGGCCCTTTCCTTTAAAGAAAATGTAAACAAACGCAATTTCAGAGAGTCTTCGGACAAATGATCAGGTTGCATAGTCCGACAAATTTGTTCAAACTCCCTTACATGAGTATAGGGGTTCTCAGAATCGAACCCTCGAAATATAGGAAGTATTTGTATCATGCTTGCATTTATTTTAAAAGGGTTATTGGTTTGAGGTAAGACAATACATGATAATGGAATTTGTATTGATGGATACATGTATTCATGGAGAGCACGAGGTTGGCCCATTTTGAAATGACACAAAGCCCACTATTTGGTTTTTAATGGGTTTTAAAAAAATTTGGTTTTTGATGGGTTTGGATTTTTGGGAAAAATTTGGTTTTGGTGGGATATAAAAGAAATTTGGTTTAAAATTGGGAACAAAAGAAAATTTTGGTTTTTTTGAATGGGAAAAAAAAGATTTTTTTTTTTTTTTTTGTTTAAGAAAATAAAATTTGGTTTTTGAATGGGAGCAAGCCCACTGTGCAAGCCTCTAATGAAATGGAAGGAAGGCTGCGGCCCCCAATCGGTTACAAGCTCAGCTGGGTTTAAACCCAGAGTCCAAAATACAAGTCCAATGGAAAAATTTAAACAAGCCCACACAAAATAAATACAAGCCCACAAATTAAACAACAAGCCCAAAAATAAATTATTACAAGCCCAAATAGAAAAATAAAAAGCCCAAAAAAAATTGGGTTAATTATTACAAGCCCACAATTAAATAAATTTGGAAGCCCACAGGTTGGGTTCTCTCAATTGAATGGGTTTAGGCTTACCTTTTTAGCACAGCCCAGCTGCTCTGATATTGTTGCAAAAACCCAGTTGGGTTTTGGTTCTTTTCCTTGGTGGCGTCCCAGCAGAGGAAAAACAGGTTCAGAACGGCAGGTCCAACAGCAAATGAAATGAAGCAGATGCAGATGCAAATGCTATGAAATGAAATACAAAATAGCTAAAGAAAAACACAGATAAAACACAACACCAATTCCCCGGCAGCGGCGCCAAAAACTTGGCGGGCCTCTAAAAGGGTATAGAAATTATCCCCGGCAGCGGCGCCAAAAACTTGGCAGGTCCGGAAGGTGTATAGAAATGATGCGATGGAAACGGGCCTACAGTAATACCGCAAGTGCACGGTCGTCAGTTGTAGCTCGTGCAAGTACGGGTCGATCCACAGAGATTGGGTGTGTTTCGGAAGTGTTTTAGCTAATTGGGTTCCTAGATTTGCTTTGGGCTTAGAAGCCTTTTGGCTTAAATTGGGCTTTGAGTACTAATGGGTTTGAATGCCCTTTGAATGAATTGGGCTTAGTGGGTTTGTTAAAAATAGAATGAACTGAGCTTGGGCTCAGTTTGTCTTTGAAATGCAAATGGGCTTTGGCCTTAAACTTAAGCTTTTGATTAAGCCCACAGTTTGTTGGATTGGGCCTTAACAATGAATTTGACTTGGGCCATAATGAACTGGGCTTTGGTTTTGGTCTTTACAGGTGGGCTCAAATTGTGCCCTGGGCTTTTGGAAGTGAGCTTTGGAGAGCAAAGCAATCAGCAGCAATGCAACAGCCACAGAAGTGGATTGGCAGCAGCAGCTGCAGAGAGGCAAGTAGCAGTGCAGCAAAAGAAAGGCAGCAGCAGCTGCAGAAGGCACCAGGTGCAGGAGTGGCAGCAGCAGGCAAGGAGTGGCAGCAGCAGCTGCAGAAAGGCAGCAGCAGCAAGGGAAGCTACAGCAGCACAAGTGCTGCAGCAGCAATTGCAACAGTAGAAGAAATGCAACAGAAGTGGATTGAAGGGGAGCAAGTAGTAAAGAAAAATAAAACAGGAAATGCAGGTAAAACAAACAAGTGAAAAAAACAAAACTAAACAGTTGAAGATGGATTTATGGATGACAGGGAAGGTTGATTATGGAACTAGGGGTTGAGTTCATTCCAACTTTTACTGTGTATTCTCCTATAGGAAGTTAAACACAACTATGGTATTATTTCCAAAGCACTAATTGTCTTTCTACAGCACAACTAGTCAAGGGATTATGAATTCAGCTTGAGTTGCAGCTTATCAGCAGCTCATGAACCTAACTACAAAGCATACTTGGCATACATTGTGAAAGTGAGGTGATGATGAGCTAAGTTCAAGTTTTTCCTAAACTTGTTTAGCCTTCTAGAGCAGTGTGATCAATATACTACACAATAAGACATTAGATATTCATCAAGTCCCTAGCAGGGTGATTTAGAACATGACAAACAGCATAACAGTTGAGCATTTAACAGTGAATAGAAGGTCTAACATGAACACACACAAACAAACATTGAACTGAAATTAACATGTGACACAAACATCTAACATACTAACATACTAACAGGATACACATACAACAAGAACACAAGCATTACAGGGATATCATACATTGAACAAGTGCAGGAACAATTATCCTAACCCAAACAGGGGGAAACTTGGCTAGTCCAAGTACCAGTTTTACATCTCATACATCAGTTCTATTTATACCTAAATTAGCAAATTAGGGTTTACACCCATTTTCCCCAAATGTCCTCACTCAACAGTACAATTAGGGTTTAAATTATTACCCAAAATTTAGCTTCCAAACTCCAAAATTTGCTCGACCCATGCTTCTTGATGTTTCTCTGATGCTTTTCCTTCTCCTATTGTCCCCTAATTTCTAGCTATTTTACTCACCCCAAAACCTAGGGTTTCAGAGGTTGTGAGATGAAGAAAATAGCTAGGCTAGGGTGTTGGGGATGGTAGTGGCAGTGATGGAACTGGTGGTGGTGGCAGAACTGTGGAGGTGACAGAACTGTGGAGGTGATGGTGGTGTAAGCGACAGCGGCATGGCAGAGAGGGGAGGTGCAGTTGCAGTTGCAGAGCTACTGTCGGGTGGAGGAGAAGAAAGAAAGAGGAGAAGAATGGGTCGGGTCAGGGTATAGGTATAGTCTGCTACTGTGTGAGGCGGGATATCAAATTTAGATGTTGGCGAATCTGAGATGTTGGATCATTGGTTCTGAGTGGAATCGAACGGATAGATGGAAGGATGTGTGAAGCGACCGTCGGATTCTGAGGTGCAACGAAGTTAACGGCACCAGATGGAGTTAGGTACTGTAGTGTAAGGCGGAATCATCGGGATTTGATGAACAGGCATTGGAGCGACCGTTGGATTCAACTACCATCTAATCTGAAGGCTTGGAATTTCAGCGCTGTGGTGCTCGGCAGAGACATCCGATTTTGATGATCTATGAAGGAGCGACCGTCGGATGCTTCTGAGAACTGATCTGATGGCTGAGAACGGAGGCGCTTTTGTGTGTAGAAAATGAGGTTGTGCGCACCATTCTTCGCGGCTTCCTTGCGTAATTTCTCCCGGCTTTTCACTACTTTTCTGCTCTTTTCGCTCCGCGACTCATCCGAACTTTATTTACTACCTAAAAATGCAAAATTAATTAATAAAAATATTTATTCTTGAAAACAATGAAAATACAGAATATGGGATAAAATGTAGAATTAATGCATAAAAGATGAGTTAAATGCCAACAAAAAGGGATAAATATATACAATATTTGGCACTCATCAGCTACCCCATATCATCCACAGACTAGTGATCAGGTAGAGATTTCCAATATGGAGATAAAGCATATATTAGAGAAAACAGTTAATCCTAATCGGAAAGACTGGTCGTCTAGGCTTACTGATGCCTTATGGGCCTACCGTACTGCGTTTAAGACCCCCATTGGAATGTCATCTTATCGTCTTGTGTATGGCAAGGCATGTCACTTACCTGTTGAGTTAGAACATAGAGCATATTGGTCTGTTAAGCAGCTAATTTTTTCACTCGACAAGGCAGGAGTCCATAGGAAACTCCAGCTCAATGAGTTGGAAGAAATTCGTAGAGATGCATACGATAGTTCTAAGGAGTATAAGAAAAAAATGAAACTTGTGCATGATAAGAATATTTTAAGAAAGTCATTTTCTCCAGGTCAAAAAGTTCTTCTGTATGATACCCGCTTGCATCTTTTCCCTGAGAAGTTACGTTCTCGGTGGACGGGTCCTTTTATTGTTCGCACTGTCTTTCCTCATGGAGCTCTTGAGATCGAGACACCGGATGGTAGTAGTTCTTCGAATGTTAACGGTCAGAGATTGAAATCTTTTTTAGAGCCCTTTCCTACAAGTGATGTTGAGGAGGTCCCTCTAGAGGACCCTGTTTACCCTTGATTGACCATCGAGGCGATTGTATGTTGTATATTAGTTTTTGATTTCTTTCTTCACCCAGGTACTATCTTTCCGACTTCTCTCTTTACTGATTCCTCATGTTACTTTACTTTTTGGTATTGCTCTTTCATTAGAAACGTTGAGGACAATGTTAGATTTAAGTTTGGGGGTGGGGAAGAAATTTTTATTACCTTTTAGTTGCAATAAATAAACTCCAGAGCCTAGAAATTTATGCTTAGTAAGGTTGGCACTAACCAATCTAAGTGGATGGGAACATGTTGGTTATAGGAGTTGAGGAACCAATCTGATTAGATGGAAACATGTAAAGAATCTATTCATAAAAGCACAGATCTCAGGTGTTAGAATTAAAAAAAATGGTAGTTTCGCCATATCTCGTTGAATCCTAATCCCTTCTGTTTTTATTTTTTTTTAGTGATTTGGTGGGGCGCGTTCAAGTTGTTACCATTTCTAGGTGAAATAGAGTGATTGAGATACAAAAAAAAAAAAAAAAAAAAAAAAAAAAAAAAAAAAAAAAAGAAAGAAAGAAAATGAGACTAGACCATCAGACCAACCGGAATAAATTCAATAAAGTCGACCACTGGCGCCCTTGTATATGCCATTTTTGTTGACCTAGAGTTAGGTTTATCGACCACTGGTCCCTTTATATATGCCAGTTGTGTTGATATTAGTCAGACCGGTATCTCAGTCCATTAGGATAGGTTCATCTTGGTAGAGGCCTTCAGACAGATATGGGAAACACCGTTCACTTTAAACCATATATTTTTCTCTTTATCCATCTTCTTAATCTTTCCATGTGATTGGTTGACTCCGGTTATGATGTCTATAAACCATCTGAGTAGAGCTCTGTCACTTATATATGAATTACAGTATGTTGAGTGAAAACTCGTGTACATCAATTGGAATTTCTCATCAGGGTACTTCCTCCTATAGTCAATGTTTGTATGCCAACCAAGGAGATTCTTTAGTGCTTTCCAAGGTTCTGCGTAGATAGCTAGGGTCTGGAGTAATGGTTTTGTGGGTACACCTCTGTTAAACCCTCCCGAGACTATATCTCGGTCGCTAGGGCCACCTAGCGAGTTAGGATTTTATTTTTCTAGATTAGTTTTACTCGAGGACTAGCAAATAATAAGTTTGGGGGTATTTGATAGACACATGTTTGTGTCTAATTTTTCCTCAATGTTCTGTATTGTTGGTACTCGATTTCGTACTTATTATGGTGTTTTATGTGTTTGTAGGTATTTTTGGGAAATAAACATTTTTGGAAAATTCGGCTCAAAAAGTTGCTCGGGGTACCCCCCGGAAAAGTACTAAAGGTACCCTCATTTTGGATAAGGGAACCCCCAGGCACCCCAGCTGTTAAAGGCGCCCATACTCTGGATAGGGGGCAACCATCATCTTCCTCATTTGAAACTGAATTTTGGCGGGAAAATGGAGCAATGAACTGGCAGAGTTTAAAATCAAAAATTTGACGTGATTTCTTGAGATTCAATGCTGAAACTGTTAGGGAATGTTCCTTTGGTCGAGACAGGATTGGTATGTGATGAGTGCTAAAAAGTGCATATATTTATCCCTTTTTGTTGGCATTTAACTCATCCTTTGTGCAGTAATTCTACATTTTATCCCATATTCTGTATTTTCATTGTTTTCAAGAATAAAAATTTTTCTTACTTAATTTTGCATTTTTAGGTAATAAATAAAGTCTGGATGACTTGCGGAGCGGAAAAGAGCTGAAGAGTGGTGAAAAGCCGGAAGAAATTACGCAAGGAAGCCGCAAAGAATGGAGCGCACGTCCAAAAAGCTGGAAATGGGCTCAAGAAGAAGAAAGTTGTTCTTAAAGAAGAAGTGGGCTCAAGATTTCCCAAACCCATCTTCTATACCCAAAAGCCTAAAACCCAAATCCATACCCACTTGCGCCTTCAGCCGTCAGATCAGTTCTCAGAAGCATCCGACGGTCGCTCCCTTGCTGTGCATCGAAGTTTGATATCTCCGCCTTACACTACAGCACCTAACTCCATCTTGAGCCGTCAGTTTCGTTGTATTTTTGCATCCAACGGTCGCTCATGATCTGTCTCAATTTCTCCGTTAGATCCGTTTCAGAAGTTATCATCCTACGCCTTTCATCACCGAACATCAAGGTTCGATGATCCCGCTCAACACTCAAACACCTAAGTCTATATCCCACAAACCAAACAACCCCTAGCCAAAACCTAATCGAGCTCACCCCATCTTCTTCCCCATTCTCTCTGCAAAAACCATGTCCGCCACCAACTCCGCCTGCCTCTGCCTCAACCACCACCACGCCTCTTCCAAAAGCCATCATGGCTACTTGTAATCACAACCCATCATTACCCTACCTCTCTAGACACATATTCTATCGATTTCAACCCTTTTTCTTCACAGAAACCCTAGGTTTGAAATTGGTAGAATAGGTGAAGTTGGAGAAGAAATCAGAGCATGGGTAGATGCGATTGGATCAACAGAAGCATGGGGGGAAGATTTAGAGTTGTTATCAGTGTATTAGGTAAGTCAATTTCACCTTTTTGTGAAACCCTAATTTCTGACATTTGGGTATTTTGGGGGAATTGTAACTGACTATAAATTGGGGTCATGGGTTGTGAAATTGGCATGCCTGGGCTAGCCAGAGCTTCACCCAAGGGGCCTGGAATAGCCAGTGCCTCCAAGTTCTTTTCAGTTCATGTTTTGAAGTCAGTTAATTTCAAATGTTAATTATGTTTATCATGTTTTAATTTCATGTGCTAGGGTTTAGATGAAACTCTTGATTTTATGTTAAGATAGTTAGTAATTTGTCATTGTTCTTGTAGTGCTACAAATGAGTTAGGACTGCTAGTATCCATTTGAACAAGCAAACCTGTGATCAGCTGTGCTGTAGAAAGACAACTGATGCTAGGGGTAAGTAAGTGATAATGGTTAAAAATTCAGTACATTAGAAGGATTGAGCCCAAATGCCTTAGAGTTGATAGATTAAGTGGTTGTGCAAGCAAACCTGTGATCAGCTGTGCTGTAGAAAGACAGCTGATGCTAGGGGTATGCTAGTAAAATTAGTTGATAAATCATCCATTACAATCTGCCCTGAGATGAAACAAGAACATGGTTGATTAGTATCTGCCTTAGTTTAGGATCAAGAAGTAGATTCAAAGACCCTAGTACCTTCATTCTTTAGTTCACTGCCTGTCACTAGCTCAGACTATCTAGGAAACTTCAATAGCCCCTCCAAGTCCCTGTGGACAAACCCTTTCTTCCCATCACTAGCTACAACTGACCCTGTGCACTTGCAGGTCAGTTTGTAGGTTGTTTTCAAAACCCACCAAGTTTTTGGCGCCGCTGCCGGGGACTCGGTTAGCGGCGCTGTTGTTGTTTCTTTTTTGAATTTTGGTTTTTTCTTTGTTCTACCTTAGTTTGCTTGTTTTCTGCTTGTTTCCTGTTTTCTGTCTTGTTTTTGCTTCACTACCTTGCACTGCTGCAAGTGCTTGTTTGCTGCTGTTGGTGTGCTGCTGCTTGTTTTCTGCTGCTTGTTTTCTGCTGTTGGTGTGCACTACCTTGCACTGCTGCAAGTGCAAGTGCTGCTGCTGTGCTGCTGCAAGTGTTGCTGAAGCTGCTGTGAAGCTGCTGCTGTGAAGCTGCAGTTTCTGCTGGTGCTGTTGCTGTGCAGCTGCTGCCAAAGCCAAAGCCAAAGCCTGCTTTCTCTGCTGCTGGGCTTGTGCCAACTCTCTGCTGCTGGACTTGTGCCAACTCTCTGCTGCTGGGCTCTGAACCAATTAAGCTGGGCTTGAACCAACTGAGCTGGGCTTCGCTGCAGATTCTGCTGGGCTCTGCTCCACCTTTGCTGCTGGGCTTGAACCAACTGAGCTGCTTAGGACGATCCTAAAGCCCAACTGGGCCTGTGCAACTAAAAAGGGATAAAAAGCCCAAATTTGGGCTCCCTCCAAAATCAAGTAAGCCTAACCCATGAGCTAACCCAACTGGGCCTCATTAAATTTATCTGGGCTTGTATTTAAGTGTTTATATTTGGGCCTGTAATAATTTTATTTTTCTTTTTCTTTATTTTCTATTTGGGCTTGTAATAATTTTTATTTTTCTTTTTCTTTTCTTTCTTTATATGCTTGTAATTATTTGTTTGTTATTTTTCTTTTCTTTTGTGGGCTTGCATTTTATTTTGGACTATAGGTTTATACCCCAATCATTGGGCTCCTAACCTTACAAAAAAAAAAAAAAAAAAAAAAAAAATTTACTTGCTCCCAGATTTTAAAACCAAATTTTATTCTGCTCCCACATTAAAAACCAAAATTTTTCTTTTTCCCATTAAAACCAAATGTCTCCCGCCAAAACCAAATTTTTCCAAAAAGTCCAATCCCTTAAAAACCAAATTTTGAGCTTTGTAAACTCTTTACTTAGCCTTTGAGCCCAGTCATGTCTAGATCTTGGTCTACAGTTGGGGAATACAACAAATCCCTTAGAGAACTTGCGCGTGGACAAACTTCACGTTATGAACCTCCCACGGACCATGATGTCAATAGTTATAGGAATTATTATGGACATTTTCAAAGTCCCGAGCCTCAATACATGAACCCTAATGACTATTCACACATGCATCATTCGCCACAACGTGAAAATGAACATTTTGCTAGTGCCTCACTCACACAATCATCTCTTGTGGATCAATTAGAAGCTCGAATCGCAGCTTTAGAAATGCAATCACATGAGGAATCTGTCACATCTAATTTTCTTAGGCAACCTGAAATCTATGCATGTCCCGCATGTGGTAGTTTAGACCACCCTGTTGAGAATTGTCATATTTTGCATAATTTTAGGCATCAGAGAAAATCCAAGTATGAAATGCCCATAATTGTGAGAATGGTAGTCATTGGGACCATAATCAATCCTTTGAGGGTTGCGATCAATATTTTATACCCTAATGACCATGCAACATGTACCATCACCACAATTTGAACATGAAGAATTTTGTACTCCCATGAATTTAGACTCCACCACAGAAGCTTTAGACTCAGTGAGCAAAACTTCGATAGATCTACATCACGAATTCAGGCATATTTAGATCAGATTTTGCTTCACCTACAAAAGGAGGAAATTCATGAGGAAATGTATGTTGTCCCTAATGAAGTGTCTAGTCCCATTCATGTAAATGATGTTGAATATGAACCTAATTTAGAGGAACATGAATCGACTAACGACACCACCACTGTTAATGAGGACCAATATGCATGCTACCATGATGATGATTATGATGATTATGATGATGTTAGAAGAACATGAAAATATTGTGGAACCTGTTGGTTCAAAACATATGGCTTCTCGCCCTCGACCTTCATGAATGTTGTTTTTTCTAATACTCATTGTAATTCATATGATTTTGATATTGACATGGGATTCGTACAATTATTCTGTGAAGATGAACATGACATAGGAATAGTTGAATCTTCTGTAGACACTAATATGCATGAAAATATTTTGATGTGTCTGATTCTCTACCTAGGTCACATTGTGATATTTCTCCTGATTTGCCAATGCATGAGAATGAACTGTTAATGATGTTGATGACTCTGATTGTGATCTTGCCAATTTGTTTGATGATTGTGAGCATGTTGTGACACTTGTAGAAGACTTAGGAGATGTTGATGTGATTAGTAATGATGTGCCTATCCTCCTACACGAGTCACAATCTGATGGCCTTCCACCCAACCTAGATTTGGTTTGTACCAATATTGTAAAACCAATTTTTCTGAGAATGCCCAACCTAGGTTTGGAACTGTGTGCTTCCCAAGTCCTCTTGGACTATTTTGCTTCTAAGTATAATACATTTGAGGAACCACAGTTGGAATTAGCATGTTTGCCCGTCCCTAGCACAGTTCACTTTGAGCTAGACCTTGTACATGATGAACCCCCAAAACTGCGAGATTTTGTTTCCAAAATTTTATCCGTTGAAAAATCCAGGTTTGGGGGTAGCTCATTTTGTTTCACAGTTTCACTTGCGTTTCTTTCCTATTATTATTGTGTGAAGCTGTTGAAACCTTTACACTTTGTCTTTTGGGTTGATCCTCAACTCTTTAGATTGTTAGTGTATGGTGAATTTTTTTGTATATAATCCAGTAGATAAAATTTTAAAAACCCTTTTGTTCCTTTTGTATATATTTTGCTAATCCAATATGATCTCGGCTGAAATATGTTGGATTTTTGCCTTAATAACGGAGTTTTAATTCTGCTTTCGCCGAAATCGGGTATTCTCTCTCCTTTTACTCTACTCAGCATGTCCCTTTCCATATGTTGCATTTTAATTCTTTCCATATTTTGAAACATTGAGGACAATGTTTAGTTTAGGTTTGGGGGTATAGAGTAGATACCATGATAATTGCCATAATTGAAAACGAACTCCTTCTTCTTTTTGAAAAAATTGAAAAATTCCAAAAAAAATTAAAAAATCAAAATTCAAAAAAAAAAAATTAAAAAATGAAAAATCATAAAAAATGGAGCTCATTTACCTTGAAATGTTGACTCTTGTGCAAATATGTATTTTTATTAGGAGTCTTAGTCTAGATATTTAGGCACCCTGATTCTAGCACAATTCACATAGTGATAAGAAATTTGCACGCGCACGATCTACCAATACATGTATGGCCTCGATCTTCAAGGTGTTTGATAGGAAGTTACGATTGCCAATCACTTTAGAATACTGAACGAAACTTGACTAGCTTGTTCTTTGGTTGGTTGGGATAGAAGGTGGAGGTTACATTAAGAAAGACAACCATCGAATTTAACTGGGTGCATCAAAAAGGGCTACCTCTTGCAAAGTGTCATGTAATTTTTGTTTCTTTTTTTGTATATGTATCAAAAGTGTTTCCTTGTTAAAAAAAAAAAAAAAAAAAAAAAAAAATCAAAAAAAAAAAATATATCAAAAAAAAAAAAAAAAAAAAAAAATCAAGTATTTATCAATTCCATCATCTCTTGTTCAAAAAATAAAAAGAGAATAGTCAATGTAAATAAGAGTCATGTAAATAGGCATCTTTTGTTGTTTCGTTGTAATAAGCAAGGAGGGTGTATGCCATTGATGTACAACGCGAGAAATTGTGAAATACCTCCAACTCATTCACAATTCTCGTAAAGTCCGGACAGCTAGCTAGATTTCGACCTCAGTTCTTAGCCTGAGAAACTATCTCTTGGTGATTAGTAGTCATAACTTCAGATCTTTCTTTACACATGTGTAGATACACTTTACACTCTTATCACATGTCTTTTTTTTGTTATCAGTGCTAGGATTGTGCCTTCGATAGCTAGATTGACATCTCCATTTTGCTGTGAGCTTAAACTGTTTGCACATGTCACGTGTGATGGAATCTGAGCTTATATTTTGACCTAGAACTTTGTAGGTACGTTCTAAGCAAACCTTCACGAGACTTCAACTCGTCCACTAGGGACACTTAGTGGTTTAAAAGGCTTAGTGCATACGCTAAATGCATTCGAGAGACCAGCGACATGGTAGGTATAGGATTTCCTTAGTTTTGTTTTACTTAGGACAAGTAAAATTCAGGTTTGGGGGTATTTGATGAGTGCTAAAAAAGTGCATATATTTATCCCTTTTTGTTGGCATTTAACTCATCCTTTGTGCAGTAATTCTACATTTTATCCCATATTCTGTATTTTCATTGTTTTCAAGAATAAATATTTTTCTTACTTAATTTTGCATTTTTAGGTAATAAATAAAGTCTGGATGACTTGCGGAGCGGAAAAGAGCTGAAGAGTGGTGAAAATCCGGAAGAAATTACGCAAGGAAGCCGCAAGAAGCGGGCACGTCCAAAAGCTGGAAATGGGCTCAAGAAGAAGAAAGTTGTTCTTAAAGAAGAAGTGGGCTCCAGATTTCCCAAACCCATCTTCTATACCCAAAAGCCTAAAACCCAAATCCATACCCGCTTGCGTCTTCAGCCGTCAGATCAGTTCTCAGAAGCATCCGACGGTCGCTCCCTTGCTGTGCATCGAAGTTGATATCTCCGCCTTACACTACAGCACCTAACTCCATCTTGAGCCGTCAGTTTCGTTGTATTTTTCATCCCAACGGTCGCTCATGATCTGTCTCAATTTCTCCGTTAGATCCGTTTCAGAAGTTATCATCCTACGCCTTTCATCACCGAACATCAAGGTTCGATGATCCCGCTCAACACTCAAACACCTAAGTCTATATCCCACAAACCAAACAACCCCTAGCCAAAACCTAATCGAGCTCACCCCATCTTCTTCCCCATTCTCTCTGCAAAAACCATGTCCGCCACCAACTCCGCCTGCCTCTGCCTCAACCACCACCACGCCTCTTCCAAAAGCCATCATGGCTACTTGTAATCACAACCCATCATTACCCTACCTCTCTAGACACATATTCTATCGATTTCAACCCTTTTTCTTCACAGAAACCCTAGGTTTGAAATTGGTAGAATAGGTGAAGTTGGAGAAGAAATCAGAGCATGGGTAGATGCGATTGGATCAACAGAAGCATGGGGGGAAGATTTAGAGTTGTTATCAGTGTATTAGGTAAGTCAATTTCACCTTTTTGTGAAACCCTAATTTCTGACATTTGGGTATTTTGGGGGAATTGTAACTGACTATAAATTGGGGTCATGGGTTGTGAAATTGGCATGCCTGGGCTAGCCAGAGCTTCACCCAAGGGGCCTGGAATAGCCAATGCCTCCAAGTTCTTTTCAGTTCATGTTTTGAAGTCAGTTAATTTCAAATGTTAATTATGTTTATCATGTTTTAATTTCATGTGCTAGGGTTTAGATGAAACTCTTGATTTTATGTTAAGATAGTTAGTAATTTGTCATTGTTCTTGTAGTGCTACAAATGAGTTAGGACTGCTAGTATCCATTTGAACAAGCAAACCTGTGATCAGCTGTGCTGTAGAAAGACAGCTGATGCTAGGGGTAAGTAAGTGATAATGGTTAAAAATTCAGTACATTAGAAGGATTGAGCCCAAATGCCTTAGAGTTGATAGATTAAGTGGTTGTGCAAGCAAACCTGTGATCAGCTGTGCTGTAGAAAGACAGCTGATGCTAGGGGTATGCTAGTAAAATTAGTTGATAAATCATCCATTACAATCTGCCCTGAGATGAAACAAGAACATGGTTAATTAGTATCTGCCTTAGTTTAGGATCAAGAAGTAGATTCAAAGACCCTAATACCTTCATTCTTTAGTTCACTGCCTGTCACTAGCTCAGACTATCTAGGAAACTTCAATAGCCCCCTCCAAGTCCCTGTGGACAAACCCTTTCTTCCCATCACTAGCTACAACTGACCCTGTGCACTTGCAGGTCAGTTTGTAGGTTGTTTTCAAAACCCACCAGTATGGGCTTTGGAATCGGCTAAATTTGGCTAGATAACTCGCGAGAAGAAAACAGGGCAGTTCGTGCATGGGAGAGTTATTTCACGGGATTCTGTTGGTTTTGGAAAGTTGGAGCGAGTCTACAACGTGTATCAATCAATTTGGAGTGTGTAAACAACAGCTAGTTGCGTGAGAAGTTAAAACAGGGAAGAAAATCCTTATCTTGCATGCAAATATTTTTTTTATTGATTTCCGTGTACTGGAAGATTTTTGGGGGGTAATGAGCGAGATCTCTTGGACCTGTTCTCTTGGTCCTGTTTGGGAAGGATTTGAAACATCACAGAGGAGAAATACGATCACCAGAGAAACCTGCTGCTGCTGCTGCCATTGAAGAACACGAAGAACATAAGACCTCAAGAAGCAGTCTTATTATGTTATGGTATTTGCGACTTTTCAGTGACAGTCTTAGAGCTACAGTAACAGTGACACATCCTCTGTATCGTTCTTTGGTTTGTAACAAATATTATTGTTACAACCCGGTTTTGAATTATTTCTCCCTTTTGATCATTTGTAAACCATTTTTGGGCAATGAAATCGAATCTGAGTGTGTTTCCAACATGATGAGAGGCTAAATTCTCGCTTAACCTAGGCAATGGATGAAGCTATTTACACATGAATAATGGGTAACTATTTCATTTTCTCTAATTTTTAATTATAATTCACTCAATCACTGCTTTTGCAGAGTTTTTAAATGTTTACATAATTTTCTTAATTACTTGTGATTCAATTTGATAGATTATACTTTGTTTATTCAATTGATAGTCTATGCTTGGGGAATACAATTAATATTTGAGAATATGTTTGATTATTTGTGAATTATGAAATAAGGGACTTAAAAGATAAGTAGAGTTTTGGATTATTCACCATAATTTATTCATATGTGATAGTGGAATCAGTGTCTTGGTTATTCCTAATAATCTTGAATTAAGTTTTGTTTGTTTTTAAATTTCATTAAATCTAAAATCTTTTGCTTTCACAAGTCTCAACGAACTTTTTACTACAAGTCAATTGAAAATCTCATCAATGGTGTCCAAACTTCCTTGGTCTATAAATATTGAAGTTTACATTTCGAGAAACTAATCCTCAGAGCCAGCAAAACTACCTAGTTGTGTTGTTACTGGTGGAGTTGTCTATTCGGAGAGGAAAGTACCCTAATTGGGCGAAATCTCTTACGACCGCTCGTTTTAAAGACTTATTTGGGATTGAGAATCTCTACGAGTACCGTTGGTGGGAAACTAGATAATTGCAGTTTATTATTAGTTTTCGATTGATTTGATTGACTAACGGCTGTTGAACTTTGATTGCACCTATTTTGTTTATGCTTGAGAATCTTCTCTTCTGATATAAGATTCACTCAAACTAGATCGAAGTATCGACGGGGATCTTTTGACTGTTTGTAGATATAAATACGTCTTATGATAATCCATCGTTAACAGACTCCGTTTTGTGTATGATTGATTACAAGTGATTCAAGTTGTTTGTGTGCCGGTGTTTATTGAAGATCTAAGAATATTTGAAGACAAAGAAGATTTCTTATTTGAGTTCATAATCTTTGGTGTGCACAAAACTTGATCGGCTGGGGATCCAACTATAATCGGTTTATCTTTTGATAGATTAGATTGATTAGTTGCGTATATCGGCATCAATACATTTCTTTGTGATTTATAGTATTGATTGCATAGTCTAAACATTTACTTTGGTAGTTGTTAAATATATTGATCTAAGAACCCGACAAAGGAGTTTACTGGTTAAACGGAAGAGCCTTTTGTCAAACTCATATCATGTTGTTTGAAAAGAGTTGTTACCGAACATATTCGTTGTTCCTTTATTGTTTGGAATACGAACCAAAGGAATTGTTCCAAGTGCGTGACTTATTGCAAGTTGGAGGCGCAGGTATACTGAGGGAACTAGGTGAATTATAAGTTTAGTTGCTTGGTCTTAACTATACGAAGTTGGTTTAGATTTTGTATAGCGTCTTAATTCTAAGAGTATTCAATTCTGGACAAGGTCTCGGGGTTTTTCTGCATTTGCGGTTTCCTCGTTAACAAATTCTTGTTGTGTCTTTTACTTTTTTATTTCCGCAATCATAATTGATTTATTGTAATTAGAAGTAAAATACACAAACGTTAATTCCTAATTACTTGATATCAATCCTATAGCGTTTGGTTAAGTCCGAACCTATTATCAAGTAATCATACTTCGTTGTTGTATTATCTCGATCTTGTATCCATAGTCAAACACACGAGTTATCTTGTTGTCGTATTGTCTCGACCTCATATCCATAGACGATCACACAAAGTGTGAACCGAGTCGTTGCATTGTATCGACTCAGTCCTTACACAATCAATTTCAGAGAAAGGACTTATAGGTGGAAAAGTTTTAGATTGAAGTATATTTGGGTATCCTCGTCTTTTCAAAACCTTTTATGAACCCAAATGTTCCATGTGAAATAAAAATAATATCAATTGAATAGATGACAAGGTCATCCCAATTTTTTCTAAAATTAAACTCAAGTTTTGGGACACTTTCCCTCAGGCGGTCTAGCTATTGGGTGGTCATCAATTTTTAAATTGGGTGGTCATCAGGTGGGCATCTCTGGTGGTCTAGCTATTGGGTGGACTAGAATTATAATCTTGCAAATCATCCAAAAATAAATAAATTACCATGATAAACTCCCTGGTAGTTGATCCACAAACCAACCAATAAGACTCATTTTATGGTGATCCCTGCTGAAAACGCAGGGGATACCAAATACACCCTATTTTTTCGTTCGGCAACCTATATAGAAAAAATTTAATACAATATCAAGCATACCAACTTAATAACCCTTGACAGTATGTAGAGTTTATATCTCAACCTCTACTCAATCAGTACTTGTACAGACACAAGGTCCGTGAACCTGATTGTTAAGCAGAGTACTTGGACGATCTGAAATATCAATATCTAAGATGAATCTAGTCGTATCCAAATAATCCAATCGGAATTCTGCCAAGTGGTTAAACTTTTTATCTATCTTTCAAGATACGAATTCTACAAGAAACAAGTATCGTAATCGATAACAATTAAGAGGACGTATCTACTTAGAGTGAATACGTACAAACTTGTGTAAACCCAATTATAAAGATAAACAATATAATACGGAAAGGGAAAAACACAAGACACCAGAAATTTTGTTAACGAGAAAACCGCAATAGCAGAAAAATCCCGGGACCTCGTCCAGATTGAACACCACACTATATTAAGTCGCTGCAGACACTAGCCTACTATCAGACTTCGGACTGGAATGTAGTTGAGACCGAATCCACCCTCCAAGTGATTCAGCTGCAGTTATGTTCCTTACGTCTTTTGAATCTCGCAAGGTTCTACGCACTTGATTCCCTTAGCTGATGTCCTTTATAGCCTAAGAGTTGCTTCAGCCTAAGTGAAGACTTTTGATACCAATCTGCCTCTAACAGATAAGCCTATTTGATTTCTATTTAGATCAGGATATCAAGGTGTGGAAATCTGTTTGCAATAGACAAAGCTAGCAAACCTCACAAATCCGGAACTTACGACTTCCGAAGAGCAGCCTAGATTCTTAACCACCTCTCAAGAACAATCGTTGAAAGATCAAATCAGATCAATAGTTAGATATATATCTTGAGGAATCACAAAGTTTGAGATGAAGAGAACTTTGCGATTAATCTATCTTGCCTGAAATAGATTGACGAAAACATCGATAACAGAAAAGCAAGATCACGATAAACGAAATATCAAGCTAAAGATAGTGGGAACTCGATTCACGAATTCCCAAAGTGAAGTCTTTTAGTCGTAGACATAAACGGTAGATAGAGGACGACTCTAGAATCAACTAGGACACAAAGTGTTAGGGATTGAATTTCCCAGTTGACAGAGAATAACTATTTATAGTTTTCAAATACCATTGTTAGCTTAGGATTCAAGCTAAGATAACTTGAGAATCAAGTAACCTTCTTTCAGTTTTTGAAACACAATATAAGAGTACATACATTGGGTTCGGTAACCGTGTCGTGCATAATGACTGTTCGGTTTGGCAAGTTAGCCAAAGAACTAAAAGCTATTTGATGTTCATTCAAACATCCAAGATTTTAATCATGAACCACACACATAAGTATTTAAGTGATTAATGAAGTCTTATTAGAATGTTTAAGAGAGTTTAAGCAATGCAAGAAATAAGTCTTTGTGCATCTGTTAAATATTATCGAGACAGTTGGTATAACGGTTCGTGAACCGAGTTCGCAAACCCTACAAGACTCTGGAACTCGGTTGACCTTAGTTCGTGAACTGCGTAGGCCAACTTCTAGACAATTTATCCAATATACAATTCAGTTCACCACGGTTTTCCAACCGGGTTCGTGAACTGTCCACGACTGAACTTGTGTTTCGCAAATTGAGTTCGCTAACCTTCTATGTGTTTCTGTAAATCAAATACATATGGTTTGCGAACTGGTTCGCTAACCTACCCTGAGACGAAATTCAGTAGGTTTATATTTCTCTCTTTTGAAGTATTGAAACATTCTCATGTGACGAATCATTTGCATGGGCAATTTTCAATTGTTCAACAAATTAATTCATTAAACTAATATTGTTAAAGGACCATTGAACATCTAATTGCTAAGTCACACTTAAATATTCTTCGCAACACAAGATTGACCCGAAATATACTTCTTTGTAAATCTACTATTAGTCATATGACATAGTCTCAACATAGTTTTCACATACCTGGATACAGAAGTTCTACAAATGTCTTCGTCGATAGTCTTCAAGGTTGATCTCTGATACTCAACTACAATTTTAACCTAGTATGAGACATGACTTGGTAAACTAGAAATCAAAAAATAGTTTTGATCACCTAAATTTGACAACAATCTTGAGATAGCAAAACTTATTGGTTTAACCGAGCAGTGCTCTAACACCTACAGGGCACAAAATATGAACCTCGGTAAGTATTTGTTGATATAGGCACTAGAGTTTCTATCCTCTCTCAGACTCTTATTGGTGACCTTAATTTTGTTCTTGCTCCCAACGAAGAAACTAGAGGCAGGATCCCCAAACTTTCGAGGTCGCTATTATTTCCAGTGTTATTGAATATGTTAGACCATAGCTCGGTTAAACTCACCAAACGTTGGTATGTCAAGTTTGGTTGTCATATTTTAGTATCAAAACTCATCTAGAGTCGCTTGAAGAATGTTGAGACGTACAATTATTACTCCGAAGACTTGAAGAATGTTGATACGTACAAGTATTCTTCACATTCTTCAAGTAGTCAATATTACAACGACGACACCATCCTTCCACTTGAGGTTAGTAATATTGACTTGATCTTGTTTCCATTCCTAATGTATCTTTCAAGTCATGTTATCTTGAAAACATAACATACGAAGCTGTATATATTGTAAATATTACTCTAGTGATGTGACTTGGTCATAATAGTATGATCAAAGTGTCAAGGAAAACATATTACGAAGTATGAACGCTTATCTTTTGGAACTTCATAAGTACGACATCGACATAATCTATTATATATAGTTGTTTGATTATATGTGCATGATATATGAATATTTCACCCTAGGAAACAATATTTTATACCATTTGTTTAAAGGAAGTACATTTATGAACTTGTTTCGTAATCAAAAGGAAATCATGATTGGTCTTGCTATTCGTTGAATATCTTTTGGTGACCAATGGAAGATGACTTTGATAGAACCTATATTAACTTGTTAAGATTTATGGTATAACCAGTCACTAGTTTGTTGCAATTGGTCATGAGCTTCATTGTAAATCTAGATGTAACCAGTCACAAGCTATATTGGAATGCAAGTTGTAACCGGTCACAAGTTACTTTGGGAACCAAGGTATAACCGGTCACAAGATGAATTGGGAAGTTAGTTGTAATCAATCATAAGCTACCTTTGTGAATCAAGGTGTAACCGATCACAAGCTACCTCTGGGAAGCAAGGTGTAACCGGTCACAACCTGGTTTGGGAAACATGGCATAACCAATCACAACTTACATTGTGAGGTTGGTACAACCGATACCAAGATGCAAAAACCAAGTTTCCAATATTCACATATCTCTGTATGTTTTGTGTGAAGCTTGGAATTAGGGTTTGCTAAGAAAATTCTAGATGTCGACATATTTGAACATGTACATAACTCCTATCATTTATTGTTCAAATATATTCCTTGATACTCAAGGTGATCCCTGGTCCGAAAAAGTTAAAACCATTTAATTATGATTTTCATAATATTTACCAACATTTAAAACATATCCTCTGGAATATATTATTAGTTAATGTGCTAGACTAACAATAGAAGTTTTCCATGAGAGTTTTCGGAAATATTGGTTAACATTAATTGGGAATAGGAGAACCGAATTTAGGTACTTTAATGCATATCTTGAGAATATTTTCGGTTTTGGAATTTCCTTGTTGTCCAAACAACCTTGGTCTATAATGCATATCTTGAGTTTGCATTTCTTGCAAACTATCCTAAGATCCAGGCAAACTTCATTTCTTGTTGTTTCTGGTGGAGCCATCTATCTGGAGAAGAAAGTACCCAAATTAGGCGAAATATCTTATGACCGCCCGTTTAAAGACTTTTGTGGGATCAAGAAGCTCTACGAGTACCGTCGGTGGGAAACTAGATAATTGCAGTGTTATTAGTTTTCGATTATTGATTTGATTGACTAACGATTGTTGAAACTTTGACTGCACCTAGTTTGTTTATTCTTGAGAATCTTCTCTTCTGATATAAGGTCGCTCCGGCTACAATGTGGTCGGGCCACATCGTTTTTGTATGTGGCCTCTCTTCATTTTCTGACACCTATTTAACTAAAAAACCTGCCCCCTCCAAATCCCCTTAACTGTTTCACTTTTTGAGAAAAAGTAGGAAGTTATAGAAAGAAAAAAGAAAAATAGTTAGGTAATAAAACTGTTTTCCAAATTTTTTCTTACTTTATGCGACGTGTCATCATTTAAATAAGGCTCACATACTTGAAGTATGTGGCCCGACCACATCGTAGCCGCACCGATATAAGATTCACTCAGACTAGATCAAAGTATTGACGGTAACTTTAGAACCATCTTCGGATCTAAAGACATCTTGTGGTAATCCATTGTTAACAGACTTCGTTATGTGTGTGATTGATCACAAGAGGATTCAAGTGTTGTTGTGCAGGTTTTTTAAGGCAAAAGAAGATTTGAAGACGAAGATGAATTCTTATTAGTTTACGTATCTTGTGAATTTAGTGCACAAATCTTGATCAGCTGGGATCCAACTAGAATCGGTTTATCTTTGATAGACTTGATTAACTAGTTGTGTGAGATCGGCATCACTATATAGTTTCTCTTTGAGATCTATACTGATTTATTGTGAATCTAAACTTGATTATTTCGCTAGTCATTGGATAGATTGATATAACCATACAAAGGAGTTTATTAGATTAAATATAAGAGCCTTTGTCAATGATTCACATATCTTCTAGCAAGATTGATTAGAATGGTTACCAAACAAATTCTTTCTTTGCCGTTTGGAATACGATCCAAAGGACTTGATATTCACGTGCGTGACTCTAGAAGTCAAAGGCGCAGGGATACTGACAAAACTAAGTAGCTAGAGGTAGTCTGCTTGGTCTCAACTATACGAAGTTGGTATAGATTTTGTATAACGGCTTAATTCTGAGAGTATTCAAAACTGAACTAGGTCCCGGGGGTTTTATGCATTTGCGATTTTCTCGTTAACAAAATCTTGTTGTGTCATTTACTTTTCTATTCCGCAATTATAATTTTTGTTTATTATAACTTAAAGTAAATGCACTTGAACGTTAACTAGGCACTTGATATTGATCTTATAAAGTTTCGGTTATTACCGTCGAAAAGACGAGGGTACCCAAATATACCTCAATCTAAAACTTTTCCACCTATAAGTCCTTTCTCCGAAAGTGATTGTTTATGGACTGGGTAGAGACAATACAACGAATTGGTTCACACTTCGTGTGATCGTCTATGGATATGAGATCGAGACAATAAAACAACAAGATAACTTGGGTGATTGACTATGGATACAAGATCGAGACAATACAACAACAAAGTATGATTACTTGATAATAGGTTCGGACTTAACCAAACACTACAGAATTGCTATCAAGTAATTAGGAATTAACGTTTGTGTAGTTTACTTCTAATTATAATAAATCAATTATAATTGCGGAAATAGAAAAGTAAAAGACACAGCAAGATTTTTTTAACGAGGAAACCTCAAATGCAGAAAAACCCCGGGACCTTTTCAGAATTGAATACTCTCATAATTAAACCGCTATACAAAATCTAAACCAACTTCGTACAGTTGAGACCAAGCAACTAAACCTATAGTACACCTAGTTCCATTAGTATCCCTGCGCCTCCAACTTGCAATAATTCAAGCATTTGGAACAATTCCTTTGGTTCATATTCCAAACAATAAAGGAACAACAAATATGTTCGGTAACAACTCTTTTCAAACAACGTGATATGAGTTTGACAAAAGCTCTTCTGTTTATCCCAATAAACTCTTTTGTCGGGTTCTTTGATCAATCTATTCAACAATTACCAAAGTAATTTTTTAGACTATGCAATCAATACTATGAATCACAAAGAAATGTGATCTACGCAACTAATCAATCCAATCTATCAAAAGATAAACCGATTATAGTTGGATCCCCATCCGATCAAGTTTTGTGCACACCAAAGATTATGAACTCAAATAAGAAATCTTCTTTGTCTTCAAATCTTCTTAGATCTTCAATAAACACCTGCACACAAACAACTTGAATCTCTTGTGATCAATCACACATAGAACGGAGTCTGTTAACGATGGATTATTGTTAGAGCACTGCTCGGTCAAACTCGCATGCGTTGCTATCTCAAGCATGTTTGTCAATGTTAGTGATCAAAACTATAATTCTTGATTTCTAGTCTATTATATCTAAGTCTCGGACTAGGATAATAAGTGTAGTTCAGCTCGAGGACTTCATGGCGATTCATCATACAAGTGGAAGAACTACTCAAGGAACCGGTGGAACTTCTCGACCAAAAGGTATGTGAAGACTTGAACTTATCTGTCACTCAAAAGTCTATCTATTCTATCTCCTACTTATTGAGACAAAAGTCGTATGCTATATATATAGACTTAGATTATACACATTTGGTATTTCGAGCCGGGTATACCTCGCCTATCTATATCTCGAAATATGTGTTGGTAAGCGTTTCGCTTCGACCATGTTTTTATTTACCTAGTGACGCAAGTCATGTAAGTTTCGATCATCTTGAAAATTGCTTTGACGAGAAATAGTGTAACAACTATATAACGTCCTCTAAGAATGTTTCAATGATTGGAATGAGCGTTTAGATTACATAACCATAGTGCACATAAGTATGTTGTGGAAACACATATGTGCATAAGTCCCATGCTGGAAATCGGCCAGTATCCAAGTCCGCGAACTGCCGAAGTTCTCAAACCCGAGAATTTCTGCTGAGTTATCAAACTATGTTGCGTGAGCCAAGTCCGCGAACCAGCGAATCTTTCGAACCCGAGAATTTCTGCTGGAGTTTGAAAACTCTTTCCAGTACTTCAAGTCCGCGAACCTAGTCTGCGAACATGTATAGGTTTTATATCTAAAGATGATTTCTGAACTTAACTCATAAAGACTAAGGAATGCTTTTGCAAACCGTGTCTATAAAGTTCATGAACCGATTCATGTGAATCGAATCATCTTTGCTTCAATTGTGTCTTGTGTAGTACATGAGATTTCCTTGCAATTGAACAATTCTCTAACTAGTTCATGTGAGTCATTTGAACTAGTTATGGTGAAGAAGAAAGTGGTTGGTATGAAATTATCAAATGGCTAACCTTTTGGTTGACTATTATTGAACCAACAATGCACACGTTTGGGTGCGGTTTACAAACCTAGACGCGTGCAGTTCATTTGTGTATGAAAAGCTAAGATTTCGATCTAATGGTTGAGATATATTAGCTTGAATCTAAATCAAGTTTTCATCTAACGGTGGATAGCGTTTGCTTTATGAGCAAGGCGAAACCCTGATTTTAAAGACTATATAAGGGGACATCTAGCAACTCTACAAACTAATCCTCACACGTCAGTCTGTTACTAGTTTGTAAGCTAGAGTCGATTGTCCTTTAAACTTTGGTTTTCTTCTTCTAAAACCAGGTTAACGACTTAAAGACTTCATTGGGATTGTGAAGCCAGACCGATACTACTTTTATCGTAGTTGTGTGATCTGATCTTGCATCTTCTATCGTACGAGTACATTAAGATTGATTGGATTGAGATCGTGAGAGTTCTCCGATAGGCAAACGGTTTTCAAGAGACAAACCCAGGTCATCAGATAAACCTTACACTCGCGCCCCTCCTAAAAACAGGGATGCTGACGAGGATATGCCTCAGTGATTTAAGTGTAAAGGTTTTGGTCATTTTGCAAACGAATGCCCTAATCGAAGAAAATACATTGGGAACAAAGGTCTTGCTGTAATACTTGATGAAATTTTTGAGATCTATGATTCTGAAGAAGATAGGAAATCAAGTGTCGGTCTTCTATGTGAGAACATTGATTTTGATAGTTGTAGTAATAAATATATCAACCTTGATGGTTTTGGTGAAGATGAGAATCCAATCAAGCTGGAAGAATCAATTGACCCATCCTATGGAAACTCTGTTGGTAACGTTTCAGGATTCAACTTGTGTTTAGCCGCAGTCGCACCACAGATGCCTGATTACTATCCAAGATTGACGTGCTCGTTTTGTTCTCAAAAGGGTCATGAACTATCAAGATGTTACAAGTACAAACATCAAATGAGGCACGCCAACAAACTTCAACGAAGAGAAAATCAGTTAGCAAGGAAGCTTAAACTTGCTCAGAAGACCGCTGAGGTATGTAGAATTTTATCTTCATCTAAGAAGTTGGATTCCAAGGATAAAATAATACCATTAGAGAAGAAGGTATGGTCAATCGCTTTGATAGACAGAAGACAAAGGATTCCTATCAAGAGGAAAATGCTGGACAAACTGTTGTTCACCATAGCACAAATTGATTGTGTTGATTGGTAAATCTTATCTCATGTGCCTGATCAAAAGAGACAAGATTGTGAACGCACAGGCTTTAGAAAAAAGTTTTCTTAGATTTGTTATTTTCTGTCCATCAAATAAAAGAAAAGGGTCATTATCGACAATTCTACTCTTTATAGGGTCTAGAGTTGGGCGTCTACGAACCTGTTTAAAGGTTTCGAATCCTACATTCCCTTTTCCTCTATTGATATTCTTTTTTCAAGACTGTGTATTGAGATTGTGAATTCCACTCACAAAAAAATCAGTTGGTAATAGCTGTGCTCAAAGTATCATGTCTTTCGATGGAAAGGATGTCAACATGATTGTTAACCCATCAATCAAGGAAAAAGAGAAATCTCCAAATTCTTCATCCTTGAAAAGAAAAAAAAAGAATACAAGAAAACCAAGGGCGGTACCTTCTAACTCTCAGAAGTTTTCTGATGTTCTTGATGAGTTGAAGGAAGTAAGAAAGGAGATTCGTGATATAAAGGCTTGTGTTTTAAGATCTTTGGAAATTCAGAAAGCCCTGGTTCGACATAATCAGCCAAGATAGTTCGTTGATATTAACTCTTTTCTTCGCGAACCTTATGTTCCAATGGAGGTTGACAACAAGGAGTTCGGGAATGATGTTGAATTTCTCAAAGACATTGTTGCCTAGGATGTCTTCTTTTTGGCTTAGTTGGAAGAATAACTAGTGCTTTGAATAGCGATGATTGTGACTACACATAGCTATTATTTTTCATCTTCTTGTATTATTTTTTTTAGGTTTATTGGGTGTCAAATTTTAAAAATATTTGGAGGATGATGGTTTGCAATATTTAATCTTTGGTTTGTTATATTGCAATGTTTATGGGATTTGTGTGTTTATGTCTGTGAACTTTGATGTCCCATATTTTGTCAAAAGTAAAGTCGTTCATGATCGGTATTCATGTATTCATTTAAGGATGAATATACTTTTGACAAACACAAAAGTTAAGCCTATATTGTCAATTCTTTGATGGAAGATAGGTTAAAATCTTTTGTGAACAAGGATAAAGTCTATTATTGTTATGAAAATAATGATTGAAAATAGAATAGATCCTTGTATATTTCACAGTATTGATCTTCATTGATTCATATCCTATGAAATACTGTGAGGCTTTGAAATATGTCTTATGTTTAGCACGATACGACTAAGTTGATTAGCTTGGTTGGTTGTTCCGTAAGGTATGTTATGTTGAGCATTTGTGAAATAAATCAATCATCTCGTTTGGTTATTTAGTTATTTGCTCTGTAAGTTCTCTTATGTCGAGCAAAACAAATGACAATTAAATTGATTACTTTCGTGATTAGTTTGGTTGTTTGTGTTCCAATTATATGAATTATGGGTTCACTTGAAATTAGTCTAGTTGAGCATTCATATATTCCATAAGATTTTTCTTGTGTTGAGTGTATGAACGGCTATCCTAATCATTTTCCAATGGTTTTGGTAGTCATATGTTCCGTAAGTTTACTTATGTTGAGCATAAACAATTAAGTTAATCACCTTGTGTGTTTAATTTGATTGCGTATTCCGATTAAATTACTCATGGGTTTACTTGTGATTAATTTGATTGAGTTTTGGATATAGAAAATCATTTATCATGGTTTTTGGTGTCCAATAAAAATCCTTCTTGTTGTTCTTGTTGTTCCCTTGGGAACGACATCAAATGGGGGAGAGTTCTTTTGAACTTGTGCTTAATGGTCATATCTTGAGGGGTGTGCGGCCATGGAATTTTAGAGGGGTTATCTTGTATCTTTAAACTCCTTGATGAATTCTATTAGCTTCAGCTATATGATTGCATCTAAATTAAGATGATGTGCGTCTTTTCTTTTAGTCATGAAATGTCTCTTGTGTAAATTTCATTATGATCCCGTTCTTGTACCTTTGCCAATTTTATTGACAAAAAGGGGGAGAATTAATATGTAGTTCACACTACAAATACATATGGTTTTTGGATCATTGTATAAGGGGGAGTGGTTTCCATGATCGAGATGGAGTATTGGCTAAGGGGGAGTGATACATATCACCATAGTATTATTGTTGAAGTTGTGATACAATTGGACTTTGACACTGTGTAGTAATACTATGACACTGTATAACAATGATCGAGAATCTCGAGTTTTCTCATTGTTATGGCTACGGATCATCAACAATGGTGATGCTAAAATTACAACCTTTGGGATCATTGGAGTACTTGGAAGGACGAAGATTTCAAGGAATGTTGAAGATTAGACTTATGGAATAGGAGCTACTAAAGTTTCATTATCTTTTTTGTATTCCATATGTATTGGTAGTTTTTTCACTAAAATTGACAAAGGGGGAGATTATTAGATCACTGCTCGGTCAAACTCGCATGCGTTGCTATCCCAAGCATGTTTTTCAATGTTAGTGATCAAAACTATAAGTCTTGATTTCTAGTCTATTATAGCTAAGTCTCGGACTAGGATAGTAAGTGTAGTTGAGCTCAAGGACTTCATGGAGATTCATCATACAAGTGGAAGAACTACTCAAGGAACCGGTGGAACTTCTCGACAAAAATGTATGTGAATACTTGAACTTATCTGTCACTCAAAAGTTTATCTATTCTATCTCCTACTTCTTGAGACAAAAGTCGTATGCTATATATATAGACTTAGATTATACACATTTGGTATTCCGAGCCGAGTATACCTCGCCTATCTATATCTCGAAATATGTGTTGGTAAGCGTTTCGCTTCGACCATGTTTTTCTTTACCTAGTGACGCAAGTCATGTATGTTTCGATCATCTTGAAAATTTCTTTGACGAGAAATAGTGTAGCAACTATATAACGTCCTCTAAGAATGTTTCAATGATTGGAATGAGAGTTTAGATTACATAACCATAGTGGACATAAGTATGTTGTGGAAACACATATGTGCATAAGTCCCATGCTTGAAATCGGCTAATAGCCAAGTCCGCGAACTGCCGAAGTTCTCAAACCTGAGAATTTCTGCTGAGTTATCAAACTATGTTGCGTGAGCCAAGTCCGCGAACCCAGTCCGCGAACCAGCGAAGCTTTCGAACCCGAGAATTTCTGCTGGAGTTTGAAAACTCTTTCCAGTAATTCAAGTCCGCGAACCTAGTCTGCGAACATGTATAGGTTATATATCTAAAGATGATTTCTGAACTTAACTCATAAAGACTAAGGAATGCTTTTGCAAACCGTGTCTATAAAGTTCATGAACCGATTCATGTGAATGAATCATCTTTGCTTCAATTGTGCCTTGTGTAGTACATGAGATTTCCTTGCAATTGAACAATTCTCTAACTAGTTCATGTGAGTCATTTGAACTAGTTATGGTGAAGAAGAAATTGGTTGGTATGAAATGCTCAAATGGCTAACCTTTTGGTTGACTATTATTGAACCAACAATGCACACGTTTGGGTACGGTTTACAAACCTAGAAGCGTGAATTTCATTTGTGTATGACAAGATAAGATTTCGTTCTAACGGTTGAGATATATTAGCTTGAATCTAAATGAGGTTTTCATCTAACGGTGGATAGCGTTTGCTTTGTGAGCAAGGCGAAACCCTGATTTGAAAGACTATATAAGGGGACATATAGCAACTCTACAAACTAATCCCCACACGTACGTGTGTTACTAGTTTGTAAGCTAGAGTCGATTCTCTTTTAAACTTTGGTTTTCTTCTTCTAAAACCATGTTAACGACTTAAAGATTTCATTGGAATTGTGAAGCCAGACCGATACTTCTTTTATCGTAGTTGTGTGATCTGATCTTGCATCTTCTATCGTACGAATACAATCATATTGATTGGCTTGAGATCGTGAGATTTCTCCGATAGGAAAGATATAAAAGTAATCACAAACATCTTCGTCTCATTGTTTATGATTCCATGACGTCTTGTTTCGCTACCATACGATTAAGATTGTTGTGAGGTGATTGATTAATCTAGGCTGTTCTTCGGGAATATAAGACCGGATTATCAATTGGTTTCTGTTCACCTTGATTATATATCAAAAGACGAAACAAAAACTTTAGGGTTTTTCTGTGGGAGACAGATTTGTTTATTGTTAAAGCCTGCGATTTTGGGTCGTAGAAACTCTTAGTTGTGGGTGAGACCAGCTAAGGGAATCAAGTGCATAGTATCATGCTGGGATCAGAGGCGTAGGGGTGCAACTGTACCTTGGATCAGTGGGATACTGATTGGGGTTCTACCACAGTCCAGTCCGAAGTTAGCTTGGAGTAGGCTAGTGTCTGTAGCGGCTTAATACAGTGTGTATTCAATCTGGACTAGGTCCCGGGGTTTTTCTGCATTTGCGGTTTCCTCGTTAACAAAACTTCTGGTGTCTGTGTTATTTCTTTTCCGCATTATATTTTTTTATATAATAGAAATAATACAGGTTGTGCGTCTGATCTAATCAATTGGAAGTCCGAACTTTGGTTGTTGATTGATATTGATTGATCCTTGGACATTGGTCTTTGGTGCCGTCCAAGTTATTCGTTGTATTTGATTAGTACTCACAGTTTCTGTTTGAGGAAATCAAATAAGGATAGAGATATAAACTCGTCGATATACTTTTAATTGATTGAGTCTTGTTGATTCTCTTAAAAGTGTATTCGAGTTTGTCCATACAGATTGCTAAACAAAATATTGGGCGATGTTGTTAGACCCCCGCTTTTTCAATTATCACAAGACGTCTTTAGATCTACAAACAGTCTAAAGATCCCCGTCGATACTTCAATCTAGTTTGAGTGAATCTTATATCAGAAGAGAAGATTCTCAAGCATAAACAGACTAGGTGCAATCAAAGTTCAACAACCGTTAGTCAATAAAATTAATCGAAAACTAATAATAAACTACAATTATCTAGTTTCCCTCCAATGGTACTCGTAGAACTTCTCAATCCCAAAGAAGTCTTTAAAACGAGCGGTCGTAAGAGATTTCGCCTAATTAGGGTACTTTCCTCTCCGAATAGACGGCTCCACCATAACAACACAACTAGGTAGTTTTACTGGCTCTGAGGATTAGTTTGCTGGAAATGCAAACTTTGATATTTATAGACCAAGAAAGTTTGGACACCAAGGAATTTCCAAAACCAAAAAGATATGCAATAAAGCCAAAATCGGTTTTCATAATTCCTGGAAATGCTCTATCCAATATTGACCGAAACCTCAGTAGAAAATATCCAATTAGTAAATGAAAATTACCAATTTTTATTTTCTAAAGATATGCATTTAACTGCTAGAAATTAAAAACATACAAAATTAAAAACCTTTATTTTATTTTTTTTATGTATATATTTAATTACCATTCATGGGTTTAATGGTTCTACCAAACACAAAGTTCGGTTCTACCTTCAAGTGGCTACTAGGATCGGTTACACTAGTTTCCGTAGAATGGCTAACTAAGTACCAGGATCGGTTACCACTATTTATGGTACTTACTTGTGATCGGTTGCACAAGTTAAGAATGTAGCAAAATTAAATAGCAAAGTGATGTGAAATTTTATGGACAAATAGGGGTTTAAGATTCCACCATTCAACAATACTTATATGATCTAATTTTTTTTTTTACTATGCAATTTAAATAATTGGTTTAATTCAAAATATTGCCAAAAGCATATTTCCAAAATATCAAATGTTAATCACAAGTATAACGCATCAAGAGTCTAAAACTAAGCATGCATTATCAAGGGAAAACACAGTTGATTAATAAAAATCATTTAATTCATTTTTATCAATGCAATTAATCACATAAAAATATTGCATAAAAAATAGAGATTACCACATAATTATTTTGAGAATGGCTTCCTCTGTCACCCCTGGGGTTGGGTTTAGCTACTCATGATGAAAAACCTCTCAAAATATTTCATTGATGCTCAAAAGTATTTTACAATGAAGAGAAAGACAAGAAAATGATATAAAACAGGATTCAGCGACCCACAGAAGGCGTCCAGAATCAACGATAGAGATGAAGTATTGTTGTCGTTGGAAAAATATGACCCACAAACGACAGTCGTTGTCTTTGTTGGTAAATGACTGCCTTTGGTAGTCTGTTCTTCCTCTTCTTCCTCCTCAAGCAGCAGCAGCAGAACCAGAATCTCTGCAACTTCAATTTTCTTGCTCTGTAGTGCTCTAAACCTCTCCCAATTATCTCTCTCCTCTTCTATGAGTCCCCAGCACTCTATATATACTCCACAGGATCAAGAAGTCTCGCTATAACTCGAGATAATTCTCTCTTAACTCGGTTTGATGAAAAAATATTCTGGGAATATTTTCTTCCCTGATTTAGCTTCTCACGCGTAGATTTCCATCATGGTCACTATAGAAATGTTTACACACGACCCACAATGTTGCTAGAGCCCTCATGCATGAGCAGAACACGCTCAAATCTTCTCCAATCCCGTATCCAACCCGTGTTTCCCTGTTTTGCATTCCGTGAATTATCCAGCTAATTCTGGCCAAATTTGATCGAACCAAAAGCCCAAAACGTGTTTTCTAGGACATATCACAACTTCCTACCAAAAATCATCCATTGAATCGCCCTATAACACGTTCAAAAATTCCAACAAAACATCTGCCAGTTGATAGTATTTTTTTTCCCGCCAATTTTTGGTTTTTGAATTTGGGAAGAAGATGTCCTCCCCCCTAACCAGAACTGGGGTGCGAATAGCAGCTGCCTTGGGGGTGACCTGGGGGTGCTCCGTGCAACTTTTCGAGCCGAATTTTCCAACAATAATTATTTTCCAAAAATACCTACAAACACACAAAACACCATAATAAGGACGAAAACAAGTACTAACAATACGAAACATTGAGGACAAATTAGACACATAAATGTGCCTATCAAATACCCCCAAACTTATTATTTGCTAGTCCTCGAGCAAAAAAATAAATAAAACCGAGTTAATCTCGGGAGGGTTTACCAGAGGTGTACCCACAAAACTATTACTCCAGACCCTAGCTATCTATGTCGAACCTTGGAAGGCACTAAAGAATCTCCTTGGTTGGCTTACAATCACTGACTACAGGAGGAAGTACCCTGATGCGAAATTCCAATTGTTGTACACGAGTTTACACTCAAGCATACTAAAATTCATATAAAGTGATAGAGCTCTACTCAGATAGTTGCACTATGGACATCATATTCGGAGTCAAACTAATCATATGGATAGAAAAAAGAGATGAAAATAGAAAAATGTAGATGGTTTTGATGTTAACCAAATGATTGATGTTTCACATATCTGTCTGAAGGCCACTGCCAGAATGAACCTATCCTAATGGACTGAGATACCGGTCTGACTAATATCAACACAACTGGCATATACAAGGGAACCAGTGGTCAATAACTTAAATCTAGATCAACAAACTGCCAAATACAAGGGAACCACCAGTTGACTACACAGAACAATAACCATTTTTTTTTAACTTAACGGCATGAATAGATCTTTTTGATCCAAGCGCATGCTTATTGTCAGCATATTACACGATAGTTCCCACGGGTCCTGCATTCCACGCTTGCTTAGGTGACGGAAACAGGGAGAACACACGCATATTGCTATCCAAGTGTTAATATTTATTCTGATTGGTCTAACTGGTCCGGTCTTTTTTTTTTTTTTTTAGTAACTCAGTCACTCTAATTCACCCTAGCAGTGGTAACAACTTGAATGTGTGCCCCACCTAATCACTTAGAGAAACATAGTTTAAAATGAAAAAAAATTAAAAAAAAATGAAAAGGACTCAACGAGATATGGTGCAACTATCATGTTATTTCTAACACCTGAGCTCTGTTCTTTTATGAATAGACTCTATAGATGTTTCCATCTAATCAGATTGGTTCCTCAACTCCTACAACCAAGATGCTTCCATCCACTTAGATTAGTTAGTGCCATCCTGAATACGCATAAATTTCTAGGCTCTGGAGTTTATTTATTGCAACTAAAAGCTAACAAAAAGTTTCTTCCCCACCCCCAAACTTAAATCTAACATTGTCCTCAATGTTTCTAATTAAAGAGCAGTACCAAAAGTAAAATAACACGAGGAGAAGTTGGAAAGACGGTACCTAGGTGAAGAAAATCAAAACTAATATACAACATACAACTGCCTCGATGGTCAATCAAGGGTAAACAGGGTCCTCCAGATGGACCTCCTCAACATCAGTTGTAGGAAAGGGCTCTAAAAAGGGTTTCAATCTCTGACCCATGAGGAAAAACAGTGCGAACAATAAAAAAGGACTCGTCCATCGAGAAAGTAACTTCCCAGGGAAAAGATGCAAGCGGGTATCATACAGAAGAACTTTTTGACCTGGAGAAAATGACTTCCGTAAAATGTTTCTATCATGCACGAGTTTCATTTTGTTCTTATACTCCTTCGCACTATCGTAAGCATCTATACGAATCTCGTCCAACTCATTGAGCTGGAGTTTCCTATGGGCTCCTGCCTCGTCAAGTGAAAACTTTAGCTGCTTAACAGCCCAATAAGCTCTATGTTCTAACTCAACAGGTAAGTGACATGCCTTGCCATAAACAAGCCGATAAGGCGACATTCCAATGGGGATCTTAAACGCAGTACGGTAATCCCATAAGGCATCAGTAAGCCTAGACGTCCAGTCTTTCCGATTAGGATTAACTGTTTTCTCTAATATATGTTTTATCTCCCTATTGGAAACCTCTACCTGACCACTAGTCTGTGGATGATACGGGGTAGCTATCTTATGTGTAATACCATATTTCTTCATCAGAAGCTTAAAAGGCCCATTACAAAAGTGCGACCCTCCATCACTAATTATAGCTCGTGGTGTACCAAAACGTGTAAGTATATTATTTTTCAAGAACTCAATCACAACCCTATGGTCATTGGTTTTACACGCAACCGCCTCAATCCACTTAGAGACATAGTCTACGGCGACAAGGATGTATAGGTTACCAAAAGAATTAGGAAACGGACCCATAAAGTCAATACCCCACACATCAAAGACCTCAACAATTAAAATAGGGTTCAAGGGCATCATGTTCCTACGGGAAATGGTTCCTAATTTCTGGCATCGTTCACAAGTAACGCAGTAACTGTGGGAGTCTTTAAACAACGAAGGCCAATAGAATCCACACTGCAATATCTTAGCAGCAGTTTTCTTAGCACTAAAGTGACCCCCACAAGCATGATCATGACAAAAGGAAATAATACTGGACTGGTCACTCTCAGGTATACATCTCCTAATAATCTGGTCTGGACAATACTTAAACAAATAAGGATCATCCCAAAAGAAGTGCTTAACCTCAGCTAAAAATCTAGAACGATCTTGTTTACCCCAATGTTGGGGCATTCGACCAGTAACAAGATAGTTCACTATATTCGCATACCAAGGTAATTGGGTAACAAAGAACAATTGTTCATCAGGAAAGCTATCCCTTATAGGAAGGGAATCATCTGGGGAACTAACAACTAGCCTAGACAAGTGATCTGCTACAACATTTTCGGCACCCTTTTTGTCTCTAATGTCTGGAGAAAACTCTTGCAACAACAGAATCCACCTAATCAATCTAGGTTTAGTATCCTTCTTAGACAAAAGATATTTTAAAGCAGCATGATCAGTATATATGATGATCTTAGAACCTAAGAGATAGGGTCTAAACTTGTCTAAGGCAAACACAATGGCTAATAGTTCCTTCTCGGTAGTGGTATAGTTCAACTGGGCATCATTCAGAGTTTTGCTAGCATAGTAAATCACATGAAGTAACTTATTTTCTCGCTGACCTAGCACAACACCAATAGCATAATCTGAAGCATCACACATGATCTCAAAGGGTAGGTTCCAGTTGGGTGCCTGGACTATGGGGGCGGTAGTGAGTAATGACTTAAGCTTCTCAAAAGCCTCTAAACAAGCATCATCAAAGACAAACTTAACATCTTTTGCAAGCAAATTGCAAAGAGGTCTAGACATCAAGCTAAAATCCTTAATGAAACGACGATAAAAACCAGCATGCCCTAAGAATGACCTAATATCTCTTACGGTTTTTGGGACCGGTAAAGTTTTAATAAGGTCAACTTTGGCTCTATCTACCTCTATACCCTTTGAAGATACAATATGCCCTAGAACAATTCCTGAACGAACCATAAAGTGACATTTCTCCCAATTAAGCACTAAATTCTTTTCCTTACACCTAGTCAAAACTAATGACAAATGATGCAAGCACTCATCGAAAGACGAACCAAACACTGAAAAATCATCCATAAAGACCTCTAAGAACCGTTCTACCATGTCAGAAAATATGCTCATCATGCAACGCTGAAAAGTCGCAGGGGCATTACATAGCCCGAAAGGCATGCGTCTATACGCAAAGGTACCAAAGGGACAGGTAAAAGTGGTTTTCTCCTGGTCTTCTGGGGCAATAACGATCTGATTATATCCAGAGTAGCCATCTAAAAAGCAGTAGTGACTATGTCCAGCTAATCTCTCTAGCATCTGGTCGATGAAGGGAAGGGGAAAGTGGTCCTTCCTAGTGACCTTGTTCAATTTCCTATAGTCAATACAAACACGCCAACCCGTGGTCACTCGGGTCGGGATTAACTCATTGTTATCATTCTGGACTACAGTAATACCAGATTTCTTGGGAACAACCTGAACGGGGCTGACCCACTTACTGTCTGAAATAGGGTAGATAATGCCTGCATCTAATAGCTTAAGAACCTCAGTTCGAACTACTTCTTTCATATTGGGGTTTAGTCGACGTTGCATCTCCCTAGAAGGTTTGGTGTCTTCCTCTAAATAGATCTGATGCATACAAACAGTAGGACTTATACCCTTAATGTCTGTTGGTCCACCCTAAAGCTTCCTTGTTGTTTTGAAGGACGGTTACTAGCCTACTTTCCTGATCTCTATCCAAGTCGGAAGAAACAATCACAGGTAAAGTCTCAGACGGGCCTAAAAACACATACTTCAGGGTATCTGGCAATGGTTTTAGGTCCAACTTAGGAGGCTCTTCTAAAGAAGGAACTAGGGTAGACTTAGAAACTGGTAGTGGTTCGAACTTAGGTTTCCATCCATTACTAGTATCTAACAAAGGGGTTGAATCTAACAAAGCATTCACCTCATTAATCACCTTATCATCATCAAAATCAATCCCAAAGTGAGCTAGGCATTTCTCTAATGGATCTTCTAACAAAGTGTTTGGTAATGACTCCTCGACTAATGTTCCTATCATGTTCACCTCTTCTATATTCGAGTCATCTAGTTCAGAGGGTAGCTTACTAATATTAAAAATGTTCAGCTCAATAGTCATATTACCAAAAGACAAATTCATAATACCATTTCGACAGTTAATGATCGCATTGGATGTAGCTAAAAACGGGCGACCTAAAATCACTGGTATTTGGTTCTCTGGGTCAGGGACAGGTTGGGTATCTAGGATAACAAAATCCACCGGATATATAAACTTGTCGACCTCTATGAGAACATCCTCGATCACACCACGCGGAATTTTAACGGACCTATCAGCTAACTGAAGTGTCATCTGTGTAGGTTTCATCTCACCAAGTCCTAGCTTAAGGTACACATGGTATGGCAGTAAGTTCACACTGGCTCCTAAGTCAAACAACGCTTTCTCAACACGGTACTTACCTATTGTACAAGCAATGGTAAGGGACCCTTGGTCTTTATACTTAGGAGTAGTGGTATTCTGAATAATAGAACTCACATGACTAGTTATGAAGGCTTTCTTCTGGACACTGAGCTTACGCTTTCGCGTACACAAGTCCTTAAGGAACTTGGCATAAGAGGGAATCTGCCTAATTGCATCTAATAATGGAAGGTTGATATTAACCTGCTTAAAAACCTCCAATATATCATTAAAGTTGGACTCCCTCTTAGTCGGAACTAGCAGCTGGGGGAACGGGGCTCTGGGAACAAAGCCGGGCTCATCAGGACCCTCATTGGTCTCTTTGGAGACTCTATCAGTCTCCTCATTTTCTGGCTCATAAGGGTGAACTACATCATGTTCACTTTCAGGTATGTCGACCTTATTATCAACTTTCTTTCCACTCCTAAGGGTTGTAACAGAGTTCACATGATTGTACGATTTCTCTCTCTAGGGTTAAGATCAGTATGACTAGGGAACCTTCCTTCTTCTCTCTCATTGATAAACTTAGCTATTTGGCCGACTTGAAGCTCTAATTTAGAAAAAGACTGGGCACTATTCTTAAAATTCTGTTTGGTTTCCTCTTGAAAATTACCCTGGATTTTTACTAACATTTCCTGGCTTTGTGATAGCATCTCCTGGCTCTTCCTTAATATACTAAGGGTTTCCTCTAAGCTAGTTATTCTATTCTCAGATGGGTTCTGGGTCTGACCTGAAGAGTTCTTAGTATAACCAAAACCTGGGGGAGGCTGAGAATTACTAGACTGGCCTTGATTATGGCCCTTAGACCAATAGAAATTAGGATGGTTTCTCCAACCAGGGTTGTAGGTCTCTGAGTAGGGGTCAAACTTCTAACGGTTTTCAAACCTAGCATTGTTATAGACAGCATAAGCTTGCTCTTCACTAACCTGACCTTCCCAGAATGAGTTATCGGGCTCTATTCCACAACTAGAGACTTGAGAGGCTCTATTAGGTTCAACAAGGGACTTATTTTTATATTGACCCATTTCCAATGCTTCTAACCTTCTAGATAAAGCAGCAAACTTAGCATCTGACGCAAAACTCGTATCTACCATATTGGTGCTACTTATATTGACCAAGAGTCTTTTAGGGGGTTCAACACAAGACTCCCACTGTTGGGATTTTTCAGCGATAGCTCCTAAGAAGGTAAAAGCATCATCAGCATTTTTACTAGTGAACTCGCCAGCGCACATAGACTTGACCATGGCTTTGGTCGAATAGTCTAAACCATTATAAATAATCTCTACAAGTTTCATCTTATCAAATCCATGGTGAGGACACTGGTATAGGAGATCATTGAATCTCTCTAAAAACCTATAAAGAGATTCTCCCTCTTGTTGCATACTAGCACTAATTTTCTGCCTAACAGCTGCAGTTTTATGCTTAGGGTAGAATTTCATATAGAAAGCAGCAATAAGTTCCTGCCATGTTTCAATGGATTCATATGGTAGGTTTTTTAGCCAGGTCTTGGCTTTATCTCTCAAGGAAAAGGGAAACATCTTAAGTTTCAAGACCTCATCAGTAAGGTCTTTTATTCTAATTGTCCCACAAATTTCCTCAAAGTCTCTAATATGAAAATAAGGGTTCTCATCATCCTTTCATAAGTATATAGGGATCATCTGAAGAATACTAGGTTTTATCTCGAAATTAGCCGTAGTGGCTGGAAATTTAATGCAAGAAGCTCGGTTGGACCTAGTTGGGAACATGTAATCTTTCAAAGTTGCCATCAGTGGCACAGCATAAGTACTAGGGGTACTTTCCTCACAAAGAGATAGGTTCTCAAAACTGAAGTTTCCAAAAACGGGGCTCTCAAAAGAAGAGTCTTCGAGCTCCCCGCTTCCACAAGAAGATCTTTTAGGATCGTCACTAATCAAAGGGCCAAAATTGTCTCTTTTCCAAGCACGCTCTGTAAAGGAATCGAGCGCTCTTGGCATACACAAACAAAAATCCTAAGGAAGGGAGGTTCTAATCAAACACACAGCAGGCCAACTCCACCAAATCAACCCTAAAAATTTCTAGCAAACAAAAAGCATGATGGCTCCACTTAGATTGTTTCTAGACCAGCTTCTAATCCTTCGAAAAGGAATTCGTTACAATCTGAGCAAATTCTCTGGAATCAGTACGAGTCAAAGTGAGTTGAATAGAGGCGAGGGAAGCTCAGTGGAGCTTTGATACCCAAGGCCTCACCGGTATTCAAGGCGGCGCAGTCACGCATTCAACTCACAGAAACCATCCTGAACTTCAAAGTATGCTCAAAAGAGTAACCAATATTTTTCGAATGACTATCCTATTAAGCTCGTTACCCTATAGGTCTCGTTCTATTCAAAATTTTAGGCTTAGGTTCGCGTTTGCTTTCGTTTTCCTAAGGCGGGCAAGAAGAGAACGGTGATGAAATCCGAACCCTTATCTTGTATGGTCAGTCCTTGCCCTTTACTAGGAATTTAAAGCAACTAGTTCAGTCCTCAACATATAATCACCTTAAGGCATACAGTAAACCCACTTGCAGGAGATTCGCGGGTGTTTCGAAAGACTTACCTCCCGTACCAGACGGGCGAAGAACCGCTGAAGTCGACTCGGGCCACGACTCCTATGTCGTGTACGAACCCGAGGGGCCGAGACGATATTGTAATCGTCTTCCTTCCCTGCAAACAGTTTGTATTTAAGGGTACCCTTCCGTAGGGTTTAAAAAAAAAAATTGTCCAAATGTCCAAAGTAAAGTGCAAAAATATTACAAAAATTTCCTAATACAATTCTAAAAAAAAATTAAAAATTAAAAAAAATAATAATAAAACTAAATCCTAAAAAATTATTGGTCTTCTTTTTTTCTTTTCTTTTAGCTTTGAGCTTTGTTCCAAGTCCTTAGTGTCCAATCTTCAAACCTGCAAATCAAAGACACAAACGAAGAAACGTAAAGAGGAACAAATGAAAATAATAAAAAATAATAAAAACCTAAAAATTCTACCTAAGCACAAATCCGCGTCGGCGGCGCCAAAAATTTGATGTATTTTCAAATGATTGTAGTGATAGTGGTAAAAATGGGTTCTTTTCAGATTTGTGAAGGGAATAAAATTTTTAGATTTTTTTTTAAAACTTAAGAATGTAGCAAAATTAAATAGCAAAGTGATGTGAAATTTTATGGACAAATAGGGGTTTAAGATTCCACCATTCAACAATACTTATATGATCTAAAAAAAAATTTTACTATGCAATTTAAATAATTGGTTTAATTCAAAATATTGCCAAAAGAAGATTTCCAAAATATCAAATGTTAATCACAAGTATAATGCATCAAGAGTCTAAAAATAAGCATGCATTATCAAGGGAAAACACGGTTGATTAATAAAAATCATTTAATTCATTTTTATCAATGCAATTAATCACATAAAAATATTGCATAAAAAATAGAGATTACCACATAATTATTGTGAGAATGGCTTCCTCTGTCACCCCTGGGATTGGGTTTAGCTACTCATGATGAAAAACCTCTCAAAATATTTCATTGATGCTCAAAAGTGTTTTACAATGAAGAGAAAGACAAGAAAATGTTATAAAACAGGATTCTGCGACCCACAGAAGGCGTCCAGAATCAACGATAGAGATGAAGTGTTGTTGTCGTTGGAAAACTATGACCCACAAACGACAGTCGTTGTCTTTGTTGGTAAACGACTGCCTTTGGTAGTTTGTTCTTCCTCTTCTTCTTCCTCCTCGAGCAGCAGCAGCAGAACCAGAATCTCTGCAACTTCAATTTTCTTGCTCTGTAGTGCTCTAAACCTCTCACAATTCTCTCTCTCCTCTTCTATGAGTCCCCAACACTCTATATATACTCCACAGGATCAAGAAGTATCGCTATAACTCGATATAATTCTCTCTTAACTCGGTTTGATGAAAAAATATTCTGGGAATATTTTCTTCCCTGATTTAGCTTCTCACGCGTAGATTTCCATCCTGGTCACTCTAGAAATGTTTACACACGACCCACAATGTTGCTAGAGCCCTCATGCATGAGCAGAACACGCTCAAATCTTCTCCAATCCCGTGTCCAACCCGTGTTTCCCTGTTTTGCATTCCGTGAATTATCCAGCTAATTCTGGCCAAATTTGATCGAACCAAAAGCCCAAAACGTGTTTTCTAGGACATATCACAACTTCCTACCAAAAATCAGCCATTGAATCGCCCTATAACACGTTCAAAAATTCCAACAAAACATCTGCCAGTTGATAGTATTTTTTTTTCCCGCCAATTTTTGGTTTTTGAATTTGGGAAGAAGATGTCCTCCCCCCTAACCAGAACTGGGGTGCGAATAGCAGCTGCCTTGGGGGTGACCTGGGGGTGCTCCGTGCAACTTTTCGAGCCGAATTTTCCAACAATAATTATTTTCCAAAAATACCTACAAACACACAAAACACCATAATAAGGACGAAAACAAGTACTAACAATACGAAACATTGAGGACAAATTAGACACATAAATGTGTCTATCACAAGGATCGATTACGCATCTTGTGATTAGTCCCAACAAGTTCTTAGATCGGTTACCCAATGACTACGAATGGTCACACCAATTACAAATATCGATTATACCATCTCAGGTGATTACTTAAGATTGGTTTCACTAATAAAAGTCATACCAATACATAAGTCGGGCATTGTGAATATTTTTACCAAGATACATAAGCAAGTTATGAGCTATTATACTAATCACACATATTGGTAATCCAAAGATTTGCAATGAATAACAATACCAGCGATTTCCCTTTCGATACATAAAAAAAGTTCATGAATTGTACTTCCTTTAAACGATTGTAAAACATTGTTTCCTAGGACGAAATCTTCACCCATACCCATACATAATCACAATAACATTCATACGATTATGTCGATGTCCTATATACGAAGTTCAAAAAATAGGCGTTATACTTCGTATTATAATTCCTTAATACTACGCCTAACTAGAGTATAATCATTCACAGCTTCGCAGTTATGTTTTCAATATATCACGACTTGAAAGATACGTTAGGAATGAAACAGTTCAAGTCAAAATACTACTAACCTCACGAGGAAGGATGATGTCGTCGATGTAGCTTTTTACTTCTTGACATTCTTCAAGTCTTCGAGTAATACTTGTAAGTCTCATATCCTAATAACTTTCTAGCTAACCTATACGAAGTTGACTCTAGTAAATAATCAAGTGAATCTTTAAATGAGTTTTGGTTCACCAAAATATGACAACCAAACTTGACATACCAAATCTTGGTGGGTTCAACCGAGCAATGCTCTAACAACCGTACCTATTATCAAGTGAACACTTTGTTGTCGTATTGTCACGATTTCATATCTATAGACGATCACGCAAAGTGTATTGGATCTCTCCACTTGACTTTGATATTCTCACATTGTTAGGCCAGTTCGGACTAACCCTGTTTCAAGTGGACACCGTGTTGAAACATTCCTTTAGTGATTGTTATTTCAAGAGGTTTATAAACGGTGGGTCTTGGATAGGTGTTGACCAAATAAAAATATTGTGGTGTATTTGGATACCCTCATCTTATCGTGTACTGTCCGACTGAGGATTCGGATCAAAGTTTTGTTAGTACTTTCAGCCTGTCCGTTTCCTTGAGGATAGTACACGGTGGAGAAAACTTGCTTAATTCCATATTCCTCAAGTAATTCTCGTACTTGCTTGTTGGCGAAAGGAGTGCCGTTGTCGGTGATGATATGTTTAGGCACGCCAAATCGGCAGATGATGTATTCCCTAATGAACGTCGTTATTTTGGCTCCAGTAGTTCCTCGTAAAGGTATGGCTTCGACCCATTTGGTGAAATACTCGGTCGCCGTTATTATATACTCGTGTTGTTTTGAAGACGGAGGGTTAATCTTTCCAATGATGTCTAGTCCCCGGCTATAAAAGGGCCACGGACTGCTTATTGAGTGCAGAGGAGTCGACGGTACATGGATAAGGTTTCCATGGATTTGACATTTTTGGCATCTCTGAACAAAAATAGCTGCATCATCCTCCATGGTCGGCCAGTAGTATCTCTCGTGTATCTGAAGAAATAACTTCTGTTTTCATTGGTGTTCGCCTTCATGCATTTCTTTCAGCATGATCGGGATTTCCGCCTCATTCAAACACCGTAGAAAACTTCCTCCAAAGCTTTTACGATATAAGACTCCTTCATGGAACATGAATCTCCTGGACCTTTGTTTTATCTTAGCTGTGTTCTTCTTGTTGGTAGGGTGTACGCCGTCGCGGAGGTAACTGATGTATGGATCTTGCCAGTCCCCGGCGTGGTCAATATGGAATACTTCCAATTGATGCGGCGGCGCTTGACAATTGGAATAGGTTCCTTGAAGCAACCGATGTTGAGCTTCCATTTCTGGCCAGTAGTAGCCAAGGAGTTGCAAACGGCGATAGAGTGTTACCACTAGTGTTAGCCCGCAGATTTCATTATGGACGTGGTTGAGTTGTTGTTGCGCTTCTTCCTCTCCGAGGCATATTGACAAGGAACCGTCCGGGTTCTGATGGTACATCACTTCTCGAATCATGAATATTGTGGTGTATTTGGATACCCTCGTCTTTTCAGAGTCTTGTGGTTGATGGAATGAGTTTCGAATAAGATAGTCTGACTACTTGGTATAACCATTGCTTTGACTAAGAATAAGTGAGCAACGTCTAGATAGAGCTCTAATTAATTTTGAATAAAGTGTAGCTTTTTAGGATTTTTATCCTTTTAGTTTGGCTCAAATCATGGTCATTTGTTATTATGTTTGTCTTCCACTTTGAATATGGGTTAAATTTTCAAACACTTTCTTTGAAAATATTTGTTGTCTGAATGGTATCATCTCAGTTTTGCAAAATTTCATTCTTAACTCCCCAGGGTTTCGTGTCTGTTCTAATTAAAAAAAACTAAAAATGAACTTAGGTCAATTCCTATGGCAATGGCCAAATTGAAAATTTTATTGAGCCAGGTGGATGGCCAAACACGTTTATCCACTATGGGAAAAGAAGTGGGCGGTTGATCATCAAACGCCAGGTCAAAGAACAGTCGCCAACGTGTGTAGCACAAACTCGGTGTTGGCACAACCGCGGGCGTTTGAAGATTAAACGCGACGTGCTCTCTACGCACGTTGGCGTGTGAAGCAAAAACACCAACGAATAGTTTTTTGAAAATTCAAAATTCACTTTTTTACCTCTATAAATTACCATCATCTTCAAACAATTCACTCACACCAAAATTCACTTCTCTTGAATTTTCTATTCTAAATTTATTTCAATTATTTAGTTTATTGTTGGTGAAATGGCTGAAAAGGCGATCACACTTTTTTCCGATACAAAACTTGAAGCTGGTGTTTCTAAGATATGTGGGAGTGTTAAAAAGATTGACAATTGTAAGAGGGAAGTGCAAGTTTTGAAGTTTGCTCCAAGAAAATGTTTCGCTAAAAGGCAAAGAAGAGCTCCATTTCGAAAGTTAACAACAAAAAATTCAAAAACAAAGGCGAAACTGTCAAAGAGTGCGTTGAATGGAAGATACGTCAAATGAAGATAAACAGGAGGCCAAAGCTTGTACTTGATTTTTATTGAAGTTGTTTAGTACTTTTTATTATTGTCTAAGTTTATATCTTGTAAAAGAATTGACAGTAATATCAATTAATGAAAATATTTAGATTTTAAAATAGATTTCCACTTCAGATTAAGTGATATTTATTACAATTTAAACTTGCATATAACGTCAAACTACATTTTAATAAACCACAACAATAACATCAAACTAGACCGATTCCAGCGATATTATCTATGTGGAGTTCATAGCATTCAAAATGCTTAAACTCTCTTCCGGTTTCTTCAGTAAACTTGGTATGACCGTATGAGCGATGGTTTTCTGTAAAACAGATAAACAACAAGTTAAGATATTTATGATGCAGTTGATCAGTGAGACAAATGTAAGATACTCACCAGTTCTTCGTTGGATACTCCAGAATTTCTACGGTGAACCATCCACAAAACTTATGTATAATGTTTGACTTCCTTAGTGATGAATGCAATTCTTAGTTCTAGGTTCTTATTGTTTCTTATGGTTTCGTTCCGCGATGCTACAAAATGTCCCAATACTCTTTCCCAGATATAGTCATTGTTCATTGGTCTCATCATACGATGTAACAAACATCGAACAAGAGTAACATCTTCTTCCATTATAAAGACCAGTAGAGGCATTCGAGTGCAGTAACGATGTGCTTGAGATGGACATCTTTAAGAATTCTGAAACACACTTCATAACAAAAAGGTTTACCGTGAGCTTCTTCCCAGTTATCAATAGCTATTTGGATCACTTCATCTTCAGTTACACCGATGAACTTTTCTTGATCAATTTCCCTTACCAGAGCAAGAAATGGCTGGACTGCAAGACTAATAGATTTAAAATGAGCATACAATCGACGAGCATCTCGGTTTCCTGGGTTCCCCGTCAGTGAGACGAACATTGTAAAAACTTTCTCCCAAAAAGAACCGTCTTGAAAGCACATACCAACAATTACCCTATGAAGAAGAAAAATGATTTGCATATAGTTATATCCTCTTCTTCAGTAAAATTGGGACCACGATTTCTAACAGACATTTCTGCAGAGTGAGAGAAATTAAGAGTTTTAAAAAGAAAGAAGAAGAACAAGATGTGAATTTGGAGATGTGAAGAATAGAATTTATATGGTGAGAAAGAAAATCGAGCCGTTGGCGTTTGTAGTAAAATCGCGCGGCTTTACTACAACCGCTCGTTTGAATTACCAATGCCTATTTTTTTTGTAATAAATACAACACTAGGTTTCATTCTCAACCAAACCAATAGATTTCTTTCTTAATCCAATAACATCCACCATGTTTTCTACAGGCAAAGAGAAGCAAATATTATGTGTCGAAGCAAAAGAAGTTTGTCCATTATGTTTCATGGATAACCATAGTCTTATGCAATTCCCTTGGATGTATTCAAAGTGTCCGCGGGAAGGTTGTTCACGTGCCAGAATGGTGATTGAATCACAACCGGAAAAGCTCAGGTATTTACAATGTCAAGATCCCAACTGTCCAGAGGAACCACATATGCTAGATGATGCTATGAAGATTAAAGAAAAAGAAGAAGAGGAAAAGTTTGCAACACTCGGCAAAAAATTCAAACTTAAAGCCAAATTGAAGAAGAAGTTATTACACTGCAAGCATTGTGGATATGGAGATCACGAATACCAACATTGTCCACAGAGAATCAGTGGATGCTCAAAGCTCGGTTGCAAGACTTTTATGCATTTGTGCACTTCTTTTGAAGAAGACACATATGGAAGGCATTTATGGAAATGTCCTAGGTGTTTTTTGGTGGAATGGGCTGATTGAAGTTGAAGGACAAATCTATTCACTATGGTATTATGTTATTTAGTTTGTTGTTTATTTTGTGTTATTACGATTATCTTAACCAAACATGTGGCTGTCTTCACAATTGCACCATCAATATCACATTAAAACAACTACTACATAGGCGCAAATTCTCGTCGTGTGGTGGAATTCCTAGGGCAATATAGGGATCCTATCTGTTGAGCACCCTGAGAATGTTGAAACAAGCTTGGAAGTCGAAAGGACGTCCACCGTGAGATAATGCCCACATCGCTAGTGTTCTGGGTTTCACTTCATGTACAACTTCACCGTTGAGTTTATTTTTGTGATTCTCCACTAGTACAACGACGGATTCCGATACATGACGTCTAATTAAAATAAAACGATGCGACAATACGTAAGAATCACGCCCATTAATGTTCCCCGTTTCAGCGGCGAACATTCTGTAAACTTTCTCCCAAAAACAGAACGTCGATTCGGCTACATTCCTATCGACAACATATTGTGTGTGAAAAACAAAGGCTTTATAAATAGTTAAATCATCTTGTTCAGTGAATCTAACACCACGAACTCTGGGAGGAATTTTTGTAGATGATTTGAGAGTGAAGAATGTGTGAATTTGGAGTTGAAATGATGAGTATTTATAGAACTCAAAATTATAGCCGTTGGATCACAAGAGTTTTCAGCCATCCAGATTTATCCGTTGGCGGTTTTGGGAAAAATGCGGGAGGGTTCTCCAGAGACGCTGAACACAAGCGATTTTGGCTAAAACGCCAGCGTTTCTGGTTCACACGCCAGCGACTGTGCCACGACCGCCCGACCTTCCATCAAGCGCGCGCGTGTTCTTCCATCTCACTCAACAAGTCAACAAATTTCTTGGTTTGTTCATCAGTTTTTCATGTTTATTGAGTCCATAATGGGATAAAAATGAACAAATCTTTATTTTGTTGAGTCCATAGGAACTGCTTTTAGGGAACAGAACAAGGTCATTAATAGAAATATTTCATCCCTTATTAACAATTGAGATCCCAATTAGATATTATCTACCAAAAGCACGTAAATTGTTTCGTGGATCATGTGGAATGGTCAAATCTTCTGGGAGAATTGACCAAGTGGTATTGATAGGCTACGTAGAAAGTTAGAAAAAAAAAATGAGCACTAGCCGGTCCCCATGGATATGATATGGTCGGGCCACAAACTTCAAGTATGTAGCCCCTCCTATTTTTGTGACGCTTATTATAACTAAAAATCTGCCCATTCCAAATCTCTTTCAACAGGGAAAATATAGGGAAGTTAAGAAAAATAATTAGTTACAATTTCAAGTAGTTAACTAAGAGGGGCCACATGGTAGCCGCATCGCTAGCCGGTGTTGTGTGCCGCGTGTTAATATAGTTTCTCGTTTAGACCAAAACGTATTGAATATAAGGAATAGAGATCCGAACACTTGTCATCTTGCGTTAGGTCAGTGCTTTCTAGAGCCTGACAAGTTAAACGGTCAGTTTGACAATCGACAGCTCATACAGCGCCTCAGAATTTGAATTTCGTTTTTTTACAAACACAGAAAGTATCCCGCTCTACCAACATTTTTAAAACCCCATTTACTCTCTCTCTCCTAATTTCTCTTTCTCCGTCTCTCTCTTTTTTTCCTTTCAGAGAACAAACGAAGAAAGATCAAACTTCCTTTCTAGGTTATCATGGCAACCAATATAGGGATGATGGATCCTGCTTATTTTGTTGGTAGAAATGAGATCCTGGCTTGGATCAACTCTACTCTCCATCTTAATATCTCCAAAGTTGAAGAGGTAGTTTTCTTTTTTTGAACCCTAAAGCCTTAGAATGTTTTGATCTCATGTCTATTAAAATTTCCTGTTTTGATTGTTGTTGTTTATTCTGAAATTGGATGAGTTTTTGATTTATGTAGGCTGCTTCTGGAGCAATTCACTGTCAATTGATGGATTCAGTACATCCAGGGATTGTCCCTATGCACAAGGTTAATTTTGATGCAAAGAATGAGTATGATATGATCAACAATTATAAAGTTCTTCAAGATGTTTTCAATAAACTCAAGATAAACAAGGTTTGTCTGTCTCTTTTATGTATTCTTTTACTTTTGTGTTTTGATCTTGTAGGAATTTTGGGTTTACATATTTACTCTTTACTTTGGATGTGTGTAGAACATTGAGGTGAGCAAGCTGGTGAAGAAAAGACCTCTTGATAACTTAGAGTTTATGCAGTGGATGAAAAGATACTGCGATTCTGTTAATGGCGGAACTATGATGAACAGGTAATCATGTAGTCCCCTTTTATATAGGGTTAACTTACTTTCTGGGTGCTTTTTTCTTTACTAGTTGGTTGCATATTTTTGTTGTTCGATATCAGTGTTTGTACTTTTCAATTGGCTGGTTTCAAGTTTGCTAGTTAAGTTTCAATTTGCCAATTGAGTGAGTCCAAGTGATTTAATAACATTTTAAAAGCCTCAGTTGCAAAAGATATGGATTTAGAATTATTACTGAAAATGAATGTATCTTGTCAATTGGGTCTGTCAAAGTGATTCAACAATATTTTAAAAGCCATACGAAGTTGAAAGCCCCAAAAATTGGCATCAAGATCATTAGTACCTATTTGGTTGTCCCTCCATGATTAGGCTTCAGTTACAAAAGAGATGTATTCTTAGAAGTTTTGGTGTGGAGAATGAATGTCTTTAATATTAGGGAGCAGTTTACTCATGAAAACTTGTTCATCTTGGTTTGCCTTCCCAATAGGGATGATAAAGCCACTTGTTACGCGTAATTTGATTCTCAATTTTGTGTTCACTGAGCACACAAGATTCTGACTGTCTATCAATTTCTGTTTTGGAGAACCTCAGTGAATTTGAGTTCAGTTGCAATCAGTTCCCTCTTAAAAACAGTTTATATTGGTTTGCCACTCCAACAGGGATGGAGAATAGCTTATTATGCGTAATTTGATTCTCAAATTTGTGTCAATATCAACTCATTTGTGTCTGACTATCTGTGATTTCTGTTTTGGTAAACAATGAATTTGGGTTCAGTTACAATCCCTTCGAAAGAAGGGAAGCTTGTAAAGGTGGAAAGGAAGTTGGTAAGAGGACTGCACAGACCCACCAAGCGTCATCTAGACCTTCTACGGCTCCCTCCAAATCACAGTCTTCTCACAACACCCGAAGGAATGATGGATCTTCCAACAATACTAATCCAACTATTAAGGTGGCCAGACCCACCTCCAGTGACGGCCCTGCTTATGATGAAAAGGTGATATGAGCTGACTGATTGGAACTTAAGTTATAGGATGTTTCTGTGACTTTCAGATGGTTGTGAATCTAATATTAGTGTAACTGCAGATTACTGAGCTGAAACTGTCGGTGGATAGTCTTGAGAAGGAGAGGGACTTCTACTTTGCAAAGTTGAGGGACATTGAGCTTTTATGCCAGTGTCCTGAGATTGAAGACTTGCCAGTAAGTTGTTGTTTGTTTCGTAGATTATTAGTTGCTTATATAGTATCATATTGAAGTTATTTACTCCCGATACCTGCAGGTTGTTGGAGCGATACAAAGAATACTTTATGCTGCAGATGAAAGCACCTCAGTGGTGGCTGATGCTCAAGCCATGATATCTCAGCAACAGAAGCAACTTGAGCCCTTGAGTCCTATTTCAGAGGTGTCAGACGAAAAACCAAAGTCAGACACTCAGAAGAGAAAGAATATATTAACCATTGAGGTCGACAATGTTGCTAACTCAGCGTTATCACCAAGACATAGGATATCAGATGCTTCTGATGTTCACTGCAGTGGCTCTCTACTTATGTCATACTGATCAACACCCTGTAATCGGGGTTGAACTATTGTTTTCTTTCTATATAACCTTAATGGTGTGGTGAATTAGGTTCATATATGTTCATTTTGTTAGTTTGTTTTCCCATCTTGGGAAGCCATATGCCAGTTAGAGCTAGGATGTGGTTCTTCTCTGTTGTCCTTTTTTACTTGTATGTGAAACTAGTAGGTTGCTGTTATACTGAGACAACATATTTCCTATAAATTTTGCTAGTGCTGCCTATTGTTTCAACTAAGTATTCGATTTTTATGTTGTTTGGTTTACTTTCTTTGGGCAGTAATGGAATTACTTAGAGCAAATCCTATGGGTAGTGTCACCCTTTCAAATGAAAGAGTGCATTACCAATTTGAGCAGATTTGAGGCTCCTATGGGTAGCTTTTATCGCACTTTTTCCCCAAACATGTCCATGCACTCGTTCAACTGAACGAGTGGTTGGTAGTGAAACATTAGACGGGGGACGGTCCCTTGTCAAAAAAATTTGTAACTTTTTGAACTAGACGGGGGACAGTCCCCCGTTTTAGAACTTTTTTTAGTTTTTTTTTTTTTTGACTGGGGACTTTCCCCCGTTTTAGAACTTTTTTAGTTTTTGTTATTTTTGACGGGGACTTTTCCCCGTTTTAGGAGTTTTTTTAGTTTTTTTTTACGGGGCAAAGTCCCCCGTTTTAGAAGTTTTTTTTGTTTTCTTTTCTTTAACGGGAGAAAGTCTCCCGTTTAGTGTTCCCTTTCATTTTTGCCCACAGTGACTTTATTCGTTCATATGAAAGAGATAGTCTTCATTTGGGGACTACCCATAGGATATGCTCTTAGGTGAAACTGGAAATAGTACTAATTTTCTTGGAGTACATAGAGAAAGCAAGCTCAAGAGTTGTTTCCTATGAAGGCTGTTTTCCTTTTCCAAGGATTCCAAGGGAATGCCCACTGCCTCGCTGCAATCAGTGTCAATAAATTTAAATTTCTTTCTTCAATTTGGATGGATAATATAAGTTTTATGCTACACAGATTTTAACTTTAACACTCTATTGGAAAAACATCTAGATATATATATTGTTTGTCACCTTAAGACAAGAAGTTGAGTACATGTGAATCATTTTTTATATAATCTGTTATAGGGACGACATGGTTTATTAAAGGGGCGGCAGTGTGATAGTAATGTCCCTCTAGTTGGTTAGAAGATGTCCTATAGGGGGTGTAAATTAACTAGATTACCCTCTCCATTTTTTAACCTAAATCAAAGCTAAATTGAAATTTTGTTTTCTTTCTTCTTCTCTTCCCCTCCTCCCATCAACCGTAACCTCCATTAAAACTCAAAATTTCATCGTCTTCGATTAATCGACGATTCGAAAATTAATCAAGTGTTGTGTAATGACTTATATGAGGTATGTTTTGAAAACCCAGTTACGATTTGGTTTATTTTGTTCGATTTAAGTTTAATTTCTATCAAAAATTAGGGTTTTAGATGAAAATTGAAATTGAAATTTCTGGGTTTATGTGAGCTACGGTTGATTTTAACTCAATTACGAACCATAACTGGATATTTTGATGTTGTTACGGTTGGTAATAATTCAATTACCAACCGTATGTTCTTATATCTGAGAATTTTCTTCAGTTACGGTTGGTAACCATTTTAGTTTACGAACCGTAACTCAGTTACGGTTGGTATCGAGCATTTGGTTACCAACCGTAACTGAGTTACGGTTGGTATCGAGCATTTAGTTACCAACTGTAACTGGTTTTACAATTGAGTTTTCTTCAAATTTAACCAGTTACGGTTGGTAGTTCATCTTTTACGAACCGTAACTTCGATTTACGGTTGGTTATGAGCAAAATTTCAACCGTAATTAGCTCTGAAAATATTTAAAAAATAAATAAATTTTTTACGTACTTTAGATAACTTTGAGCAAAAAAAAAGCTAGTTGGGACTAATTTAGAAGTATACCCGGTCATTTTCAGGTCCTGGTTCTTCATTTTGTTGGTTAATTTCTTCAATTGATTGAGATTGACCTTCTCCTCTAAACTTTTTTTTTTTAACACTAAAAATCTGATTTTGGTTTTGATTTTGAGTTAATATAAGTGAAATTAATCATTAACACTAAACTTGATTATCATCACTAAACTAGATTATCAATTATGAGGGTTAATTTATCATTTCCAATCTTTTTTTCATAAGAGGCACCTTGAATGATCATATAACGACCCTTTTTGTCATATTAGAATGTCACCCCTCTAATAAACCATGCCACCCTATAACGGGTTACTTTTTTATGAAGTCAGATCTATTTTTTATTTTGCATATAGCCATCTGTTTTTTCCCTTTTCTTTTCTCATCATCAGTCACCAGCTCACTAGAAACAGTCAGTTGAGCAGATGGAGAGAGTTATGCTGCTGTCTTTCTCATGTTTACTGCTACTGTCTCTTGCCGGGTTAGTGAAACCAACAGAACAAGTTGTCCATGGATCTAGATCGTTGAATTCGTTCCTAGAAAAGAACATATTTGTTCTAGCTGGACAGAGTAACATGTCTGGTAGAGGAGGAGTTGTGAATCAGACATGGGACAGAATTGTTCCTCCAGAGTGTCAACCAAATCCGTCCATTCTCCGACTCAATTCACAACTCAAATGGGAGAAAGCTCGAGAACCACTCCATTTCGACATCGATGTGACTCAAACTTGTGGGATCGGTCCTGGTATGTCATTTGCTAATACCATTAGAGACTTGGATCCCAGCATTGGAATTGTCGGGTTGGTTCCATGTGCAGTTGGTGGTTATCATGGAACAAAGATAAGTGAGTGGGAACAAGGAACTTCTCTTTACAATCAGCTAATCGAACGAACAAAATCGTCGGTAAGGAAAGGCGGCAAGATTCGGGCAATTCTTTGGTTCCAAGGTGAAAGTGATACGGTTACTTCCGAAGATGCTGAAATGTACAGCAAGAAGTTGAAAAAACTCATCTTGAATTTGCGTGCTGATCTTCAATTGCTTAGGCTCCCATTCATTCAGGTTCGTACATTCTCTCATTATCCTCTTTGCTATCATTTAAGACTTTTCTCAAGGTAGAATAATCTGAGATTAAATTACTGCAGTAAAATAGTCGCATGAAGTTAAACACCGGGTCTTACAGTTGTTGTCGTCGGTGGTTCATTGGGGAAAACAATAGCATGTGAAAAGCTTTTGTTTTCTTCTAACGAGGATAACAGTTTTTAGATAGCCCCTAGACACGGATGCTACACACTGAGAATTCACCGACACTCACGGTCACGGGAATCCCATAAGGAAAAAAAAGGGTGGATTTTTGTTTTTTAGTGGACCCCACCATTTTTTGTGTCTTGCGGGGATATCATCGTGAAAAAAATCACGATGAATCTAGACTTATTGGCGCCTAAATGAGTGTAGTGGTGGGGGTATTATTCGTTATGGGTGCCTCTTTCATTGAAGTTAAGATTATTAGATGGATGTCCTCGGTGTTGAACCGAGTCGGACATCGTTTTTATCTGATCCGGTAGCCTTCAAGATTTACCAGTTTTATCAATTTTCTTCTTCATGTGAAGTTCTCATGGACATAAATGTTAATGCTCCCAGGTAGCACTAGCATCAGGTCAAGGACATTTCCTTGGAACTGTGAGGAAATCTCAGCTGGAACTAAACCTACCGAATGTCCGGTGTGTTGATGCTTATGGAGTTCCACTGTCAACAGACTACGTCCACTTGACAACACCAGCGGAAGTTCGAGTAGGCAAACTCTTAGCAAAGGCATTTCACTCCTTCAACAGCGCTTGAGACGCATCCAGGAGGCGTAGGGGTCCATTTAGTTTGGACAAACAATCTTCCTTAAATTCCAATATATCCTAAATTAAGTCATTAATTGCATCATGTATATCTTTCTGAAATTAATGAAATAGATCAGATCTCTGTGTTACCATTTATATGTCATTATTCCAAAATCCAGCTGCACAAATTTGCTTTTATATCCCCAAAATCCTAAAAATAAAAGTAAAATTAAATACCTTCCCTTTACAAAAGATTGGTTGCTTTCAGCCATGTGCAGCTGAGCTATTCAAAAAGGGTACTTCACAACCACTCAAGGAACAATTCAATCATTCAAAATTACTTTCACTTTCGCACAGAGAGAGAGAATTCAAAGAATGTTTTCTCTGTGGTACTCTCGGTTTCTGCTTCTGCTTTTGGCTTACACTGGATCTCTTTCGTCGGCAGAATTATTAGTTGGCGCCGATGGGTCAAGATCGTTGCAGGACAAGAATATATTTATTCTAGCAGGGCAGAGCAATATGGCAGGGAGAGGAGGTGTTGCTAATGATGTTTGGGACGGAGTTATTCCGGCTGAATGCGAACCAAACCAGTCAATTATCAGATTCAATTCGCACCGTAAATGGGTCGAAGCGCAAGAACCGTTGCACGTAGATATCGATTTCAATAAGACTTGTGGTGTTGGTCCTGGTATGGCATTTGCAAATACACTTTTACAGATGGATTCCAGTAATATTGGAGTTATTGGTTTGGTTCCTTGTGCTGTTGGTGGAACAAATATTAGTGAGTGGTCTCAGGGAGCTCCGTTGTATAATCTCTTCATAAGGCGCTCTAAGAAATCGTTATTGGAAGGTGGAAGGATAAGGGCTGTTCTTTGGTATCAAGGGGAAAGTGATACAGTTCATCAAAAAGATGCTGAATCTTATGGACATAATTTGAAGAAATTCATATCGAATATTCGCCAAGATCTTCATCTTCCCATGCTACCTTTCATTCAGGTAATTATAATTCTATGAGCTTAACTCCATAACTTACACAATTGTGTTGACAATTAAGATCATGATGCTCTGGGTCTTGTATTATGTTCAGGTTGCTTTGGCGTCAGGGGAAGGGCCATTCGTAGGGATTGTAAGGAAAGCTCAGCTGGAGATAGATTTACCGAATGTTTGGACCATTGATGCCGATGGACTCCCAGTCGGGCCAGATGGTTTGCATCTCACAACTGAAGCTCAAGTCCGTCTCGGACAGATGTTAGCGGAGGCGTTTTTCACGAGGACTGTTCAGCAAAGACGTCCCATCAGCAGCCATGCTTCAAAGCGAAACCGCTAGTTTCTTTGATATGTAAATTTGGAGCCCCTCATTTCACCTCCACGCCATTGAGCTGTTAAACTATTTTTGTGGGGGACATGGAATTATTCAGAATGACCAGCAATTCTTGGATTCAAAAATTAATCAAAACACTTGAAACTACCTTGAAAATAGCAAGGGAATGACACTGTTAGACAGTGGAATAACATGTCGGCTACATTGCCACTGTGGTACGGACATTTTGAATAAAATTTTGTCATTATCCCAAAATTTCCCAACAAGTTTGGAAAAATCACCGTGGAAGTGTTTAAGGTCCAGAAAATCAGTTTTAACCGACAACTACAGGCACACCTCTTTTTCTTAGAGCATCTCCAATGGATCCTCAATGTGGTTCATACGGGGACGGGGTTCAAAGACATTCTCTAGTAAAAATGTGACCCAAATTCCGAAAGTTAAAAGATTTCATCTCCAACCGGTAAGAGTTTAAGTTTGATTGAAAGTCTATTTGGAATAATCCTATTGGTTAGTATTTATATTGTTACGATGATGCTATTATGCGCCTAAACTACGCCCTAGTCTGCGCCCAGTCCAAGATGGCAGAGTGATGTGTTTCCATTTCACGTGAAGTCATGAATAATCATCTCTCTCTTCTATTTCTCTTTCTCTTATATCTATTATAAAAAGAAAGAAGCGAAAGAAAAGGAAGTTACTCTGGAATCCTTCCTCTTTTGTGCTTAGATTGACAGAATTGTTCCCATTTGATGAACGATGATTATGCAATATCCTATTCTTATGCAAAATGATGATGATGTAGAAGAAATTCAGTATCCCATTAAATGCAGTTTAGATTGGGGAAGAAAAAACATTAATGATAGAACTCCAACTCTTCTTCGTTTTTCTCGGCCATTTCCTCTTCGCAGGATTTCTTCTTCTTACTCTTGTTTTATTTTTTCTCGAAACAGCAATATTTCCCTATTCAACAAATGTTGTTATCAGGGCTTTTTGATAAAGCACTCTTACTTTTCACTTTTCACTAAAAAAAGGTCCCTGCTTTTTTGAAATTTGTTAAAGTACTCTTGCCTTGACCGTTTTATTCAAAAAAAAAGGTTAACGTCAGTTCGCAGCTGTTAATGCTTAGATGGCAGGGTCAAAATGTCTAGAAAACCCTTCCTCCTGAGTAGAGTTGGATTTTCTTGAATCACCGATATGAAACGTTGAGTCGAGTCTAGTCCCAGCCATAATGGCTCCTTCTTCTGCTGCTCCAAATCAACTCTACTTCTTCTTGTTGCCTACAACACCAACACCATGCTCTAATGTACAAACCAGTCCACCACATTCATTCACCTGCAACTCCTAGCTCTTACCATTGTTGATGGTTTTAACTTCTTCTTTTCTCACCAACTGCCGAAACTCATCTCAACATCCAGGTGCAACATTAACTTCTCTTGCTGTAACTTCTTGTATTCAAAGACATCTTATACTCCATGTAATGCAAAGCATAACCTGACTACCACCAACGGCTGCTCATTTACACACCACCAATGGATACTACATGTAATTGCACCCTTTCAACACACAATTCATCCATTAACTTCTCTTGCAGTAACTTTTTGTATTAAAAGCCATCTTGTGACTCTCACTGCATCACAAACCCATTTAGTTCAGCTAACACTTCAATAAGCAACAACAACATCCGCACAACCTAGTATTCATCTACTTCCCTTGCCAGCCTCTTCTAGACATTACAACTTCATGAAACAGCTAGCACCACAACCAATTTCTGGCAACAACCCGTTTCTCCTCTACCTCATGTCATACCTCTCTACAGTATATCCACCTCATGTAACCTAAGCATACATCTAATTAGTCGCCTGCAATATCATCTCAGGTCACCTGCATTCACCAGAACAATAGCAGCATCAACTCCATGGTTCGAACCCTTCTCTCCACATTTTCTGTAGATCTCAACCACCATCTTATCCACAACAACACCATTATCATCTTTCCTGTTTTCTAGCTCCAGTTCCTTCAATCTCATCAAATTATGCCATCATCAAATCCAACTCAAACCATGTAAAACAATCCACCAGGCAAACAACCACAAAACTTGTGTGAGACGCTTTAACCTGCAATTTCACAATCATTCACAACCCATAATCATTTAATCAAACACAGTTTTCATTATCATCAACATCATTAATTCAACTAAGTTTCAGTCTTGAAACTCCATCAAATATATCATTTTGAACCCAATTCAGCCTGCAAACTTGGGCTACAACCACCACACAAACTCGACCTGCTGATTAACCCAAACACCCAACAGAATATGTGGCATCAATAGCTCAAATTCTTCCCTTTGTCTGGTCCAAAATACCAACAGATTCGCTCTATCTTTCTTCTTCTTCACAGCTGAAACGACTTCGCATCCTCCTCTTAATCAAGTGAATTTCATGGCTTCAAGTATATCCCATATCAACATAAGATCCCCAACTTCTACTCGTTTCCCATTCACAAATTTCACCCAAAATCCACCCACTTTAACCACTTACGTCTCTTCCCCTTGTTGGCTTCAGAAGAACTCGCCCTTGATGAATCTGCCAGTTCCATGACTAGATCCTCAAACCTCATCAATTCAACACTGTAATCTGAAATCTACCCGAATTGTGTTTTTAAGAACCCTAAATCATCATCAATTTCTCCAATTTCATCCAACATCAGAACAATCATCACAACCCCATTAGTTTCTGCTTTACTCAAATCAAAATACCAAATCTCATGAAGAATATCAGAACCCTAATTTAAGAAATTCCCAAATTGAATCAATAGAAAATGAAGAAGCATCAATTCATATACAAAGTCAACTACCCACTTCATGATTTAATTTTCTTCTTGTTTTTGTGGACTAATTTCTCCACAATTTCTCGAATCCTTTACCATATTCCTTCTTTGTTGTTGTTTACATTGCAAACCCGTCGCTTATGTTCTGTTGTAGTCTTCAAAATTGATTCGTCAAACCCTAACTCATCATTAGCAGACTCGAATTGGACTTCACCAAACCCTTTCAATCTTTTTCACAATCACCGAAACCAAATCATTTATTACCAACAGATGAAGATCCACTAGCAGAATCAAACCCTAACTTTATTCTTAACATCATGCAAACCCTAACTCACGTTTAGAAAAAAGGAGTCTTTTTTGAGTTGGAGTAATTGAAAAGACGAGTTGTTGTAGTTGATATTGTCCGAGTGAAGGAGATGAGATAAGAAAAGGAAGGAAACAGTGAGAAAGATGGAGAAGAGTGAAGGAACGGTGGAGAAGCTGGAGTATAATAGGGCGTTTGAGTTTAATAGGATAGTTAAGTAATTTGACCCAGTTTTTGACTAGGTAAACGACGGTTGACTCTATTATGCGGGCCCAAGAGGTGAAAGTAAACGGTAAGGGCATTTTAGAAAGTTTGAAAAAAACGGGGGCATTAATTTTATGGATATAAAAAAACGGGGGTACTTTATCAAAATTCCCTTGTTATTATTAGCCCCAAATCCCTATTTTACCATCAATCCTTAATTAGATCCATATCCTTAAATCTAATATTCTAGATTTAGGTTCTCTGGATATAATATTATCAAATCCATAATCTTAGTCAATAATTATAACTGTGATGTTTTAAGTTTGGAAGAAAATACGACGAATAAGGAAATTGCAGAAAGAAAAAGAAAGGAACAAAAAAAGGAATCAGTTTCCTTCACTTGCATCATGTACTCTTAGGTTGATGTATATCATCTAGGTTTTCTTAAAATTTCAATAGGGTCATGTATTTTTGTGGATCATTAACCAATTTAACTTGATTGCAGCGGATTAGACTATTTTAATTTATCTTAAAATTCCTAAGTTCTTGATGCCCGAGAGAAAGAAAAATGATTTTCATGATTTTTTCTGTGTATGGAAAGAATGAATCGATGAGAGAAAAGATGGGAATAAAGAGAAGAGGAAGTAATTTGATAGAGAGAAAAGTAAATAATAATGCCACATAGGAGGTATGGAAAGAAGGAATCACGTGAGTTCGTGACATCTATGCTTTCCACATAATCTTGGGCAGAGACTAGGGCGGTGTATGGGAGTCAGAAAAGCATTTTCGTAATTATTAATCTAAAAAAATATTTTTGGTAAAACGGAATAACTAACTCGAAATAATCATATCCTTTACGAGATCCTCTAGTTTTAGAGGATCTATTAGCGGATGTCTGTCTAACTACCTGACAACTCATCCTTACAATGTCTTTTTACATTCCCGTTGGAGAAGAAATTTTGATAAAAAGTGGTTAAATCCTATATAGCCTTAAATTTAGGAAACTAAAACATCTCCGTTGGAGATGCTCTTAGTTTAAAGTTACAATACAACGGTGCTTCTAAATTAAACCGCCAAACCCAAATATACCCTTAAAAGGAGGAAAATGAGGAACCTTTTTCTGGAGAATTGTGGGTCCCAAACTGAATCATGGGACCCAGCTGAAAAGTTACTTGAGAGGTAGTTTTAGTGTTGTTTGTTTTCACAGTTCATCAAACATTTTTTGTTAAAATTAAAAGTTTTGACTGTCCAAAAACAAATTCAATGCCTAGCACAATGCCAGAGTCTATGCCCATCTAGTCTATCAAACAGGATATCTCATCATCCTAAAAAAAATCATTTCCAATTCACTTCTCTGCAAAGAAATTTCCGTTTAGGCTCCAAAAAAGAATTGTGATTAGCAAAGGAGTCAGAAAACTAACCAAGGGCCAATACAAAGAGATTTCTGGTTTTGGATGGATGAGGAAACTAATGGACAGTCTTAGTAGCTTGGGATCCTTTTGTATAAACCCACCCGCATTGGTGGTTAAGTCTTTAGGGGCCTAGTTGTCAACAACCTTGCCAATTAGGAAAACTAGCTTGCAATATCCTCTTAAATGCCTCTATTTTCTGAGTTATGGTTCTGACAATCGAATGGTTTAAAAAATGTAGATATGTTCTAGATACCAGATAACCAAGAATGTTGGAAAGTATTTTGAGCCAAATAAGGATATACTACACTTGAAGAGTTGGTAAAGGATCTGAAAAAACGGGGGTCTAACGACCACGCCCAATTTTTGGCTTAGCAATCTGTATGCACAAACTCCAATATACTTTTAAGAGAATCAACTAGACAATCAGACTCAATCTTAATAAAAGTATATCAAAGAGTTATATCTCACATTATCGATTCAATACTTACTCAAGCAAATAAAAATCTGCGAGTCTAATTGAATACAAGAGAAATCACTTGAACGGTACCAAAGACCAATGTTCAAAGATCAATCAATTTCAATCAACAACCAAAGGTTGGATTTCCCATTTGATCGATTTAACGCACAACCTGTGATATTTCAATTATATAACAAAATATAATGCGGAAAAGAAATAACACATACCCCAGAAGTTTTGTTAACGAGGAAACCGCAAATGCATAAAAACCCCGGGACCTAGTCCAGATTGAACACACACTGTATTAAGCCGCTACAAACACTAGCCTACTACAAACTAACTTCGGTCTGGACTGTAGTTGAACCCTAATCAATCTCACACTAACCCAAGGTACAGTTGCGCTCCTTACGTCTCTGATCCCAGCAGGGTACTACGCACTTGATTCCCTTAGTTGATCTCACCCACAACTAAGAGTTACTACGACCCAAAGTCGAAGACTCTAATAAACAAATCTGTATCACACAGAAAAGTCTACGGTAATAGATAAATATGTCTCCCATAGAACTACCTACGAGTTTTTGTTCCGTCTTTTGATAAATGAAGGTGAACAGGAACCAATTGATAACCCAGACTTGTATTCCCGAAGAACATCCTAAAATTATCAATCACTTCACAATAATCTTAATCGACTAGCGAAAGAAGATATTGCGGAATCACAAACGATGAGACGAAGATGTTTGTGACTTCTTTTATATCTTGCCTATCGGAGAAATCAATCTCAAGCCAATCTTACGATTGTACTCAAACACGATAGAAACAGCAAGATCAGATCATGCAACTACAGAGAAAATAGTTGGGTCTGGCTTCACAATCCCAATGAAGTCTTCAAGTCGTTAACCTACAGGGTCTCGATAGAAACCTAAGTTTAAAGGAGAATCGACTCTAGATAATACAACTAGTATCACACAGGAGGTGTGGGGATTAGGTTTCCCAGTTGCTAGAGTTCTCCTTTATATAGTCTTCAAATCAGGCTTTGCAATCTAAGTTACCTTGGTAACAAAGCATTCAATATTCACCGTTGAAAGAAAACCTGATTAGATTCAAGCTAATATCTTTTAACCGTTGGATCGAAACTAGCTTGTTACACACAAATGAAATGCACATTTATTTAGGCTTGTGTAACCGTACCTAAACATGTACATTTAGTTGGTTCACCAGTAGTTAACCAAATGGTTAGCCATATGAGCACTTTCATATCAACCATATTCATCTTAACCATAACTAGTTCAAATGACTCAAGAGAACTAGTTAGAGAGTTTTTCAATTGCTTAGATCTCATAGAATTATATAAGAGACAATCGAAGCAAAAACGATTTGATTCACTCGAATCACTTCATGAACTTTATAGCCACGGTTTGCAAGTATGCATTCCTTAGTTTATATAAGTTTAAGTACACGAATAATCGTTTTTAGAAACTAACCCACTTAAGTACGCATACAGGTACGCGGACTTAAGTACCCGGAATAAGTTTGTTTTCAGTTCACAAACTCCAGCAGAAATTCACGGGATGTGAACTTCCGACAGTATGCGTACTGGTACGCGGACTTCAGTTCCGGTTTTCTTGAGCAGCAAAGTACGCATACTTTGGTTCAAGGAATAAGGACTTACACACGTATGTGTTATCACACAATGTTTATATCCTTTCAATGTTATATTCTAAACTCTCATTTCAAGCATTGAAACATTCTTAGAGGACGTTATATAGTTGTTGTTCACAAGCTATTTTCGTCAAAGCGATTTTCAAGTAATTGAAACTAATATGACTTTCGTCACTAGTAAAGATGAACTTGGACAAAGCGAAAGCTTACCAACACATATTTCGAGAAATAGATAAGCGATATAAATTTGGCTCGAAATAGCAAATGTGTATAATCATAGTCTATATAGCAATACGACTTTTGTCTCAAGATGATCGCCATGGAGTTTCACCAGTTCCTTGAGTAATTCTTCGTCTTTGTATGATGATCGCCATGGAGTCTAGAGCTCAACTACACTTTTGATCCTAGTGCGAGACTATCTATGAGTAGACTAGAAATCAAGACTCATAGTTTTGGCAACTAAACTTGACAACAAGCTTGAGATAGCAACGCTTGCGAGTTCGACCGAGCAGTGCTCTAAAAATCTCCCCCTTTGTCAATTTTAGTGACAAAACTATCAATACATATGGAATACAAAATAAATAAATAAACTTGTGTAGCTTCTCTTCCACATGCATGATCTCCTTGGTTCTTCAACATTACTCGAAATCTTTGTCACTTCCAAGTACTCCAATAATTCCATAGGTTGTAAGTTTAGCATCATCGTTGTTGAAAATCCGTAGCTATAACAATGAGAAAACAAGAGTTCTCAATAATTGTTACACAGTGTCATAGTATTATTACACAATATCAAAGTTCAATTGTATCACAACTTTGACAACAATACTATGGTGATATGTATCACTCCCCCTTAGTCAATACTCCATATCACATGCAAGCCAATCCCCCTTATATAATGATCTGTAAACCATATGTATTTGAAGTGTGAACTACACAATAATTCTCCCCCTTTTTGTCAATAAAATTGGCAAAGGTACGAAAAGTAGTGGGATCCTAATGAAATTTCCATAAAGACATTTCATGACCAAAAGAAAGCACATTTCAACTTTTTAGATGCTATCATATAGTTGAAGCTAAATACATTCATCAAGGAGTTTATAAAGATACAAGATAACTCCTATAATATTCCACAGCCGCACTCCCCACAAAGATTTGACAATTAAGCACAAGTTCAATTAAGAACTCTCCCCCATAAATGTCATTCCTGAAAGAACAACAAGAGCGACCTTAATTTCATAAGAAAAGAAGGATTTCTTTGGACATAACAAATCACATACGAATATGAATTTGAATCCAAAATACTCAATTAAATTAACCACAAGAAAACTCATGATTAATTTAATCGGAAATGCTTAATATAAGAGAACTTATGGATCCGCACAATATATACATAAAAATATGGATCATGGAAGATCAATACTGCGGAATAGACAAGGATTCATTCTATTTTCCATCACTATTTGCACAATGACATACAATAGACATAATCTTTGTAAACAAAAGTTCATCATATCTTCCATCAATATTTGCATAATGACATAGAATAGGCTTAAAACTTTTGTAATGTCAAAAGTTCATTCATTCTTTTATCAATACTTGCATATCGACATATGAAAGACTTAACTTTTGACAAAGTACGGGACAATCATAGTTCACGGACGCAAACACACATATCCCATAATAAATTGCAATTTATAAAACCACAAAGATTAATACTGCAAAAATTATCTTCCAAACAATTTTAGAATTTAAAAAAATAAACCTAAAAACAATGAATATGAAAACGTTGGACATAGCTATGTGTAATCACAATAATGGTTATTCCAAACTCTAGTTATTCTTCTTAAAAAAACGCAGGAAATAAAATTCTCATCAGAAGATTTACTATATGTTAAGACCTTTGAAGAATTCTTTATCGTCCGCGAACTCCTTGTCGTCAACAGCCATTGGGACATAAGGTTCATGAAGATAGGAGTTAATATCAATAAACCTTCTTGACTGATGCCGAACCAGGGCCTTCTGAATCTCATGTGTCTTAAGCACAAAAGCCTTTATCTGTTGAATCTCCTTTCGTGTCTCCTTCAACACTTCAAGAACATCAGAAAACTTCTGAGAATTTGAAGGAAAAGCTCTTGGCTTCCTCACATTCCTTCTTTTTCTTTTCAATGTTGGAGGAATCGAAGATTTTTCTTTTTCCTTCATGATTGATGGATTAACAATCATATTAACATCTTTTACATCAGAAGACATGATGCTTGGAGTATCCATGAGTGTACGGGTTTGTGAGAGGAAATCACAATTTAACTCAACAAGCAGTCTCAATATAAAAGAAGTTTTTAGAGAAGGAAAAAGATATGTAGGGTTACGAGACCTTTATACACACAGGTTCGTGAACATACAACTCTCAACCCTATAAAAGGCAGAATTGTCTATTTTAACCCTCTTTTTATTGACTAAACAGAGAAGTTCTTTCCAAAATCAATTAGATGTGAAAAGAAACGTGAATTCCAGAATTTGTTTAAACAAAATAAAAAATATCAAAACAACTAAAGAATTTTCTTTTCTTAAAGCCTGAGGTGTGCAAGATCTTGTCTCTTTTTAATCGGGCACATGAGACAAGATGTACTTACCAACACAATTTAAGTTGTGCTGGGATGAACAATAATTTGTCCATCATATCCCTTTTGATCGGAATTCATAGAACCCTGTTTCTTATAGTTCATAGACCACAAATTTCTTTCCAATGGTCTTATTTTGTCCTTGGAAACTAACTTCTTAGATGAAGATAAAATCTTACATACCTCAGCGGTCTTTTGAGCAAGTTTGAGCTTGTTTGCTAATCGATTTGCTCTTCGTTGAAGTTTGTTGACATGCCTCAATTTGTGTCTATACTTGTAACACTTGGATAGTTCATGACCTTTGAGTGAACAATATGAGCACGTCAATCTTTGATATAATCCAGGCATCTGAGATGTGTAAGATGCTAGACACATAGTGGAACCTGAAATATTACACAAAGAGTTTCCAATAGGAGGGTCAATTTTATCTTCCAGATTGGTTGATTTTTCTTCTGAAAGAATATCAAGATTGATGTATGTATTGCTACAATTATCAAAATCAATATTTTCACAAAGAAGTGCAACATTTGATTTTCCTCCTTCATTAGAATCATTATTGTCAGACATTTCATCAAGAGTTGCAGCAAGACCTTTGTTCCCAGTGTATTTCTTCGATTTGGACACTCATTTGCAAAATGACCAAAACCTTTACACTTAAAGCACTGAGGCATATCCTCATCACCAGTTTCATCATTATCCCTATTTTTAGGAGGAACACGATTATGGGGTTTACCTGATGACCTGGATTTATCTCTAGAGAACCGTTTACTTCTCTTCAAAAGAAGATCCCTAAACTGTTCGTGATCAACGAGACTGACTTGTCAAGATCTTTATCTGATGAATCAGCCTCAGAAAGATTATCTTCAGAGATGCAAACACTTTTACTTTTATCAAGTAATTTAGTGTTCTTTAGTGCTTTGAAAGCAACATCCTTACTAGACTTGGACGTATGCTCATGATCAAAGATCTTTAACTTCCCAACCAGAGTATTTCTGGATAGCGTTGCGAGATTATTTCCTTCAACGATGGCATGCTTCTTAGAATCGTATCTACATGGCAGCAATCTGAGAATTTTCATCACAATGTACTTTTCAGGAATAGTCTTACCCAATGCAAAACATGCATTAAAAATTCCAGACACTTTGTGATTAAACTCATCAAATGATTCTTCATCTACCATACGAAGGTTTTCCCTATCATAATTAAGGTTTTGAAGCATGGATTCTTTCTCACTGGTATTTCCTTCAAATACGATTTCTAAGATATCCCAGGCTTCTTTAGAATTTGTGCACGTAGTCACATGGTGCTGAAGATCTGGGTTAGTGGCATGTATGATAGCATTTAATCCGTTAGAGTTTTGCTTTGCAGCAAGGATTTCTTCCGGACTATATCTACCAATATCCTTAGGTATAGATGTATCGCCTTCTGTATTAACCGAAGGATCATATCCATTAACAACACGTACCCATGTTTGAAAATCACGAGATTGAAGAAAAGCACGCATAGCAATTTTCCACCATAAGTAGTTTGAGCCATCGAAGACTGGTGCTACGTTTATGGAGATAAAATTCCTGTCTATAGAGTCAGATCTCTACAAACATAGACTTATAAGGTCTTTAAACGTGTTTGCCTGCTCTGATACCAATTGAAAAATCGGGGGTCTAACAACTACACCCAATATTTCGTTTAGCAATCTGTATAGATAAAATCCAATATACTTTTAAGAGAATCAACTAGACAGTCAGGCTCAATCTTAATAAAAGTATATCAAAGAGTTATATCTCACTTTCTCGATTCAATACTTACTCAAACAAATAAAAATCTGCGAGTATAATTGAATACAAGAGAAATCACTTGAATGGTACCAAAGACAGATGCTCAAGGATCAATAAATTTCAATCAACAAACAAAATTTGGATTTCCCAATTGATCGATTCAACGCACAACCTGTGATATTTCAATTATATAATAAAATATAATGCGGAAAAGAAATAACACAGACACCAGAAGTTTTGTTAACGAGGAAACCGCAAATGCAGAAAACCCTGGGACCTAGTCCAGATTGAACACACACTGTATTAAGCCGCTACAGACACTAACCTACTACAAACTAACTTCGGTCTGGATTGTAGTTGAACCCCAATCAATCTCACACTGATCCAAGGTACAGTTGCGCTCTTTACGTCTCTGATCCCAGCAGGATACTACGCACTTTATTCCCTTAGCTGATCTCACCCACAACTAAGAGTTGCTACGACCCAAAGTCGAAGACTTTAATAAAAAAAATTGTATCACACAGAAAAGTCTACGATAATAGATAACGTGTCTCCCACAGAAATACCTATGAGTTTTTGTTTTGTCTTTTGATAAATCAATGTGAATAGGAACCAATTGATAACCCGGACTTATATTCCCGAAGAACAGCCTAGAATTATCAATCACCTCACAATATTCTTAATCGATTAGCGAAAGAAGATATTGCGGAATCATAAACGATGGGAAGAAGATGTTTGTGACTCCTTTTATATCTTTCCTATCAAAGAAATCAATCTCAAGACAATCTTACGATTGTACTCAAACATGATAGAAACAACAAGATCAGATCAGGCAACTACAGAGAAAATAGTTGGGTCTGGCTTCACAATCCCAAATGAAGTCTTCAAGTCGTTAACCTACAGGGTCTCGATAGAACACTAAGGTTAAAGGAGAATCGAATCTAGCTAATACAACCAGTATCACACAGGAGGTGTGGGGATTAGGTTTCCCAGTTGCTAGAGTTCCCCTTTATATAGTCTTCAAATCATGGTTTGCAATTTAAGTTACCTTGGGAACAAAGCATTCAATATTCGCCATTAGATGAAAACCTAATTAGATTCAAACTAATATCTTTCAACCGTTAGTTTAAAACTAGCTTATTACACACAAATGAAATGCATGTTTATTTAGGTTTGTGTAACCGTACCTAAACATGTAACTTAGTTGGTTCAACAGTAGTTAACCAAATGGTTAGCCATATGATCACTTTCATATCAACCATATTCATCTTAACCATAAATAGTTCAAATGACTCAAGAGAACTAGTTAGAGAGTTGTTCAATTGCTTATATTTCATAGAAGTATATAAGACACAATCAAAGCAAAAACGATTTGATTCACTCGAATCAATTCATGAACTGTATAGCTATGCATTCTTTAGTTTATATAAGTTTAAGTACACGAATAATCATTTTTAGAAACTAACCCACTTAAGTACGCATACAGATACTCGGAGTTAAGTACCCGGAATAAGTTTGTTTTCAGTTCACAAACTACAGCAGAAATTCACGGGATGTGAACTTACGACAATACGCGTACTGGTACGCGGACTTCAGTTCCGGTTTTCCTGAGCAGCAAAGTACGCATAATTTGGTTCAAGGAATAAGGACTTACAAACGTATGAGTTATCACACAATGTTCATATTCTTTCAAGGTTATATTCTAAACTCTCATTTCAATCACTGAAACATTCTTAGAGGATGTTATATAATTGTTGTTCACAAGCTATTTTTCGTCAAAGCGATTTTCAAGTAATTGAAACTAATATGACTTTCGTCACTAGTAAAGATGAACTTGTCCAAAGAGAAAACTTACCAACACATATTTCGAGAAATAGATAAGCGAGATAATCTCGGCTCGAAATAGAAAATGTGTATAATGATCGTCTATATAGCAATACGACTTTTGTCTCAAGATAGGAGATAGAGTAGATAGACTTTTGAGTGATAGATAAGTTCAAGTCTCCACATACCTTTTAGTCGATGAAGTTCCACCAGTTTCTTGAGTAGTTCTTCGTCTTTGTATGATGATCGCCATGGAATCTAGAGCTTAACTAAACTTTTTATCCTTGTCCGAGACTTATCTATGAGTAGACTAGAAATCAAGACTTATAGTTTTGGAAACTAAAATTGACAACAAGCTTGAGATAGCAACGCTTGCGAGTTCGATTGAGCAGTGATCTAACAGGATCCAATATACACATTTAAGAGAACATATGGAATCCTGCTATTGAATCTCTCTCCCAGAACAAATCCACCCAAGTGACATATACTTGGTCAACCACCTTATAGACAATGAAACTCAAAACTGGAACATCAATCTTCTTTATACTCGTTTCTCCATCTCTGTGGTATCTGCAATCACCTTAATCCATATAACCACAATGGTCCTGATCATATTAGATGGATCCTTGATCCATCAGGGATATTTAGAATCCAATCCATTTACCAAAAAATAACAAATTATTAGGAACCACCTAGCTCTGATTACCAATTTCCTAACGAAGTGACTGCACCAAAAGAGCACACAAAGAAAAGGAAGGGACTCACCAATGGATTTAGGATTAGAGGAAAATCTGGGACATGAATTGGTTCCCCAGAGCCAAAGTCTTTGCTTACAATACAATCAACATAATGACTACCACAACAACATAATGATTACGAAACTCTTGTTAGATTCAATAATATTCCTAGTGTGTGTGCTCTTTGCAACCAAAGTAATGAAACTCTTGACAAGTAATTTTTCTTCTTCGTTGAACTCCCTAAATTCCTTTGGTATAAACTCTGTAGTTGAGTTGTTGACAAGTAATTTTTGGTGTTTATATCCGTCATTAACTAAACCCCAAGTGTTAAAGTCACAGGATTGAAGGTAAGATACCATTGTCATTTTCCACCACAGATAGTTTGAACCATCAAACCCTAGTGCTAAGTGAATCTAACTTGATTGAAAACAATTTAAGTTCATATAAGTATATTGGAATCGCTTACGAACACGGATTGTTAGATCTATACGTGTTTTCCTGCTCTGATACAAATTAAAATGACGAGGGTACCAAATACACCACAAACTTTTTGGATCAACTCATTCATACACCTTTTGAAATCTAAAATAGACAAGCACTTTCCATAAGATTATGTTTCAATAAGGTGACATTGGGTAAATAGAATAGGTATCGAGACCAAACCTCATTGTTAGAGCATGCTCGGTTGAACCCACAAGTTTTGTTATCTCAAGTTTGTTGTCAATATTAGATGATCAAAACTATATCTTGATTCTAGTCTATCACCGGACCATAGTGTATATTCTTCTATTGTATTTTCCAGACTTAATTCTCACATGTTTAATTGAAACCCTAACCAGTGTTTTATCTTATATTGAATTCTAAGCGACCCTTGATCTTTAAAAAATATAGATAAAGATGCTCTGTCAACTGGGAAATTCAATCCTTGACACTTTGTATCATAGTTAATTGCTAGAGTCGTCCTTTATTTCCCTAGGTTTTCTCTGAAAAACATAATTAGGTCTACGACTGAATGACTTCACTTTGGGGATTCGTGAAGCCAGGTCCGACTATCTTTACCTTGATAGTTCGTGTATACTAATCTTATTTTTCTGTTATCGAGGTTTACGTAACCTCTTCCAGGCAAGATAGATAGAAATCGCAAAGTCCTCTTCGTCTCATATTTTGTGATTCCTCAAGATAGATATATGAAAATTGATCTTTTGAAGATTGTTCTTGGGAGGAGGTAGAAGATCCATGCTTCTCATCTAAGTGAGTGTAAGTGTTTTGTATTGTGATATTTTCTAGATTTATCTATTGCAAACATACTTCCAAGCCTTGATCTTTGAATGGAAATTAAATAGGGTTATCTGTTAGAGGCATATTGGTATCAAACGTCTTCACTTCAGCTGAAGAAACTCTTAGGATATAAAGGGCGTCATCAAAGGGAATCAATTGTCTAGAGCCTTGTGAGGTTCAAGAGACGTAAGGAGCGTGAATGTAACTGAATCGCTTGGAGAGTAAATTCGGTTTATACTCCAGTCCGAAGTATGATAGTAGGCTAGTGTATGTGGCAGCTTAATACAGTTTGGTGTTCAAATATGGACGAGGTCCCAGGGTTTTTCTGCAGTTGCGGTTTTCTCTTTAACAAAAATTCTGATGTCTTGTGTTTTTCATTTTTCGCATTATATTGTTTATCTTTATAATTGGATTTGCGCAAGTTGTGTGTAGTCAATATTGTGATCCATTATGAGACTCATTTCTTAGAATTCGTATCTTGAAAGATAGATAACAAGTTTTATTACTTGGCAGAATTCCGATTGGATTATTTTGATACGACTATATTGATCTTGGATATTGACTTTTGAGATCGTCCAAGTACTCTTCTTAACAATCAGGTTCACGGACTCCTTACATACTGATTGAGAAAAGGTAGAGATATAAACTCTATATATATATATTGTCAAGGATCATTCAGTTGGTCTACTTGCAATTGTATCAAGTTTTGTCCATATAGGTTGCCGAACAAAAAAGTTGGTGGTGTACTTGGTACCCTCTCCCTTTCACCAACTATTAAGATCAAACCCAAGTGTTGGATTAACGTACAGGTACAAATATTTTAATTATAATAAAACAAATATAATACGAAAATAAAGTAAAGAACACGCCAAAATTTTGTTAACGAGAAAACTACAATCTCATAGAAAAACCCCTGGACCTAGTCCAGTTTTGAATGCTAAATGAATTAAGACGCTACAAAAAGTAAACCTGCGATTTCGTGTAGACGAGACCAACCAATCTAAAATCCTAGTTACCCAGCAGTATTTTTGTTTTGATAACATCTAGCAGAACCTGAATTCTTAATAGAGTTAGAATACTAGATATCCTAGCAGAACAGTTGTTCTATTTAGGACTAGATCTAGTAGATATTCTTAATGATTGAGAATAACTTATGCTATCAATCTGTCAACTGGTAAGACAAGATTCCTTTGGATCGTATTCCAAATTTTTAAAGGATCAAAACTGTTTGGTAACCAAGCTCACTTCCCAATGATGATACCTAGGTATATGATAAAAACCCAGTTAAGGATCTTCCGTTTGAGATATGTTACCAAATCTGAAACTCTTAGGTTAAGAGATCAATCAAAACAATGACTACCGAAATTATCAATCTTGATTACAAGGTTTATAATAAAATCACATACAACTTATAGATCTCAAAATACTTATGTTTATCGAAATAAATAGCCTTTTAATCCCGGAAAATAAAGTCACAGAAAGTCACACCAAGATCAAAAAAACAACAACAAATTATTCAAATCTTCAAAGTCTTTAGTCTTCAATTTAATCTTCAAAGTAACAACTTGAAAAATAAATAACTTGATTCCTCTATTGATTTGTTGCATCGAACGAAGTCTGTTAATGATGGAAAATTAATAAATTTATCTTCCAAATCTAGAATCACTTAGATCTGTAGTAGTTAAATCTTCAAAGTTCTTGGGTGGCCTTATATCAAAAGAAAATGACCATAGAATAAACAAGAACTAGTCTAGAAGATAACTGACTCGTTGGTTCTTAATTAAACAATAATCAAAGAAAACTAATATAACAAAATGATTCTAGTTTCCCACCAAAGGTACCTGTAGACGCTTCTTGATTCCAAAAAAGCTTTAAATCGAATCGGACATAAGAGATTTCACCTAATTAGATTACTCTCCTCTAGATAAGAATATTCAAAGTATATTCATGCATTACAAGTAATACTTCAATCAGCTTCCCACAATGACAAGTGCATGTGTCGGGATCAAATTTGTAAGACAAACAAACTTCTATATTTATAAACTAAGGTAGTTTGGATACTAAGTAATTACCAAATTCTGAAAATTCTCAAAGATACGCAATAAATACATATTCTTGGTTTTGTTAAAATTACAACTAATATACCTTGAGTATCAAGGAATATATTTGAACAATAGATAGATAAGGTGTTCAAATACCTAGTCGACATTCTTGAAGTTTCCTTATTAACCAAATATATTTTCGGTATGTACACCCTAAAGTGAAGACAAACCAAAAAGTTGCACTAGTGGAAAATAGAAGTTCCGTGACTGTTAGGACAGTTCATATATACGAGTTAAAAGATCTGTTTTAACGGTCTCTGATGGGGTCGCTAATAAAGCGTTTTTGTTTTTCTGCGACCATAAGCCGTGGATTTCAGAACAACGACTGATTTTAACAGTAACGAGGTACCGACTCATTAAATCGGTCGTGGATTTAAATTATACTACCTTCGTCCCACTATTAGTTGACCTGCTTTATAACTAAATTAGTTAGGTCAACTAATAGTGGGACGGAGGGAGTAATATAAAAAAAATAGATTCAGATTTGCTGAAATGCCTGAATGGTTGAATCTGAAATAATTTGAATGTACGTCAAATGAAACTCAAATTAACTCAAATAAAACCCAAATTGTAATTCAAATGAAACTTAAAAATTTAACCCAAATTTAAACTCAAATTGAGAATTCAATATTCATTGATTTTTTCCATTGGCTTTAAAATTACACAAAAAAGGATGAAATCTTAAAATCATAACAATACATGTCCAAGCTAGCTAGTAAGTTCTAAGATTAAACAAGAATATGCTAAACCAACAGACAATTGATTAAACAACAAAACGATAAGCTCCTTGCGATAACGATGAACTTAGCCAATACTTCATAATGGTGTACCTGTAACAAAAGAAAGATATGATTTTGAAAAGTAGAAGAAAGAAAAGGGCATAAATCTACTTAGCCAAGGAAATCATATAGGATGTATGAGTATGACTTACCAGTAAATTAGTGATGGATATGGTCATTTCCTTCAAATTAGATCCGACACACGGTAGAACAACTCCACTGCCACTAGTCACTAAGCTAGTTAACAATACAAGAGATAAGATAACCTAACATAAGGAACTTAACTTGCAAACCCAATTTGTATATATCATATCTCACATACATGTGAAATTTATTTCCAAAGTAGAGAAAGTAAATTGTAAAGATGCATGCTTTAAGAGACAACACCAAAATTATACTTATGCATCTAACTGACATGAGTACGTACCTAGTAAGGAAAAAGAGAGCCAGCGCGCTGCTAAAGATTTTAATAGAAAAATACGCTTTATTGTTCCAAACTTTGAAACTTCATCCTGAACGTCATCTTTAATATCCAAATCAAAATCAGGTTCAGTCTGTAAATGCAAAATAAACATTTAGCATACCATACGAAATGCGAATGGATCTTACTTGAATGCAAACAAATTAACTGAGAAGAGAAATTTTTGCAAGCCTCAGATGTTGGATCGAACATATTCTTCGGTATCATGCATTCACTTGGGACACCCAAAGAATCAAGAAGAGGCGCATATACTGCAATTACCGGAAGAGTGGAACCTGGTAAACCAGGTATAGAAGCTTGTCCAAATAATGCAGCAGCTAGTGGGTTGATGGCAGGTGTAACACCAAGAAATGATGTTTCTGGTAAAACAAGGGAAGCTCCATTTACAGCAGGAACAAGGCAGCAGATGATAGATGTAGAATTAAATTCACTTAAAAGATAATAAGAAGAGGTAAAAGGAGGAGAAAAAAAGATGGATAAGCAGCAACTAACTTTGACGTGATACCACTTCGATCTAACTTTTGCATGAGCATGGCTCTAAAGCAGGCTTTCAAAGACTATACGTGAAAAGAAACTAATATCATGTGTCAGTAAAGAGTTCAGATTTATCATTGGTTAATTCAAGGATGACATGTAGGAATACTAACATTCATGACTATATCATATAGTAACATGCTAGACAAAACATCTAGGTCCTCGATAACCGAAAAATATATAAAAGAGTAATTATTGAATTCTCACCTGAACAAAAACTCTCAATAGAGTAGAATTCAATCAATAAGAACTAATCTTATTCGAACTCAACGGTTCACAAACTTTCAGAATTCACAACACATCCACAATCCCTGATCATCATTGATCTCACACACTTCTCAGCTTCCTTCCTACAAATCGACCCTCATCCCTCTTTGTGACCGAATTGACCCTGGAACGGACATTGTCTTGGCTTATGCCGGAGTCTTACAGATTGATCTCTCGAACTCAAAGCACTCCCGTGTAGTGAATCTTTTTGGAAAAGGTTAAGGCAATTTTCTCAGTTGAGGAGTCTCCGCCCGCTCGAGTCTCCACCTTCCTAAAAAAACAGCAAATCGTTTTCACTCATCAACACAAAAACAAAAGAAATAAGAAAAAGGTAGCCGCCCACCATGATGATTAGACAGAGTGCAGATCAGAATCGGGTGCTACCTCCAACATGAAGACTTGTCATATTTGTCTACAAGAAAATCACTTTAAAAGGTTAACAACGTCAACTTGGATCAAAAATCACCTTGTTGGAATTAAGAATAACATCATACATTCGCCACTACAACTATCATGTTGTTAGAAACATAGAAAATCCCATTACAAGAGCTAATTACATGCTGGTACATTAAAAATCCCCAAATCAGTAATCATTTGACATCAACTGAAACAAAAATATTTCAAAGTAAACCTATTACTCCATCACAATCACAAAAAGAAAAACATGCTTGTACATAAAAATCCACAAACCAGTGATCCTTTACAACAATTCAAAAAAAAAATAGTTAAAATTAAACCTATTACTCCATTACCTAGACCCTAATACATGATCCATAAACTAAATCTAAACAAACAAACCCAACTTCGGTATCATGAAAACAATTAATAAAACCCAAATACCAGAATCAGATAAAACCTATACCCGATGAAGATTTTCCTGCAACCTAAGCTGTTGAAGATCTGACTGAAATCAAATAATAAACAAATATAATGGTTAAAATCCAATGAATACAATCAATCAAAAACAGAACAAGTTAAAAATAAAATAAAATTAAAACTCAAATCGAAACCCTTACTGTACCTGATGAAGTTTGTAAAATCAAACCCTAACTGAGAGATCAAACTGAAATCAACCGAAAAACGAAAAATGGTTAAAACCCAATGAAGGCAATTAAATAAAAACCAAATCAAGTTACAAGAAAAGAAAAAATTTAAAACTCAAATTCAACCCCTATAATTGCAGTTGATATTATTCGGAAAATCAAACCCTAGCAGCACTAAATTCATATATGTGGAAGGTTAATCAAGTTTCTATTAGGTTTTCAGATGAACTTAATAGTGGAGTTTCTGGTTCGGAAGCGAGCTTTTCTGGTTCAGAGAGAAGCCATTTTTTCTACTGCGGCGGCTAGTTTTGGGAAGGAGAAGTGAAGAGAGAGAAAGATAAGTGAGGGATATATAGGATCGATAATACCAAAGTTACAATCCAGCCATTCATGGATTAATGAGACCGTTGACCATGGAAATATTAGAGCTGCAGCGTACCCCTAGGGGTCTCTGAATCGGAGTTCCAAGAGGGATAAAATGGTATATAAATTTTGTTATTCAGTTACCGTTTATTGAGCTCTCGGATTTTTTCCGGTTTTTTATTAAATCAGAGACCGCTTTGTCTGGTCAACGGTCCAACTACCATCAACGAGGGTCTCAAATGTGGGTAGCTAAACGCCTATTTTCCACTAGTGTTATTTTAGGTTAACTTTTTATGTTAAAAACATAAAACGATATCGGTTCAAGTAGTGATCCTTGGGACTGGTCCTGCTATAGATCCCCAGGGAAGGGATTAGTCATGCTTTAGATCCCCAATGGGAATTGGACCACCAAAACCCTTTGATTTCTTTTAATTACGAAAAAAAGTTTCGCAAGTTTACTTCCGTTAAACACATATAATTAAACATGATTTCCTAGGCATGGAATCAACCGAAAGTTCAATACACAATCTAGTAAGAAGTTATAAAGATAAGCGTTATACATCGTAATTCCAATATACATAAGTCGTATAAACAACTTGTATATTATTCCTTGACACTTTAACCATACTATAATGACCTAGTCATCACTACTATAGTTTCATAAATATAACTTCGTATTTGTGTTTTCAATGAATAAAAACTTGAAAGAACAAAGATATAAATGGAACAGGTCATGCCTGTAATTACTAACCTCAGGCTGAAGGATGATGTATTCGTTGTCTTTAATACGTCTTCATATCTTCATGAGTAACTAGAACAAGTGTCAATATTTCTATGATTCCTGGTCTAAACTAACGAAATTGACTCTAGTCCACTTATCAACCGACACCGAGTCAGTTGTTGCTCAATGATTTAGGAACACAATATCTGTTTCAAAATTGACATACACCTATTGCACACCGAAACACTCAGTTTTCTTACACATGTGTTTTGCATATACACCAAAACACAACAAGTAATCTTTCTTCTAGAACTTTCTTAAAGGTTTCTGTGATTTATCTCTCATATAAGTTCATATGGAGGAGATTGTCCTTCCAACGCCTCACCTCCGTCTCCAAACAACCAGAGCAAAACAACCTGTTTATTTAGGCATAACCCTAAAAGCAATTTTTTCTCCTCTTTTACTTGTTTTTTCTTCTACCATTTTTTGATCATTATTCATATTCCTCTCTGGTTTCTTGTTCTTTTAGTTCGTTCTGTTGAATATGATGATTCAAAGAAGGATTACGAGCTTCACCAGGAGATTTTATTGCGAGACTTGTGCTCTTAAACATCCGGTAACTTATTTTTGATCTTCTTTTTCATTTTTTTTCAGATATTTTTTTTCCTCATATGTTCTTTGAACTAAGATATAGATGTTTTTCAGAAAGTGTGTTAGTTTTTCTCTCTTAAGGAAACACAATTGTTGTTTTTTCCAAATACATGTAAATCAGTAGAAAACCTAAGGACCTAAAAAGATACCTAACTCTTTGGGATTTGTTAAAAAATTAAACATGTGGCAGTATTTTTTATGGTTTTTGGATCTATGATTTCACAGCGAAGAGGTGCAGGATAGCTCAAAAGGTGGGAGCATGTCAGGGAGGAGAAGGCCTCAGCGGCCAAGGTATTCATTTTATCTCTGTCAAAACTTGTTTGGTCCTTGAAATAATGGCAACTAATGGAAAAAAGAATGATCATTACGTTTATTTTTATTAGAGTTTATTAGGAACTTGTAAGCGTTAAAAGGTGGAAACTTATTGGTTCATAACCTTAGTTGTCCCGCTTATATATGGTGAACGTGTGCTTCATAATCAGAAGCTAGATTATGCAAAGTGGAAGCTTTACTTTAAAGAGCATCTCAATTCTCAGTTAGTATTGTAACTCTAGTTCTTGGAGAAAAGTGTCATGTTATTTCTATTCGTCTGTCTGTTTGATCATAAAGATGTTTGTATTGGTTATTTTTATTGGGTTTGTGTGTGCTTATGTGACTGAAAGATGATTTGAATTTTACAATTATGATAGAATTCATCAACAAACTTGACCACGAAGGCAGTTGACAGAATTTTTGTAGAAGCTTTCGGAGCCTCTGCATTGTAGGGAGATGAAGATATGTGTGAAACAAGCTGGTACATAACCCTCCCTTCATCTGGAATTAAAAATAATTTATTGGTTAAACATGTTTATAGTTTTAATTTTATTTTACAATTATTTTCTGATTGGAATTATTAATTTCTTTTTTTTTGCCTTCTAGGGAAATTGATGACCCTTCTATAACAAGCAAAGTCTGAAGGCATGTGAAGAACCAAGTCTATAGTTATCGCAAGTTTTAATAAAGATAGTGTGTGAATGCGTTTTTTGATTTCACTAGACTTTCTATTAGCTAAAACACTTATCTACTTTGGAATATCCGATATTGATTATCATTGTATTTGAAAAAGCGGGGTCTAACAACCACTCTCAATATTTCGTTCGACAATCTGTATGGACTAACTCTAATATAATTCCAAGAAAATCAACTAGATAGTCAGACTCAATCAAGGAAAGATATCCAAGAGTTATATCTCTTTCTCAAATCAATCATCAAATCAACATGAATGAATCCGTGAACTGATTGGTATGAAAATAACTTGAACGGTACCAAAGACCAATGTTCAAGTGTCAATCAATTTCAATCAACAACCAAAGGTTGGATTTACCAATTGATTGAACTACGCACAAACTGTGATATTTCAATTATATAAACAAATTTAATGCGGAAAAGAAATAATACAAACACCAGAAATTTTGTTAACGAGGAAACCGCAAATGCAGAAAAACCCCGGGACCTAGTCCATATTTGAACACCACAATGTATTAAGCCGCTACAGACACTAGCCTACTATAAGTTAACTTCAGACTGGAATGTAATCAAGTGCTAACCAAGTCTCACCCGATTAAGTTACAGTCGTGTTCCTTACGTCTCTGAATCCCATCAGGACTCTACGCACTTGATTCCCTTAGATGATCTCACCCACAACTAAGAGTTGCTACGACCCAAGGTCGAAGACTTTATAAGAAAATATGTCTCGCACAGATAAGTCTATTTTGATAGATAAATTTGTCTCCCACAGAAGTACCTATGAAGTTGTGTTTCATCTTTTGATAAATCGGGGTGAACAGGAACCAATTGATAATCTTGTTTTATATTCTCGAAGAACGACCTAGAAATATCAATCACCTCACAATAACTTAACTATATGGTAGTAGAAAAAGTTATTATGGAATCACAAAGAATGAGACGAAGAGCTTTGTGATTACTGAAAAAGCGGGGGTCTAACAACCTCATCAAATATTTCGCGTAGCAATCTGTATGAACTAACTCCAATATAATTTCAAGAGAATCAACTAGACAGTCAGACTCAATCTTAAGAAAAGTATATCAAATAGTTATATCTCAATCTCTCAATTCAATTCGCAATCAAACAAATAATAATTTGCGAGCCCGATTGAATATAAGAGAGATAACTTGAACGGTAGCAAAGACCAATGTCCAAGGATCAATCAATTTCAATCAACAACCAAAGCTTGGATTTACCAATTGATCGATTTAATGCACAACCTGTGATATTTCAATTATATAACAAAATATAATGCAGAAAACAAATAACACAGACACCAGAAGTTTTGTTAACGAGGAACCCACAAATGCAGAAAAACCCCAGGACCTAGTCCAGATTGAACACCACACTGTATTAAGCCGCAACAGACACTAGCCTACTACAAAGATTACTTCGGTCTGGAATGTAGTTGAAACCTAATCAATCTCACCCTGATTCAAGGTACAGTTGTGTTCCTTACGCCTCTGATCCCAGCAGGATACTACGCACTTGATTCTCTTAGATGATCTCACCCACAAGTAGGAGTTGCTACGACCCAAAGTCGAAGACTTGATAACAAATCTGTATCACACAAAAAAGTATATAGGAATAGATAAATCTGTCTCTCACAAAAATACCTACGAGTTTTGTTCCGTCTTTTGATAAATCAAGGTGAATAGGAACCATTTGATATACCGGACTTATATTCCCGAAGATAGCCTAGAAATATCAATCACCCCACAATAATCTTAATCGATTAACGAAACAAGATATTGTGGAATCACAAACGATGAGACGAAGTTGTTTGTGACTACTTTTCTATCTTGTCTATCGGAGATATAAATATCAAGTCAATCTTACGATTGCACTTAATCACGATATAAACAGCAAGATCAGATCACGCAACTACATAGAAAATATTTGGGTCTGGTTTCACAATCCCAATGAAGTCTTCAAGTCGTTAACCTACAGGGTCTCGAGAGAAACCTATGGTTAAAGGAGAATCGAATCTAGCTTACACAACTAGTATCACACAGGAGGTGTGGGGATTAGGTTTCCCAGTTGCTAGTGTTCTCCTTTATATATATTTCAAATCAGGGTTTGCAACCTAAATTACCTTGGTAACAAAGAATTCAATATTCACCGTTAGATGAAAACCTGATTAGATTCAAGCTAATATCTTTCAACCGTTAGATCGAACTTAGTTTGTTATACACAAATGAAATGTAACTTCATTTAGGTTTGAGTAACCGTACCTAAACGTGTACACTTAGTTGGTTCTACAATAGTTAACCAATGGTTATCCATATGAGCACTTTTATATCAACCTTATTCATCTTCACCATAACTAGTTCAAATGACTCAAATGAACTAGTTAGAGAGTTGTTCAATTGCTTAGATCTTATAGAAGTATACAAGACACAATCGAAGCAAAATCGGTTTTGATTCACTCGAATCGATTCATGAACATTATAGCCACGGTTTGCAAAGACTGCATTCCTTAATATATAAATGTTTTAGTTCATGAACAAATCAATTTTAGAAAGTAACATACCTAAGTATGCGAACGGGTATGCGTACTTAAATAACCGGATTGAATTTGTTTTTCACTTTCAAACTCCAGCAGAAATTCACGGACGTAAACTTTTCGCCAGTATGCGTACGGGTACGCATACTCACCCGGATTTCCAACAACAACCAGTACGCGCACGGTATGCATACTTTGGGTTCCCGGTTTTGGACTTTTACATAAATGTGAGAACACACTATGTTTATATCCAAAGATGGTTACATGTTCTAAATTCTCATTTCAATCATTGAAACTTTCTTAGAGGATGTTATATAGTTGTTATTCACAAACTATTTTTCATCAAAGCGATTTTCGAGTTGTTGAAATAATCAACATGACTTTCGTCACGAGCAAAGATGAACTTAGCCAAAGCGAAATCTTACTAACACATATTTCGAGAAATAGATAAGCGAGATAAAATCGACTCGAAATAGCAAATGTGTATAATCGAAGTCTATATAGCAATACGACTTTTGTCTCAAAATAAGAGATAGAGTAGATAAACTTTTGAGTGATAGATAAGTTCAAGTCTCCATATACCTTTTGTCGATGAAGTTCCACAAGTTCCTTGAGTAGTTCTTCGTCTTCAATCGATGAACGCCGTGGAGTCTAAGGTTCAACTACACTTACTATCCTAATCCGAGACTTAGACATAAGTAGACTAGAAATCAAGACTTATAGTTTTGGCAACTAAACTTGAAAAACAAGCTTGAGATAGCAACGCTTGCGAGTTCGACCGAGAAATACTCTAACAACCTCTCCCAATATTTCGCTTAGAAATATGTATGGACTACTTCCAATATACTTTCAAGAGAATCAACTAGACATTCAGACTCAATCTTAACAAAAGTATATCAAAGAGTTATATCTCAATATCTCAATTCAATCCGCAATCAAACAAATAATAATTTGCGAGCCTGATTGAATATAAGAGAGATAACTTGAACGGTACCAAAGACCAATTTTCAAGGATCAATAATTTTCAATCAACAACCAAAGGTTGGATTTACCAATTGATCGATTCAACGCACAACCTGCGATATTTCAATTATATAACAAAATATAATGCGGAAAAGAAAAAACACAGACACCAGAAGTTTTGTTAACGAGTAAACCACAAATGCAGAAAACCCCCCAGGACCTAGTCCAGATTGAACACCACATTGTATTAAGCCACTACAAACACTAGCCTACTACAAAGCTAACTTCGGTATGGAATGTAGTTGAACCCTAATCAATCTCACACTGATTCAAGGTACAGTTGTGTTCCTTACGTCTCTGATCCCAGCAGGATACTACGCACTTGATTCCCTTAGCTGATCTCACCCACAACTAAGAGCTGCTACGACCCAAATTCGAAGACTTGATAAACAAATCTGTATCACACAAAAAAGTCTATAGGAAGAGATAAATCTTCCTACCACAGAAATATCTACGAGTTTTGTTCCGTCTTTTGATAAATCAAGGTGAACACGAACCAATTGATATACGGACTTATATTCCCGAAGAACAACCTAAAAATATCAATCACCTCACAATAATCTTAATCGATTAACGGAACAAGATATTGTGTAATCACAAACAATGAGACGAAGGTGTTTGTGACTACTTTTCTATCTTGCCTATCGGGGATTTATTTAAAGCCAATCTTACGATTGCACTCAATCATAATAGAAACAACAAGATCAGATCACACAACTACAGAGAAAATATTTTGGTCTGGCTTCACAATCCCAATGAAGTCTTCAAGTCGTTAACCTACATGGTCTCGAGAGAAACCTAAGGTTAAAGGAGAATCGACTCTAGCTTAGACAACTAGTATCAGACAGGAGGTGTGGGGATTAGTTTTCCCAGTTGCTAGAGTTCTCCTTTATATAGATTTCAAATCAGGGTTTACAATCTAAGTTACCTTGGTAATAAAGCATTCAATATTCACCGTTAGATGAAAACCTGATTAGATTCAAGCTAATATCTTTAAACCTTTAGTTCGAACTTAGCTTGTTATACACAAATGAAATGTAACTTCATTTAGGTTTGAGTAACCGTACCTAAACGTGTACACTTAGTTGGTTCAACAATAGTTAACCAATGGTTAGCCATATGAGCACTTTTATATCAACCTTATTCATCTTCACCATAACTAGTTCAAATGACTCAAATGAACTAGTTAGAGAGTTGTTCAATTTCTTAGATCTTATAAAAGTATACAAGACACAATCGAAGCAAAATCGGTTTTGATTCACTCGAATCGATTCATGAACATTATAGCCACGTATTGCAAAGATTGCGTTCCTTAATATATAAATGTTTTAGTTCATGAACAAACCGATTTTAGAAAGTAACATACCTAATATTGCGAACGGGTACGCGTAATTAAGTAACCGGATGGAATTATTTTTCACTTTCAAACTCCAGCAGAAATTCACGGACGTAAACTTTCAGCCAGTATGCGTACGGGTACGCATACTCTCCCGGATTTCCAACACCAACCAGTACGCGCATGGTATGCATACTTTGGGTTTAACCGGTTTTGGACTTTTACATAAATGTGATAACACACTATGTTTATATCCAAAGATGGTTACATGTTCTAAACTCTCATTTCAATCATTGAAACTTTCCCAGAGGATGTTATATAGTTGTTATTCACAAACTATTTTTCATCAAAGCGATTTTCAAGTTGTTGAAATAATCAACATGACTTTCGTCACGAGCAAAGATGAACTTAGCCAAAGCGAAAGCTTACCAACACATATTTCGAGAAATAGATAAGCGAGATAAACTCGGCTCGAAATAGCAAATGTGTATAATCGAAGTCTATATAGCAATACGACTTTTGTCTCAAAATAACAGATAAAGTAGATAGACTTTTGAGTGATAGATAAGTTCAAGTCTCCACATACCTTTTGTCGATGAAGTTCCTCAAGTTCCTTGAGTAGTTATTCGTTTTCAATCAATGAACGCGTGGAGTCTAAGGTTCAACTACACTTACTATCCTAATCCGAGACTTAGTTATAAGTAGACTAGAAATCAAGACTTATAGTTTTGGCAACTAAACTTGAAAAACAAGCTTGAGATAACAACGCTTGCGAGTTCGACCGAGAAATACTCTAACAACCTCTCCCAATATTTCGCTTAGAAATCTGTATGGACTAACTCCAATATACTTTCAAGAGAATCAACTAGACATTCAGACTCAATCTTAACAAAAGTATATCAAAGAGTTATATCTCAATCTCTCAATTCAATCCGCAATCAAACAAATAATAATTTGCAAGCCTGATTGAATATAAGAGAGATAACTTGAACGGTACCAAAGACCAATTTTCAAGGATCAATCAATTTCAATCAACAACCAAAGGTTGGATTTACTAGTTGATCGCTTCAACGCACAACCTGTGATATTTCAATTATATAACAAAATATAATGCGGAAAAGAAATAACACAGACACCAGAAGTTTTGCTAACGAGTAAACCACAAATGCAGAAAACCCCCGGGACCTAGTCCCGATTGAACACCACATTGTATTAAGCCGCTACAAACACTAGCCTACTACAAAGCTAACTTCGGTATGGAATGTAGTTGAACCCTAATCAATCTCACACTGATTCAAGGTACAGTTGCGTTCCTTACGTCTCTGATCCCAGCAGGATACTACGCACTTGATTCCCTTAGCTGATCTCACCCACAACTAAGAGTTGATACGACCCAAAGTCGAAGACTTGATAAACAAATTTGTATCACACAAAAAAGTCTATAGGAACAGATAAATCTTTCTACCACAGAAATATCTACGAGTTTTGTTCCGTCTTTTGATAAATCAAGGTGAACACAAACTAATTGATATACCGGACTTATATTCCCGAAGAACAACCTAGAAATATCAATCACCTCATAATAATCTTAATCGATTAACGAAACAAGATATTATGTAATCACAAACAATGAGACGAATGTGTTTGTGACTACTTTTCTATCTTGCCTATCGGGGATATATCTAAAGCCAATCTTACGATTGCACTCAATCATAATAAAAACAGCAAGATCAGATCACACAACTACAGAGAAAATAGTTGGGTCTGGCTTCCCAATCCCAATGAAGTCTTCAAGTCGTTAACCTACATGGTCTCCAGAGAAACCTAAGGTTAAAGGAGAATCGACTCTAGCTTACACAACTAGTATCAGACAGGAGGTGTGGGGATTAGTTTTCCCAATCTCCAGAGTTCTCCTTTATATAGATTTCAAATCAGGGTTTACAATCTAAGTTACCTTGGTAACAAAGCATTCAATATTCACCGTTAGATGAAAACATGATTAGATTCAAGCTAATATCATTAAACCTTTAATTCGAACTTAGCTTGTTATACACAAATGAAATGTAACTTCATTTAGGTTTGAGTAACCGTACCTAAACGTGTACACCTAGTTGGTTCAACAATAGTTAACCAATGGTTAGCCATATGAGCACTTTTATATCAACCTTATTCATCTTCACTATAACTAGTTCAAATGACTCAAATGAAATAGTTAGAGAGTTGTTCAATTGCTTAGATCTTATAGAAGTATATAAGACACAATCGATGCAAAATCGGTTTTGATTCACTCGAATCGATTCATGAACATTATAGCCACGGTTTGCAAAGATTGCATTCCTTAATATATAAATGTTTTAGTTCATGAACAAACCGATTTTAGAAAGTAACATACCTAAGTATGCGAACGGGTACGCGTACTTAAGTAACCGGATGGAATTATTTTTCACTTTCAAACTCCAGCAGAAATTGGCGGACGTAAACTTTCCGCCAGTATGCGTACGGGTACGCATACTCTCCCGGATTTCCAACACCAACCAGTACGCGCACGGTATGCATACTTTTGGTTTAACCGGTTTTGGACTTTTACATAAATGTGAGAACACACTATGTTTATATCCAAAGATGGTTACATGTTCTAAACTCTCATTTCAAACATTGAAACTTTCCTAGAGGATGTTATATATTTTTTATTCGCAAACTATTTTTCATCAAAGCGATTTTCAAGTTGTTGAAATAATCAACATGACTTTCGTCACGAGCAAAGGTGAACTTAGCCAAAGCGAAAGCTTACCAACACATATTTCGAGAAATGGATAAGCGAGATCAACTCGACTCGAAATAGCAAATGTGTATAATCGAAGTCTATATAGCAATACGACTTTTGTCTCAAAATAAGAGATAGAGTAGATAGACTTTTGAGTGATAGATAAGTTCAAGTCTCCACATACCTTTTGTCGATGAAGTTCCACAAGTTCCTTGAGTAGTTCTTCATCTTTAATCGACGAACGCCGTGGAGTCTAAGGTTGAACTACACTTACTATCCTAATCCGAGACTTAGTTATAAGTAGACTAGAAATCAAGACTTATAGTTTTGGAAACTAAACTTGATAAACAAGCTTGAGATAGCAACGCTTGCGAGTTCGACCGAGAAATACTCTAACAACCTCTCCCAATATTTCGCTTAAAAATCTGTATGGACTAACTCCAACATACTTTCAAGAGAATCAACTAGACATTCAGACTCAATCTTAACAAAAGTATATCAAAGAGTTATATCTCAATCTCTCAATTAAATCCGCAATCAAACAAATAATCATTTACGAGCCTGATTGAATATAAGAGAGATAACTTGAACGGTACCAAATACCAATTTTCAAGGATCAATCAATTTCAATCAACAACCAAAGGTTGGATTTACCAATTGATCGGTTCAACGCACAACATGTGATATTTCAATTATATAACAAAATATAATGCGGAAAAGAAATAACACAGACGCCAGAAGTTTGGTTAACGAGTAAACCACAAATGCAGAAAACCCCCGGGACCTAGTCCAGATTGAACACCACATTGTATTAAGCCGCTACAAATACTACCCCCGGGACCTAGTCCAGATCGTCCGTGTTTGGCATATGTGTCTATCTACAGAGGTTCAAGAGTGTTTTATCCTTTTTTTAACTAGTGCACATACATACTAACTTATATTGGTAACTGTCATCAGTTTACTAGATTAATTTAGTAGTTATTAAGTTTTAGAGTTACGGGCATGCTTTATTAGGAGAACCTACAATTATACCTTAGATTACATTGGTGTGAGTGTATCAAGTGAAATTCTCATAAACTGCAATGAATATTCATGTGATGGGTTTTATGTTGGTCTATGGATGTATATCTTGTAAACTAGTTTTCCTTTCTTTAAAAGGATGCTGAAGCACACAGTTTAATGAAGTTGAGATTTGGTAATGAACATCTGCCCGAAATCATGTATGCAGAGTTTTGGTTCAGTAATTTTGTTCTCTCTTTCCTGCCAGAAGAGGGAGATAAAGGTACACTGACTGAATTTACTAGTCTTTTCAACAGTTTTCATCTCAATTCTATTTATATTTGATTAAGCAAGACCAGCTTATTTAAATAGGTGAGCCGCTAGTGGTTGCAGGTAATCTGATAACTGATTAGAGTCATTATCCATTGACTCTGTCAGAATGTGGATTCTTCTGAATTTCTATCCTATACCTCTTCGTTGAGCTAAACTATGTGTTTATCTGCAGAGGTTCAAGATTGCTTTATCCTTTTTTAAAAAAAATATAGTGCACATGTAACTTATATTGGCTATTGTCATCAGTTTACTTGATTAATTTAGTAGTTAAGTTTTAGAGTTACAGGCAGTATTATTAGGAGAACCTACTAATAGACCTTAGATTACAGTGATGAGCATATCAAGTGAAACCATCATAAACTGCAATGGACTTTCATGTGATGAGTTTATGTTGGTTTGTGGTGGAGATTTGGATAGTTGAATTTTCTGTTTGATGGTGGAGATTTGGTTTACCAGAAATAGAGCTGTATTTGAGGCTATTGCTTCTTCAATTCCTCAGGTAAGGGAACAGAGTCTTGCATTTGACTCGTGACTGCAGATTTAGGATGAAGGGAAACATGTGAAATTCAATTTATGATTTACCGATTTTGAAGATCTTTGGTATTAGTTGTAGAAGTGCTAAGCCATCAGTGCTGTAGAGTGTTCTTTTAATTTTCCTTCTCCTGGTACTATTCTTCTATGCTGTGACGGAGCTGCTATAGGAAATCCCGGACTTTCAGGATATGGCTTTTTATGCAGAAATGAAATCAGTGATTTTTTTTGGTGCTGAGGCTGGTGGTTTAGACGTGGCTACCAACTTCATTGCAGAAGTTATTGCAGTTATCGAAGCATTAAAATGAGCAGTGGTGAATGGGTTTACTAGGATCTTCTTGCAATCTGACTCTTAAGGAAGTCATTTGTGCTTTCTGCTTTGATAGTCTGCCTTACATTGTATATGCTAGATAGTCTAGATTAATAAGTTTGCTGCTATTCTTTGCAGTTCAGATATGGATTTTGTGATACCAATTTCTCTGCAAATAAGCAGGCTAAAAGGGAGTTATGTTAGCCAGTGGACAAGTTGAAAGCTCTACTAGACCTCAGTTCTTATCAAGGTTGGGGTGGCCTGAAAAGATTCTGTTAACTTGTGTGCTTTGTAGCCTTTGGGCTTATTTTTTGGTTTCCTTCTTGGTTGTTGTTCTGTTTCTTTTGGTTTATAAAATTCAATGACTTGGCAAAAAATTAAGTTATCTTGGTCTATGGATGTGTATCTTGAAAGCTAGTTTTCTTTTCCTCAAACTGATGAAGCACAATGTTTCCCCAAAAATCATTAAAGCAAAATTCTGGTTCGGTAATTTTTTTATCTCTTTTCTGGCACAAGTGGGATGGAAGGTACACAGACTGAATTTACTAATCTTTTCTATAGTTTTCGTCTTAATCCCATTTAAATTTGCTTAAGCCAGACCAACTAATTTAATTATATGAGCCGCCAGTGGTTGCAGTTACTCTGACAACTGATTTTCAATTGTCACCAACTCCTTTATTCGATCACAACCCAACTAAAATTATTTGTTGTTTGGAAAAAAGACTAATTTAACGATCAAATTTAAAACTCAACAGCTCACAATTTAGGAATAATGTTACAAGTAGGATGAAGAGATGAACAATACAATAAAAGGGTAAAATTAACCAAGAAGTTGCTTCACTGAGCTATGATTCACCTTTTCAATTGCTTTATTTCTCTATCCAAGTATAACAAAAAATAATGAATCTATGTCAGCATTCCGAATCATTTCAAAATCCAGCTGCATCAGGCCACCAATTTAACATACACTATTACATGTATAATTGGCCCCTAAGGTCAATTTTATACTGCTGCTACTGAATAATAAAAAATCCTCCATCTGCCGATTTATGTTGCTTTCAGCCAAATGCAGCCAAACTTGTTATATAGAGACAGTACATCACAACTACTTAAATCACTCAAAGCTTCTTTAACTTTCACCTACTGCAGCTTTTAGTTCCAGAGAGAAATCATGTTCTCTCTTTGGTACTCTCAGTTTCTGCTTCTTCTTTTGGCTTACACTGGATTCCTAGCCAAATCATCTGCAGAGTTATTTGTTACCAATGGATCGAGATTGTTGCAGGTGCAGGACAAGAACATATTCATTCTAGCAGGGCAGAGTAATATGGTTGGAGAAGGCGGTGTCGTGTTTGCTAATAATTTCTGGGATGGAATTATTCCTACTGAATGTAAACCGAACCCGTCAATCATCAGATTCAGTTCACAGCGGAAATGGGTTAAAGCGCAAGAACCACTCCACGCAGATATCGATGTCAATAAGCTTTGTGGTGTTGGTCCCGGTATGGCATTTGCAAATACTCTTAGACAGAAGGATTCCAGAAATATTGGAACTATTGGGTTGGTTCCTTGTGCTATTGGTGGAACTCGTATTAGTCAGTGGGCTCGCGGAACTCAACTCTATAATATGTTCATAACGCGCTCCCAGAAATCGTTAACGGAAGGTGGAAGGATACGGGCTGTTCTTTGGTATCAAGGGGAGAGTGATACAGTTAGTCGAAAAGATGCTGATTCTTATGGACATAATTTGAAGAATTTCGTATTGAATTTTCGCCAGGATCTTCATCTTCCCATGCTCCCTTTCGTTCAGGTATTATAACTCAAGTTAATATGAGCTAACAGCTAACTCCTGCGTTGAATTAAGACCATGATACTGAACAAGTTCCGTTTTATTTTCAGGTTGCTTTGGCAACAGCAGAAGGGTCATATAAAGCAATTGTAAGGAAAGCTCAGCTGGAGCTAGATTTACCGAATGTTTGGACCGTTCATGCTAATGGACTACCTCCGGGACCAGACGGTATACACCTCTCAACTAAAGCTCAAGTCCGTGTAGGACAGATGTTAGCGGAGGCATATCTCACAAGGACTGCTCATCAAAGTAGTCCCATTAGCAGCAGTGCTTCAAAGCTAAGTCGCTAGATTCTTTGATATGTAAAGTTGAACTGTTTACCATTGAAAATAAGACAAGGAGTTGACACTGTTGGACTGTGGAATAACATGGCTGCTAAATTGCCACTGTGCCATGGACAATTTAAATTTAGTCGACTATGATTTCCATATATAACAACAAGAGCTCAACATATTGAGAAAATGAGCATAACAAACTATCTAGTGAGGATTTTTATCAGTAAAATCGTCTACATGACTCGTTACTATATTACTATTACACAACACTTCGAGGTTGAATGTTGATTCAACCCATGCTGATTATTCAGGTGAAGAAAAAGAAATGATCACACGACAACAGTCCTAATCTACCAAGTATATTTACTGGTCAATCCAAGGCAGTATCCATCTCATTTTGGTGTACAGCTCAAGATGGAGTGTGCAGTTCTGATTATAAAAACACACTGCTGATGCATACTAGTATCCCCAGTCCTGAGCAGTAGGTTTAGTCCAACGTTGACACCAAATAAATTGATCTTCCTTGTATTCACTGAATGAATATTGGGACATAGGGCCAGCTTGGATCCGTCCCATTCAGCAGTATGGATGGGAAAGAAGTAATAAATACCAAGAAACAACAGCACTGCTTTGCCTATGAACCGGGAAGAAAAGGAACCTGGGCTAAAGATGTCGGCAGGGAGATGTCGAGATTATGAGTAGCTAAGTACGCAACAATTCCAGCCGTATAACCCGCAAGAGCAAATCCGCTCACCTACACAAAAGAGAAAAGCTCGATCAGTACACCACTGTTTTTTTTTTTCTTTTTCTTTGTCTGTTGACAAGAAACATGATAAATGGTTAACAGATAACACCAATGAGGAACTCCATTTACCTTCCGCAAGTACCAAAAGAAGTCTACTTTCTCCATACCCATAAAAGCAACCCCAGCTGCAGAGCCAATGATGAGCATTGATCCACCAGTACCAGCACAGTAGGCAACCAGTTGCCAAAACTCAGAATCTTGTGGGTAGGATGAAAGATCATACATTCCCATTGTTGCTGCCACCAGTGGAACATTGTCTATAATAGCTGATACAACCCCAATTGCGCTTGCAATCAGCTGGATATTAGGGATATGGGCATCAAGGTAATTTGCCAATTCTCGTAGAAGCCCAGCAGCCTCTAGGCTAGGAAGGTAGAACGTTTGAATTTGTTAGCATATGAGAAGATTAAACAGGAGAAGGTGCAAACATCTAACTACTTTTAAGTTACTAGGTAAAATGCAGTATGCCACTCGATTCTGTGTTGGATTCAAGAGAAACTTGACAAAAGTTGTTTACCTTCCCACGGACAAAAGGATACCCAGGAAGAAAAGTGCTCCTTGGGTATCAATTCTTGATAAAGCTTGTGGTACTTTCAATCTCTGCCTTTCAGATTCCCCGTAGTGAATAGCATCGGTCAATATCCATAAAACACCAAGTCCAAACAGCATACCCAGATAAGGAGGGAGCCCCGTGACAGCCTTAAAGACTGGAACAAATAGTAAAGCACCGAGTCCAAAAGAGAAAACAAGCTTTCCTCGAGGAGCAATCTGTTCTGATGCCAATACATCAGAAGCGTCGGGTCCTTCCCCTTCAACTTCACTGCAGAAAAAAAGATAAGTCAGTTGAACATGAACTTGACCGGTTAGAGGCCCCAAATTAGCTTTAGGGGAAATATAAGTACCTAGTAAGGGACATGAGAGCCAGTGGGACTGCTAAAGATACAGCAGAGGGAATGACCAAGTCCTGAAAGTAAAAACATTTGCATAGGAAATCTAGAGTTAGTTAGAACTGATTCTAGAAGATGCACGAGCATATATATGTTGTTTCGAGCACTGCCACAGATGCATAGTTTTTTTAAAATGGTAACACAGTATAAATAAGGATCACCAGACAACCAAAATTGTAAAGAAAAACAAGACCTTCATTGTTTGCAAAGTGGATATTTGACCATGAATCCAGAGCATTGTTGTAGTAACATCACCAATGGGTGTCCATGCACCACCAGCATTTGCTGCTATCACAACAACAGCTCCAAGAAACCTGTCAAACAAGATATTAACATCTGGAAAAAGGTTCCAAAAGCCATCATCTTCTAATTAATTACAAGAATCAAAAAGTTCCACCAACAAAATCGGAACAGAAATGAAAAATAATATGCTGGTAGAGGAAAAAATTGAGCAGCAAATTAATGCCATCGTTGAGATACAGTGCGCAAAGACAGAGTATTCCTTATCAAGTATATTCTAGCATTGACAGAAGGCATGGTCAATGTTTAAGATATTGGAAGTACACCAATCATCGAAGTATAATTCCATTAGCATCATATTTCACTCTAGTTTTAAAATGATGAGCATGTAATTGCTGGGCACTAAGTAAATGTAAATAGCAAGGCATTACAGATGATGTTGGTTGCCTGGCTCTGTGTAGGGTTGAGTGGTTCCTTAGCTCTTTAAATGGGTGAAGGCAATGACAACCATGTCATGTCAGGATTCAAAACACGAACATGTCAAATCAAAAATCATGATATTCATAATACAAATTTAAGAAATAATCTAATGAAGAATGTTGTTATCTTAAATACAGACAGGAACATTTGAAATAAAAGACATGATTAGGACATACTTTCGATATTCTGATGGAGGCACTAGTTTCCTCAATAACGAGACCATCACAATGGTGGATGTTAGGTTATCAAGGACTGAGCTTAGAAAAAAGGTGACAATTCCAACCTGAAATGTACAAAAAGAACCCATAGTGTTATCATAGCAATGTTTATATTTCTAAGGGAACAGACAAGAAATTGCAGTTATTTTTCTTTGGAAATTCCATGTGAATATCTATAACCAAACTTTCATTTACTGCGAATTTTGACAGAGTTTTACAGCACTCTGTCTAAATGTAATCTTGTTTGACCTATCTGTAAATTCTGATCCTGGGTTTACGTGCACCTTAATAACCAATTTAAACTATTGATAAATGTAAGTAAACACTTGACTGGTTTTACAAAATTCAACTACAGATGGAGTGGATAAAATGCTTGAGTAAATAGGTTCGTGCAAGCTGCAAATGCATTTCAATCACATGAAGATATCAAAAAGCATCTAAATTTTCCTAACTGTATTCTTAGGCAAGTCTCAATCTAATGTACTTCAATATTTCAGCTTAGGCATGCATGGGACAGTCAGAAGCCACTAAAACTTCACAACATGAGCCATCAAAATATGGCAGTGATTCTTTGTCCTTGCAGATTTTTAGGATGAAGGACAGATATACATGTTTCTGCTGAGAAGGCATTTGTGAACAAACACTTCAAGGAAGCGTTTGGCTGTACAATATGTAGGCATCTGGCAGCAAAAAGTGTATAACACTTTACTTATATGATATTGGAGCAAATGCCTAAATAGAAATAACAGAGGTAACACCATGTCACAATATGGAATCAGAACTGAAGAACCAGTCATCGGGGAGTAGGGACCACTCACCACCCAAAGAAGAGTCCGCGGCTTTCGAGTTGTTATATTATCTGTAACCAGTTTGAATCCTTGATGAGCATCAACTATCTCTACTATGGTCATTGCACCAAGCAAGAAAAATACTATTTCACTGACTTCTGCACATGTATGACTGAGCTCATTCACAGCTATATCAGTTGAGGGAGCCTATACCAGAAAAAGACAACAAATTATCACAACCAACAAATTATCAGTTAAAACTTAAAAAAGCAATTGCTTACAGAGACGTTAGAAATGAAAAGGATAGCTGATTATTTCAAAACCGAAAATAGCCAGTATTAAGTTTCTATATACTTTTCCCATTGAGCTGAAATCTCAAGAAGTTAAAATGAATCTTACCCCGATGCTTCTGATAACCCATAAGCTAACAGCCATTAGTAATCCGACTCCACTTTTATTGAATGCTAAAGATTCCTCAAAGATAATCCCTGCATATCCTAATCCGAATACCAATGCCATGGCAATGTCCTGTACCATGAAACCACTTCCAGTTAACCCAATGTCAGCAAGTTCTTTTGCATGTATAGGCACTTCAATGGATATAAACAAGGATCAACATCGAAGAGAAACTTAACATATATGCAATGGTTCTACTCATAAGCATAGAATCCATCAAAGAAAGCACAATCTAATTGAAGAATCAGGCAAACAAAACATGGGGATGAACCTGATTGGCAGCAACCCACGAGTGATTAATTGCCACAGCCCCAGCTGCAGCTGCTCCAACGATTGCAAACGCTTTCAAGAAATCAGTCTTTGGCTGGTAACTCGCTTCAAAATCTTGGGAGCTCACATCATCAACTGAACATAATGGATCACATGTCCTTGAACTCTGCATCAATTCCTACAGAAAATGCAACTATCAATCAACTGAACAGTACGAATCATGTAATTTCATGTTTCCACAATAGGGAAATGCTTGTGCAGATATTTTAGCAAAGTGGGGTTCATTGCAGGTAGTTTGAACCACCTAGTATGATCCAAAATGAAATGAAGGTGGACACGGATGTCCTACCTACATATAGATTAGCTTTTTCTTTTGAAGGTCAGGTTCTTCGCCCCCTCTTTTCTGTTTTCATTTGTCTTATCAATAAATGAGAAAGAATCATTTCATTTCCATTAGATTGGGAAAATAACACATACCTGATACTGTTCATCAGCCTTATCCGTTGAAGAAAATGAACCATTTTTTTCCTCTTCTTCAGCTCTCACAAGAAACCCTTTTCTGCGCCATTTCAGACTATCAATTCCCCAAGCAGATGATCCAAATTGGAAATTCGATTGACCTAGGAATCTCCTCTGACTTAATGACTTAGGCAGAGATTTGGAGTTAGTAGAATAAGATCGTTTAAGCGGTGAAGGATATTGGAAACAGTTATAGTGATTTCCAATACAGAAAGTAGACATTTTTATTCTGCTCTTTTGAGATTATTCAATGAGGTAAGATTGATTCTGAATCTATGTTGATGAAATTTGTTAAGTAATCTTTCTACTCTGTGTTTTGATACTTGTAAATTCGTGGGTTTTTCGCTTCTCATCCGATAAGTAGACGACTCTGCAGGAAGAAATGAGAAACTCACTAGAATATCGGGAGTTGGAATCGATGGAATTGGAGGATCCAGACAGAGACTGCGGTTATGTCGACCAAGCCGTAACGTGGGTCAAGAATAAAACATTGCTCTCTTTCCTTCTAACCGGGTTTGAACATCCATGCATGGTTTGACGTCTCTGCCGATTTTGACCCGTATCTGCCATATCAAATCAAATCTATATCCATATATGTCTGGTACAGGTACTAGGGTGGGATTTGGGTTGGTTGGGCGGGTTAGAAGGCTTGACCGAGACAGACCCAAGCTAGGAATCCTTTGCCCGGATTGTCTATCGAACCCGTGGAATCCATGAAGGTACTGTCCAAGCCCGCCCAAGTTATGTCCATGGGGTTCCTGGGTTCCTTGGGTGGCCCAAGTTTCGCCAAACATACGAATTTGTTAATATGATAATAACAATTTTTAGTAATAATAAGATTTAGTTGCTTCATTTATCTTAAATTTCCAAATAACATTAACTACAGAATATTTACAATAATATAATTTTTTTTTATATTGAATGATTAACGAGATAGATATAATTTATATTTTCATTACATATTAAGCTATAAAAAACCAAGGTGATACTCTTTGAGTTACACAAACACCATCCATATTGTTTTTAATAAACAAAAACCATTTGATTAAAAAATGGCACAAAAAACCCATTTCTATTTAAAATGTTTAAATTTAGTTTTTATTATTTTTAAAAAAGCCAAACATACCCTTTTTACCTTAATTTCTTCGTCTTCTTCTTCTCTCCTTCATTTTTTCTTATTTCTTCCGCCTCCTTCTCCCTACAACCATCACCACCAACAACAACAATAGCTCCGCCAACAACACCTCCATCTCCTTCTCTTTCTCTCCTCTCTTTTCTGGAAATCTAGGGTTTGAAGTTTCGCACTCAGGATATCCTTCTCTTTTTCTCTTCTCTTTTAGTTTGTCTTTTTGATGCCTTTAATTATCTGGATCTTGGTTGTAGATCAACGAAAAATTATGAGAGAAAAGGTAATTTTGTTAGGGGATCGTGTTATATGAAAGCCGGTCTAGGTGGAGTTTGGGAATTTATGAGATTTGGAAATGAAATAAGGTGGTTTCTCGAGATTAGGTTGAAATTTGGGAGGATTTTCTATTTTTAATTGGTTTTGGTTTTTGATTGAGTAAGAATTAAGTCGAAATTGGGGATTTCTCGTATTTGATTTGTTTTGAATTACGATGAAATTTTTGGGGGATTTCTTGTTTCTAGTTGAGACATTGAGTGAAAATTAGGTTGAATTTCTTGCTTCTGATTTGTTTTGAATTGGACTGGAATTTTGGGATTTTTTGTTTTTTAATTTGGTGGTTGTAAATTAGCAGGTTTCTTCAGAAAATTGTGATGATACATCTTCATCGTCGAAATCAATATTGTGTTGGGGAAATGACAGATTTATGTTGAAACCAAAATTGGTTTCATCAAATTCTGACAGTTTTGGTTGGTGAAACCAAAGATTTTAATGATGAAAATTAAGTTCATGATAAAACCAAATGACAGCTTGTTTGGTTTCATCATTGAAGTTATGTTGGTGAAATGACAATATGTGGGAAAATGATGGAACCTAATTAGGTTTCATCGTATTTTTTTCATTTTGTTGAATATTGATCTCTATGGAACCAATGTTTGATGATGAGACACAGGTGGATTGTTTTTTGTTGAAACAAGTTTTAGTTGAGGAGGTAATAGTAGTGGTTGTTGTGGCAGCGATGGGGGTGGTGCAGTTGACGGTGGTGGTAGGTTTCATATTATTGTGATGGTGGTTAATTGTGACTTATTTAGTGCGTATATGTTGAAGATGTTGAAACCAAATTGTAGTGACTGAACGAGATACTTCTGGTGATAAATAACATTTCTGGGTAATGAGTGAATGTTTAGGAGGTGAAAATGCGAAAAAGTCATTCCTCTAGGAAACAAGTCTCACAATTTTATCTTGTGGGCTTGTGTATCATCTTACTTGCATACTGTGAATTTGAGTGGCATAAAGGAGTTGAATAATAGCTCTAATGTTGGGACACAAGATAGCACTATTCAGAATGGTTCACTTGAAGTTTCACAAGACTTATCGCAGTATATAAGGAATTTCGATGGTCGAGCCTTTTTCCTCTTTGCCTCTGCCAATTAATATCGGTCTTCCAATACATGTTAATGAATATGAAAGATATTTGGTTCTGAAATGACATGGAAAGGGGTGGAAAAGTGCGTTCAGAATGGAATGAATACCTTATTATGGTCGGTTGTTCGAAAAGGAAGTGCCGGAGATAGGTTTATGTGATTTGTTCTCTTCACTTTGTCCAGTAGCAAGCATGGTAGAGCCATGGGCATCCATGGTTCTGAAACTCTACATGTCCGTGTGTGATCTTGTTGTACGTGTTTTACACACTAAAGCTAGAGGTGGCCAGTGGATCTCCACAAAGCAAACAATTTTTCGTGATTTTTCTTTCTTCAAAGCAAAGGAGCTATTGGAAGCATTATCTTATGTAGGGTTGCCTCTTGTAACTTTCAGTTTTAGTTTTATAATTTGGTGAAACCAAAATAGGTTTCATCATATTTTTGATGGAACCCTTTTTAGTTTCACCATTGTTTTAATGTCACTTTTCTTCTGCATCTTTGACAACATAGTATTGTTGACAATCATAATTGAAACCATTCATAAACCATTTAAACATTTTTAAACTATTATAAGCATTGGAATTTTTTGAAAGAAAACATAATTTTACAGCAGGCTATTACAAGTTTACAACAATATTGCAGGCTAGTTGACAATACACTAAATGGACCACATGTGAGTATTATTCTCCGTTTTCAAGGAGTATCTTACATGCAAACTTTGGTCATTTCCTTTGATATTGGTACTATGAAAACGATGTGGGAGCATACCATCTTTTCTTTGTTCAAGTGAACTTAAAACCATCATAATGGATGAGCTCGTCTTCTTCCAATATATTATCATAGAAGAGCTTGAAGAAACGCCAAAATGGACATGATACAATAGCCTTCATATGTAGTTCTTCATTTTGTATCAATGCCTTTATTTCAGCTGCTACCGCGCACAAATGATGCAACGAGAACCTGCACTGCTTTGTTTCTCTTTTTTTTTTTACCTATTGTGAAACCAAAATTAAACCATCAAACAAACAAAAAATGAAATCTGGATTCACCAATAGCTGAAAATGATGTAAGCAGATTTGGTTTCATCAGAAAAACTAGAAAGAAACACACCGAAGTTATGTGAAGAATACATAAAACAAACACATGGTTATGGTGAAACCAAAGTATAAATGGTGTATCCAAATATGGTTACATCAAACAAACTCATGATTATGTCAGAATACAACAAACATCACCAAATACAATGATGGTGGAATCAATTTGAAAAAATGAAAAGTGATGAAACCAAAAAAGGTTTCATCAAAAAGACCAGAATATACCTTAGCAACCATTATCAGTTATGGTGGAACCAATTTAAGAATTGCAAAATGATGAAACCAGAAATGGTTTCATCAAAAAGAGCAGATTATATGCTGCATCAATGCCTTCATATGCACTACCAGTCCATCAAAAATGATAAAAACATATGTTGATGAAGATGATGGAAACCAACTTTGGTGTCATCAAAGAAAACATTGAAGAAAACAAATTGATTATGAAACTATGGAAACCTACGTATGAAATCAATGATGAAACCTAATTTATGCAAAGTCAGTGACTAAACCTAAGATTTATAATCGATTTTTTATAAAAACCTAAGATTCATAATCGATTTAGGTGAAACAACATCAAAATGAAATCAATAAAGAACATCTGAAGAACAATAAATTAGGTGAAACCACTAAATAAAATCAAAATTGGGTTACGATTTACCTTTAAGAGATTGTTTGACCACCTTCTTCTTCTTTTCATCTTGCTTTTTCTCTTGCATCTTAGCCATTTCCTAATTTCTTAAGAACAATAAATTAGGTCAAAATCAAAATGAAACTTAAACCTAATTTCCTTTCGAGGAAGGTTAGATTTCTTTGTTATGAGTTCAAAGAACTATTTTGTGGAGTAAGAAGAAGAAGGAATCAAACATGGTTTCAGATCTAGAGTTATTTTTCTGGTTTCTGTGGGAAGAGGAGAGAAGAAAAGAAGGTTTCTAAGGAAAGAGAAGTGTCGGTTTACTCGAATAGGAAAGAAAACGGATGGTTTGCGAAAATAAACGGAAGGGTTATTTAGACAGTTTAGGTAAAATGGGGTTTATTTGTTTTGTTTTTTTTGTTGGGTCTATTTTAGATGGATATGGACATCTGTGGTGTTATAACGCGCGCGTTATTTTCATTATTAGATTTGAAGATAAATACTAAAGTTACTCTAAATAAATAATAGTACCAATTATAAAAAATAGTTTTATATGATTATGTCATAGTTCTTCGGTTTGGGCGAGTTACTTGGTTTAGAAATACTTGTATCCATGCTTTCCCAAATTTAGCTCGGGTTTATAAAATTTATACCCAAGCTTGCCCAAAATTCTGAAATACGTTGCCCATGTCCAACCCCTAACAGGTAGGGCTGTCAACGACACTTAACGTAACGGATATTGGCTCAGCCGCTGTCGTTACCGTTAAAATTAATGGATATCGGATATCCATTAAGTTCCGACGGAAATCAAAAATTCAATTATGATTCCGTTACATTGGACTTATCGGATATCAGATATTTTTCCGATAAAATCCGTTATGTAACAGAACATACAGAGCACGGAACAAGTTATAAATCCTGCCACACAAAACAAGTTCTAAATCCAAGAAAATCAGTTTTAAATCCATGCCACACAAAACGAAAAGATACAGATGTTCCAAATGGACCAAATTACATGTTCATATGTTCTAGCAAAAGAAAAAACCATGTTCTTGAAAAAGACAAGACAAAGAAACTTCATCTCCATGTGTTGCAGGCAGCCTGTAGTGCAACTGCCAACTGCAAATGCATTCCTCTTTAGTCCTCCCTGAATCCTTACTTCTTACTCCTTAGTCCTGAACTTCTGCATTTTCAAAAGAAAATCAAAACTCAAAAGTTTTAGTTAAGCTGGAAATGTGCCAATATCAGTGCAATAAATATAAAAGCAAATGAAAGATTAAGCTGGAAAGTTACCAGTAATACAACTATCATTATCACTGAGACTGAGATCTGACAACCAATCACCCAAACAAAGCAATGCTTGAACAAGTTCTGGAGCTAATGAACTCCTATGAGATGTGAGAACCCTACACTAAACACTGATTCTGATGCTACACTTGTCACTGGAACAACCAATACATCTCTTGCAATCCTTGAGAGAGTTGGGTACTTAGGAGCATGATTGTTCCACCAACTTAAGATATCAAACCTCATTTCTTCAGTGGATGTGCCTTTAGGAAGAACTTGTTCTACTAAGTATGTCTCCAACTCTGACTTCTAAACCTCAAACACATTGTTTTCCATCATAAAATCATCATAACCAAATTCATTTGATGTTGTTGTAGTTGCAGAGATCTCAATTCCAGCTGAATTCATTTCACTATCAAAATAATTTGGAGTTGTAGTGTTGGTTTCATAAGCACAACAAAGATCATTGAGTGAAAGCTGAATTTTTTTGTAGTGACTTTGATAGTTTTGCAAACGATGTACTCTCTTCAAAACAAACTCCACCCATCTAGCCTTATACCTAGGATCTGAAACAACTCCAATGCCCATCAAAGTGTTACTTTTTTTCCGATAGCTATCAAATTTTGACCTCATATTCTTGCACATGTCTCTGATATACTCATGCTCACTTAATTCCAAGGCCTTAATGCATTTATTAACTTCTTGCACACCATTGTAATACAAATTTGTTGTGGGATACTTAATCCCAACAAATTTGGTTGAAATCACATCAAATAATTCCAAACATTCACATATATGTACTCCTTGTTGCCACTACTGAGAAGTTGGTAGTATCTTGAAGTCATTATCCAAATGAGCTATCCTAACAAAAGATTGTCTCAAAAAAATTGCATCTTTAAGCATCTTAAAGGTGGAGTTCCACCTGGTATCCACATCTAAACCAATACACCTTGAAGCAGGAAGCTTAACTTGGGCAATAGTACATTTAAATCTCTCTTTTCTAGCCTGACTTGACTTGACATATTTCACACACTCTCTAATTGCCTCTATAAATGGAGCAACTACTTTCATTCCACACAACACAATGAAGTCCAATACATGATCGCTACACCTCATTCGGAACAAATCCCCATTAAGAACTAGACAATCTTTGCTATCAAGCCATGACTTCAGATTTGCCATCATAACATTGTTGGAGCTAGCATTATCAGCAACTACAGCAAAAAGTTTATTATCTATGTTCCAATCTAGAGCTACTGATTTCACTACAGACGCTAGAACTTCTCCAGTATGTAGTGATGACACTAAAATGTATGCTAGTGTTTTCTTAATCAGTTTCCACTCATCATATATGTAATGCATTGTCACACAACAATAACCATCTTTTGTATGCTTACATGTCCACATATCTGTTGTTAACCTACATTTAGATGTAATTATGTCAAATTGTTCTTGTAATTGCAGTTTGAACTCAGCTGTTATTTTCATGATATCATCCCTAACTGTATTCCTAGTGTAAAGTATATCAACAGGATTCAGAGACTTAACAAACTCTCTAAAATATGGATGCTCAACTATAGTGATTGGATAACCGTGCTTAGCAATCATCTTGGCAACAAGTATCCTAGTAGAATCAACATCATATTTCCAGTTAGCTAACTTAGTTTGTGCATTACCTGTTTTGATTGTAGTAATCTTTCTTTGTCCTTTCTTATTCTCAGGCTTTTCTTTGCAGGTATTAGCATGGTGATGCAAGCGGCCGGTTCCTTGGTTACTGGGTGCATGTATTCTCTTCTTACAATGTTTGTATTAAGCCATAAGTATCCCAACCTCCTTCCCTTTTACCATCTTCTTTTCAACTGACCTTTCAAAATCAATCCATGCATCAGACCTTACTGAACGTAGTTTTTTCTTTTCTTCAGCTATAATTGGATCTTCATCTACTTCTATTTCTGCTTGTTTTATGGGATGAATCGCAGGAGTAACAACAGCAGGTGTTGAATTAATTCCTGAACCTTGAACTTGGTTTGATGCAGCAGGTAATTGTGATGCAACTGAAAGTGAGAGATTGTTTGAGGAACCAACATGGTTTGATGCTCTTTCGCTTTGGGACATGATTAATTTCACAAATTTGTAACTGAGATGCCTAAATTTCAGAAACCCTAAATTGAAAATCGAGTTTTTAAGATTTAAATTAAATTCAAAAGAAATAGTAAAAGAAAACCTTAGTTTTCTAATCCGTAATCACACATGATTTGTATAGAGAAGAAGATGATTTTGCAGGAATTGGAAGGAAAGAGACGAGGAGGTGAGCTTTTCTTCTCTTTTTTTTCCCTCTTTTGTGTCGACTAAACTGAAGAATGAGTGATTCATTCGAAGGATATTTACCTAGGTATATGAATTTACACGTGCTAAACACACGTTATCGGATATCAGAAATAAGGCTAACGAAAATAGCCTTAACCGGTAGCGTTACGTTAAAAAGATAAAAATATTCGTTATGTTATCAGATACGGATATCCGATTACCGGTATGTCGGATGTTAACCTAACGGATTCCGGATATTCAGATTCGGCTAGCGGATAACGGATATCCATTGACAGGCATGGGTACAGGGGAATGATCACTTCACACTTTTATTCTGACACTATCTCATATATTAGATATTATTTTTGTGAATAAAAATCAAATGGTTATGAATTTGAATCTAAAATTTTTGGGATATGTTCCTCTTGCAAAGATCGACATACCTACCGAAAATGGGCGCATTCTGAAATGTATAACACCATCATCTACCGATCTTAATTTCAGTGGTTAAAAATCGGTTGACTTTCAATGGTGATGTTGAATACGTTAATCTTTTGTGAGAACATAGAGCTTTGTAAGAGGAACATATCCCCAAAATATTAGCTTCAAACTTGTAAATGTTTTGTTTTTATTCACAAAAATGACATCCAATGTGTGAGATAGTGTGAGAATAAAAGTGTAAGGGGATCCTCCCTCTTTGATATATACCTAAGATCCTCAGTTTATTTGTATTTTTGGTATCAGTATATGCCTATACAGACTGTATATGTGTCGCATCGACGAATATCTCCTAATACTGACGGATCTAGAATACAAAAGACACAATCATTTAGGCATGAACAAATTTTCATACCAATCTGAAGAAAAAATTTAATTATTATTGTTAGTTTTGGTGATGACATCCTTGATAATCCTATTGGTACTCGATATCAAAATCATGGTGCTAAACATCAAGATATGTATATTTTACAACGCAACATGTTAGATTTAGTAGCTAACTTTGATAGTCAAGATGATGCATAGTTTCAGTTTCCACTCGATGAATCAAGATTTGATAGTTCAAGACGGCAAATCCATTAAATGTCATTTAGTGATCAATTCTTTTTTTAGAATGAAGAATCAATTGAATTTTATCAACAATCTCAATGTCCAATGCATGAGTGTCGTGATAGACGAGAAGAATCCTTTGAAGATTCATGTAGTTCCTACACATATCCTCTACAAATGCGATATAACCTTGAAAGAGCAAAGTCAACCATCTGCTTGTTATTCAAATTTTGAAGAAGTTCACTAGAATTATAATATCTTTCACATTATTTTATGATAAATGAGGACACTGAAATATGCTTAGTCATATATCTACATATGCATAATTCATTTAAATTACAATATCTTTCGGATCCAATGGTTCAATCATCTTTATTTAGTTTTATTATACTTCATAGTATATATGAACATCTAATATATGCAAATCTATGTGGTGGAGGATGATAATACCTTAATTAGTTAGACATAAATTCTTAGTATCAGTCAGCATCGCCGATAACATCGTATAGTATCAGCATTTATTGGCATTTGATGTTGGAATCGAAAAGTTCAGATGCATTGATTTTTTGGTATGATTCTTGACCAGTTTTTGGATCAACAGCATTTGGAAAGAAATGGATGGCAAAGTTGTTTTGGAAATGTTTCAAATTCGACGGTCATGGTTGATCAAGCAATCTATATGTTGTTTAGTTGGTCTCACGTTAGATACCGAGTCTACGAACTCTAGTGAAATCATGAAAAAATGGCATAATGTATATTGAACCTCCATAATTAGTTGATGGTATGTTACCTGATTTTTGTTTTTTTTTCCTTATTTTATTTGGCTTATGTTGGTATAAAGCTTCTTTCGTTTTTTGATCAGTTAAATATTTTCTTTGTCGATCTTAAAATAAGTATAATAATAATAATAATATGAGAGGATAAAAATGGTTTGGATAGAAAAAGTCAAAAGTTACTCTGCAATTGTAAATGAGTTTGGATTGCCAAGATCAATTACTATGCTGATATATGCAAGGTTCTACGCACTTGATTCCCTTAGCTGACGTCATTTATAGCCTAAGAATTGCTTCAACCTCAGTTAAGACTTTTGATGCCAATCTGCCTAAATAAGCCTATTTGATTTCCGTTTAAATCGATAGATTAAGGTGTGGAAATCTATTTGCACTAGACAAGCTAGCAAACCTCACAAATACAGAACTCACGACTCTCGAAGAGCACCATAGAATCTTAACCACCTCTCAAGAACTATCTTCAAAAGATCACTCAAGATCAGTTTTCAGATATTTATCTTGAGGAATCACAAAGTCTAAGACGAAAAGAACTTTGTGGTTTGTATTTATCTTGCCTGAAAGAGACTGCGAAAACCTCGATAACAAAAAAGCAAGATCATGATACATGAACTATCAAGGATAAAGATAGTCAGACCTAGCTTCACGAATCCCCAAAGTGAAGTCTTTTAGTCGTAAAACCTAATTATGTTTCTCAGAGGAAACCTAGGTTGATAGAGGACGACTCTAGATCAACTAGGACACAAAGTGTCAGGGATTGATTTTCCCAGTTGAAATGGCATCTCTATTTATAGTTTCCAAGACTGGGGGTTGCTTAGAATTCAAGTTAAGATAAATTGGGATTCAAGCAAACACTTTAGGTCTTGAATATACAGTAAAAGAATAAACACTATGGTCCGGTTACTGAACGGTGTATAACGACTATTCGGCTTGGCAAGTATGCCATGAGAACAATAAACAATTTTACGTTCATAAAATACCTAAGAAATTATTCATTATTCACACACATAAGTGTTTAAGTGATCAATGAAGTCTTAGAAGTGTTTAAGAAATCCAAAGTAATGCTAAGCATTTTTTTTTTAAAAAAGTCTTTGAGCATCTGCTAAATTTACTGGGACAGTTAGTGAAACGGTTTGCAAACCTTAAGGCTAGTTCACGATTCAGGTTGATACGATATAACCGAGTTCTCCAATCTTACTCGGATCGAGAACTTCAAATGGACACAATTTACGAACTGAGTTCGCCAACCGCTCTGTGGTTTATGAACTCAGATGGACACAGTTTGCCAACCGGGTTCGCCAACCTTAAGCCTTTTCTTCCAACCTTAAAAAATCAGTTCACCACGGTTTTCCAATCGGGCTCGTAAATTGTTCCCAACTGAACTTGAGGCTTGCGAACATGTTCGCCAACCTTCCTGTATTTATGAAATTCATATATCTATGGTTTGCAAACGGGTTAATTTACCAACCTACCCTGAACAGAAATATCAGAAGTTCATGAGTTACTCTCTTTGAGGTTTGAAACATTCTCAAATAATAAAATCACTTATATGGGCGATTTTCAGTTGATCATCAAATTAATTATCAAATAATAAATTGTCTTATACTAAATTGTTAAGGACCTTTGAACATCTATGTTAAAATCATATTTTGAGATTTTTAACAAGACAAGCTTGACTCGAAATTTGTTCTTGGTAAATCTACTAGAAGTCATACGAAATAGATAGAATGGTAATATAATGAGTAAAATAGAATGGTTCAGTCTTCATATACCTTATACAAAAGTTCTTCAAATATCTCAGTCGATCTTCAGTCTTGGAGGGTGATGTCTGATACTCAACTACCAAATTCTAACTTAACCCGAAACTTGACTTAGTAGACTGAAAATCAAGAAATAGTTTTGATCATCTAACATTGACAACAATCTTGAGATACAAAAACTTGTAGGTTCAACCGAGCATTGCTCTAACAGAATCTAGGAACGAAACTAAAAAAGATCGATGCCAAATCATAATAAAATATTGCAAAACGGGGTTTTTAGTAAAATAAGCATGTGGGGAAACACAATTAATAAAATGCTCATGTTTTTTTTTCAATTTTTATTTAATTCCCAAACTTTGACATCTTTTGTCCCGTTTTATTGAAAAAATGGCTAACGGTTGTTAGTGTGTACGTGGCGTTAGTTCATCCTTGATAAAATACAAGTAAGCCCCTAAATATTTGATTAGGACCGACGAGTTAGCAATGATTCATTGCCGAGTTAAATTATGAGTAAATATTGAGCTAAATGATAACTAGTTGTGGAGTTTTCACAAACGTTCGATGTGAAAGAAAAAGATGATCTAGAGGATGTTGTATTCATCACCTTTCATTGCTTTTTTCACCTGCAAATTTTAGTTTAACAACAACCCACCAATCCTAATACGACCGCGAGTCTAAATAATCTTCAATCCATAGTCATTCATCATTTCGATTACTACTAACATTGAAAAACCTCTTAATTAATTATTCCTTAGATTTTGGTTGTTCAATTGCAGTCGTTAATCTCCAAACTAAAACCAATCTTGACAAACACAAACAAAAAAAAAATCCCAATTTTAGAAATCATGATAAAAATTACTTACTTGAAGAACTGAATATGAAGATGTTTGGTGGTTGTGAAAAAGCGGGGGTCTAATAACCTCACCAAATATTTCGCTTAGCAATCTGTATGGACTAAATCCAATATACTTTCAAGAGAATCAACCAGACAGTCAGACTCAATCTCAATGAAAAGTATATCAAAGAGTTATATCTCAATTCCCAATTCAATCCGCAATCAAACAAATAAGAGTTTGCGAGCCTGATTGAGTATAAGAGAAATAACTTGAATGGTACCAAAGACCAGTGTTCAAGGATCAATCAATTTCAATCAACAACCAAAGGTTGGATTTAAAAATTGATCGATTCAACGCACAACCTGTGATTTTTCAATCATATAACAAAATATAATGCGGAAAATAAATAACACAGACACTAGAAGTTTTGTTAACGAGGAAACCGCAAATGCAGAAAACCCCGGGACCTAGTCCATATTTGAACACCACACTGTATTAAGCCGCTACAGACACTAGCCTACTACCAATCTAACCTCGGTCTGGAATGTAGTTGAGCCCTAATCAATCTCACATTGATCAAGGTACAGTTGCGTTCCTTACGCCTCTTGAACCACGCCAGATTCTGCACACTTGATTCCCTTAGCTGATCTCACCCACAACTAAAAGTTGTTATGACCCAAGGTCTAAGACTTGATAAACAAATCTGTATCACACATTAAAGTCTATTGAATAGATAAATCTGTGTCCCACAGATATACCTACGAGTTTTGTTCCGTCTTTTGATAAGTCAAGGTGAACAGGAACCAATTGATAACCCGGACTTATACTCCCGAAGAACAGCCTAATATTATCAATCACCTCACAATAATCTTAATCAATTAACAAAACAAGATATTGTGGAATCACAAACGATGAGACGAAGGTGTTTGTGACTACTTTTCAATCTTGCCTATCAGAGATATAAATCTCAATCCAATCTTACAATTGTACTCAAGCACGACAGAAAACAGCAAGATTAGAACACGCAACTACAGAGAAAATAGTTGGGTCTGGCTTCACAATCCCAATGAAGTCTTTAAGTCGTTAACCTACATGGTTTCTTGAAAAACCTAAGGTTAAAGGAGAATCGACTCTAGATATGCAACTAGTATCACACATGAGGTGTGGGGATTAGGTTTCCCAGTTTCTAGAGTTCTCCTTTATATAGATTTCAAATCAGGGTTTGCAATCTAAGTTACCTTGGTAACAAAGCATTGAATATTCATCGTTAGAAGAAAACCTGATTAGATTCAAGCTAATATCTTTCAACCGTTATATCGAACTTAGATTGTTATACACAAATGAAATGTACCTTCATTTAGGTTTGAGTAACCGTACCTAAACATGTACACTTAGTCGGTTCAACAATAGTTAACTAACGTTTAGCCGTATGAGCACTTTCATATCAACCTTATCCATCTTTACCATAACTAGTTCAAATGACTCAAATGCATTAGTTTGAGAGTTATTCAATTGCTTAGATCTCATTGAGGTATACAAGACACAATCGAAGCAAAATCGATTTTGATTCACTCAAATCAATTCATGAACATTATAGCCACAGTTTTCAAAGATTGCATTCCTTACTATACAAAAGTTTTATTTCATGAACAAACCGATTTTAGAAAGTAACCTACTTAAGTATGCAAACGGGTACGCATACCTAAGTAGTCAGACCGAGTTTGGTTACACCAGTACACGTACGGGTATTCATACCACTTCACACTTCCAAACTCCAGCAGAAATTTACGGACGTGAAACTTCCGCCAGTATGCGTACGGGTACGCATACTTTCCCAGATTTCTAACAGCCGCCGGTACACATACTTTAGGTTCCCGGTTTTGGACTTCTACACAAATGTGAGAACACACTATGTTTATTTCCAAACATGGTTACTTGTTCTAAACTCTCATTTCAATCATCGAAACTTTCTTAGAGGATTTTAAAATAGTTGTTATTCACAAACTATTAGCATCAAAGCGATTTTCAAGTTATTGAAATAATATGACTTTCCCCACGAGTAAAGATGAACTTGGCCAAAGAAAAAGCTTACCAACACATATTTCGAGAAATAGATAAGCGAGATAAACTCGACTCGAAATAGCAAATGTGTATAATTGAAGTCTATATAGCAATACGACTTTTGTCTCAAATATGAGATAGAGTAGTGTAGATGGGGAAAAACGATTCGCTGGTTTTTCAGGGAATTGAAGAGACGAGCGTGTTGTCGAGACTCCTCAACTGATCAAACTGTTCAACCTCTCACAGATGCACTGCAAATGGAGTGCTTAGATTCGAGAGATCAATCTGTAGGACTCCGACCTAAACCAAGTCAATGGCCATTCCAGAGTCAATTCGGTCGCAAAGAGGGAGATGGGTTGATCTGTAGGAAGGAAGCTGATAATTGTGTGGGATCAATGATGATCAAGGATTATGGATGTGTTGAAGGTTTCTACAAGTTTTCTGTGAACTTATGAGTTCGAATAAATTCTGGGAGATTGACGAATTCTTGAGGGTAATTGCACGAGAAATTCTGTGTAGACGAATGTTGTCTTTCAATCATGGATTCAGAGACTTATTTATATTGTCAGAATAGTAAACACCTTGATCCCTGTAAATGTAACGGTTTCTTGAGTGAAAGAGTGGGGAAGTAAGAAATCGTGGTGAAACCAGTTCCAGGTCATGCGGAGACGTGATTAACCGTCCACCCACTACTTTGATAACTCCTTCAACCGTTTGCACGACTTACTCACATTTCTCGTCATGGATGAATCCACGTGCCTCAGGCCGCCAGACCAAAACCCTAAGTGATATCCCCCCATGTGACGTGATTGATGTCTCATGAATCGTGGAATCTGCAAGGCAGACGTGTATTTAATTAGTCAGTTTTTGACTGACTATACAATGAGTCTAGGTTTTGTTGAATCGAGCATGATTGAAGAATGTTCAGTGATTCATGGATCGGACATGTATGTTGAGACGTATAGTTATTTGAATGATGTTGACATTGCGCGTACTAGCAAAGATTGTAAATTCTACGATTGAGCATCGATTCAATGAATTACTGAATATTGATAGTTGGATCAATATTCAAGCAACTGAGCAAGTACTGCTCAATTCGACGAAATACTGATAAATTACTGAATATTGATAGTTGGATCAATATTCGAGCAACTGAGCAAGTATTGCTCAATTCGACGAATTACTGATAAATTACTGAATATTGATAGTTGGATCAATATTCGAGCAACTAAGCAAGTATTGCTCAATTCGAAGAATTATTTATTGGTGTCGTGATCCAATAAAATATTAATTAAATTATTGGTAGACTACAGAATATTAGATTATTAATCCATATGTTGATTACTGGATCAACATAAATTTACTAGTGTTTGAACTTGCTCAGAATGGAGCGTTTGTTCGAAACCCTAATTTTGATCAATTGTTCGTCGATTGATGAATTGCTGAAAATAGGTCGTGAGTGAGGGAGGGACTGACCACATGGAATAATGGACGACCATGTGGTTCCCGAGTGCTCGAGTGAGCGTGCACTAGGGTCCTGAGTTGACCGATTGGTGAAATAATGATGATTAAATGCTGGTTTCATCATTTATTAAAATAGTGTTCGTATGAGCATTAGGTAATAAAACCTAATTTATGGAGAAGTGCGGGCCCGTCCAAGAAGGCATGAAACCGGTCCTTGGGGTGTGGGACCAGCTGATGGTCGATTGAGCAAATTCCAAGTTGTTTGGAAAGAGTTTGGACCCAATATGAGCAATTGAGCAAATTAGGTCAAATTTATAAAAATGTGTGGGACCGGCTCCTTGTAAGCCTTAGGGTCGGCCTTGGTCGGTCATGGAAGCATGCCCGTGTCACCATAATGTCTGTTTCTAAGTCCTGAGAGCTTCGGTATTTTTTGATGTGCGTTTGAGCAATATCTTGAGTTTTCAGAAGAGTTCGGTCTTTGATTGAAATTCTCGATTTTGCTCGAATGAGAAAGTATAACTTTGCTCATTTGATCAAAAATTTGGAAAATATTAAAATAGTGATATTTTAATATTTGGCGTGAGTATCCTAGTCGGTCATATGACCATCTAGGTTTTTGGCTTTTTCATGGTTCGAGCAATATTTGAGAAAATATGAAGGAATCATGATATTTTGCTCAAACGGAGGAGTTTCATGAGATGAGGGAAATAATAATTATGAAAGATTAGGGATTGTAAGGTGTGGGACCGTCCACATATAGGGCATGACCGTCCGTATAGGTTGCACGGTCCCGCAACACCTTTTCCTATTTTTTATTATTTTTCATGAAACCGTGAAAATATGGAGAAACCATGAGTTTTGCTCAAACAAGGAAAATTGCTAGAATAAAGGAGTTTTCATGAGTTCATGAAAATAATAGAATAATTAAAATAAAGGAAAAAGGGCGTGGGGGACCGGCCACGACGGCATGACTGGCCGGCCGGTAGGCCCGGTCCCACAGACACCACTTTATTATTTTAATAATATTTTCTCTCTCCATTCCGTGTAGGATTCCTCATTTGTCCATATTTTTGAATGCTCATTCGTGCATTTGGGTGCTCTTTCATGCATCATTGTTAAGTACACTTGCACCATTTTATGGGGCTTACTAAGTGATAGTCCAGATGCCCGATTGTTGAGTATTTATTACTAATTTATGAAATTCAGTGGGGAATGATTCATGAAACTGAGTAATAAAAGTGAGTAGTTATTTATCATCAATCCATAGGATCAGCCGTGGATTCGACCATGAATTCGGAATAATAAAATGAACATTACCATCCCATGGGATCGTGGATTCGACCATAGAATCGGAGTAACGAGATTATCTATTACCATTCCTTGAGATTAGCCGTGGATTCGACCATGGAATCGGAGTAATGAGATAAAATAGATTATTTTATAGGAATTCAATGGTGAATGTCACAGTAGAATTAATCTATTACAGAAGAAATATTCGCCAGTTAAAGCGTCATATCCGTTCTGAAAGGTGCATAGTCAGGAAACAGCGAGCGTTGCCGAAGTCCTGAAGGCGTTATTTCTCTCAATCTTACGGAGAACCGCCTGGATCTATACATGGTCTCTCTACATAGTCAGGGAACAGTGAGTGTCACCGACGTCCTGACGGCGTTGTTGCTCTCAATCTTACGGAGAACCTCCCAATCGTTATTCTATGCAGAGGTGGGTCTCTCTATGCAGTCAAGGAACAGCGATTCACCGACGTCCTGAAGGCGTTGTTGCTCTCAGTCTTACAGAGAACCTCCCAATTACGTTATTCTACATAGAGGTCATGATGAAATGCAAGGTATCGAATGCTCAGCTAGTGGAGGCCTTTCGAGAAGCATATTCATCATGGCTCGTAAAATATGAACCGTCACATGTCGGAATACGTGCCAGAAACATGCAGTATCATGATTTTACGATTTTGACCTTTGTTGAAAATCCACCATCTACAAGTAGATAGACTTTTGAGTGATAGATAAGTTAAAGTCTCCACATGCCTTTTGTTGATGAGGGTCCACAAATTCCCTTGAGTAGTTCTTCGTCTTCATTCGATGAACGCCGTGGAGTCTAAAGCTCAACTACACTTACTATCTTAATCTGAGACTTATCTATAAGTAGACTAGAAATAAAGACTTATAGTTTTGGCAACTAAACTTGACAAACAAGCTTGATATAACAACGCTTGCGAGTTCGACCGAGCAATGCTCTAACAATATCCCCCTTTGTTAATTTTAGTGACAAAACTATCAATACATATGGAATAGAAAATAAATAAACTTTGTAGATTCTCATACAAATGCTTGATCTCCTTGGTTCTTCAACATTACTCGAAATCTTCGTCAATTCCAAGTACTCCAATGATTCTAAACGTGTTCAACTAAGCATCATCGTTGTTGAATATCCGTAGCTATAACAATGAGAACACAATAGCTCTTAATCATTGTTATAACATGTCATAGTATTATCACGCAGCATCAAAGTTCAATTGTATCACAACTTCGACAACAATACTATGGTGATATCTATCACTCCCCCTTAGTCAATACTTCATCTCACATGAAAACCACTCCCCCTTACATAATGATCCGAAAACCATATGTATTTTTAGTGTGAACTATATATTAATTCTCCCCATTTTTGTCAATAAAATTGGCAAAGGTACGAAAATTAGTGGGATCCTAATGAAATTTCCATAGAGATACTTCATGACCAAAAGAAAAGCACATATCAACTTTTTTAGATGCAATCATATAACCGAAACTAAATGCATTCATCAAGGAGTTTATAAAGATACAAGATAACCCTTATAATATTCTACAGCCGCACTCCCCACAAAAATTTGGCGATTAAGCACAAGTTCAATTGAGAACTCTCCCCCATGAAATGTCATTCCCGAAAGAACAACAAGAGCGACCTTACTTTCACAAGAAAAGAAGGATTTCTTTGGACATTAACAAATCACATGAAACATGAATTTGTATCCAAAAATCTCAATTAAATTAACCACAAGAGAACCCATGATTAATTTAATCGAAAATACTCACATAAGGAACTTACGGAGCCACACAATATTTACATAAAGATATGGATCAAAGAAGATCAATATTGCGGAATAAACAAAGATTCATTCTATTTTTCATCACTATTTGCACAATGACATGTAATAGACTTAATCTTTGTAAACAAAAGTTCATCCTATCTTCCATCAATATTTGCATAATGACATAATAGGCTTAACTTTTATTTCTCAAAAGTTCATTATATCTTTTATCAATACTTTCATATCGGCATATGATAAAGTTAACTTTTGAACACGTGAAAAGACGAGGGTACCCAAATATACCTCAATCTAAAACTTTTCCTACCTATAAGTCCTTTCTCTGAAAGTGATTGTCTATGGACTGAGTCGAGACAATACAACTAATCGGTTCACACTTCGTATGATCGTCTATGAATACGAGATCGATACAATACAACAACGAAGTATGTCTACTTGATAAGAGGTTTGGACTTAACCAAACACAATAGGATTACTATCAAGTAAAATAGGAATTAACATTTGTTTAATTTACTTTAAATTATAATAACAAACAATTATAACTGGGAAAATAAAAGTAAATAACACAACAAGATTTTGTTAACGAGGAAACCGCAAATACAGAAAAACCCCGGGACCTTGTCCAGAATTGAATACTCTCAGTATTAAGCCGCTATACGAAATCAAACCTACTTCGTATAGCTGAGACCAAGCAACTAAACCTATAGTTCACCTAGTTCTGTCTGTATTCCCACGCCTCCAACTTATGAATAAGTCACCTACTTGGAACAATTCCTTTGGGTCGTATTCCAAACAGTAAAGGAAAAACAAATCTGTTTGGTAGCAACTCTCTTCAACCAAGTGATGTGAGTTCGACAAAGGCTCTTCCGTTTATCTCAATAAACTCCTTTGTCAGGTTCTTAGATCTATCTTATTCTCAACTACCAAAGGTAATTGTTAAGATTTTGCAATCAATACTTTTAGTCACAAAGAATTGTATTGATGCCGATCTACACAACTAATCGATCTAATCTACCACAAGGATAAACCGATTATAGTTGGATCCTCTATACTGAAACAAGTATTGTGCACACCAAAGATTATAAACCCCAAATCGGAAATCTTCAATATCTTCTTTGTCTTCAAATCTTCTTAGATCTTCAATAAACGTCTGCACACAACAACTTGAATCTTTTGTGATCAATCATGCACATAATGGAGTCTGTTAACAATGGATTATCACAAGACGTCTTTAGATCTACAAACAGTCTAAAGATCCCTGTCGAAACTTAGATCTAGTTTGAGTGAATCTTATATCATAAGAGAAGATTCTCAAGCATAAACAAACTAGGTGCAATCAAATTTCAACCACCGTTAGTCAATCAAATCAATCGAAAACACAAGATAAACTGCAATTATCTAGTTTCCCACCAACAGTACTAATAGAGCTTCCCAATCCCAAAGAAGACTTTAAACTGAGCGGTCGTAAGATATTTCGCCTAATTAGGTTACTCTCCTCTCTGAATAGGCGACTTCACCAGTAACAACACAACCGAGAAAGTTTGTTGTCACGAAGGATTAGTTCGCTAGAAATGCAAACTTCAAGTATTTAGAAACAAGGAAGTTTGGACACCAAGGAATTTCCAAAACCGAAAATATTCTCAAGATATGCAATATATTCCAAATTCGGTTTCCATAATTCCTGGAAATGCTCTGTCCAAAATAATGACCGAAAATATCTTTGGAAAATCTTCAACTAGTAAATGCACATTACTAATTCTCATTTTCCTAAAATAAAATTAAAAACCTTAAATAAAAGATTCTTAACTTATTTATCATTCGATCCTGGGATTTTCTTGCTTTAGTTATTAAGGAATAACTTTGAACAATTAAAGATAAGCGTTACTGCACATGTTCAAAGTATGTCGACATCCTTACTCTGTAAGTCCTCTTTCATACTTACAATCTTGAAACCGATTTGCCACACTTTCATACAAGTTTAGAATTGGTTCACTTGACTTTCAAGAACTATGTGATTGATCAAGAACACTCAATCACAAATCATGGGTCTAACGGTTCTACCAAAACAAGTTTCGGTTCTACCTCCATGTGAGTATTGGGCATAGTCACACTAGCTTTCCAACAGTTCGGTTGACTAGGTACTAGGATCGGTTCCCCACATATATATGGTATCTAACTTGAATGTGTTGCACATGTCCATAGGATCGTTTCCCCTTTGCCTAAATACGTGTTGCACATGTCTATAGGATCGGTTCCCCTTTCTGCTAAAAGATGATGCACCTCATACAAGGATCAATTCTCCTTTGTGATGTGTTTCACCTCTTACTAGGATCGGTTCCCCTTTACCCAGAGTCGGTCTTACACAAAATCACAAACTCGGTCATACCATCTCAGGTGATTACTTAAGATTGGTTTCACTAATAAAAGTCAGGACTTTGTGAATAGTTTTACCAAGAACACAAACAAGTCATGAGCGGTTATACTAATCACACAGATTGGTTGTTCACAAGATATGCAATGAATAACAATACCAAAACGCCCGGCGATTTCCTTTTCGATTCACAAAAAAAGTTCATGAATTTACTTCTTTAAAACACATGTAAAACATTGTTTCCTAGGATGAAATCCTCACCTCATATCAATACATAATCACAATAGCATTTAAACGATTATGTCAATATCTTATCTACAAAGTTTAATGGTTAAGCGACAAACCTCGTATTGTATTCCTTAATACTATGTCTATCTAGAGTGTTCATGCTTCACAGTTTTGTTTTCAGTATGCACGACTTGAAAGATATGTTAGGGAATGAAACAGGTCAAGTCAAATATCACTAACCTCAAGTGGAAGGATGATGTTGTCGTTGTAGCTTCTTACTTCTTCACTTATTAGATTCTTCGCAATACTTGTAATGTCTCATATCCTAATACTTTTAAGTTAACCTATACGAAGTTGACTCTAGTACATAATCAAGCGACTCTTTAAATGAGTTTTGATTCACTAAAATATGAAAACCAAACTTGACATACCAACGCTTGGTGGGTTCAACCGAGCTATGCTCTACCAATCTCCCCCTTTGTCAATTTTAGTGACAAAACTCTTACATCATATGGATAAACAAATTACAAGAATTCATTACACATACGCTTGATTCCCGAATTCAACAGCACAATAACCTGTATACATTCAATCCTTAAATGTCGATGTTGACATTATGATAACAAAGAATATTACTCCCCCAAAAGGTAAGATAGGTAGATTTTATCAATCCGCACGTCTTTGTTATTCCTTTGTAATAATATGTTACCCCCCCTTAGTCTATGCTTTCACTCTTTCGTCAGATAAACGTTTAAGCACAATTGTCCTTTCCCTTAGTGATACCAATCAATAAAAAATCAATGCCAGTATCACTTGTCTACTCCATATATTTCTCCCTCTTTCTGTCACAAAATGACAAAGAAACGAAAAAATAAAGGACAACCGAAAAGAATCTTACAAATCTCAAAATAGACTTGCAACCTATAGAGTTAAGCACGAGGGTTCCACACACCATTTTTGATAACCAATATGAAAACCGAAACTACAAAGTAATTGGTTTTGATATGTTGTCAAGGAAATAATTGCCCGAAGAAAATTTCCCTAATAGTTTAGCAAACCAAAAATCAACTAAGCATCTTAGTTCCTTTGCTAAACCGATTGTACAAATACAATCACTTGTTCGATAAGACCAAAATAAATATAACTCTATTTTTCTCATCAGGTTATAATTTTCCATATAACTTAGACCTTTAAGTTTTAAACAAGACAAGTACTAGGTTAGTTAACTAGCATTTCTTGTTTAGGCATTCGATTAGACTTGAATAATCGAAACCTCCACTTTGATAAGTCTAACTAAGATTAGAATTAACTTAGTTTCTCTTATCCGGAATCGAATTGGACTAAAGAATTCATCCTGTAAACCTTTTCTTTCGTTAAGCCATAAACAATCCATACAAACCAAAATAAATCAACTTGCATAATTATTCACCTCAACCGGAAGCAATTGAAACAAGATAGACATTAAAGCACCGCAATTGCACCGAAATTTTGTAAGCCTAAACAATTGATACCACACAATAAAGCAAGATAACAATAGTTTTTCTTAACCGGAAACAGTTGAATCACACACACATCCATACACACATAATGGAATAAAACATCAGTTGTACCGAAATTTTGTTAAGCAAAAACGATAAATATATGAAATAAAATCAGGCTTTTCTTAAACAGGAAAACAATTAACTAACAAGATTGTTACCTCAAATTTCGCATCCTCTTCTCCAATATGTTTGCATCTTCTTACAGGGAAAATTGATATTGAAATATCACTATGTTGTCATCCTTATGCAAAACAAAAGAATAATAACAACCAACCTTTACTAGAGAAATGTTGAAAATCGGTTTTTAACTATTGCAAGCAAAAGTTGAAAACCTTCGAAACACATATCCTTTTATGCTAAACCAAAACCGATTCAACATATTGTGACTTTTTCACATATTGTTTTTATCAGAACCCTTCATGATCCTTTGATAAAGCCTACCAACATGGGATAGAACTTAATCCTGCTAAATCAAAAAGTCACCCAAACCATAAGGGTTCACAACATTATGAGATCGAATATCAAGGTAATAAAACCGAAATCAAACATCCCATAAACATACATAGCAATAATCATAAAGCATTCAAGCACAAGCTATGTAAATCAAAAACTATCACAAGAAAAATTATAAATCAAATAATTTTATTCATAATAGACCTAATACAATTATTTGAAATAATCAAAAACTACTGTCTATTTTTCTCATTTTGAAACTCTAATTTCAGTTTGTTAGAGTATCCTTCAAAATTGAAGTCGGATCAGAAGATTTCACAAGATTCCAGTCATCTTCTATAATTACTAGACTTGATTGAAGACTAACAACATTGTCATTGACTTCCTTAAATTCCTTTCGCAAACCTTTTTCCATGTTCCTTACTTCACATAAGATTAGATCTAATTTTAGTGAAAGATTCTTGAGAAGATTATCATTGAGAGAAGAGATCTCTTCATTAGGAACATCCTGTTGAAGTTCTGGAGATGAATCAGAATCACCATCAGAAGACTCGAGACGAAGTTTTTTGTTGGGAAACAATATAGTCCAGACTTTTTCGGTTTTGCGAGAGTTGCAACTAGAGGTAGACATACTGTCAGATCTCTATGAAAATGAAGTAAGAGTTCTTTCCTCTTGAAAAAGCGGGGGTCTAACAACCACACCCAATATTTCGCTTAGCAATCTGTATGGACAAACTCCAATATACTTTCTAGAGAATCAACTAGACAGTCAGACTCAATCCAGATGAAAAGTATATCAAAGAGTTTATATCTCAATCTCTCGATTTGATATATACTCAAGCAAATAGAAATCTGCGAGTCTTTATCAAATACTAGAGAGATAACTTGGATGGTACCAAAGACCAATATCCAAGTGTCATCAATTTAAATCAACAACCAAAAGGTCGGAAATTCTAATTGATTGAACAACGCACAACTTGTGATATTTCAATTATATAACAAAATATAATGCGGAAAATAAATAACACAGAAACCAGAATTTTGTTAACGAGGAAACCGCAAATGTAGAAAAACCCCGGGACCTAGTCCAGATTGAACACACACTGTATTAAGCCGCTACAGACACTAGCCTGCTCCAAACTAACTTCGGTCTGGACTGTAGTTGAACCCCAACCAATATCACACTAATCCAAGGTACAGTTATGCTCCCACGTCTCTGATCCCAGCAGGATACTACGTATTTGATTCCCTTAGATGATCTCACCCACAACTAAGAGTTTCTACGACCCAAAGTCGAAGACTTTAATAAACAAATCTGTATTACACAGAAAAGTCTACGATAATAGATAAATCCGTATCCCACGAATACACCTACGAGTTTTGTTCCGTCTTTTGATAAATCAAGGTGAACGTGAACTAATTGATAAACCAGACTTATATTCCCGAAGAACAGCCTAGTATTATCAATCACCTCACAATAGTCTTAATCGACGCAGCAAAAAAAGATATTGTGGAATCAAAAACGATGAGACGAAGATGTTTGTGATTACTTTTTATCTTGCCTATCGGAGATAGAAATCTCAAGCCAATTATTACAATTGTACTCGTACGATAGAAACAACAAGATCAGATCACACAACTACAAGAAAAGTAGTATCGGTCTGGCTTCACAATCCCAATAAAGTCTTTAAATCGTTAACCTGGTTTAGAAGAATAAACCAAAGGTTAAAGGATAATCGACTCTAGCTTAGCACAATTAGTATCACACAAAATTTGTGGGGATTAGTTTTCCCAATTGCTAGAGTTCCCCCTTATATAGTCTTTCAAATTAGGGTTTGCAACTAATGTTAGCTTGGTAATAAAGCATTCAATATTTACCGTTAGATAAAAACCTGATTTAGATTCAAGCTAATATTTATCAACCATTAGATTGAAAACATGGCTTTTTATACACAAATGAAATGCACGTTCCTTGGCTTGTATAACCGTACCCAAACTTGTACATTAGTTGGTTCAACAATAGTTAACCAAATGGTTAGCCATATGATCACTTTCATATCAACCATATTCTTATTCATCATAACTAGTTCAAATGACTCAAATGAACTAGTTAGAGAGTTGTTCAATTGCAAGGAAATCTCATGTACTACACAAGACACAATTGAAGCAAAAACGATTTGATTCACATGAATCGGTTCATGAACTCTATAGCCATGGTTTGCAATTGTATTCCTTAGTTTATAAAGATAAGTTCACTAAACATCGTTTTTAGACATAACCTACTCAAGTTCGCGGACTAGGTTTGCGGACTTAAGTTCCCGGAGGGAGTTCACAAACTCCAACAGAAATTCTCGGGTTTGAGAACTTTGCCAGTTCGCAGACTGGATTCGCTGAATGAGTTCGCGGACTGAGCTCACGCACTTCTCCGGTTCACTTGATCAAAAAAATTCGCAAACTTCGGTTCAAGCAATAAGGACTTATACATATATATGTTTCCACAACAATGTTTATATTCTCTAAATGGTTATATAGTCTAAACTCTCATTTCAATCATTGAAACATTCTCAGAGGACGTTATATAGTTGTTATTCACAAACTATTTTTCGTCAGAGCAATTTTCAAAGTGATTGAAACATAACATGACTTCGTCACTAGGTAAAGATGAACTTGGCTAAAGCGAAAGCTTTACCAACACATATTTCGAGAAAGAGATAGGCGAGGTAAACTCGACTCGAAATACCAAATGTGTATAATCTAAGTCTATATAGCAGAACTACTTTTGTCTCAAGATAGGAGATAAATAGACTATTGAGTGTAAGTTCAAAGTCTCCACATACCTTTTAGTCAATGAAGATCCACCAGTTCCTTGAGTAGTCCTTCGTCTTGTATGATGATTTCCATGGAGTTCTTGAGCTCAACTACACTTTTTATCCTAGTCCGAGACCTTATCTATAGTAGACTAGAAATCAAGACTTATAGTTTTGATCACTAACATTGACAAACATGCTTGAGATAGCGACGCATGCGAGTTCGACCGAGCAATGCTCTAACACCTCTTATAAGTTCTAAAAAAAAATCTCAAAAATCTTTGAGAATATTGTTTCAATTAAATTCTTAACCGAAAAATTAATTTTTAGAAATATTTTTATCCAAAATATTTACATCTATATCCTTACTGTATACTTTTAAGGGTAACCAGTAAGGATCCATGATAACCAGTTAAGTAGTCACCTTTTGGTTGTTGAATTTATTCCCTTGAAGATTTCAACATTCTTACACGGTTGAGGAGACATCACGTTTTAACTATTAGGTTCAACTTCTAATCTTGATGTAAGATCATGATGTTTGAAGAACTTATTCTCCCCTTTTGAAGAGATCTTTGATCTATATTTAGATCTTGATTTTTCGGTTTTATACAGCCTCTCTCTCTGATTATTATTAGGACATTGCCTTTGATAATGCCCTTTTGCTTGCACATGTAGCAAACACCAGAAATATTACGTTTTCTGGATCTGGATTTCTCACGTTTGTTTAGTATTACCTCCTTGTTTGTTGAAGCATTCATACCCGGTGATGACTCTTCAAAATAATTGAGTCTATCTCTCAGTTTCTGATTCTCTGCTTTTAACTTTTTTATCTCATCTTGACAACATTGAATATCGAAGATGAGTTTAGATACTTGTACTCTTTCGGAGCATTGAGTAACCTCGATTTTATTTAGTCGCTTGTTAAATTTCTCTTTATCATTCAGAAAACTCTGTTTGAGTTGATCAAGCGATGATTTTATTTCAACAATGTCAAATTTAAGAAGGTGAGTTCTTTTATCTTCACATGGAAATATTTCCTTGAAAATCGAAGGGGTAAACTCTTCTTGAGTATCTATAGTTGGAAGAATTTCAGAGTTATAAACTTCTGCAATATTTGCAACATGATCTATTTCATCAACTTGATCACTCTCATTAGGAAAATAATCAAGTGTAGCAATGTAAGCATTTCTTTTCCACTGTGTGTCCTTGGTTGGACAATCTGTAGAGCTATGTACAAAACCTCTACACTTGTATCATTGAGGAGTAATATCATCATCATCCCAGGTGTCTTCACTTTTATATGAAGGGACATGTTTTCCTTTTGACACGGGTGCTTCTCTTTTTCGATGTCTCAAAAGTTTCTTGAATCGTTGAGTAAGAAGAGACAAATGATGATTTGGTTCAGCTTCATCTTCAGCAATTCGATCTTCCTGATCTTCGGAATCTTCCAAATATTGAGTCGAAACCCATTTTATGGCTTTGTAAGCCAGATTGTCTTTTTGTTTAGAAAAATTTTCTTGGTCAAATATATTTAGTTTTCCAATTAGGGAACTTCTAGATAGAGACGAAAGATCATTATCTTTAATGATTGCATGCTTTTTAGAATCGTATCTAGATGGCAACGATCTGAGAATTTTTTACACTATATCCTTTTCAGAAATAGTCTTTCCAAGAGAGAAAAAGGCATTAATTATCTCAGAGATTTTAAGATGAAACTCTTCAAAAGTGTCGTTCTCATCCATTCGAAGGTTTTCCCAATCGGACGTAAGAGTTTGAATTCTAGCTTCTTTCTCTGAAGTGTTTCCTTCGAATACAATCTGAAGATTATCCCAAGCTTCTTTCGAAGTTTGACATGTAGAAACATGATGTTGTAAATCGCGAATTACAGCATGAATAATAGCATTTAAACCATCTGAATTCTGCTTAGAAAAAGCCTTTTCTTCATTTGAAAAATCCACTAAGCGTTTAAACTCAGTTTCCGAATTTTCTACCATTGGGTAATTATAACCATCGATGACTAGTAGCCATGTATTAAAGTCTCGTGATTGAAGAAAATATCTCATAGCAGAATTCCACCATAGATAGTTTGTTCCGTCAAATCTTGGCGGTACGTTAATTGAAGTCGATTCATGAGAAGTCGAGTTCATTCTTATAGGTTGGATCGCACCAAACACAGATTGTTAGATCTTTTCGTGTTTGCCTGCTCTGATATCAATTGAAAAGGCGAGGGTACCCAAATATACCTCAAGCTAAAACTTTTCCTACCTATAAGTCCTTTCTCTGAAAGTGATTGTCTATGGACTGAGTCAAGACAATACAACTAATCTGTTCACAATTCGTGTGATCATCTATGAATACGAGATCGAGACAATACAACAACGAAGTATGTCTACTTGATAAGAGGTTTGGACTTAACCAAACACAATAGGATTACTATCAAGTAAAATAGGAATTAACATTTGTGTAATTTACTTTAAATTATAACAAAAAACAATTATAACTGCGGAAAATAAAAGTAAATGACACAACAAGATTTTGTTAACGAGGAAACCGCAAATGCAGAAAACCCCTGGACCTTGTCCAGAATTGAATACTCTCAGGATTAAGCCGCTATACAAAATCAAACCAACTTTGTATAGTTGAGACCAAGCAACTAAACATATAGTTCACCTAGTTCTGTCTGTATTCCCACGCCTCCAACTTATGAATAAGTCACGTACTTGGAACAATTCCTTGGGTTTGTATTCCAAACAGTAAAGGAACAACAAATCTGTTTGGTAGCAACTCTCTTCAACCAAGTGATGTGAGTTCGACAAAGGCTCTTCTGTTTATCTCAATAAAATCCTTCGTCAGGTTCTTAGATCTATCTTATTCTCAACTACCAAAGATAATTGTTAAGATTTTGCAATCAATACTTTTAATCACAAAGAATTGTATTGATGCCGATCTATACAACTAATCGATCTAATCTACCACAAGGATAAACCGATTATAGTTGGATCCTCTATACTGAAACAAGTATCGTGCACACCAAAGATTATAAACCCCAAATAGGAAATCTTCAATATCTTCTTTGTCTTCAAATCTTTAGATCTTCAATAAACGCATGCACACAACAACTTGAATCTTTTGTGATCAATCACACACATAACAGAGTCTGTTAACAATGGATTATCACAAGACATCTTTAGATATACAAACAGTCTAAAGATCCCTGTCGAAACTTCGATCTAGTTTGAGTGAATCTTATATCATAAGAGAAGATTCTCAAGCATAAAAAAATTAGGTGCAATCAAAGTCCAACCGCCGTTAGTCAATCAAATCAATCGAAAACACAAGATAAACCGCAATTATATAGTTTCCCACCAATGGTACTAATAGAGCTTCTCAATCCCAAAGAAAACTTTAAACTGAGCGGCCGTAAGAGATTTGGCCTAATTATGTTACTCTCCTCTCCGAAAAGGCGGCTTCACCAGAACAACACAACCGAGGAAGTTTGCTATCACGAAGGATTAGTTTGCTAGAAATGCAAACTTCAAGTATTTATAGACAAGGAAGTTTGGACACCAAGGAATTTCCAAAACCGAAAATATTCTCAAGATATGCAACATATTCCAAATTTGGTTTCCATAATTCCTGGAAATGCTCTGTCCAAAATAATGACCGAAAATCTCTTTGAAAAATCTTCAACTAGTAAATGCACATTATTAATTCTTATTTTCCTAAAATAAAATTAAAAACCTTAAATAAAAGATTCTTAACTTATTTATATTTCGATCCTGGGATTTTCTTCCTTTAGCTATTAAGGAATAACTTTGAACAATTAAAGATAAGCGTTACTGCACATGTTCAAAGTATGTCGACATCCTTACTGTATAAGTCCTCTTTCATACTTACAATCTTGAAACCGATTTTCCACACTTCCAAACAAGTTTATAATTGGTTCATCTGACTTTCAAGAATTACGTGATTGATCAAGAACACTCAATCACAAATCATGGGTCTAACGGTTCTACCAAAACAAGTTTCAGTTCTACCTCCATATGAGTACTATGCATAGTCACACTAGCTTTCCAACAATTTGGTTGACTAGGTACTAGGATCGGTTCCCCACATATATATGGTATCTAACTTGAATGTGTTGCACATGTCCATAGGATTGGTTCCCCTTTTCCTAAATACGTGTTGCACATGTCCATAGGATCGGTTCCCCTTTCTGCTAAAACATGATGCACCTCATACAAGGATCGATTCCCCTTTGTGATGTGTTGCACCTCTTACTAGGATCGGTTCCCATTTACCCAGATTCGGTCTTACACAAAATCACAAACTCGGTCATACCATCTCAGGTGATTACTTAAGATTGGTTTCATTAATAAAAGTCAGGCCTTTGTGAATAGTTTTACCAAGAACACAAACAAGTCATGAGCAGTTATACTAATCACACATATTGGTTGTTCACAAGATATGCAATGAATAACAATACCAAAACACCCGGCGATTTCCTTTTCGATTCACAAAAAAATTTCATGAATTTACTTCCTTAAAACACATGTAAAACATTGTTTCCTAGGATGAAATCCTCACCTCATACCCATACATAATCACAATAACGTTTAAACGATTATGTCGATGTCTTATCTACAAAGTTTAATGGTTAAGCAATAAACCTCGTGTTGTATTCCTTAATACTATGTCTATCTAGAGTGTTCATGCTTCACAGTTTTGTTTCCAATATGCACGACTTGAAAGATACGTAAGGGAATGAAACAGTTCAAGTCAAATATCACTAACCTCAAGTGGAAGGATGATGTTGTCGTTGTAGCTTCTTACTTCTTCACGTCTTCAAATCTTCTGTAATACTTGTAATGTCTCATATCTTAATACTTTCAATCTAACCTATACGAAGTTGACTCTAGTACATAATCAAGCGACTCTATAAATGAGTTTTGATTCACTAAAATATGACAACAAACTTGACATACCAACGCTTGGTGTGTTCAACCGAGCTATGCTCTAACAGTTTGTGTATTTTACTTCTAATTATAATAAAACCATTATAATTGCGGAAATAGAAAAGTAAAAGACACATCAAGATTTTGTTAACGAGGAAACCGCAAATGCAGAAAAACCCCGGGACCTTGTCCAGAATTGAATACTCTCCGGATTAAGCCGCTATACAAAATCTAAACCAACTTTTTATAGTTGAGACCAGGCAACTAAACCTATAGTTCACCTAGTTCCGTCTGTATCCTTGCGCCTCCAACTTGTAATAAGTCACACACTTGGAACAATTCCTTTGGTTCATATTCCAAATAGTAAAGGAACAACAAATTTTTCCGGTAGCAACTCTTTTCAAACAAGTGATATGATTTTGAAAAAAGGATCTTCCGTTTATCCCAATAAAATCCTTTGTCAGGTTCTTAGATCTATCTCAATACAACTACCAAAGTAATTGTCTACATTTTGCAATCAATATTGCTTAGTCACAAAGACAATATATTGATGCCGATCTACTCAAATAATCAATCAAGGTTATCACAAAGATAAACCGGTTATAGCTGAATCCCCAGCCGATCAAGTTTTGTGCACACCAAAGATTATGAACTCAAATAAGAAATTTTCTTTGTCTTCAAATCTTCTTAGATCTTCAATAAACACCTGCACACAATCAACTTGAATATCTTGTGATCAATCACACATAAAACGGAGTATGTTAACAATGGATTATCAGAAGACGTCTTTAGATATACAAACAGTCTAAAGATCCCCGTCGAAACTTCGATCTAGTTTGAGTGAATCTTATATCAGAGAGAAGATTCTCAAGCATAAAAAAAATAGGTGCAATCAAAGTTCAACCACTGTTAGTCAATCAAATCAATCTAAAACTAATAATAAACTGCAATTATCTACTTTCCTACCAACGGTACTCGTAGAGCTTCCCAATCCCAAAGAAGTCTTTAAAACGAGCGGTCGTAAGAGATTTCGCCTAATTAGGGTACTTTCCTCTCCGAATAGGCGGCTCCACCAGTAACAACACAACTAGGTAGTTTTGCTGGCTCTGAGGATTAGTTTGTTTGAAATGCAAACTTCAATATTTATAGACCAAGGAAGTTTGGACACCAAGGAATTTCCCAAACCAAAAATATTCTCAAGATATGCAATATATTTCCAAACATAATTCCTGGAAATGCTTTGTTCAAATATTGAACGAAATCTCAGTAGAAAATCTCCAATTAGTAAATGCACATTACCAATTTTTATTTTCTAAAGATATGCATTTTAATTGCTGGAAATTAAAAGCATATAAAACTAAAATCCTTAATTAAAAGATTCTCAATTTATTTCGATCCAAGATTCTTTCCTTTAGCTATTAAGGAATATCTTTGAACAATAAAAGATAAGAGTTACTGTACATGTTCAAAGTATGTCGACATCTTTACTTTGTAAATCCTTTTTCATATTTACAATCTTGGAACCGATTTTCCACACTTCCAAACGAGTTTAGAATTAGTTCATCTGAATTCCAAGAACTATGTGATTGATCAAAAAACAGTCAATCACCATTCATGGGTTTAACGGTTCTACCAAAACAAGTTTCGGTTCTACCTCCATGTGGGTATTAGGATCGGTCACACTAGTTACCAAAATTTGGTTGACTAGGTACTAGGATCGGTTACCACATATATATGGTATAAACTTGTATTCGGTTGCACAAGTTATAGGATCGGTCACACCAATTACTAAAACTTGTTGTTAGAGCACTGCTCGGTCGAACTTGCATGCGTTGCTATCTCAAGTATGTTTGTCAATATTAGTGATCAAAACTATAAGTCTGGATTTCTAATCTACTATAGCTAAGTCTTGGACTAGGATAGAAAGTGTAGTTGAGCTCAAGAACTCCGTGGAGATCATCACACAAGACGAAGAACTACTCAAGTAACTGGTGGAACTTCATCGACTAAAAAGTATGTGGAAACTTGAACTTATCTATCACTCAAAAGTCTATCTACTCTATTTCCAATCTTGAGACAAAAGCCGTTTTGCTATATAGACTTTGATTATACACATTTTCTATTTCGAGACGAGTTTATCTCGCTTATCTATTTCTCGAAATATGTGTTGGTAAGCTTTTGCTTTGGCCAAGTTCATCTTTATCTAGTGACAAAAGTCATGTTATGTTTCAATCACTTGAAAATGGCTTTGACGAAAAATAGTTTGTGAATAACAACTATATAACGTCCTCTAAGAATGTTTCAATGTTTGAAATGAGAGTTTAGATTATATAACCAATGTTGGATATAAGCATTGTGTGGTAACACATACATGTATAAGTCCTTATTCCTTGAACCAAAGTCTGTGTACTTTGATGCTCAGGAAACCGGAACAGAGTCCGCATACTTTTGGAGGTTCTCTTCCCGAGAAAATATGCTAGAGTTTGTGAACTATCTAAAAACTCATTCCGGGTACTTAAGTACGCATACCTGGTCCGCGTACTTAGGTTGGTTATATTCTAAAAACGATTATTCGTGAACTTATACTTATATTAACTAAGGAATGCAAGTATGCAAACCATGGCTATAAAGTTCATGAATCGATTCGAGTGAATCAAATCGTTTTTGCTTCGATTGTGTCTTGTATACTTCTATAAGATCTAATCAATTGAACAACTCTCTAACTAGTTCATTTGAGTCATTTGAACTAGTTATGGTGAAGAAGAACACGGTTGACATGAAAGTACTCATATGGCTAACCATTTGGTTAACTACTGTTGAACCAACAAACGTACATGTTTGGGTACGTTTACCAAACCTAAAACGTGCATTTCATTTGTGTGTAACAAGCTAAGTTTTCGATCTAACGGTTGAAAGATATTAGCTTGAATCTAATCAGGTTTTCATCTAACGGTGAATATTGAATGCTTTGTTATTAAGCTAACATTGATTGCAAACTCTGATTTGAAAGACTATATAAAGGAGAACTCTAGCAACTGGGAAACCTAATCCACACACCTTCTGTATGATACTAGTTGTATAAGCTAGAGTCGATTCTCTTTTAACCTTAGGTTTCTACCGAGACCCTGTAGGTTAACGACTGAAGACTTCATTGAGATTGTGAAGCCAGACCGATACTACTTTCTTGTAGTTGTGTGATCTGATCTTGCTGATTCTATCGTATTGAGTACAATCGTAATGATTGGCTTGAGATTGATATCTCCGATAGGCAAGATATAAAAGTAATCACAAACATCATTGTCTCATCGTTTGTGATTCCACAATATCTTCTTTCGCCGCGTCGATTAAGATTATTGTGAGGTGATTGATAGTACTAGGCCGTTCTTCGGGAATATAAGTCTGGGTTATCAATTGGTTCCTGTTCACCTTGATTTATCAAAAGACGGAACAAAACTCGTAGGTATTTCTGTGGGAGATAGATTTATCTATTACCGTAGACTTTTTTGTGTGATACAAATTTGTTTATTAAAGTCTTCGAATTTGGGTCGTAGCAACTCTTAGTTGTGGGTGAGATCAGCTAAGGCAATCAAGTACGTAGCATTCTGTAGGGATCAGAGATGTAGGAGCATAACTGTACCTTGGATCAGTGTGAGATTGATTGGGGTTCAACTACAAACCAGACCGAAGTTAGTTTGTAGTAGGCTAGTGTCTGTAGAGGCTTAATACAGTGTGTGTTCAATCTGGACTAGGTCCCGAGGTTTTTCTGCATTTACGGTTTCCTCTTTAACAAAACTTCTGGTGTCTGTGTTATTTCTTTTCCGTATTATATTGTTTATCTTTATAATTGAAATATCACAGGTTGTGCGTTTGAATCAATCAATTGGGAAATCCAACCTTTGGTTGTTGATTGAAATTGATTGATACTTGAACATTGCTCTTTGGTACCGCTCAAGTGATTTCTCTTGCATTCAGTTAGACTCGCAGATTTCTATTTGCTTGAGTAAGTATTGAATCGAGAAAGAGAGATATAACTCTTTGATATACTTTATTAAGATTTAGACTAGTTGATTCTCTTGAAAGTATATTATAGTTAGTCCATACATATTGCTAATCGAAATATTGGGTGTGGTTGTTGTACCCATGCATTTTCACTTCTTAACATACTACAAGGATCGATTACACATCTTGTGATTAGTCCCAACCAAGTTCTAGAATCGGTCACCCAATGACTAGGAATGGTCACACCAATTACAAATATCAATCATACCATCTTAGATGATTACTTAAGATCGGTATCACTAATAAAAGTCGTACCAATACAAAATTCAGGCATTGTGAATAGTTTTACCAAGATAAATAAACACGTTATGAGCGGTTATAATAAACACACATATTGGTAATCCAAAGATTTGCAATGAATAACAATACAAATAAACCTAGCAATTTTCCTTTCGATTCATAAAACAATTTTATGAATTGTACTTCCTTTAAACGAATGTAAAACATTGTTTCCTAAGATGAAATATTCACCCATATCCATACACATAATCACAATAACATTCATACGATTATGTCGATGTCTTATATACCAAGTTCAAAAGATAGACGTTATACTTCGTATTGTAATTCCTTAATACTATGTCTAACTAAAGTATAACCATTCACAGCTTCGCAGTTATGTTTTCAATAAGCACGACTTGAAAGATGCGTTAGGAATGAAACAGTTCAAGTCAAATATTACTAACCTCGAGTGGAAGGATGATGCCGTCGTTGTAGCTCTTTACTTCTTCACATTCTTCAAGTCTTCATGTAATACTTGTAAGTCTCATATCCTAGTAACTTTCTATCTAACTATACGAAGTTAACTCTAATAAATAATCAAGCGACTCTTTAAATGAGTTTTGATAAACTAAAATATGACAACCAAACTTGACATACCAACGCTTGGTGGGTTCAACCGAGCTATGCTCTAACAGTCTCCCCTTTGTTAATTTTAGTGACAAAACTCTTACATCATATGGATAAACAAATTACAAGAATTCATTACACATACGCTTGATTCCGAGTTTCAACAACATGATAACATGTATACATTCAATCCATAAATGTCGTTGTTTACATTATAATAACAAAGCTAATACTCCCCCTAAAGGTAAGATAGGTAGATTTTCAATCCGCACGTCTTTGTTATTCTCTTTGTAGTCCATATAACTACAAGTATCAATATGATATGTTACTCCCCCTTAGTCTATGCTTTACTCTTTCATTAGATATAACATTTTAAGCACCATTTTCCTTTACTTAGTGATATCAAATCACTTGTTTACTCCATATATTTCTCCCCCTTTTTGTCACAAAATGACAAAGGTACGAGCAAATAAATGACAAACCGAAAGGATCTTACAAATCTCAAAATACTTGCAACCTATAAGAGTTAAGCACGAGGGTTCCGCACACCATTTTAGGTAACCAATATCAAAAACGAAACTACAAAGTAATTTTGTTTTAATATGTTACCAAGGAAACAATTGCCCGAAGCAATTTTCCCTAATAGTCTAGTAAATAAAAAATCAACTAAGCACCTTAGTTCTTTTGCTAAACCGATTGCATATATACAATCGCTTGTTCGATAAGACCAAAATAAAGATCAGAATTAACTTTATTTTTCTCATCAGACTCGAATTATTCAAATAATAACTTATACCTTTCACTTTTAAACAAGACAAGCACTAGGTTAGTTAACTAGCATTTATTTTTAAGGCATTCGATTAGACTTGAATAACCGAAACCTCCACTTTGATAAGTCTAACTAAGATCAGAAATAACTTAGTTTCTCTTATCCGAATCGAATTGGACCAAACAATTCATCACGAAAACCCTTTTTGTTAAGCCATAAACAATTCATACAAACCAAATAAATCAAATTGCATAATTATTTACCTCAACCGGAAGCAATTGAAACAAACATAGACATTAAAATATCGCAATTGCATCGAAATTTTGTAAGCCTAAACAATTTATACCAAACAATAAAGCAAGATAACAATAGTTTTTCTTAACCGGAAACAATTGAATCACATACACATCCATACACAAATAATGGAATAAACATCAATTGTACCAAAATTTTTTTAAGAAAAAGCAATAAATATATACAATAAAATCAGGCTTTTCTTAAACCGGAAAACGATTAACTAAAAAATTCGATACCTCAAGTTCCACATCTTATTCACCCCCAAAATATATGTCATTAAGCGCAGGTTCACATTAGAACTCTCCCCCGTTGTGTTGTCATCCTCTCGCCAAAACAAAAGAACAACAATAAGGACCAACCTTTACCAGAGAAAGGTTGAAAACCGGTTTTAACTAATGCAATGCAGAAGTTGAAACCCCGAAACACATATGCTTTTGTGCTAAACCAAATGATTCAATATATTGTGACTTTTCACATATTAGTTTCAATCGGAACCCCTTATGATCCTTTGATAAAGCCTACCAACGTGGGCTAGAACTCAATCCTGCTAAATCAAAAAGTCACCCAAACCATAAGGGTTCACACAATATGAGATCCAATATCAAGGTTATGAAAACCGAAATCAAACATCCCATAATCATACATAGCAATAATATAAAGCATTCAAGCACAGGTTATGTAATTGAAAACTATCACAAGAAAAATTATAAACTAATAATTTTATAAACTAAATAATAGATAGTTTTATTCAAAATAGACCATATACAATTATTGAAAGAAATCAAAAACTGATGTCTATTCTCCTGGGACTTAATTAGTACCCTTCATGATCATGGGATTTCTTTCGCTTGATAGGAGTAATTTTTCGAATTCCCTGCAGAGATCCTTGATTGAAGAATAATTCTTCAACCTTGTGGAAGTTGGGTTCCTCTTCGTTCACTCTTTTAGTGAGCAAAGCTAATTGCTTGAAGATGAGCTTGAACAAGTAATAATTTCTCAAGACTTCGTTTCACTAATAAAACTTCCAACTTCGTTCAGCACATGTTCGATCCATCTTGTGAAACTCTTTTTCATAATCGATCATACACGTAGTATGATTCGTATCAATGTAGGACGAAGTTCTGTTTCCTTCGAAAATATGGAGACCGAAAGGATCACCAACCATCTTTTCAGCATACCTTTCTGAGACCCTTGCAGAAAGCTTTGCATGGTAATCGGTATTGTTCATGATTCTTTGTTCCAGATAGATGGACAAAAATCTCAATGACTACCGAAACTTTAAATACCAAAATTTCCTAAAACTTGTTCATCGATTATGGGAAAAACAAATATTCTTTCTTAATGTGGAATAATCGAAATTTATCAATATTAAGATTTTAAGGAAGTGCAATCCTTGATTATTTTCGTAAATCTTGCAAGTTTTACATACTTGTGCAATAGACACTGGACTCATCAAAGATATGTTTGAGCACATCATAAGCCAGTGTGTTTCCCAACAGATACTAGGTATCCGGTTGAGAAAGATTACTCTTTACACGAGTAAGAGAGAAACTCCCCTTATCTTTTATCTTAAGAATTTTATTCCTTTTGGTGGACAATCCAAACTTATCATAGAAATAATTATCATCAAGATATTTAAGTATTACCTTATGTGTTGATGATCTGTAAAGAGATTTACTCTTTTGTCTGTTTAGCTTCATTGTATTCTTTGGGATCCACTTCCAGGTGTTTCCAGTCTTCAGATCTTCTTTTCTTCTGTGATGAATGGAATTGGTTGAACTTTTTAAACTAAGGAGATCATCCTTATGTAGGATGTTTCTTGAAGAAGGTTTCCAATTACATCTTTGACCAGAAAAAGAATGAGCCAATAGTTGACATTCTTTAATAACATGTCCCTTGATTCCGCAACGATAGCATCGTCCGTGATGATGTTGAACACTCTGGTATGAGATGTTTATCTTGGAATTTTCCGAGAATATCAATGCACTTCTAGGTGATGAAACTTTCTTTCGAGAGTTTTTAATACCATTTTTCTTTCTTTTTGAGGGAAATATTAGATCAGAAATATTGGATTTTTCCAAGGTGGAAGTTTCCGACTGCTTTTCTGATATTAAAGAATCCATTTCATCTTTAAGACACTTGACATGTTCTGTGACAGTCCTTAGCTCAGATTCATATGATTTTTTAAAGCATTATACTCATCTGTAGCTGTTTTTCTCAAGATCTCAGCCTTCTTTTATTGATCAATGCTTTTTTTTAGCTTTGATTCTAAGGATTGAATCCTTGAAGAAGACGTGATCTTGAGAGAGTCTAACTCTTCTTTAAGGGTTGTTAGATCAAGATTAAGTTGATCATTTTCATCTTTCATATGACATAAGTCTTCAAGGAGATTTCCTTCCCTTTTTAGTGCAAGAGTGAGTTCGGTTGCACATGAGAGGAATTTTTTACTTAGTTCATCTAGCTGAGAATACTTTATATTCACATAATCACTTTCTTCTTTATCCTCATGAAGTGATTCAGAATCTGAATCATTTATTGTGATAACAAGACTTAGCTTAACTTCTTCTTGAGAATATGAGGACATATTTTCAGAAGAGTAGGTAGAACTTGTAGAAGATGCTCCTTCTAAACATTTTCTGAGATTAAACCCATAGAGAGTTTTGCCAAAATATTGTGGTACGTTATCTGAGTTTTTCTTTATAAGTTTATCCTTGATTTTATTATCTTGACTCATATCTTATAGGTAGGATCGCACCAAACATAGATTGTTAGATATTTTCGTGTTTGCTTGCTCTGATACCAATTGAAAAGACGAGGGTACCCAAATGTACCTCAATCTAAAACTTTTCCACCTATAAGTCCTTTCTCTGAAAGTGATTATCTATGGACTGAGTCGAGAAAATACAACTAATCGGTTCATACTTCGTGTGGTCGTCTATGGATACGAGATCGAGACAATATGACAACAATATAACTTGTGTGATTGACTATGGATACAAGATCGAGAGAATACAACAACGAAGTATGTTTACTTGATAAAAGTTTCGGACTTAACCAAACACAATAGGATTGCTATCAAGTAAATAGGAATTAACATTTATGTATTTTACTTCTAATTATAATAAAACAATTATAATTGAGGAAATAAAAAAGTAAAAGACACATCAAGTTTTTGTTAACGAGGAAACCGCAAATGCAGAAAAACCCTGGGACCTTGTCCAGAATTGAATACTCTCGGGATTAAGACGCTATACAAAATCTAAACCGACTTCGTATAGTTGAGACCAAGCAAATAAACCTATAGTTCACCTAGTTCCGTCTGTGTCCCTGTGCCTCCAACTTGTAATAAGTCACGCACTTGGAACAATTCCTTTGGTTCGTATTCCAAACAGTAAAGGAACAACAAATATGTTCGGTAAAAACTTTTTTCAAACAAGTGATATGAGTTTGACAAAAGGCTCTTCCGTTTATCCCAATAAACTCCTTTGTCCGGTTCTTAGATCTATCTCAATACAACTACCAAAGTAATTGTCTAGAGTTTGCAATCAATATTTCTTAGTCACAAAGACAATATATTAATGTCGATCTACTCAACTAATCAATCAAGGTTATCACAAAGATAAACCGACTATAGTTGGATCCCCAGCCGATCAAGTTTTGTGCACACCAAAGATTATGAACTCAAATAAGAAATATTCTTTGTCTTCAAATCTTCTTAGATCTTCAATAAACACCTGCATACAATCAACTTGAATCTCTTGTGATCAATCACACACAGAACGGAGTCTGTTAACAATGGATTATCACAAGACGTATTTAGATCTACAAACAGTCTAAAGATCCCCGTCGAAACTTCGATCTAGTTTGAGTGAATCTAATATCGGAAGAGAAGATTCTCAAGCATAAACAAACTAGGTGCAATCAAAGCTCAACCACCGTTAGTCAATCAAATCAATCAAAAACTAATAATAAACTGTAATTATCTAGTTTCCAACCAACGGTACTCGTAGAGCTTCCCAATCCCAAAGAAGTCTTTAAAACTAGTGGTCGTAAGAGATTTGGCCTAATTAGGGTACTTTCCTCTCCGAATAGACGACTCCACCAGTAACAACAAAACTAGGTAGTTCTGCTGGCTATGAGGATTAGTTTGCTTGAAATGCAAATTTCAATATTTATAGACCAAGGAAGTTTGGACACCATGGAATTCCCGAAACTGAAAATATTCTCAAGATATGCAATATATTTCCAAATTCGGTTTTCATAATTCCTGGAAATGCTCTGTCCAAATATTGACCGAAATCTCAGTAGAAAATCTCCAATTAGTAAATGCACATTACCAATTTTTATTTTCTAAAGATATGCATTTTAATTTTCTGGAAATTAAAAGCATATAAAACTAAAAACCTTAATTAAAAGATTCTCAATTTATTTCGATCCGGGATTCTTTCCTTTAGCTATTAAGGAATATCTTTGAACAATAAAAGATAAGAGTTACTGCACATGTTCAAAGTAAGTCAACATCTTTACTTTGTAAATCCTTTTTCATATTTACAATCTTGGAACCGATTTAGAATAGGTTCGTCTGAATTCCAAGAACTATGTGATTGATCAAAAAACATTCAATCACCATTCATGGGTTTAACGGTTCTACCAAAACAAGTTTCGGTTCTACCTCCATGTGGGTATTAGGATCGGTCACACTAGTTACCAAAAGTTGGTTGACTAGGTACTGTGATCGGTTACCACATATATATGGTATAAACTTGTATTCGGTTGCACAAGTTATAGGATCGGTCACACCAATTACTAAAACTTGTTAACCTACTACAAGGATCTATTACACATCTTGTGATTAGTCCCAACCAAGTTCTAGGATCGGTCACCCAATGACTAGGAATGGTTACACCAATTACAAATATCAATTATACCATCTCAGGTGATTACTTAAGATCGGTTTCACTAAGAAAAGTCGTACCAATACAAAAGTCAGGCATTGTGAACAGTTTTACCAAGATACATAAACAATTTATGAGCGGTTATACTAAACACACATATTGCTAATCCAAAGATTTGCAATGAATAACAATACCAATAAGCCTAGCGATTTCCCTTTCGATTCATAAAACAAGTTTATGAATTGTACTTCCTTTAAACGAATGTAAAACATTGTTTCCTAGGACGAAATCTTCACCCATACCCATACACATAATCACAATAGTATTCATACGATTATGTCGATGTCTTATATACGAAGTTCAAAATATAGACGTTATACTTCGTATTGTAATTCCTTAATACTATGTCTAACTAGAGTATAATCATTCACAGCTTCGCAGTTATGTTTTTAATATGCACGACTTGAAAGATACGTTAGGGATGAAACAGTTCAAGTCAAATATTACTAACCTCAAGTGGAAGGATGATGTCGTCGTTGAAGCTCTTTACTTCTTCACATTCTTCAAGTCTTCATGTAATACTTGTAAGTCTCATATCCTAGTAATTTTCTAGCTAACCTATACGAAGTTGACTCTAGTAAATAATCAAGCGACTCTTTAAATGAATTTTGATTCACTAAAATATGACAACCAAAATTGACATACCAACGCTTGGTGGGTTCATCCGAACTATGCTCTAACAACACGTATGGGACAATCATAGTTCACGGACGCAAACACACATATCCCATAACAAGTTGCAATATATAAAACCATAAAGATTAATATTGCAAAAACAATCTTTGCCCTTAAAAGGTAGAATCAATCTTTTTCGCACGTATTTACACCAAGAATAGCTACCAAAGGCGTATAAAAATATTTTCTTAACAAAGATGAACATACAAAGTCATTAAATACCATGCATCATAGTTCACATAAGAGAATTGTGAACATTCAAGAATCCCATAGCAACGCGTACTACTGCCCATTCTTGAATTCCTTCTTTGTGATTCACCAACATCATTCTTGTAAAAGCTACAATGAACTTAGAAGAGTATTACTCTAAGAATACAAGTGCCAAGTCCAAGAGAAGTGGAACAAGTGCAACGAAACTGAGCAAAACACTCAAAAACAAGAGATAGGATAAACACCAATCTTAACTCATCCAAATACAATAATTCTCATATCCATTTTGAATATAATTCAAAGAGGAAGAGAATGAAAAAACAATGAGGTCATTCCGAGTTCGGACGAAGAAGTTACGGACAAAACAAGTTTACCGAATATCGACGTCTACGGGCAAGTATGCATACCAGCTTGCAAACGAATTTTCAAGACCTGGAGCAGTATGCAAACAGATATGCGTACTAAAATCCCTGGATTTTAATTTTAAATGATGGTATGCATACCTGGTATGTGTACCATGAAGTCCAAACACCCCGAACTACTATTTTCAAACCTAAACATTTAAGAACCTTAAACACGGATCAAGTTAGGTAAAAATGAACGATAAGCAAGGTACATGGATCATTATAGGTACTCTAAGCAAATAAATAAAAACAAAAATCTTGCTCAAGTTTTATAGACATACCTTTTTAGAAGAATCCAATCGAATTCTACGACATTACCAAAGATTCAAAATCATACCTGACACAATATGTGTTCCCCGATTCTCGTGCTTCCCTCACCGTATGCATAGCAAGGCATTCCTTGGTGAGGATGCATTTACAACACAATCAAGTTGTGATGAGGTGAACAATGTCTTGCTTACCAAAAGTGACCGAAACAGACTTTTCTGCAACTATGGACTTTTCACCATCTATAGTTTTTGGATTATTACGTTTCATTTTTGGATTATCATGAAAAAGATCGCTTTTAGAACCTTTCACATACAAATCCATCTTTTTCAAAGAACTCTTTAAGTTCCAACATCATGGATACTGCCTTCTCCATAGTCATGGAATTTTCTGGGAGATCATTCCTTTTCACACTCAAAGCATCATTGACTTTCTTTGGAACCCACTTATGAGTGCGTTTAGAAAAAACCAGAGCCTTCTTCCCATTACTCTCTTCAAGATTTCTCGAAAGAGAATTGGATTGACTATTCTTTTGCAAGTTAGTCTTTCTCCAATTGGGAGCATCGGATTTTGTCTTCGTCTTCACTAAGTTATCCTTTTGATAACCGTTACGATTATGAAAAGTCTTCGTATGACGTTTATAGGAAAATCTAGGTTTACCACAATAATGATTCCTTTGCGTTAAAGTTGGAAAGTTACAACCTATAATGTTAAGGGGATTAGCCTTAGCATATGATCTTGGTTTCACAACTTCTTGTGATGCCCAAACAAGAACATCATGAAGTTTCTCATTCCTTATACGAAAACGACATCTCCTTTCCAGGTGACCTTTATTTCCGCAATAGTGGCAAGCATAAGGAATGTTCTTACCTCGATATGTATGTGATGACTTTGGAGGTTGATATACATTGCTCTTCCGAACTTTAACTGCCGGTGAAGGTATTTTACTTTTGCCATCAGTGGAAACCTTTTGTTGAGAAGAATCACTAGCCTTGACAAATTTTACCTCTTTGCTAATACTTGGAGCATTTATTCCCTTATAGCCCAATCCTCGTGTATCACGATGATTTTTACTTGCTCCTAGCATAGTGGTTAATTTGATTGAACTAGTATTGAACATTTTCAAGTCATCTTACAACATCTTGATTTTATCAAGAGCAACATCTAAATCAGCCTCAAGGCATTTTTCTCGAGCGAGATAAGCGCTTTCTCTGTCGTCAAAACTTGCTTGCTGGGAGTTAATCCTTGCTTCAGTTTCTGCAAGTTTCTCTTCCAACAAGAAGTATTTTTGATAAAAATTATCACATTCAAGTGACTTTCTATTCAGGTTTTCCTCGGAATCTTCGAAGATCGATTCGCAAGAGCGATTCCAACCATAAAGACCTCCGTAAATCCTTTTCAAATTCTTTTTTCTCGACAGAGAGGAGTCACAAGAGGTGTGACATGAGAAGTTGTAATCCTATTTATTTTCAACGAATCCAAGAACTTAACATACACTAAGACCTCCTCATCAACATATCTATCAATATCTGAATCACCTTTATCAGAAAGTTCATCCAAATGTTCTTCTAGGCGTGTTTCCCAATCAACAGTTTCTACATTCAGAGAATTTTTAAATATTGACCTAGATGTGACAATTCTCTCAGGTGAATTCATGCTTTGAAAAACATCTGGTAATTTCTGACTTGATACGTTATTAGAGATAGACTCGTCCATAATAATCAGATTGCTACAAACACAAACTTATGAGGTCTTTAACGTGTTTGCCTGCTCTGATACCAATTGAAAAAGCGGGGGTCTAACAACCTCACCCAATATTTCGCTTAGAAATCTGTATGGACTAACTCCAATACACTTTCAAGAGAATCAACTAGACAGTCAGACTCAATCTTAATGAAAAGTATATCAAAGAGTTATATCTCAATTTTTCAATTCAATCCGCAATCAAAAAAATAAGAGTTTGCGAGCCTGATTGAATATAAGAGAAATAACTTGAACGATACCAAAGAACAATGTTCAAGGATCAATCAATTTCAATCAACAACCAAAGGTTGGATTTACCAATTGATCGATTCAACGCACAACCTGTGATATTTCAATTATATAACAAAATATAATGTTGTTGATGGTGGTTTTTAGCTTAGGGTTAAAATCGTAAAACCTTGCATCTGACGTCACTCTGCAAGGAAACGGTGTCGTGAGTGCTAACCTCTTCACCAGCATATTTATTAATCCATTCAATATATTTACATGAAATTTATCCAGAATGGCGAATGTAGCAACCATCCCAAACACTCTGTAAATTTCGGCACCTCGCCAATACAAGACTCACTGAGTACTTTGCTGTGCTATGTTCCCCGGCAGAACCCTTAATATCGGTATGGCATGACGGATTTGTGTTCACTCGCAGCAGAGTAGCATGAACCTCCAAGTACCAAAGTTAAGGCCATCGCAAGAAATGCTCAGACGGAAAGCACACTGCATTCTGTAGATAAGGATTTTTGTGGCAGCATACAAAATCCGGCCAATTATTGTGATAACTCACAAAAACTCATAAACCCGGCTAATTTGCAAAACTAGGGTTTCGCGCCCGCGCAGTACATTAGACACCGTTGGTCGAAAAACTATGCTTAGCCAAACTAGGCGATTAAATCCGCCACAGCAAACTGGAAGTGTGACCACGCCCTAGCTTGCCGGCCCCACTTCCCATCGACCAATCAGGTCGCTTTAAATCTGCCACACTCACACAGAAGTGTGGCCACGCCCATGCCTGGCAGGACCTCTTACATTAACCAATTAAGTTACTTTAAACTCGCCACAGTGTTGAAAAGAAGGAAATCGCGCCAGATGGCCGCAAAGCCAATTGGCTTCCCAAAAACGCACCAGCATGCCAAGCAAGCATGCCAAACATGCCAAACACACATACCAGGCACACATGCCAGATGCACATGCCAAACGCGCCAAACATGGCCACTCACCCCATGCGACGTGCCATATAGGCTAATTAGGGTTTCGACAAAACCAAACCTTAATTTAGGCAAGACTTCCAAACCAACGTGCCAAAATTTCAGTGGCTATGGCTACGCGCGCAACCATGTTAAAGGCATGCACGAGCCATGCCATCCATTCCGCAATACCGCTAGCACAAGTTAAAGTTGCCACTACCAATTAAAGGTATGCATGATCGACGGATACCTTTCCTCCTGAGATGCAATCTCAACCATCCAAGTTCGCCACCAAACTAACAGCCTTGTGGCAACTTTTGAGCGACCATGCCGCCAAACCCTTTGGCCACGACATCAAATCCCAGTTTGGCTGTGGCGCCTAATTTCGGCCACAGTGCCAAACCCTAGCCTTGTCCACGGCGCCAAGCCCTAACCTTGGCCATGCCGCCAAGCCTTAACTTTAGTCACAGAGCCAAATCTTAACCTTGGCCATGCTACAACACTACAGACGTGGCCATGCCACTAACATGCTGTTATGCCACGGCTACTAGCATGTCACTATGCCACAACTACTAGCATGTCGCTATGCCATAACCCCTGGCATTCCACCATGCCACAGCTACTAGCATGTCGCTATGCCACGGCCATTGGCATGCCACCATGCCACAACTACTAGCATGCCGCCATGCCACGACTACTAGCATGTCGTTATGCCACGGCTACTAGCATGTCGTTACGCCGCGGCTACTGGTATGCCACCATGCCAAGACTACTAGCATGTCACTATGCCACGACCACTGGCATGCCACCATGCCACAGCTACTAGCATGCCGTTATGCCATGGCTCCACCAGGCGCTACTATGCCAGTGGCGCCACTTCTCTATACAACAAGATGCAGCCATAATTAATGGCCACTCTTCCTCATGAGATTTAATCTCAGCCATCAAAATTCGCCACCGAGCTGTTCAGCCTGTGACAAGTTTTAGGTGACTAGCCAAAACGATCCTAGCATCACGTATGCTATTTATCTACGGTAAGCCTCTCATTTTTCACTTACCACACGTAGCAAAGTTCTACATGTTTTCCACGAAAACATTCGATACATCAAAACATGTCACAAACTGGGGGATACTCATCAGGGTATTGGTGTGGCGGTTTACAACGTGCGACGTGCAATACGCCTGTTACAGAAAGTGTCATAAAACGGGGCGGTTAGTAATGGAAAGAAGTAATGGTGTAAACGTATCTTTCATTATGGAAACATAAATTCCAGGCGTTACCCGTTACTCCCTTCTTCAACCACTCAATCGTTTCCACTTCCCAAGAGACCAGGGTACGTTTTATTGCGACTTGTATAAATAGGTCTCACCTATTTTCCACCAAACAACAAGTTTTGGTCAGGAGAAGAATACAACATCCATAAATCATCTGATATCTTTTCATTCAGCTAGCCAGTTCAATTTTTTGATACAAGTCACAAAACACCCATACTTCCAGAATCAACTATTCTGGTTTCAACACTTTCTTCGCTTCCCTCCCCAAGACCAACCTTTATCCTTCACTTTGTGACCGAAGCAAGCCTGGAACGACCATTTCTTGGTTTAGGCCAGGATTGTACAGATTGATCTCTCGAATCAAAAGTAATCCCGTGCAGTACATTGTTTAGGGTTTAGACTCGTTTATCATCCACACACAAAATTACCAAAAACAGCAGAAACCGTTTTCACCCACAAACAAATGCGAAAAAGAAAAACCGCAAATGCATAAAAACCCCGGGACCTAGTCCATATTTGAACACCACACTGTATTAGGACGCTACAGACACTAGCCTACTACCAAGCCAACTTCGGTCTGGAATGTAGTTGATCCCTAATCAATCTCACACTGATCAAGGTACAGTCGCGTTCCTTACGCCTCTTAAACCACGCCCGATTCTGCGCACTTGATTCCCTTAGCCGATCTCACCCACAACTAAGAGTTGCTACGACTAGAGGTGGGACTTGGGTTGGTTGGGCGGGTTTGAAGGCTTGGCCGAGGAAGACCCGAGCTAGGAATTCTTTGTCCAGATTGCCCGTCGAACCCGTGTAACCCATTGAGGTGTTTCCCAAGTCCGCCCAAGTTATGTTCCTCAGGTTCCCCGGTGTTGATGGTGGATTTTAGTTCAGGGCTAAAATTGTAAAACCAGATTTAGTGTGCCGACATCCTGCAAAGGGTAAATCCATTTGACAAACAATGAACGTAGAAATCCTCTCGTTTTATTTATTTGAAGCAATTCAATAAATATACAAAATTCACTCAGAATGGTGCATGTAGCAACAATCCCAAATATTCTGTGTATTTATAGCATTATTGATTAATGCATGAGTTGCCTTGTATTTCTTGTGCTCTTCTCAGCAGGACTCTCATTATTGGTGCGGCATGACGACTGAGTGTTTACTCTCAGCAGAGTAACACGAATCTCCAAGTGTCAATAGTGAGGTATGCACGAAATACACGTACATGCCATATCATTCTCTAACCAAGAGAACCCTATGTCGGTGCGCTTATATTAGCCCGATCGAGCATGTTTAATTCCCTAAGGGAAATCTGGACTATCCATGTCAGTCTCAGAAACGATCACAACCACGCAAGTTGTCCGCATAATTTAACTAGCCTAGACGAACCCTAATAGGAGCAGGCAATCACCGTGATGTTCACCGACGGTCCCGCCTATGCCTTAGCCGGTCGAACACCACACTATACCCCTAACGTCGGCCCCAAAGAGGGATGGCCGCGTTGCTTTGGGGAAGGCTCAAACGAGCAAGACCGCTCAAAGCAGTCTTAAAATCATCGTGACCGTCCAACTTCACCAGCCTGGTTGGACGGATTAAATCATCCTAGAACTGATCAGTGAAGCGCTAATGCACACATTGGCGGGCCCACTTCTCACTCACCTGATCGGTTTTCTCACGACCTAGCTCTAGAGCAATGAACGCTTGCTCGAAGTGTAGCTGACGTGATGCTTAAAGGGTCGCGGAAATTCCACTAGCGTCTTAAATCGATCACAACCATCCAACTTCGCCAGCATATTTGGATGGCTTAGATCGCGCCTAGGACCATCGGGAAGGTGCACATAAGTTCACCGTCGGCAAAACATGGGCCCCACACGGTCGGTCTCCCCAAAGGAGGAGCATAACCTGCCAAACCGTTTGGCCAAAGTTGCGCACGCGTTACTGATCCAAAACCCTAATTAGGGTTTGTGGCATTTCATATATGTCGCAGTTTGATCATGATCATCCATCTTCGCCAGCTCGGATGGAGGGTATAGATATAAACTAAGGAGGTCCAGAGAGTGTCAACATGATCATTGTGGGCCCACCTGCGCATGTAACCAGTCGGCCAAGGTGGACCATGGCCAGGCGCCTCGAAACGCGCGCCCAAAGATGGCATGCCGTGGCCCCCTAAAATCCTTTGCGGCAAATTTTTTCTGTCGCAAATCGATCACGACCACTCATTTTTTCCGGACAAATTGAGTGGCGTAGATCGCACCTCCACGAGACAGAGTGGCATGGACTTGTACACTGGCAAGCTGTCTACATGTATGCCCAGTCGGTCCCACCAAAAACTTTGTCCATGCTTGATTTTAGTCAAGCTAAAAAGTGATGCTTGCGCACCTCTTTAAAACCCTAAAATCCATCGGTTGCAAACATGTGCCGCAGATCATCTCGTCCGACCAACTTTGCCAGCTTGGTCGGACAGCCTAGGCAAAGAGTTAAACGGCCAATAAGGCACCTTGGTGATCACCGTCCGTCACTCTACCACAAGGAGTGATCGGCCAAGGGATGGCCCGCCCATGCGGCCTCCAAATGATCACTCAAATATGGTTGGGCATGCAACTATTTTAAGACGCTTAATCCGCGACTTACTCCGTTATGCTTTAAAACAACGATGCTTCATACATATTGATTGTATTTGATGCATTACATGCATAGAGTATACACAATATTTCATGAATATCGATTTCCTAAATAACTCAGTTATTTAACCTAGCACCGTATGCTACTTCATGTGGGTCCCACGATCCACTCATTCGATACATCAAGCATGTCACAAACTGGGGGATACTTACTCGGGTATTGGTCTGGAGGTTTACAGCGTGCAGTGTGCAACGCGCTATCATAAGAACGTGTCAGGAGGCATGGACGGTTAACGATGTTGGGAAAAGTGGGCAAAGACGTGATCGTGTGACAATCACTTGCACGACCCCACTACTCCATCACTCCACTTCCTACGAGATGAGGTTTGCGCTCAATGACTTGTATAAATAGGTCCTTCACCTATTTTCAACACAACACAGAAAAACCAAGTGTTGTCATCTGTATCCAGAAAACATCCAGAGTTGATTACTTACATTATTGCAAGCTAGTTCATCATTCTGATACAAGTCATAAACAGCCAACACCTTCACAATCTCAACACCTTCTTCGCTTCCCTCCCTAAGATCAACCCCATCTCCTTCACTTTGTGACCGAAGCAAGTATGGAACGGTCATTTCTTGGTTTAGGCCAAAATTGTATAAATTGATCTCTCGAATTGGAAAGCACTCCCGTGCATAGCATTTGTTTAGGGTTTAGATTCATTTCTCATCCACACACACCCAAAATTACCAAAACCAGCAGAAATAGTTTTCACCCATAAACAATTTGCGACCACAGTGGGAGATTAATCTCTCGGTTGTGAAGTCAATTTCTTCAACACCCAATTCCATTTAGCTGATTTCAAAATGGTTGGTCTTAGGGCTGCCCCAACAACTTCAAATCCCGGTCGGAGTTCCTCCAACGAAGATGCTCCCCTTTCCAACGGTATGTCTGACGGCGCGGTTAGAAGAATTCCAACATTGATCGAGTTGGCACGAGTGCAGGGGATTCACACAAAGAACATGGACCTGATCAAAGAAGAGCGGTTTTCCTGTGACCGAGATTTCTACACTGGGGACTGATCCTCAAAACGATCCTCCTCAAGTCAGTAGCTTCACTACGAACCAGAGGCCGCTGGATCAGGAAGAGGCTTCTCTAGTGGAAAGTTCAGAATCAACGGGCGGAGTCATTTGCTGCAATCAACCAGATAGCCTTGGATGTGCACTTAACTCCTTTGCGTCCAGAAGTCTCGAAAACGCCAGAGATGTCTGTGAATAATGTCACATTTACAGAATAAGACATGATGGCGGAGGAAGGTCACAACCGGGCCCTACATGTTACTGCACGCATCAAGGATTCAGAGTTCAAGAGGTCCCTCATCGACACGGGAGCGTCTTCGAATGTGATTACTCTCAAGACTCTCAGGACAGCCAAGGTTCGTCCAGGCAAGATCGTACGTAAGCCTACCACGATGACAGACTTCGAAGAAACCATACCAACACGTACGGGTATGTCAATCTGAATTTATCTGTAGGGCCCGTCCAATCAAAGATGAAATTCGAAGTCATAGAAAAGGATCCAGACTACCATATGATACTGGGGAGACTGTGGCTTCATGACAATAGGATTGTCCCTTCGACGTATCACCAGTGCCTGAAGACTATGCTGAATAGGGAATGCATTCGTATCCCTGCATCGTTGTCTCCTTATGTACCGATATGTGGAGTGGAATTGTTTGAACTAAGAGAAGCTCCGCGGGAAGAATCAGACAAAGTTCATTGCATCCCACTCCCCATGTGGGCATCAATTCAGGAGGGGGACCAACTCGCATATCATTGAGGGCTAAGACCCACAATGCATATTGGCACACAAGGCGTTCTTGTTCATCTGGTAAAGCCGCGACCCACGTTCAGACTAAGAGGGAGCGAACCTTTGTGGCAAGTCGTGATCAGAAAGGGAAAATCTTCTACCGATCCGCTGTTAGCAATTAGCATGGGAGACTGTTACCCAGTCTCTCCGCCAATGGAATGATACAACAACGACGAGCCACAGGAAGAGGTGTTGGATGCTCCACGAAAACTGCAGTACGGCACCAACTCCACGACCGATGAGCTCAAAATCGTTAATATCGGGAATGAAGAATCTCCCAGGCCTATCTCCATCAACTCAACCTTTTCCACGGATGAACTCATGGAGCTCGTGCAACTTCTCAAAGAATACTAAGACATATTCTCTTGGACGTATGAAGAAATGCCCTGTCTAGATGAAAAATTGGTCACCCATCATCTACATGTCATACCTGGATTCAAGCCGATCAAGCAATCTCCGAGACAATTCAGGCACGAGGTAGAAAAGCAAATCAAGACTGAGATTCAGAAGCTGCTGGCTTCATTAAGCCCATCCATCATCCGACCTGGTTGGCTAATGTAGTTCCGCTGAAAAAGAAAAACGGACAGATCAGGTGCTGCATAGATTTCAGAGACTTGAACAGATGCTGACCAAAAGACGATTTTCCTCTACCTAACATTGACATGTTAGTAGATGCCACCAGCGGACACGGCATGTTCTCCTTCATGGATGGATATAGCAGGTACAATCAGATAAGGATGTACGAGCATGACGCAAATAAGACAGCTTTTCGAACTCCTCTCGGAAATTTTTATACTATAATGCCATTTGGTTTGAAGAATTCCGGTGCAACGTATCAACGCGCTATGACGGTAATCTTCCACTACATGATGCATAAGCAAGTCGAAGACTATGTGGATGATATAGTAGTCAAATCGAAAGCTCGGGCAGATCACACAGGAGCCCTACGGCAAGTGTTCGAAAGGTGTCGTGAATATAAATTGAAGATGAATCCTTTGAAATGCGCTATCGGCGTTTCTTCAGGCAAGTTTCTGGGATTCCAGGTAACTGCTGAGGGGATCAAGGTGGACCCATCCAAGACTTAAGCTATCCTCACGATACCACCGCCACGGACTGTGAAGGAGCTCCAAATCTTCATGGTCAAGGTGAACTACATTCGACGTTTTATAGCTGGTTTGGCCCATCTCGTTACTTCATTCACTCCATTGCTGAAGAAAGGAACAAGCTTCGTGTGGACCACACTACAACATGAAGCGTTTCGGAAGATTCAACGAATATTGTCATCTCCAAATCATCATAAAGAGTTCGCCTATTATGTCAGCCCGGATGATGTTATTTGTAGATAGTGGTAAAAAGAGTGTCGTTTCTCAGACTTGTGAAGGATTTATTTTTAGACTTAAATTCAAAACTAAAATAGAAAACACAATAAAAATTATAGAAAACTCAAACAAAGATGATATCAATATTAAAAGAAACACTGAGGCTAAGATTCCACTATTTTCCAAGTTCAAAGTGATTAAACCAATACTTATATTTATGCAATTTTCTCGTTTAATTTGATTCTAAGGTATTGCAACAAGTAGATTTTCAAAAGTAATAATTGTAAATACCAAGTATGAAGCATTAAAAGTCTTAAAACTAAGCATACTCCATCAAAATAAATCACAATCACTCAAATAAAAATCATACTCAATAATAGTTCAAGGAAAATAATCATATAATTATTGCAAATAAAAAGATAAAATAGAATATACCACTTTTTGTTGGAAAAATAGCTTCCTTTATCGCCTCAGCAATGGGGTTTAGCTCCTCATATTGATCACTTGCTTAAAATATTGGTTTATGGTTCAAAAGTTGATTAAAAGGAAGGAAGACAATAAAACAGACAGTTGGCAACGCTGTATTGGCGCTACAAAGAAGCTGTTACAAACGACGAACTGTTACAGAGACCTGTTGGTTACTATAGCAGTGTTACAAATTGAGACACCTAAGTGTTGAGATATTAAGACTGAAAAAACGACTGTTTTGAATGGTGTTTGATCTTCAGCTTCTTCTTCTTCTCCTGCTGGTGTAACTCGCTCTGCAACTCGACTGATTCTTCTCTGTTGGGTTCTAAACTTCTCCTAAGGTTGCGTACCCTCTTCTGTGACTCCCTAGACTCATATATATACACGGAAGGTCCCGTATAAAGCAAGTGAAGTCCCAAAAATAACTCTTTTCTTCTGCAGTAATACTCGGAATTTTCTTCTCTTCTAAATCTTCTTTACGCGGTTTGTGAGTTATAAAACTTCCTAAAACTGAAAGATACGAATCCCAGAGAGTAAATCCTTCGTTCACAGCACCAAACTTCCACAAATATAACCAATGAAACTTCCACGAATAACCAGTGCCCTGTTTTATCCAAACCGAAGATTGATGCCTATTTTTTCGAATCTGTGCCACCTACAATCTCTGTTCTGACTCATCATGTACATCCCAACTCATCTCCACGTAAGAAACCTCTCCAATACTTCACAGAATTTCAGAAAATCCGATAATATTTCCATCTCCTCTGTTCGGCCCTAACTCCACATAACGCCCTATATTTTCGAATTTAGAAGACCTACCAACCCTGTTTAGTCGTAACATGGTGGTACCAATCCATTCCAGCGTCAAACACCGAGAAAAACTCAACAGAATTTAATCCAGCTCTTCCCAGGAAAATACGCAGCTTGTACACCAAATTCCCGCCAATCCTGAGATTTGAACGATAAAGAAGGATAGCCCCCTAACCAGAGTGGGGGTGCGATTAGAAGCTGCCTGGAAATGGGATGCCCCTTAGTAATTAGTTTACCCCTTATCCAAAGTGAGAGTCCGAATAGCAAATGTCCTCTCATGAACGCAAAAAACACTTTTTGAGCCAATTTCGCCGCAAAATCTTATTTTTCCAAAAACACCTACAAAGACATAAAAAGCCAAAATAAATACAAAATCGAGCACTAACAATATATACAATTGAGATTATATCAGACACAAAAATGTGTCTATCAAATACCCCCAAACCTATTATTTGCTAGTCCTCGAGCAAAAATAATATAGAAATAAAATCCTAACTCACTGTCGTAGGCATCGTCGATTGCATTTAGCGTATGCAATAAGCCTCTAAACCCCTAGGTGTCCCTAGTGGCAGAGTGTTGTCTCCGGAGGGCTTATCAGAGGTATACCCACAAAACCTTTATACTCCAGACCCTAGCCACAGTACCTTGGAAGGAACTAAAGAATCTCCTTGGTTGGCATACTTATTGACTACAGGAGGAAGTACCCTGATGCGAAATTCCAATTGTTGTACACGAGTTCGCACTCAAGCATACTAAAATTCATATATAAGTGACAGAGCTCTACTCAAATAGTCGCACTATGGACATCAATATCCGGAGTCAAAACTAATCACGTGGATAGATCAAGAAGATGGATATAGAGAAAAACATAGATGGTTTTGATGTTTACTAGGTGAACGGTGTTTCTCATATCTGTCTGAAGGCCTCCGCCAAAATGAACCTATCTTAATGGACTGAGATACTAGTCTGACTAATATCAACACTCTAGCATATACAAGGGAACCAGTGATTGATAATCCTAACTCTAGGTCAACACAACTGGCATATACAAGGGTTCCAGTGGTCAACTTTATTGAATTTATTCCAGTTGGTCTGATGGTCTGGTCTCAAAAATAATTTCTTCACTAATCGTGAGCCCCACCTGAGCTTTGTGCTTTTATGAATAGACTATTTAGATGTTGCCATCTAGTCAGATTGGTTCCTCAACTCCTACAACCAAAATGCTTCCATCCACTTAGATTGGGTAGTGCCATCCTTAATAAGCATAAATTTCTAGGTTCTGGAGTTTAATTATGCAACTAAAAAACTAACAAAAAGTTCTACCCCACCCCCAAACTTAAATCTAACATTGTCCTCAATGTTTCTAATTAAATAACAGTACCAAAAATATAAGTAACTTGAGGAAATAGTAAAGAGAGAAGTCGGAAAGATATTACCTGGGTGAAGTGTAACAAAAAACCTACAAAAATATTATACAACATACAAAATCGCTTCGATGGTCAATCAAGGTAAACATGGTCCTCCAGAGGGACCTCCTCAACATCACCTGTAGGAAAAGGCTCTAAAAGGGCTTCAATCGCTGACCGTTAACCTTCGAAGAACTACTACCATCTGGTGTCTCAATCTCAACAGCGCCATGAGGAAAAACAGTACGGACCACAAAAGGACCGGTCCACCGAGAGCGCAACTTCCCGGGGAATAGATGCAAACGATTGTCATACAGAAGAACTTTTTAACCTGGAGAAAATGACTTTTGTAAAATATTCCTATCATGCACAAGTTTCATTTTTTTCTTATACTCCTTAGCACTATCGTATGCATCTCTACGAATCTCGTCCAACTCATTGAGCTGGAGCTTTCTTTGAGCTCCTTCCTTGTCAAGTGAAAAGTTTAAGTTCTTAATAGCCCAATAGGCTCGATGCTCTAACTCAACAGGCAGGTGACATGCCTTGCCAAACACTAAACTATAAGGTGACATTCCAATGGGTGTCTTAAACGCAGTACGGTAAGCCCATAAGGCATCAGTAAGCCTCGACGACCAGTCTTTCCTATTTGGATTAACTGTTTTCTCTAGAATACGTTTAATTTCCCTATTGGAAACCTCTACCTGACCACTAGTCTGAGGGTGATATGGGGTTGCTACTTTATGGGTAATACCGTATTGTTTCATTAAAAGAGCAAACGGTCTATTACAAAAGTGTGAACCTCCATCACTAATTATAGCTCGCGGCGTACCAAAACGTGTAAGTATATTCTCTTTCAAAAACTGGACTACGACCCTGTGGTCATTCGTTTACACGGAACCGCCTCAACCCACTTAGACACATAGTCTACAACAAGTATGTAAAGATAACCAAACGAAATAGGAAATGGACCCATAAAATCAATGCCCCACATCAAAGACCTCAATCACTAAAATAGGGTTCAAAGGCATCATATTTCTACGGGAAATGGTTCCTAACTTCTGGCAACGCTCACAAGAAACACAATGACTATGGGAATCTTTAAACAACGAAGGCCAGTAAAATCCACACTGCAAAATCTTAGCAGCAGTCTTCTTAGCACTAAAATGACCCCCACATGCATGTTCATGACAAAAGGAGATAATACTAGACTGGTCACTCTCAGATACACATCTCCTAATAATCTGGTCCGGACAATACTTAAACAGATAAGGATCGTCCCAAAAGAAATGCTTAACCTCGGCTAAAAACCTAGAACGATCTTGCTTACCCCAATGTTGAGGGGTTCGACCAGTAACAAGATAATTCACTATATTTGCATACCAAGGTGATTGGGAAACAGAGAACAATTGTTCATCAGGAAAGCTATCCCTTATAGGAAGGGAATCACTAGGGGAACTAACAACTAGCCTAGACAAGTGGTCTGCTACTACATTTTCTGCACCCTTTTTGTCTCTAATGTCTGGGGAAAATTCCTGTAACAAAGGATCCATCTAATCAATCTAGGTTTGGTATCCTTCTTAGATAAAAGGTATTTCAAAGCAGCATGATCTGTATAGATTATGATCTTAGAACCTAATAGGTAGGATAAACTTATCCAAGGCAAACACGATGGCTAGTTCCTTCTCGGTAGTTGTAGTTCATTTGGGCATCATTCAGAGTTTTGCTAGCATAATAAATCACATGAAGTAATTTGTTTTCTCGTTGTCCTAAAACGCCTATAGCATAATCTGAAGATCACACATAATCTCAAAGGGTAGGTTCCAGTTAGGTGCCTGGACTATCGGGGCAGTAGTGAGTAAAGTTTTAAGCTTCTCAAAAGCCTCTAAACAAGCATCATCAAAGACAAACTTAACATCTTTTGCAAGCAAATTGCAAAGAGGTCTAGAAATCAAGCTAAAATCCTTAATGAATCGACGGTAAAAACCTGCATGCCCTAGGAATGACCTAATATCTTTTACGGTTTTTGGGACCTGTAAAGTCTTAATAAGGTCAACTTTGGCTTTGTCTACCTCTATACCCTTTGAAGAGACGATGTGCCCTAACAATTCCTGATTTAACCATGAAATGGCATTTTTCCCAATTAAGCACTAAATTTTTTTCCTTACACCTAGTCAACACTAATGTCAAATGATGCAAGCACTCATCGAAAGATGAACCAAACACTGAAAAATCATCCATAAAGACCTCTAAGAACCGTTCTACCATATCAGAAAATATGCTCATCATACAACGCTGAAAAGTTGCAGGGGCATTACATAGCCCGAAAGGCATGCGTCTATACGCAAAGGTACCAAAGGGACAGGTAAAAGTGGTTTTCTCTTGGTCTTCTGGGGAATAACGATCTGATTATAACCGGAGTAGCCATCTAAGAAGCAATAGTGACTATGTCCAGCTAATCGCTCTAGCATTTGGTCGATAAAAGGAAGGGGAAAGTGATCCTTCCTTGTGACCTTGTTCAATTTCCTATAGTCAATACACACACGCCATCCCGTGGTCACTCGGGTTGGGATTAATTCATTATTATCATTCTGGACTACAGTGATACCTGATTTCTTGGGGACAACCTGAACAGGGCTGACCCACTTACTGTCTGAAATTGGGTAAATAATACCCGCATCTAACAACTTAAGCACCTCTTTTCGAACTACCTCTTTCATGTTAGGGTTCAGTCGACGTTGCATCTCCCTAGAAGGTTTGGAGTCTTCCTCTAAATGAATCTGATGCATACACACAGTAGGACTTATACCCTTAATGTCTGCTATAGTCCACCCTAAAGCTTCCTTATTGTCTTGAAGTACATTTACTAGCCTACTTTCCTGATCACTATCCAAATCGGAAGCTACAATCACAGGTAAAGTCTCAGATGGGCCTAAAAACACATACTTTAGAGTATCGGGTAGTGGTTTAAGGTCCAACTTTGGGGGCTCTTCTAAAGAAGGAATTAGGGTAGTCTCAGAAACTGGTAACGGTTCGAACCTAGCTTTCCATCTATCAGTGTCTAACACAGGGGTAGAATCTAATAGAGCATTCACCTGTTCAATAGTGCTATCGTCGTCAAAATCTAAACCAAAATGGGATAGACAACTTTCTAATGGGTCTTCAGACAAATGTTTGGTAATGACTCCTGAACTAAGGCTTCTATCATGTTCACCTCCTCAACACATGTGTCATCTAGCTCATGAGGTTGCTTACTGACATTAAAAATGTTCATCTCCATAGTCATATTACCAAAAGATAAACTCATAACACCATTCGACGTTAATGATCGCATTAGACGTAGCTAAAAATGGGCGACCTAAAATCACAGGTATCTGGTTCTCTGGGTCAGGGACAGGTTGGGTATCTAGGACCACGAAATCCACTGGATAAATAAACTTGTCGACCTCAATAAGAACATCCTCGATAACACCTCGAGGGATTTTAACAGACCTATCAGCTAACTGCAGTGTCATCTGAGTAGGTTTCATTTCACCAAGTCCTAGCTGTAAGTATACATGGAATGGCAGTAAGTTCACACTGGCTCCTAAGTCAAGTAAAGCTTTTTCTACCCGGAAGTTACCTATTGTGCAAGCAATGGTAGGAGAACCTGGGTCTTTGTACTTTGGAGTTGTGGTGTTCTGAATGATTGAACTTACGTGACTAGATAAAAAGGCTTTTTATGGACGCTAAGTTTTCGCTTTCGCGTACACATATCCTTAAGGAACTTGGCATAAGCAGGAATTTCCTAATTGCATCTAATAAGGGAAGGTTTATGGTAACTTGCTTAAAAACCTCCACTATGTCATTAAAGTTCGATTCCTTCTTTGTTGGTACTAATAGCTGAGGAAATGGGGCTCTAGGCTAAAATCAGACCTTTCAGGAACCGAATTCACATCATCAGAAACTTTATCAGTCTCTTCAGCTACTGGTCCTGAGAGGTGAGATCCTGAGGGGTGAACTACAGTATGTTCACTATCGGGCATGGTTACCTTATTGTCTACAACTCTACCACTTCTAAGGGTTCTAACAGCATTCAATTGATTCGATGGTTTTGCACCTAATTCATGAACTCCTCTAGGGTTGGGTTGTGTTTGACTAGGAAACTTACCTTTTTCTCTCAAAGAATCACTTATCAGACCAACCTGGGTTTTTAACTCGGAAATAGCCTGACTATTTTCTTGTCCTATTGTTACTAGCTTGTAGACTCTGTTCTACGGATAACTGAATTTTGCAGTTTGCTGAGTTAACAAGGCGAGAGATTCCTCTAAACTTAGGATTTTCTTATCTGACTGATTCTGAAACTGAGCTAGTCCTGAAGGATTCTTAGTATAGCCAAAACCTGGGGGAGCATTAGAATTACTAAACTGACCTTGACTTTGGCCCTTAGACCACGAAAGGTTCGGATGGTTTCTCCAACCAGGATTATAGGTTTCTGAATATGGGTCAATCTTTTGACGGTTATCAAATCTAGTGTTATTAAAGAGCATTGGCTTGCTCTTCAATATTCTGGCCTTCCCAAAAAGGCTCCACTCTACCACTAGTCTGGCCCACTTCTAAGGCTTCTAACCTTTTTGCTATAGCAGCAATTTTGGCATCTGATTCATAGCCTCCTTCTACCCTATTAACGTTTCCTCTACTTAAAAGAATTGTTTTCTGGGGTGCCCTACTATTTTCCCATTGCTGGGTTTTTTCGGCGATTTCATTAAAAAATTCCATCGCCGCATCAACAGTTTGGTTTTCAAATCCACCAGTGCATAGAGACTCAACCATGGTCGTTGTGGAATAATCTAAACCCTCATAAAGGATCTGAACTAGCCTAACCTTTTCTAAACCATGATGAGGACACTGGGATAATAAATCATTGAACCTTTCCAAATACCTATATAAAGATTCTCCCTCTTGTTGTGAAAATGTGCATATTTGCGTCCTAATAGACGATGTTTTGTGCCTAGGGAAAAACTTATTGAAAAAGGCAGATGTAAGTTGTTCATATGTCTCAATTGACTCGGAGTCCAAACTATACAGCCACGACTTGGCCTTATCTTTCAGGGAAAATGGGAATAACCTAAGTTTCAAAGCATCATCATCTAAGCCTCTAATTCTTAGAGTACTACAAATTTCCTCAAAATCCCTAACATGGTAATAAGGGTTTTCATTTTCTTTCCCTAAAAAGATTGGGAGCATCTGTAAGGTCCCAGGTTTCAGTTCATAAGGTGCCTCCGTTTCAGCTAACTTAATACACGAAGGACGAGTAAACCTAGTTGGATTCAACAAAGCTTTCAAAGTTTCCATTTCTGGCGCTATCAGAGCAACATGGATTCTCTCCTCAGTCAAAGGACGTTGAAAAACAGACTCTTGAAAAGTCGGACTTTCTAGATTAAGGTAATCGTGACGCTTAGAACTACTAGGTTTCTCTTTAACAAATCTACCTAGTGCGTCTCTTTTACGTTCAGGCATGCAATAGAATTTTTTAAATTGGAAGGGTAAGCAAACACAGATCAAGGCCGACTCAACCAAATCAAACCTATTGATTTCTAGCAAACAAAAAGCATGATGGCTCCACTTAGATTGTTTCTAGACCAGCTTCTAATCCTTCAAACGGGAATTCGTTACAATTTAAGCAAACCCCTCTGGAATCAATCCGAGTTAACGTAAGTTTAATAGAGGCGAGGGAAGCTAGGTGGATCTTTGATACCCAAGGCCTCACCGGTATTACAAGGCGGCGCAGTCACGCATTCAACTTACAGAAACCGTCAAGAACTTCGAAGTATGCTTAAAAGAGTAACCAATATTTTTCGAATGACTTTCCTGTTAAGCTCGTTACCCTATCGGTCTCGTTCTAGTCAAAATTTTAGGCTTAGTTTCGCGTAGGTTACGTGCTCCTAAAGGGGGCAAGAAGAAAACGGTGATGAAATCCGAACCCTTATCTTGTATGGCCAGGCCTTGCCCTTTACTAGAAAAATAAATGTTCGTATTCAGTCCTCAACATATATGCATACGAAGGAGTCCAGTAACTCGCTGACAGGGGATTCGCGAGTGTTTAGAATCTTACCTCTCATTCCAGACGGGGGATGAATCGGTTGTAGTCGACTCGGGCCACTGACTCCGATGTCTAGTGTACGAACCCAAGGTGCAGAGACAATATCGTAATTGTCCTCCTTCTCTGCAAACAGTTTATATTTAAAGTACCCTTCCGTAGGGTAATAAAAAAAAATAATGTCCCAAAGTCCCAAAGTCCAAAAAGTAAAGAAAAATTACAAAAATAATAAATCATAATACAGTTTTTTTTTCTAAAAGAAAACAAACAAACCCTAAACTAAAATTGTCTAAAATAAAATTGTCTTCTTTTCTGTTCTTTTTGCTTTAATCTTTAGCTCCAAGTCTTTATGAAATCACCAAACTCTTTGGCTCAATTTTCTTTATGATCCAGAACCTGTAGACACAAGATAAATACCCAAAAACATAAAAAAGAACAAAAAAAATAAAAAACATAAAAATAAAATAAAATAAATCTAAAACCCTAAAAACAAGTCCGCGTCGGCGGCGCCAAAAATTGATGTTATTTGTAGATAGTGGTAAAAAGAGTGTCGTTTCTCAGACTTGTGAAGGATTTTTTTTAGACTTAAATTCAAACCTAAAATAGAAAACACAATAAAAATTATAGCAAACTCAAACAAAGATGATATCAATATTAAAAGAAACACTGAGGCTAAGATTCCACTATTTTCCAAGTTCAAAGTGATTAAACCAATATTTATATTTATGCAATTTTCTCGTTTAATTTGATTCTAAAGTATTGCAACAAGTAGATTTTCAAAAGTAATAATTGTAAATACCAAGTATGAAGCATCAAAAGTCTTAAAACTAAGCATACTCCATCAAAATAAATCACAATCACTCAAATAAAAATCATATTCAATAATAGTTCAAGGCAAATAATCATATAATTATTGCAAATAAAAAGATAAAATAGAATATACCACTTTTTGTTGGAAAAATAGCTTCCTCTATCGCCTCAGCAATAGGGTTTATCTCCTCATATTAATCACTTGCTTAAAATATTGGTTTATGGTTCAAAAGTTGATTAAAAGGAAGGAAGACAATAAAACAGACAGTTTGCAACGATGTATTGGCGCTATAAAGAAGCTGTTACAAACGACGAACTGTTACAGAGACCTGTTGGTTACTGTAGCAGTGTTACAAATTGAGACGCCTAAGTGTTGAGATATTAAGACTGAAAAAACGACTGTTTTGAATGGTGTTCAGCTTCTTCTTCTCTTGCTGGTGTAACTCGCTCTGCAACTCGACTGATTCTTCTCTGTCGGGTTCTAAACTTCTCCTAAGGTTGCGTACCCTCTTCTGTGACTCCATAGCCTCATATATATATATACATGGAAGGTCCCGTATAAAGCAAGTGAAGTCCCAAAAATAACTCTTTTCTTCGGCAGTAATACTCGGAATTTTCTTCTCTTCCAAATCTAATTTACGCGGTTTGTGAGTTATAAAACTTCCTAAAACTGAAAGATACGAATCCCAGAGAGTAAATCCTTCGTTCAAAGCACCAAACTTCCACAAATATAACCAATGAAACTTCCACGAATAAACAGTGCCCTGTTTTATCCAAACCGAAGATTGATGCCTATTTTTTCGAATCGGTGCCACCTACAATCTCTGTTCTGACTCATCATGTACATCCCAACTCATCTCCACGTAAGAAACCTCTCCAATACTTCACGGAATTTCAGAAAATCCGATAATATTTCCATCTCCTCTGTTCAGCCCTAACTCCACATAACGCCCTATATTTCGAATTTAGAAGACCTACCAACCCTATTTAGTCGTAACAGGGTGGTACCAATCCATTCCAGCGTCAAACACCGAGAAAAACTCAATAGAATTTAATCCAGCTCTTCCCAGGAAAATACGCAGCTTGTACACCAGATTCCCGCCAATCCTGAGATTTGAACAATAAAGAAGGATAAACCCCTAACCAGAGTGGGGGTGCGATTAGCAGCTGCCTGGAAATGGGATGCCCCTTAGAGATTAGGTTACCCCTTATCCAAAGTGAGAGTCCGAATAGCAAATTTCCTCCCATGAACGCAAAAAACACTTTTTGAGCCAATTTCGCCGCAAAATCTTATTTTTCCAAAAACACCTACAAAGACATAAAAAGCCAAAATAAATACAAAATCAAGCACTAACAATATATACAATTGAGATTATATCAGACACAAAAATGTGTCTATCACCGGACGAGAGCGAGCCCGAGACATCTTCAGATATACTGGAGCCGACACCTCAAGGGAGTAGCCTCAATAAGATAGCGATGTTCGCATCATCATATCGAGAAAGAATCTGCAGCTTGGGTGAATCACTTTGTCAGACTTAAGAGGAATGCTTCAGCGAAACAGTGAACATCCAAATGATTATGTCAAGAGGTCCCGAATTCAGGCACTGAAGGGTCATGATCCAAATGTGGTTGAACAACAAGTGGTGTAATTGTGCATCAATAGGATGGTACCTGTCAATTGTGCTTTATCGAAGAACCTGCGCTTTCAGACATCCTCTGAACTCCGTGAAGCTGCTAAACGCTCAAGTTGCGACAGCACCTGCCCTGCTAGAAAGAACAAGCCTGCCAGTAATGAAGAGCCTCATGATGTTCGTGGAAGCATACATATCACCAACAGGCAATGCAAGCTTCAGCCTCCTGTAAGCAGTTTCGCTGAAGCAGCAAGAGGATAACCACCGAGATACAACATCTGCGCGTCCAAAATCGCTAACTCTAGTACCATATACACGACTTCCACAATGATGAAACAACGTCCAAGATATTCCATATCTGGATCGACGATAACTACATCAATGAGAGACGCTTTCAGAGTTTCGTCTCCCGTAGAAGAAGTAGTTGCGTTACCAAAGAAAATTTCACCTGGGACTCAAGAGGAACTTCCCTACTCCTCAAAGACACGATCCAAAGATGATAATGGCAAAGGAATATGACTGGGGACTTCTTAGCACTGCCCATCTCAAAGATGGTGAATTCAGAGAGATGCAAGCACGCTATCATTATGATTCCAAGATATCCAAATACGAGGATATACTCAAGATATCAGACGTAAAGACGGTCTCATGAACCTAGCGTGACAACATATATCAAGTCGAAAGCTCAGTGGATACTCGTGGGCAGGGGACTTTCTCCCTCTTCTCTATTCCATGAAGAAACATCAAGAAAGCCATCGGTTCCAGCTTCTCCCTATAATAACGAGACGATCTCTACCATTGTATGAAGAGTGCCAAGTTTGTGCAAGTTTCCACCACGCCTCTCCCTGCCAGTCTCTTCTGTTCACAGTTGCTGCCAAGAACCGTTACTCGTCGATTGATACCATCCAGAGCTTCACCATATCAAAAACCACTACATACAAAGGTAATCTAAACTTCTGCATATTTTTACCCATGGAGAAGTAATATGATTACTGGTACGAAGTCTGGATGGCGATAACTTTATTATGGTAGACCCATCGGGCATACAAGATAGAGCCACGTAGACCACGCTTGGGGACTGAGGCTCAGCATGAAATTCCTTCGCCATCAGTCAAGAACTTCTTCAACACGAGAGAGATGGTCAAGAATCATGTAATTCGCAAGGGGAAATCAAACTGAAGAAGAAGTCGCTTTAACGCTCTCTCCAACAGAAGTCGTTTCAGCTCTCTCTCCAGAAGAAGGTGTTTCAGCCCGCTCTCCATAGGAAGCTGCTTCAATGCTCTCTCCGGGACCCTCCTCGACGTTCGCTCCAGAAGCTGCTTCAACGCTCTCTCCGGGACCCGCTTCGACGTACACTCTAGAAGCTCTTCAATGCTCTCTCCAGAAGCCGCCTCGACGTTCGCTTCAGAAACTGCTTCTACACGCTTTCCAGAAGCTACATCAACGTTCTCTTTGGGAGTTGCTTCAACATATTTTTCATAAATTACTTTAGCAGCCTTGTAAGGATATTCCTCATGATAGGGGTCGTCCATATCAGAGTCGAGGATTATGGCATCGTCATGAATGGTTTGAGATCCCAACCAACCGCATGCCTAACCTACCTGTGGCCAACCGACATCATGCTAGGGGAACGCTCACGTGGATGCCTCTTGAACGTGACATGTTCCAACTACATGCCGACCTATCTCTCCTGGTAACATCAAACATTGTCTCATAAGTTTTATCTTTATTTGTCACCATCTCATGCATACCCCACAATAATGCAACCATTATGTGCTAGGAAGTGGACTTAATGTTGATGGTGGATTTTAGTTCAAGGCTAAAATTGTAAAACCAGATTTAGTGTGCCGACATCCTACAAAGGGTAAAGCCATTTGACAAACGATGAGCGCAGAAATCCTCTCGTTTTATTTATTTGAAGCAATTCAATAAATATACAAAATTCACTCAGAATGGTGCATGTAGCAACAAACCCAAATATTCTATGTATTTATAGCATTATTAATTAATGAATGAGTGGCCTTGTATTTCCTGTGTTGTTCTCAGCAGGACTCTCATTATTGGTGCGGCATGACGACTGAGTGTTTACTCTCAGCAGAGTAACACGAATCTCCAAGTGTCAATAGTGAGGTATGCACGAAATACCCGTGCAGGCCGTATCATTCTCTAACCAAGAGAACCCTATGTCGGTGTGCTTATATTAGCCCGATCGAGCATGTTTAATTCCCTAAGGGAAATCTAGACTGTCCATGTCAGTCTCAGAAACGATCACGGCCACGCAAGTTGGATGCATAATTTAACTAGCCTAGAAGAACCCTAGTAGCAGCAGGCAATCACCGTGATGTTCACCGACGGGCCCGCCTATTCCCTAGCCGGTCGAACACCACGCTATACCCCTAACGCCTGTCAAATGCCGTCCCCAAAGAGGAATGGCCGCGTTGCTTTGGGGAAGGCTCAAACGAGACCGCTCAAAGCAGTCTTATCATGACCGTCCAACTTCACCAGCCTGGTTGGAAGGATTAGATCATCCTACGATTGATCACTGAAGCGCTAATGCACACATTGGCGGGCCCACTCCTCACCCACCAGATCGGTTTTCTCAAGACCTAGCCTTAAAGCAATGAACGCTTGCTCGAAGTGTGGCTGACGTGATGCTTAAAGGGTCGCGGAAATTCCACTAGCGTCTTAAATCGATCACAACCATCCAACTTCGCCAGCATATTTGGATGGCTTAGATCGCTTAGGACCATCGGGAAGGTGCATATAAGTTCACCGTCGGCCCAACATGGGCCCCACACGGTCGGTCTCCCCAAAGGAGGAGGATAGCCTGCCAAACCGTTTGGCCAAAGTTGCGCACGCGTGACTGATCCAAAACCCTAATTAGGGTTGTCGAAGTTTGATCATGACCATCCATCTTCGCCAGATCGGATGGAGGGTATACATAAAAACTAAGGAGGTCTAGAGAGTGTCAACATGATCCCGTGGGCCCACCTACGCATGTAACCATTCGGCCAAGGTGGACCATGGCCAGGCGCCTCGAAACGTGCGCCCAAAGATGGCATGCCGTGGCCCCCTAAAATCCTTTGCAGCAAAATTTTTCTATCACAAATCGATCACGACCACTCATCTTTGCCGAACAAATTGAGTGGCGTAGATCGCACCTACACAAGACAGAGTGGCTTGGACTTGTACACCGGCAAGATGTCTACCCGCATGACCGGTCGGTCCCACCAAAAATTTGTCCATGCTTGATTTCGGTCAAGCTAAAGAGTGATGCTTGCGCACCTCTTTAAAACCCTAAAATCCATCGGTCGCAAACATGTGCCGCAGATCATCTCGTCCGACCAACTTTGCCAGCTTGGTCGAACAGCCTAGGCTAAAAGTTAAACGGCCAATAAGGCACCTTGGTGATCACCGTCCGTCACTCTACCACAAGGAGTGATCGGCCAAGGGATGGCCCCCCATGCGGTCTCCAAACGATCACTAAAATATGGTTGGGCATGCAGCTATTTTAAAACGCTTAATCCGCGACTTACTCCGTTAAGCTTTAAAACAACGATGCTTCATACATATTGATTGTATTCGATGCATTACATGCATAGAGTATACACGATATTTCATGAATATCGATTTCCTAAATTACTCAGTTATTTAACCTAGCACCGTATGCTACTTCCTGTGGGTCCCACGATCCACTCATTCGAGACATCAAGCATGTCACAAACTGGGGGATACTTACTGGGGTATTGGTCTGGCGGTTTACAGCATGCAACGTGCAACGCGGCATCACAAGAACGTGTCAGGAGGCATGGACGGTTAACGATGATGGGAAAAGTGGGAAAAGACGTGATCGTGTGACAATCACTTGCACGACCCCAGTACTCCATCACTCCACTTCCTACGAGATGATGTTTGCGCTCAATGACTTGTATAAATAGCTCCTTCACCTATTTTCAACACAACACAGAAAAACCAAGTGTTGTCATCCGTATCCAGAAAACATCCAGAACTGATTGCTTACATTATTGCAAGCCAGTTCATCATTCTGATACAAGGAATAAACAACCAACACCTTCTTCGTTTCCCTCCCTAAGATCAACCCCATCTCCTTCACTTTGTGACCGAAGCAAGTCTGGAATGGCCATTTCTTGGTTTAGGCCAGAATTGTATAGATTGATCTCTCGAATCAGAAAGCACTCCCGTGCAGTTCATTTGTTTAGGGTTTAGATTCATTTCTCATCCAGACACACCTAAAATTACCTAAACCAGCAGAAATAGTTTTCACCCATAAACACCCGGGTTGTCACAAGTTCCACTAGACATACAAGTTTGTTAATGTGACAATAATAAATTTAGTAATAATAAAATTTAATTGATCCATTTATTTTAAATTTCCAAATAACCGAAGATTATTTACAATAATATAAACTCTTTTCATATTGAATGATTAATGAGATAGATATAATTTATATTTTCACTAAAAGATTTGAAGATAATATCTAAAAATTTTCTAAATAGATGATAATACCAATTATAAAACATATCTTATATATAGTTCTTCGGGTTGGGAAGGTTGTTTGGGTTAGAAATATTTGTAACCATGCTTGCCCAAAATTAACTCGGGTTCATAAGATTTATGCCCAAACTTGTCCAAAACTTTGAAATACGTTGCCCATGTCCGCCCAACATTCGGGTTGGCCATGGTTGGGTGGGTTGACCCAACCCAAGTACCACCCCTAGATACGACCCAAAGTCGAAGACTTTATAAACAAATTTGTATCACACATAAAAGTCTATTGAATAGATAAATCTGTCTCCCACATATATACCTAAGAGTTTTTGTTCTGTATTTTGATAAATCAAGGTGAACAGGAACCAATTGATAACCCAGACTTATATTCCCGAAGAACAACATAGTATTATCAAACACCTCACAATAATCTTAACCGATTAACGAAACAGGATATTGTGGAATCACAAACGATGAGACGAAGGTGTTTGTGACTAGTTTTCAATCTTGTCTATCAGAGATATAAATCTCAAGCCAATCTTACGATTTCACTTAATCACGATGGAAAACAGCAAGATCATATCACATAACTACAGAGAAAATAGTTGGGTCTGGCTTCGCAATCCCAATGAAGTCTTTAAGTCGTTAACCTACAGGGTTTCGTGAAAAACCTAAGGTTAAAGGAGAATCGACTCTAGCTATGCAACTAGTATCACACAAGAGGTGTGGGGATTAGGTTTCCCAGTTTCTAGAGTTCTCCTTTATATAGATTTCAAATCAGGGTTTGCAATTTAAGTTACCTTGGTAACAAAGCATTCAATATTCACCGTTAGATAAAAACCTGATTAGATTCAAGCTAATATCTTTCAACCATTAGATCGAACTTAGCTTGTTATACATAAATGAAATGTACATTCATTTAGGTTTGTGCAACCGTACCTAAACGTGTACACTTAGTCGGTTTAACAATAGTTAACCAATGGTTAGACATATGAGCACTTTCGTATCAACCTTATTCATCTTTACCATAACTAGTTCCAATGACTCAAATGAACTAGTTTGAGAGTTGTTCAATTGATTATATCTCATAGAAGTATACAATACACAATCGAAGCAAAATCGATTTTGATTCGCTCGAATCAATTCATGAACATTATAGGCACAATTTGCAAATATTGCATTCCTTATTATATAAATGTTTTAGTTCATGAACAAACTGATTTTAGAAAGTAACCTACTTAAATATGAAAACGGGCGCACATACCTAAGTAGCCGGACCGATTTTGGTTACGCCAGTACGCGTATGGGTACGCATACCACTTCACACTTCCAAACTCCAGCAGAAATTCACGGACGTGAAACTTCCGCCAGTATGCATACGGGTACGCATACTTTCCCAGATTTCCACCGTCGGTACGCGTACGGGTACGCATACTTTAGGTTCCCGATTTTGGACTTTTACACAAATGTGAGAACACACTATGTTTATATCCAAACATGGTTACTTGTTATAAACTCTCATATCAATCATTGAAACTTTCTTAGAGGATGTTAAAATAGTTGTTATTCACAAACTATTAGCATCAAAGCGATTTTCAAGTTATTGAAATAATATAACTTTCGTCACGAGTAAAGATGAACTTGGCCAAAGCGAAAGCTTACCAACACATATTTCGAGAAATAGATAAGCGGGATAAACTCGGCTCCAAATAGCAAATGTGTATAATTGAAATCTATATAGCAATATGACTTTTGTCTCAAATAGGAGATAGAGTAGATACACTTTTGAGTGATAGATAAGTTCAAGTCTCCACATACCTTTTGTTGATGAATTTCCACAAGTTCCCTTGAGTAGTTCTTCGTCTTCATTCGATGAACGCCGTGGAGTCTACATCTCAACTACACTTATTATCCTAATCCGAGACTTGGCTATAAGTGCACTAGAAATCAAGACTTATAGTTTTGGCAACTAAACTTGACAAACAAGCTTGAGATAGCAACGCTTGCGAGTTCGACCGAGCAATGCTTTAACAGGTTATGTTGATGCCAGGGAACAAAAGGTAGATGAAGGTGTTGATCGATTTGAAAAGAAAAATAGAAAATGAGTATTGTTCCAGCTCTTTTTATGGTTTACTTATCGATTTAGTTATGTAAAAGAAAGGAGTGACCAACTTGTAGAGGTTTGTAAGGATATATAGGTAATATCATTACCATAAATTTACTAGGTTAATGAAAATGATCAACCATGTGGGTCCGGACGGATTTCTAATGGCATGGGAATTTAATTCATATTGAAAAAACGGGGTTAGTTTATTATTTGGATTTTCCCACAGTGACATTTTCTTAATTCCCCTAAATAACTATGTCAACGAATCCTCCATTAGAAAGAACATTATTGTCTTCTAGGAATAAGAAGACACACTTTAAAGATAAAGATATAGAAGAATGTTTTTTTTATTACTCAATTGGTTGCTCAATATTATAAATATAGGAAAGACTTAATTATAAACTAGGAAACAATATATTGTAAATAAGGTGAGTCTATATATAGAATACAACACTCCCCCTCAAGTTGGTGAGTATCACCCATGCCCAACTTGTCCAGAAAACTTAAGTCCTACTTACTCGATACTGAGTGAGTAAGGATGTCAGCAAGCTGCAGATTTTTATAATGAATCGATGGCAACTCAATAATTTTGTTGTCCAGATTCTCTTTGATGAAAAATCTATCAACCTCCACATGTTTAGTACGATCATGTTGTACATGTTAGAGCATTGATCGGTCGAACTCGCATGCGTTGCTATCTCAAGCATGTTTGTCAATGTTATAAGTCTTGATTTCTAGTCTATTATAGCTAAGTCTCGGACTAGGATAGAAAGTGTAGTTGAGCTCAAGGACTTCATGGGGATTCATCATACAAGAATAAAAACTACTCAAGGAACCGGTGGAACTTCTCGATAAAAAGGTATGTGAAGACTTTAACCTATCTATCACTCAAAAGTCTATCTACTCTATTTCCTACTCTTTGAGACAAGAAGTCGTATGCTATGTATATAGACTGTGATTATACAAATTTGGTATTTCAAGCCGAGTATACCTCGCCTATCTATATTTCGAAATATGAGTTGGTAAGCTTTTTGCTTTAACCAAGTTTATTTTTACCATGTGACGAAAGTCATGATATGTTTCAATCATCTTGAGAATTGCTTTGACGAGAAATGGTGTAACAACTATATAACGTCCTCTAAGAATGTTTCAATGATTGAAATGAGAGTTTAGATTACATAACCAATGGTGGACATAAGCATTGTTGTGGAAACACATTTATGTATAAGTCCTATTCCTTGAACCAAAGTTTGCGAACTTTGTTGATCAAGAAAACCGGAAGAATGGCATGAGCCAAGTCCGCGAACTGCCGAAGTTATCAAACCCGAGAATTTCTGCTAGAGTTGACAAACTACTTGCGTGAGGCTAAGTCCGCGAACTAAGTCCGCGAACCCAGTCCGCGAACCGGCGAAGTTCTCATACCCGAGAATTTCTGCTGGAATTTGTAAACTCTGCCCGGTAACTTAAGTCCGCGAACCTAGTGTGCGAACTTGAGAAGGTTATATATCTGAAGATGATTTCTGAACCTAAACTTAAAAAGACTAAGGAATGCAGTTTGAAAACCGTGGCTATAAAAGTTCATGAACCGACTCAAGTGAATCAAATCATCTTTGCTTCAATTGTGTCTTGTGTAGTACATGAGATTTCCTTGCAATTGAAAAACTCTCTAACTAGTTCATTTGAAATCATTTGAACTAGTTGTGGTGAAGAAGAACGTGGTTGATATGGATGCTCATATGGCTAACCATTTGGTTAACTATTGTTGAACCAACAAGTGCATACGTTTGGGTACGGTTAACAAACCTAAAAGCGTGCATTGTCAAGTGTGTGTAACAAGCTCAGTTTTCGATCTAACGGTTGAGAAATATTAGCTTGAATATAAATCAAGTTTTCATCTAACGGTGGATATTGATTGCTTTGTTACCAAGGTAAATTAATTGCAAACCTTGATTTGAAAGACTATATAAGGGGAACTCTAGTATCTGTGCAAAACTAATCCCCACACCTCATGTGTGATACTAGTTTGCATACTAGAGTCGGTTCTCCTTTAACCTTTGGTTTTCTTATTCTAAAACCAGGTTAACGGCTTAAAGACTTCATTGGGATTGTGAAGCCAGACCGGTACTACTTTTATCGTAGTTGTGTGATCTGATCTTGCATTTTCTATCGGACGAGTACAATCAGATTGATTGGCTTGATATTGATATCTCTGATAGGCAAGATATAAAAAGTAATCACAAACATCTTCATCTCACTGTTTGTGATTCCGCAACATCTTGTTTCGCTACCCTACGATTGAGATTGTTGTGAGGTGATTGATAACTCTAGGTTGTTCTTCGGTAATATAAGACCGGATTATCAATTGGTTCTTGTTCTCCTTGATTATCATCAAAAGACGGGACAAAACCTTTTAGGGTTTATCCGTGGGAGACAGGTTGATCCTTTGATAGACTTGTCTGTGTGAGACAGATTTGCTTATTGTTAAGTCTTCGACTTTGGGTCGTAGAAACTCTTAGTTGTGGGTGAGATCATCTAAGGGAATCAAGTGCGCAGTATCCTGCTGGGATCAGAGGCGTAGGGAGTACAAATGTACCTTGGATCAATGGGAGACTGATTGGGGTTCAACTACAGTCCAGTCTGAAGTTAGCTTGGAGTAGGCTAGTGTCTGTAGCGGCTTAATACAACGTGTGTTCAATCTGGACTAGGTCCCGGGGTTTTTCTGCATTTGCGGTTTCCTCGTTAAAAAGATTTCTGGTGTCTGTGTTATTTATATTTCCACATTATATTTGTTTATATAAAAGAAATAATACAGGTTATGCGTTTGAATCAATCAATTGGAAATCGTACCTTTGGTTGTTGATTGATATTGATTGATCCTTGGATATTGGTCTTTGGTACCATCCAAGTTATTCCTTGTATTTGATTTGAAGTCACAGTTCTTTCTTGAGTAAATCAAATCAAGAAGAGAGATATAAACTCGTTTATATACTTTTAATTGATTGAGTCTTGTTGATTCTCTTAAAAGTATATTCAAGTTTGTCCATACAGATTGCTAAGCGAAATATTGGGTGGTGTTGTTAGACCCCCACTTTTTCAATTGGTATCAGAGCAGGAAAACACGTTAAAGACCTTACAAGTCTGTGTTTGTAGCGATCTGACTCTATGAACAGTAGTGTTATCTCAATAAATGCACCACCAGATCCAGGGATTTCAGAATTCTCTTCCATGACTGATTTGATAAAATCTGTAGAAGAAATTCTATCTAAACCTTCACCAGGTTTAAAATCCCTTGAAGTATTTTCAGGGCTTGAAATGAAGCTTGAGAGCTTATCTCTTGATGTTGAGTTATACCTCCAGAAAGAGCAAGAATCTCTTGACAGGCTAAATCAAGTTATGATGAATAATATTCATGTTGAGGTTGATATTGATTTACTAATCAGTGAGAGCAATGCTCCTCCTCTGCGTAATCCAATTAGTTGTGATAAACTAAATGAATTACAAGAGGAGTTTAAATCTCAGTAATCTGAGTGTATCACCACAAAGCATGAATTGATTCGTTGCTCAATTCCTGATACTTCCTATCTAGATAGTAGTATTTTCTTCTTTTATGAAGAATCTAGGACGTCTCTTTTTATCAAAAGAGTTTCCCTTCGCAGTACTAAAAACTATCTGCAGAAACTGTTTTTTATAAGTTGGAAAACAAGAAATCAGAAACACAAATCTTTTTGGGTTCTCTTGAAGTTCTTTGATAGACTTATAAAAACAGTTCCTTGGGTGTTTCTCAACACTACAAGATTTAAGAGTTGTTGGAAAGAAACTCTTTCTTGGTGCCATGGTGAACAAGACATTGTTCACCCCAACACAACTTGATTGTGTTGTAAGTGCATCCTCACCAAGGAATGCCCTACTATGTATACGGTGAGGGAAACACGAAAATTGGGGCCCATAGATTATGTTCGGTAAGGCTGTAGAATTCAATTGGATTCACCTAAAAAGGTATGTCTATAAACTTGAGGAAGATTTGTGCTTTTATTTTTTTAGAGAACTTATAATGATTCACGTACCTTTCTTATCATTCTTTTCTACCTAACTTGAACTGTGTTTAAGGTTCTTAAACGTTTAGGTTTGAAAATAGTAGTTCGAGATGTTTGGACTTCATGGTACACCTACCAGGTATGCATAACATCATTTAAAATCAAAATCCGGGGGTTTAAGTTCGCGGACTTGAAAATTCGTTTGCAAACCCGTATGCATACTTGACGTCGATATTCGGTAAACTTGTTTTGGCCGTAACTTCTTCGTCGGAATGACCTCATTCTTTTTGCATTCTCTTCCTCTTTGAATTCTCTTCAAAATGGATATGAGAATTATTGTATTTGGATGAGTTAAGATTGGTACTTGTCCTGTCTCTTGTTTTTGAGTGTTTTGCTCAGTTTCGTTGCACTTGTTCCACTTCTCTTGGACTTGGCACTTGTATTATTGGAGTAATACTCCTCTAAGATCATTGTAGCTTTTACAAGAATGTTGTTGGTGAATCACAAAGAAGGAAGTTCAATAACAGGCAGTAGTATGCATTACTATGGGATTCTTGAATGTTCACAATCATCTTATGTGAACTATAGTTCATGGTCGTTAATGACTTTGTATGTTCTTCTTTGTTAAGAAAATATGATTATACGCCTTTGGTAGCTATTCTTGGTGTAAATCCGGGCGAAAAAGATTGATTCTACCCTCAAAGGACAAATCATCTTATATGTGCATTACGAATTTCTCATGATGCATAGGAAACTTATTATGAGAATTTATTCTTCTTTTGAGAAGGATTACTAGAGTTTGGAATAGGCATTATTGTGATTACACATAGCTATGTCCAACGTTTTCATCTTCATGTTTTTAGATTTATTGGTTTAAATTCTAAATTTATTTGGAAGATGATCTTTGTAGTATTAATCCTTATGGTTTCATATATTTCAATTCTTATGGGATATGTATGTTTGCGTCCGTGAACTATGATTGTCCTATACCTTGTCAAAAGTAAAATCTTTCGTATGTCGATATGCATGTATTGATAAAAGAATGAATATACTTTTGACAAATACAAAAGTTAAGCCTAGTATGTCAATTATTGATGGAAGATAGGTTAAAATCTTTTGTTTGCAAGTATTATGTCTATTGAATGTCGTTATGTGAATAATGATGGAAAATATAATGAAGTTATTCCGCGGTATTGATCTTCCCTGATCCATATTTATGTATTACTGTGAGGCTCCATAAAGTGTCTAATATTGAGCACTAAACGACCAAGTTGATTACTTTATTGATTAGCTTTGTTGTTGTTCCGCGAGATACTTTATGTTGAGCATTGTCAACGAAATTAATCATCTTATTTGGTTAGTTAGTTGAGGCTCCGTAAGTTTTCTTATGCTGAGCATTACCGATTAAATTAATCATGGGTTCTCTTGTGGTTAATTTAGTTGAGTATTTTTGGATTCAAATTCATATTTGTATGTGATTTGTTATGTCCAAAGAAATCCTTCTTTTCTTTCGAAATTAAGGTCGCTCGTTGTTGTTCTTTCGGGAATGACATCAAATGGGGGAGAGTTCTTTTGAACTTGTGCTTAATGGTCATATATTGAGGGGTATGCGGATGTGGAATTTTAGAGGGGTTTTCTTGTATCTTTAAACTCCTTGATGAATGCATTTAGCTTCGGCTTTATGATTGCATCTAAATTGGTTGGTATGTATTTTTTTTCTTTTGTCATGAAATGTCTCTCTCGGAAATTTCATTATGATCCCGTTCTTGTACCTTTGCCAATTTTATTGACAAAAAGGGGGAGAATTAATATGTAGTTCACACTACAAATACATATGGTTTTCGGATAATTGTGTAAGGGGGAGTGGTTTCCATGTGAGATGGAGTATTGACTAAGGAGGAATGATACATATCACCATAGTATTATTGTTGAAGGTATTATACGATTGAACTTTGACGATGTGTAATAATACTATGACATTGTATAACAATGATCGAGAACTATGTTTTCTCATTGTTATAGCTATGGATCTTCAACCGCGGTGATGCTAAACTTACAACCTTTGGGATAATTGGAGTACTTGGAAGTGACGAAGATTTCGAGGAATGTTGAAGATTAGACATGTGGAATACGAGCTACTAAAGTTTCTTTATCTTTTTTATATTCCATATGTATTGACAGTTTTGTCACTAAATTTTCTTTATCTTTTTTGTATTCTATATGTATTGATAGGTTTGTCACTAAAATTGACAAAGGGGGAGATTGTTAGAGCATTGATCGGTCGAACTCGCATGCGTTGCTATCTCAAGTATGTTTATCAATGTTAGTGATCAAAACTATAAGTCTTGATTTCTAGTCTATTATAGCTAAGTCTCGGACTAGGATAGAAAATGTAGTTGAGATCAAGGACTTCATGGCGATTCATCATACAAGAAGAAGAACTACTCAAGGAACCAGTGGAACTTCTCGACAAAAAGGTATGTGAAGACTTGAACTTATCTATCACTCAAAAATTTATCTACTCTATCTCCTACTCTTTGGGACAAGAAGTCGTATGCTATATATATAGATTGTGATTATACACATTTGGTATTTCGAGCCGAGTGTACCTCGCCTATCTATATTTCGAAATATGCGTTGGTAAGCTTTTCGCTTTAACCAAGTTTATCTTTACCATGTGACGAAAGTCATGATATGTTTCAATCATCTTGAGAATTTTTTGACGAGAGATGGTGTAACAACTATATAACGTCCTCTAAGAATGTTTCATAATTCAAATGAGAGTTTATATTACATAACCAATGGTGTACATAAGCATTGTTGTGGAAACACATTTATGTATAAGTCCTATTCCTTGAACCAAAGTCTGCGAACTTTGTTGATCAAGAAAACCGGAAGAATGGCGTCAGCCAAGTCCGCGAACTGCCGAAGTTCTAAAACCCGAGAATTTCTGCTGGAGTTGACAAACTACTTGCTCGAAACTAAGTCCGTGAACTCAGTCCACGAACCAGCGAAGTTCTCATACCTGAGAATTTCTGCTGGAGTTTGTAAACTCTGCCCGATAACTTAAGTCCGCGAACCTAGTCTGCGAACGTGAGAAGGTTATATATCTGAAGATAATTCTGAACCTAAAATTAAAAAGACTAAAGAATGCAGTTTGCAAACCGTGGCTATAAAAGTTCATGAACCGATTCAAGTGAATCAAAATCATCTTTGCTTCAATTGTGTCTTGTGTAGTACATGAGATTTCCTTGCAATTGAAAAACTCTCTAACTAGTTCATTTGAAATCATTTGAACTAGTTGTGGTGAAGAAGAACGTGGTTGATATGGAATGCTCATATGGCTAACCATTTGGTTAAATATTGTTGAACCAACAAGTGCATATGTTTGGGTACGGTTAAAAAACCTAGAAGCGTGGATTTTCAAGTGTGTGTAACAAGCTAAGTTTTAGATCTAACGATTGAGAAATATTATCTTGAATTTAAATCAGGTTTTCATCTAACGGTGGATATTGATTGCTTTGTTACCAAGGTAACTTAATTGCAAACCCTGATTTGAAAGACTATATAAGGGGAACTCTAGTATCTGTGCAAAACTAATCCCCACACCTCACGTGTGATACTAGTTTCCATACTATAGTCGGTTCTCCTTTAACCTTTGGTTTTCTTATTCTAAAACCAGGTTAACGACTTAAAGACTTCATTGGGATTGTGAATCCAGACCGATAGTACTTTTATCGTAGTTGTATGATCTGATCTTGCATTTTCTATCGTACGAGTACAATCAGATTGATTGGCTTCATATTGATATCTCCGATAGGCAAGATATAAAAAGTAATCACAAACATCTTCATCTCACTGTTTGTGATTCCGTAACATCTTGTTTCGCTACCATACGATTAATATTGTTGTGAGGTGATTGATAACTCTAGATTGTTCTTCGGGAATATAAGACCGGATTATCAATTGGTTCCTGTTCACCTTGATTATTATCAAAAGACGGGACAAAACCTTTTAGGGGTTTATCTGTGGGAGACATATTTATCCTTTGATAGACTTGTCTACGTAAGACATATTTTTTTATTGTTAAGTCTTCGACTTTGAGTTGTAGCAACTCTTAGTTGTGGGTGAGATCAGCTAAGGGAATCAAGTGCGCAGTATCCTGCTGGGATCAGAGGCGTAGGGAGTACAACTGTACCTTGGATCAGTGGGATACTGATTGGGGTTCAACTACAGTCCAGTCCGAAGTTAGCTTGGAGTAGGCTAGTGTCTATAGCGGCTTAATACAGTGTGTGTTCAATCTGGACTAGGTCCCAGGGTTTTTGTGCATTTGCGATTTTCTCGTTAACAAAATTTCTGGTGTCTGTGTTATTTATATTTCTGCATTATATTTGTTTATATAATTGAAATAATATAGGTTGTGCGATTGAATCAATCAATTTGAAATCCGACCTTTGGTTGTTGATTGATATTGATTGATACTTGGATATTGGTATTTGGTACCATCCAAGTTATTCCTTGTATTTGATTTGAACTCGCAGTTCTTGCTTGAGTAAATCAAATCAAGAAGAGAGATATAAACTCGTTGATATACTTTTAATTGATTGAGTCTTGTTGATTCTCTTAAAAGTATATTCAAGTTTGTCCATACAGATTGCTAAGCGAAATATTGGGTGGTGTTGTTAGACCCCCGCTTTTTCAGTATATGATTATGACTAATTCCACGTGCGTCTTTATTGTCACAATACAAAAGAATTGGTTCTTTAAGGGGAAACCCCAAATCCTTAAGAAGAAACTTTAACCACAAAGTTTCACATATACCATTTGTTATACCTCTAATTCAGCCTCTGCACTTGAACGTGTAACAATATTTTACTTTTTCATGTAACTAAGTTACCGTCCACAAAGGTAAAGTAGCCCGCTGTAGAGCGTCTTCCATCTATTTTTCCTGCATAGTATGAATCTGTATATGCTTGATAATCTTCATTTTAGAGAATATAATCCCTTTTCCAGGAACGGACTTCACATACTGCAAAATGCGTATAACTGCGTTCATGTGTTGCTCTCTTGGATTGTGTTTGAATTTTCTAACAATACTAAGTGCATAAGCAAGATCTTTCCTTGTGTGAGATAGATAGATCAACCTTCCCACAAATCTTTGATATCTTCCTTTATCAATAGGTACTTGATTAGGCCCGATACATAGTTTCACCATTTATTCTACAGGTGTATGAACTGGTTTACATGCTGACATGCCTACTTCTTGTAATAAATCAAGGATATATTTTCTTTGTGACAATAAAATTCCCTTACTAGATCGAGATACTTCAATTATAAGAAAGTATTTCAACGATCCAAGGGATATATTTTCATCTAAAATTCCTTAGATAAGTATTTCTGCAGGGATCTTCTGTCTTCTGGATCATTTCCTGTCACCACCATGTCATCCACATATATGATGGGAGCTGTAATTTTATCTTTTCTTTTCGTTATGAACAAAGTATAATCAGAATTACTCTGAAGATATCTAAAGTTCCTCATAGACTTGGTAAATCTTCCAAACTATGGTCTTGGAGATTGTTTCAGTCCACACCATGATTTGTTGAACTTAATACCTTTTTACTATGGGATGGAGAAATCGGAATACCTGGCGGAAGCTCCATGTACACTTCTTTAGATAATTCACCATGCAAAAAAAGCATTTTTTACATCGAACTGCTATAAAGACCAGTCCAAGCTTGCAGCAAGGGATAATAATACTCTCACTGTGTTGATTTTAGCTACAGGAGCAAAAGTTTTAGTGTAGTCTATCCCATAAGTTTGGTTGTATCCCTTAACAACTAATCTTGCCTTATAGTGTTCAATCTCACCATTTTCCTTGTATTTAATTGTGAAGTCCAAACGATATCTCACAATATTTTTTCCTTTTGGAAAATCAACATAATCCCAAGTACTATTTTCTCTCAAGGATCTCTCTTCTTCTTCCATAGCTACCTTCCACTTTGAATGAGCTAATGCTTCATGTACATTGTTAGGAATAAAAAAAGTAGATAGTTGATTCACGAATGCCTTATTTGTTTCACACAAATGGTGGGTAGAGACATAATGTCTCATAGGTTACTTGATCTTACTCGAGATTTTTGGTTCATATATATATGAGTTTAGGATTACCTATGTTTATACGTTACGGAAGATGCTTTCTTGATGATTCATGAACATCCTCGGCAGACGATTGGTTAAGTGTGTCATCTTCTTGGAGTATCGTAGAGTCTGAAATTTCTTCTTGAATTTCAGTATTCTGATCCAATACTGCATTCATGTTTCTTCTCTTGAAACTTCTTCCTTTGTTGGAATTTCTTCATCAGCAGACTGACTGATAACATCATAAGAGTCAGTAATAATAGATACATCAGTATCATGTGTATTGTCATCATAGTTAAGAGTCCTTGTGGTACTCCCTTTAAAGTTCAGACTCGCATAAAAAATACGTGGAATCTTCATGAAATACAACATCCAAAGTAACAAACATTCGTTTGGTTGGAGGATGATAGCAACACTATCCCTTTTGGTTGCTGCATATCCTACAAATACATATTTCAAAGATCGAGGAACTAACTTATCACGCTGATTCTCGTATAGATGTAAAAAAATCTACACAAACACCCGAGGCGGTAAATTTGGAACAGTTTGAGCAACAACTGCTTCAGTAAGAGCTTGATATGGTGTCTCAAACACAATGGTACTAGAAGGTACTCGATTTATAAGAAATGGCATATGTGATTCTATCAATGAAGCACGAACAACTTCCAATAAGTGATGATTTTTTCTCTTAGCTACTCCATTTTGTTGAGGTGTATTAGAACATGTAGTTTGATGAATAATTCCATGTCCCTTCAAAAAAAATATTGAAGATCAGAATCTATATATTCACCACCATTATCACTAAGCGGTACTTGAACTTGTTTATTTTACCGAGTATTAATAATTTTATAAAACTGTTAAAACAACAAGGTAACTTCACTTTTAATCTTTATTAGACACACCCAAGTCATCCTAGTGCAATCATCAATAAAAGTAACAAACAATTTTGAACTACTCAAAGTAGTGACTTTAGACGGCCAAACATCAGAATGTATAATCATAAAAGGAACTTGACTCTTATTGAAAGATAGTGGAAAAGAATCATGATGGATTTTTGCAAGTTTACATGCTTCACAATGAAAACTAGAGATATCAACTTTTGCAAATAAACTAGGAAATGATTTTTTTTCAAATATCCAAACAACGCAAGTCTCAATCGTCGATGCCATACCAAGATTTGAGATTTATGTCTCCCCCCGCCCCCCTCTCAGAACCATCAGCAAGTAGAGCTTGACGCATCTTATCAGAATTATTCGACTCCAGATCCAAGTAATATAGATTCTCACTTTTAACACCATAAATCATTTGCATCGTTTTGATGTCATTAAATACACAAGAGTCAGACCAAAAAATTACCACACAATGTAAATTATTTGGAAAGCTGATAACAAATTACAATTTAAGGTGGGAACTACCAAGACAGAATCTAAGTTCAAATTTTTAGTAAGGAATTCTGATCCTTCACCAATAATTGGAGCTCGTGATTCATTTGCAGTGGAAACTGTTTTTTGTAAAGATGGTTTAAGGGATGACTTTTTTTTTGGAATAATATGGTCTGTAGAACCAGAATTAACTATCCGTCTGTCATTCGAAACAAGTGAAGAGATATTTGAAACCTTACAATCATTACCTGCTCTTGCAACTGATGCAGATGCTACCATAAAATCTTTTTCTTTTTTGTAGAAACCGAAGAAACACTAGAATTCCTCTTTGACTCCTTCTTACTTTCGATATGTTGATCCCACTATTCTGGATATCCAACCAGCTCAAAACAAGTGGTTTTTGTATGTCCGGTCTTAAAAATATGGGGGCACCAAAATACACCACCAATATTTTCTTAGGAAACCTGTATGGACTAAACTCAAATACAATTCCTAGAGTTGCAAATTAATTAATCTCAATCATGAATTATATTAACAGTTTATATCTCTTTCTCTCACAGTCAATATGTAAACGGAAACAAGTCAGTGAACCTGATTATGCCGTGAGAGTTCTTGGACGATACCAAAGATCAATATCCAAGATCAATCAAGTCGTATCAAACAATTACGATGGACGTATCTACTTTGATTGATTTACATACAACCCGTGATATTTCAATCATAAAGATAAATAATATAATGCAGAAAAACAAATAACGCAGACACCAAACAATTTGTTAAGAGGAAACCACTATCACAGAAAAACCCCAAGACCTTGTCCAGATTTGAACACCAAACTGTATTAAGCCGCTACACACTCTAGCCTACTATCAATACTTCAGACTGGAATGTAGTTAAGACCGAATCCACCGTCACAGTAATTCAGTTGCAATCGTGATCCTTACGCCTCTTGAATCTCACAAGACTCTACGCAATTGATTCCCTTAGCTGACGTACTTTAAAACCTAGGAGTTGCTTCAACTCAATTGAAGACTTTAAACCAATCTGCCTCCCATAGATAAACCTATAAGTGATTTCGGTTTTCATCAAAAGATCAAGGTGAGATATAAAATTATTTGCAATAGACAAAGTCTAGCGAACCTCAAAATCCGGTACTTACGACTCCCGGATAACATCCTAGATTATTATTCACCTTACAAGTAAAACCTACTCCGATTTCAACAAATAATTGTTATAGAAGAATACACTTGTGGAACCACAAAGTCTGAGACGAAGAAATTTGTGATTTTTATCTATCTTGCTTGATCGGATTGAGACTCAATAATCAATAGCACGATAAGGATACACGAACTATCAAGATAAAGATAGTTGGACCTGGCTTCACGAATCCCTAAGCGAAGTCTTGTTAGTCGCTAAACCTAAAAAGGTTTGAAGAAGAGGACGACTCTATTTTACAACTAGCACACACAAGAAAAGTGTCGGGGATTCAATGATCCCAGTTGCTTGAGGTTCTCCTTGTATAGACTTTCAAAATCAAAGGTTGCTTTAGATTTAAGCTAAGGTAGCTTTGGAATCAAGAAATCCATATCCACTGTTAGATGAATCTTTTATTTGAGATTAACACAACAAAATATACACTCTGGTTAGGATGAACCGAAACCGAACTATGTATAATGACTTGTGTATGAAAGGTTAGCCGAAACTAGCCAGACAAACTATTAGCTTACCCATTTTCATATAACACTTTAAGACTTTAATATTGAGTTGCAACCATAGGTTAAATGGTCATCCCTAAAAATCATCAAATTCCTCTTTGAAGTTCATGTTTTTAGTATATATGCTGGTGTATTACAATTTACTTGTTATTGTGATACAGGACATTTGTATGTTATCATGTATTTCACTTTTGATGTATCTAAGATTATTGTATTCAATTTTATCTTATCAATGAAACATGGGGTTACCTTTTCCTTCAAAAAAATAAATAAAATGTGATCAAATATGTCTAGATGTGTTTTTTTAGAGAGTTGTTCATATGCCGATTATTTCATAGAAATAATTCTGATACATCTGAAAATATTCGACTGGGTAAGTACGTGTACTTACTTTCCAGTGTGTAAGTTATTTTGACATGGTACGTGTACCAGATGTGTATACCCTTAAGATAAAACAAGTTCAGGAGTCTACAAAACTTTTTCGGTATGCATACTAGATATGTGTACCATCCTGAGTTCACGAGTCAACATAATTTTTTGGGTTTACATACTCGGTATGTGTACCAAAAGTTGTTTCCGAACTATAGATACGTCGTACGTGTATTGGGTACATGTAATGTGGTTCCGGACCTATAACAGTTGTGCCCGTATATAAGTTGTATCTAGATTTAAAGTAGTTCTATATCTTTCTAATAATCAATTAGAAACATTCCCGAATAACATCAATGACACATATCACTGTTCCAGGCTATTTTCAAATGATTAAATTGAATCATGATTTAGGTCTTAAACAATAAATTCTTCTTAACCATCAAGTTTTGAACAAATGTTCATAAGCTTTGTCATACATATTTTGAGAATAATTAACAAGATAAACTACTCGAAAAAAAATTTGTGCATGTAAAGTACACTTTAGTCATGCGACTTAGTATCATAGATAGAAAGGTGAAAACTTGAGTAATAGGTGGTTCAGTCTTCACTTACCTTTTATTGATGAAGTTCTCCAAAATCTTCGGTTGATCTTCTTCTTCAAACGGTAGAACGCAGTGATGTCTGATACTCGACTACACACTTCTATCCTAATCCGAGACTTGACTAAATGTAAACTAGAAATCAAGATATAGTTTTGATCAACTAAATTTGACAACAATCTTGAGATAACAACACTTGTGAGTTCGACCAAACAATGCTCTAACAAGTATGATTACATTGGGTACACTTGAGCGTGGACTTGTCCACCTCCTTTGAATGTCTCTAAAAGGACCCATTTTGATTGTACCAATTCTGAGTTACCATAGTAGAGGGTTCAATTTCTTCTGATTCTTTAGACATTATTGTACGTCGAACAGATTCACGACGGACAAGTGCATAACATGATTCCAATTCATGAATAAGATCATTTCTCAAGATTTTACCACGAATTTGTTCAATTTTTTTTTATCTACCTAGAAAGAAAGATATGCACCCTTAGCTACTGAATTTATTTTCGATAGGCTTTAATATCATATTATCCATAACCACTTTATCACAATGGTCCAACTCTCTAAAGATTTCAGTTAGCTCTCTATAATAAATAAAGACCGCTCTGCCATTTTGTTTTGTAGAAAACGCTCATTGATTCAGAGTAAATACATGTAGTTCATCATCTCCATCATAAAGGCTTTAGATATTCCCAAATATCTCGAGCAGTAGGTAATCGAATATATCTCTTCATGATTTCTGGTGACATGGACATCAACAACCATCTATTGAATTTTTGATCCGCGTACCACTTTTCATATCTCTCGTCTTGTTCAATAGGTTTTTTTTTCCTTGCTTGCATAATTTTTTTTTTCTTTCTTAGCGATATGAATCTCCGTGGTTTGTGACCATAAATCATAATTAGTTTCATCAAGAATAATTCCTGCCTTGAATCCTCCACCTTCAAATTGAGCAATAATGCGGACGGATTTGTTAGATGTTTCCATCTTTCTTTGAGTTTTAGTTTGTCAGATGATTCCTCATATAGTTCAGAATCACTACCCATGATTCAAGAACCATAGCTCTGATACAACTTTAAAGATAAAGATATAGAAGATTTTTTTTTTAATTACTCATTTGTTTACACAACTTAGGTATATATAGAGCTCAATATTCTCGATATAGGAAAGACCTATAAACTAGGAAATAATATACTATAAATAAGGTGAGTATCTATCTATAGAATGCAACAGCCACTACAGGTGCATTCGCACTTCTGCTGGAAAATAAAGTTTTTTTTTTGAAGCATCTAGATAGATAAAACAGACCTAAATCGATATTACACATGGGTATATGATACCCAAAGAGTCATTTAATATAATTTGGTTAAGAAAATATGGAGTTGCATGGTCCCATATTGTTGTTGAAAGATTTACCACTTGGATTCCGTCCGCTGCATAATTTGCTAGACCATCTGCTGCTTGATTCTATTCTCTATAATTGTGATGTATATTGCACCAAGGGATTTGTCGTTTTCTTTGTTTAGTTTCACCAATCATTTCAGAGATATACCAAGGAGATTCATCTGACGATTTTATGAAGCACATGAGATTTTCTGAGTCAATCTCAAATAGAACTTTGTCCATAGTCTCTTTGTTGTTGTCCTGGTTGCAATTAATGTTGCCCATGTTTCGACCGTTATTACATTAGTTATTCCTAAAGGTTGTGCATAAGAAATCACAGTAGGCGCGTTCGAATCCCTGCAAATGAAACCTTCTTCTGTCATTCCTGGATGACCCTAGCAACACCATTAGTGTTGATTTTTATCCAATCCAATTCCGGTCTGGACCATCTTGCTGATATAGTTGTTGTTGTTATGATATTGGTTGATGCAATTCTGGTGGGTGAGTCCTCAAGGAGAACTTGGGGTGATATCTTTTTTCCCATTCAAATTCTCGTGGTTGTGTCAAAGATCTTGCCAGTATGTCTTATGGAGGAGTATGGCATTGTTTGAAAACGAGTTCATTTCTGGTCGTCCAAAGATTCCATAATAGGAAACAGTATATCGTGATTGAATATTTAGGGGAAGATTCTTGCAGAATTTGTGAAATGGTTGTTTGAGGAGTTAACGTGGTTGGGGAGTTGCGAGTGGTGGGCTGGTTTGATGAAAGGCGATTGAAGAAGTTGTTTCAGGTAGTTACTGAAATTGGACAATGGATAAGCAGTACGCAGCTGATTCGGGTTCGGCGTTGCACCGGGGTCATATGTTGGAGTTTGTGAGATTAATGCTTTGTAAGATAAACAAGGTTGGAAGTCCTTCATTGATATCTTTCCACAAGAAAAACTGTATTTTTGGTGGACATGGTAAGGTCCAGAGAAACTTGGTGATTGGGATGGGGTTAATTTGTGAGTGGTTATTCTGTTGGATTAGACACTTGTATCCGTACGAGTGATGTAATTTCCAGATTTTGAATGCGGTCAGATGATTCTGTTCGGAGGCCTATGTAGGGGAAGGTGGATGTTTATGATGTGCTGGATATCATTACGTGGGAGGTTATTTAGCTGCTCATGATTCCAATTATGAGTAAGTGGGTCAATGAGATCCGCCAAAGTTTGGATAAAGTAGCATTGGATATGATTTAGGTTTAGAAATTGAGGTATCCAATTGGCTTGGACAGGAGTCTCTAAACCATTTCCAATACGGTGAAATATGAGTTGTTGAAAGTTAGGAATCAGGGAGACCATTTGTTTCCATTGCGGGATGAAGTAAGAAAGCATGGTGTTGTTCATTGGAATATCGGTAGATGTTTGAGATGTTTTTCATTGTATAGGTGGGTACAAATGGCGTTTGCTTGGCGTGAATATTCCAAATTCGTTTCATGAGTAAGGCTTTGTTGTGATGGATACATTTTCTTATGCCTAGACCCTTGTGGTGATCGATTTGTTTAGTTCATCCCATCCTAAAAGGTGAAGTTTTTTAATTGAGGAGTCATGATCTCAGAAAAATTCATGGCAATCCCATCTATTTATTTGTGTACATGTATGGGGGAAAGCTATCTTTTGATAAGGTGGTTGGAAGTAAGTATCAATGAAGTTTTAATGAGTATTGACCTTCCTGCTTGAGTAATTGAGCTTTACGCGCCAGCCTTTGAAGTAACGGTTCGAATATATGACCGTTCTACCGTTCTTGAAATGTACCCCCAGGTATATAGGTGGGGTCGAGGTGGTTAGCATGTCAAAGAATTGGTGCAGAGTGTCCATGTCATGTGGTTGCAGTCTTGGATGGTGAATGATTGTAGATTTTGTTGTATTGATTACCTGACCTGCCGAAGAGATGTAGGAATTGAGTAACCTCTTTAAGTGTGTGTTACTTTCCTGGGAAGCCTTGTAGGTGATGAGGAGGTCATCTGCATACATTATATGTAGAATATGTGGAACCTTTTGTGTCATGCATAAACCTCCTACACGATTTTGAGCTTCCAGGTTTCCCAAATTTGTCGATAGGATTTCAGCACAAATTATGAATATGTAGGAAGATAAAGGATCTCCCTGTCGAATGCCTCTCATAGGAGTTATTTCGCCATGCAGAGTATTATTAATGTTGATTGAGTAGGTAACTGTAGTGATACATAACATGATATAGTCTACGAATATGAAATCCTAGTTTAGTAAAAGCTGTTTTGATGAAGCCCCAGTCCAAGCTATCATATGCTTTCTACAAATCCAGTTTAAAAGCCACTTTTTGGTCTTTTGTGAGTGCCGAAGTTTTGATGCAATGGAATAACTCTCCAACAATTGGTATGTTATAATATATTGATCTTTGTGGGACGAAAGCACTTTGATAAAGACTTATTAAAAATGGGAGAAGAGGTCGTATTCGATTCATCGGGATTTTGGATATAACTTTGTATGCGACATTGTAGAGGTTGATTGGTCTAAATTGAAATGGTTTTGATGGCTGGTCTACCTTTGGGATTAGTATTATGTTTGTATGGTTCACGAGTGAGTGAATATTTGAGGTGCTAAAAAAATTGCAGACATGAGTCGGAAGGTGTGCGGTTTCCAAAAAAAAAATTTAAAAAACTTATAAAAATTAGATGAGAGCCCACCGATATCTGGATAGGCCCTCCCTATATGTCTTTAGGGTGGAGTATTATTAACAAGTCATTCTCTATATAAAAATAGAGTTTTTTCGAGCGACATGGTTAACCGGAGCTTCTGGTTGATTCTGGCCCCAACATTTTAAATTTCAGCCAATAAAAATTGAGAAAGAATATTTCGTCCCATGATATATTTTTTTGACCAATCATAATTGAGAATTTTTTCTACCTAAAACAGCTAAATCTAACAAGATCTTATAAAATTGCCAAAAATATGTTAAAAAATACGACAACTAAATCTTATAAAATAAAATTAAATCTAATATTAAGAATCACCACAATTATCATGATTTCATCACAATATTAAATCAATCATAAAATTTAACAATGAAAATTCCAATGTCCAATTACACTTCTTTTGATTAAGCTAACCCTAATTACATTTCCAAATTAATATTAAACTATTTACAATTATAATTACAATTAATCAAAACAAAAAATAATTGAATAGTTGAAACTTAAATCAAAATACATAAAGTTGTGGATACTTACCGAAAAACCGTATTTTGTGTCCCCAAAAAATGTCATCTTGTCCAAAATTCAGAATACAAAATCGTTAAAATCATGAGATAATTGAACATAATTATGCAAAATCATTTAAAACATGAGGCAATTGAATATGATTTGAATTAAAATATAGAGAATGAGAGGACAAAGTAGAAAGGTACAGAACAAAACAAATTCAATAATTATTTTATTATTCATTCCAAATAAAAAAAATATCAAAAAAAAAGGAAAGGTTGTATCTCTAAACGCGAAGGATATGGTCAATATTTTTTAAACAAAAATGTTTCAGCCAATTAATATGAATATCCATTTTATTTTATTTCGAAGCATATTATCCAAAAATGTAATAGTTCTTCCAAAATTATGACAAGGTTGTAAATGATAAGATACTAATTGATATTATTTTTAAATTATTTTTTTTTATCTAATGGCATGTTGGGCTTGATTGCTCCTTATATAAAGCACAAGGAAGGGCTGAATCTCATTGTTTGCACATTGCTGATTTCTGTTGCTATTGCGTTTTTTTTTCTCCCCATGTTGGTTATCTGATTTTTATTTTTTGCCGTTTTGTTGCATGTAATCAGTTTACAGTTACGGATGCGGTAATGAGTGAGATTATGAGCAATGATATCGATTCTTTTGGAGCTCGGTGGCGATGCGATATAATCACAAGGTGAGGTTGAATATTTAAATCGTGTTTTTTTCCCTCTTAATTTAGGGTTTTGTTATCTGATCTTTCTTTTTGTTAATGGCTCCGGCAATGAGAAAAGTCATGAGTAGTGATACTGCATCTTTTGGAGCTCTGTGGCGATGCAATATAATCACACGGTGAGGTTAATTTTTTTTTTTAAAGCAGATTGAATGGTTATCTCATTCATGTCATGTTTTATTTTTATTTTTTTTGGTATTTTCCGATGATTTAAATAGGTTTATCATGATTTTTTTTAGCAGTTGTTGGTGATTCCTCTTCTTTGTAAATGAACAAATTTGAGAATCAATATAAAAACTAACAGGAAGCCCACAACAAATGAAGCTCGAGCATTCCTAACTAGTAAATACTAGATAGTGTACCTGTAGGTCGAGTTTGTGAACATTGAAGATTTCCTTCGTAGAGTGTGAATTATATGCCAATATGTACGATATATATGCTTCTTTTGTTGGCATGTTTAGATAATAATTTTTTGTCACCATTCCCTCCTGCAACAATAAGGACAATTTATTTCATTGACAGTTCTTTACCTAAACTACTAAACAAGTGCAGATTGACAAGCTTTCTTTCCCATAACGCCTAATCCTTTTTTCTTTTCTTTTTGGTGTTTTGTTTTCATGGGTTGTTATTGGTTTTTGAAATTAGATTGGTAATACCTCCATACGGTGAAAAATCAGGGTTAAGAGATTTATGTGGAACTGGTATTTCTAATGTTCTTAACGAGTATGCGCCTATATTTTCTGTGTTCCGAGTAACCGGTCAAGGCCGTTGAAAAACCTGGTATTTATGAGTTGAAAATTCGTGTGTTGCATTAATGTTATGGATGTATCTTCGGGTATGAGATATATACCACAAAGCCTGGTGATGGTATCAAATTTGGTTTCAAATCTCCAATCCCCTCTCTAAAAACCCTTTAGAAATCCTTAGTATGTTGCAGACATGTCATGGCCATATCTACCAAAGAGGCATAGAGCCTTGAATTACTTTGGAGAAAGCAACTTCTCCTGCATCTCTACGAAGGACTGTCTTGGAATAGTGGATTTTTCAGAATTTTTAAATCTTTGTTGCTATCTGTTTTCCAGACCTCAACTTCTTCGTAGTGACTTGATTTCATGGGATCATAAAAGATCTGGTTTCTACATGCATGTGGGTGAAGGGTGTGGTCTGCAATACTTTATGGACAGATTGTATATGCTTTATTTACATATACATAATAACATAATTTCCCTTTTATTTAATTTTTTTTAAATTTTTTTAGATATACATAATTGTGTAGTGGAAAATATTGGATGCAGTGTCCTGATTTTTGAGATTCAGTGAAGTTTTTTCATTTGTTACCTATTTTTCGTTTGTATGATTGCCTGGTGAGAGCATCAAATTCGCATTGAAATCTCTAATCCCCTCCTATAGAAAACGGTTAGGATTGGTGTCTAAATCAACATGGTGTGTTCATATGAGAAAACATGTCTCGGTGGTTAAACTATACTCAAACAACAGTTGAATCTGGATCCTGTAAGGAATAAAAAAATAGAACAAATATAAGACATTCAGTATCGCAATCCAAGTGTTGAGCTATTTCCCTACTATTTGGAATGTGAGCAACAAGTATTTTTCAAGGCTACGGATTATATAGCCGAGGTCTAAATGCAGTGAGCGTGAGCATGACGAAATTTCTGCATTGGTTTGAAGCAATAAGGAATTTGAGGAGGCTAGGGAACTGACTTATATAGGCTTCACGAAAAAGTTCGCCTGGGACAATAATCTGAAGGGATGGAGGAAAAAAAGAACAAAGAAATGCGGTAGGCAGGCTCTATAAGGCTCACCCTACTTCAGGGGAAAGATATTGTCTTCATATTTTGGTGAACATTATCAAGGGACAACATAGTTATGCAGAATTAAGAACTAAAAATAGTTTATGGAGAACCCTATGAGACTTATAGAGAAGCATGTATTGCTTGGACTGCTCCAAGATGGCAATGAACGGGACATTTAGTTGAAACAGACATCAAAATGGACTACATGTAACCAATTACCATACATAAGTGCTTTAATTACGTTACTCTTCTACGTCCTCTCTTTAAATGGAGTAATATACAACTTTGTTAATTGTGCATTTCGTTGGTTACAGAGTATATCAATTATAACCAAGTCATAGGTCAGTTTAATCTGTAAGAAAAAGTTACCCTTTGTCTTTAGATTTTTCATGTGATTATTGAAGAATAGATTATTTATTTTTACGAGAACTTGGAATTTGTGCAGTATGGTTTTTCGTGAGGTTATAAGTTATACTCCCTTCGTTCCTCAAAAGAGGTACTTTCATTTTTTTTCATTTTAAGCCTAAAAAAAATATGTAGCATTACCTTCCTTGACACTTGCATATTTCTCTGCTCGAGATTTTTTTGATGCCAAGGAACAAGGAGATCCTCATGAGTCATGACTGAGTATAATAAAGGAGACTACTATTACAATGTCGGAGAAATTCCATCGGATACTATCAAGAAACTTCTCATGCACACAAACTTGAAGTTGAAATCCCAATGCAAAAAGTGGATGTTATCTGAGCCAAACAACCTTTAATTGCTTCATGTAGCTCTGCTTTTAAAGCAGTCTAAAAAAGTTGTAGATTATCAGAAAGATAAGCGTGAAAAGGTTTATAATTGTGTCATCACCATAACTTATTCGCTCAAGTAAGCTGTATCCAGTTGCTTAATAAAAATAAAGTTGCAAAAACTTCAATGGAGAATAAGTAAATTGAGGATGATTGTCGAGTTCCACATTGAAATCATATGCCGAGTACTGCAGATGAAATACCTGGTGTGGGAGATTTTTGATGAAGAAGGAAAATTGGCAGATGTCAAGATCTTTCGTAGACTACGACATCAAGTATTACGGTGTTCCATCTGTACCTGAAGAGAGTCGAAGGAGGATATAACCAGTAAAGAGAAGTTTGTTGTGCTTGCAACAAAAGCTGTACATACGTATCCTAAACGACTGGCAATCATTTTTTTTTTTGAAACTTCCTGAGATTTTCAAAGTATATTCCATAATTGCTTTGTTTGTTCTCATGTAAACATGACACGGAGTAAACATGACACAGACAGTATATATGCACATAATTTGGAAATAATTTTGTGCTTATTATTTAGGTATGGATGTGATACCGAATGAGGAAGATTTGTGGTGGTCAGTATCGCTTTTACTCTATTTTATAGGTTCATGGGATCTACGTATTTTGAATTTTTATCAAACTATGGATGCTTGATTATTAGTTTAAACTATGGAAAGAGGCAGATAAATATAAAAACAGTTAGATCATTTAACCTAGGGTTTGATTGAGTGTTTTTTTTTTTGTCGTAGCAATGTTTTTATTTTTATGGTTTTAAAGGTTTCTCTCTTTAGTCGTTAGAAGTTGAAAAAATTCTTAATTTCTTTATTGGCGTTTTAGTGCTAATGTTGGTTTTGTTTGATTCTTTGCAGTTGGAATCAAGAAAAATATGTCCATGCAGTGACTGTGGTAGAGGTGAGCACATATATATATATATATATGAGAGAGCGCTTTCATAAACTATCAGCAGAAAAACTATTAAACGCCTAAACATGCAACATATATCTACTTTAATTTGACCAGTTAGTATATATTGTGAGTGCTCATGTTTTTCGGATTTTCTGCAAGTAGTTCCTTCCGTGAGATGTTTTTAATGTTGTCGTTCTTCTACGAGGTGACAGAACCAAGGAGATATATTCTGGAGAAAAATGGAAGATATACTCGGAAGATATCCCTTATATGCTAAGAAAGAGACACGATATGACTAAGTTGTAATTTAAATATGGGGAATGGAAAAACTTCCCTTGCTTGACATAGAGAGCATTATGGCAAGGAATAACAGGACCCTATGGGAATTTCTAATGATTTATGAGGAACTGGATTATGATTCCGACAAACTAAAGGCTAGGAACGATGTGTTGAGAGAGGGTTTGAACTTGGTACAGGAAGAGGTATATACGGCTGTCATGCAATCGATAGAACAACAATAAGGTGGGATTTTGTTTGTCTATATATGGTAGCGGTGGCACTAAAACACATCTCTCTGGAGTACAATAATATCTGGTCTTCGTGCACGGTCCAAGGTAGTGTTAGAAGTTGCGAGTTATGGCATAGCTTCGCATCTGTTACCTGGTGTAAGGACAACATTTGCGGTTCAAAACTCTAATTTCTTTTGAAAGAGAATTCAACATGTGATCTGAGCAAAAACACTCAACTGGAAGCGTTGATATGTGCAGCTGATGTAATCATCTGGGATGAAGCACCAATGAAACATAGGTATGCTTTGAGGTTCTAGAGCGTACAGTGAGGAATTTGATGAATTCAAGTAAAAAGAAAAACAAAAAGGTATACGGAGGCAAAAACTCTTACGTGGAGGTGATTTCGGCAGATATTACCAGTGATACCTCATGGTGGTAGAGAAGCAATTGTTGATTCTTCAATTAGTAGGTCAAATCTTTGGAAACATTTTAAAGTATCCCAGTTAATGGGGAACATGAGGCTGATGAACGGAAACATGCCATATTAGCATCCAGTGAACGGGTTTTGCAACTTGGGGATGGAAAATTACCAGGAGTGGCACTTGAAGAACATGAAGAGCCAACATGGATAGTGGCTTCCGATGAATTATTAATTTAGTCTAATGGAGATTCTGTTGGCTCGATTAATGAGAATACTTATCCTGATCTGATATATAAATACGAAGATACGGAAAATTGCATCTTAATTAACTTCAACGAACGATATAGTTGAAGTTGAAGAGATAAATGATCGTATGATATCAAGCTTCCAGGTGAAGAGTACACTTTTGTTAGCTCGGATTCAGTGAGTCCATTGTCGCATAATTTTAACACAGCTGAAACAGTGTTCACTCAGGAATATCTAAACACTCTGAAGGTTTCGGGATGTGCTTCCTTTAAAGGTTGGTATACCAGTAATGGTTTTGAGAAATTTAAATCAAGAATTGGGCTCTGCAACGGAACCAGGTTGGTTGTTTCCAAGATACGAATGAAGACAATAGAGGCACAGAGAACAACAATCTTACTACATCCAACAGAGTCAAATCTACCTTTTATTTTGAGGACCGTGCAGTTTCCGATTAAAGTTTGCTTTGCAATGACTATACACAAAAGCCAAGGTCAGAGTATGAATCATATGGGATCTATCTTCCAAAACCAATTTTCTCTCATGGCCGACTTTACGTTGCGGTATCAAGGACAAATAGCCGGGAAAGATTGAAAATTATGGTTGATGAGAAAGAAAAGAATGTGCCGAGGACCATACTCATTTGTTTACGGAGAGATATTTAGCAACTTGCATTAGACTAACAATTTTTGCCGTCATATGAACAGATTTTTTATAAAGAGTATTGCATTAGGATTGTGATATCTTCAGTGCTTATTTCTTTTTATAGCGTATTGCTTCTATAGATTTCTTATATTAGTTGATAAATTTCCAGCTATTTCAAACGTGAATTGTAGATTCTAAGTTTCTTTATACATCAAATGAATGTGTTCACAGCATAAACTCACATATCCCGTCTACCAGGTGAAGAATATGCATATTTAAATAAATGTTGTAGCGTGATCAATGACCAAAGAATTTCTTAACAAGCATGAATAGTTAAACTAAACAATTTTTGTTTCTATCAACAATTCTGCGAAAATAAATATAAAACTACATAAAGAATGAAGTTGTTTGATCTTTAGATGAACATCTGTGATATCTTTAACGGTCGGAAGATAATATTATACGCATATTTCCATTTGCGAGATCTGGAAAAGGAAAAAAAAGGACAAACACACAGAAATTAGATTCACAAAGTCCAGGACAATTGAGAAAACATCTCTAGCAAAAATACATAAAAGAATTGGAGACGAGAATAATTATTCAAGTGCAAATTTAGTTCTAATGCGAAACATAATGGAGACACTGCACTGCATTGTTCCTCTTGGGGTTTATATTTGTTTTGGCCTTTTTTTTGTTCATTCTATTTATTTATTTTTGCTAGAAATTGTTCATTTTATTTTCTTACATATCAAATAAGTTATTAATTTAGCCATCATTTTATTGATTTTTTTATTTGTAAACAGAGTATCATATTCACTAATTTATTACCCTTTTATATGATATTATATAATATAAAAAGCACATTTGGTATTCCAAAATCAATGAACAGACCCGTGCATCGCATGGGTGATAAACTAGCCAATTCAATTAGGGGAAAAAGAAAAGAAGTCATGAACATCGGCTTTTAACCGGAAAAAAACAACAAACAAACGGCTATTAGTAGATTGATTCGTCGGATCTATGAGTAGATAAAACACTACCAAACGACCCAACTTGACAATTAGATGCTCATCATCCAAGCACATTGACACTGACCCATGCACACCTGTTTACCGCAACTGTCCAGTGTCCACTTGGATTTGAAATCCAACTCTCCAGCCAGGACAAGTCTCTAGCTAATGGTACACATTTATGCCACATTGTTACTGTTGTGGTGTAGATTTTTATTAAAAGTCGTCCAACAAGATCCCAAACAATCTCTAAAAATATCTCCAATTCTCCATCATCTGCAAGCACTGGCGAAGCCAAGTATACTCCAATTCCGGTAAGACATAGTAATTGCGCTCCACCGGGTATACTAGATAGACTTCGGCAGTTTTTTTCTTGTTGTATGACACATTCTACGCACGTAGTGTTTTCCAAATTGACAGTAAGTCTACCGAAATTATCAAACGATAGTATGACATACTACATCTGATCTTCAAAATTGTTGCATTTTCGTCACGTCAACTACATCTTTGTTCACGTCACGGACGAAATGAAAGAACAGTGCAGACACATCTCTCATGATTCTCATCGTACAAAGTGAAATGATAGTGATGCATTATAGCTTTCAGCCTTTTTCACTTTAATTATTACCGTAAATATGTGAATGGGTTTTTCACTTTGAACCCATAACTATTCTCACCTTTAAGGTTGATATGAATACCAAACTGTCGGTTAATCTACAATCCTTGTGTGTGATGCCCTCATTTTTACCTTGCTAAATTGGGACCTATGCCATTTAACTGGGGTCTATGGATTTTTTCATCCACCCCATAAAAATGATAAGGGGTGTCTAAGTTTGATGAAACTACCATTTTACCCTCTATCAAATATTAATGTTACTAATTTGTCCCCATCAAATCCTAATCATAAAATTAAAAACTAAAATCAAAATCATAAAACTAAAATCATAAAATTTAAAAACTAAAATCAAAATCAAATTCATTTCCATCTCCACTTCAACTGATTCTTCTTCTTTTCTTCTCAACCCAATCCTATAAACTAAGTTTTAGTAACATAAAATTGCTTAAAAATTGAAAATTTTGAAATCAAATTTTTCCTGATTTATCAGAATCGGTTAACGTTAATGTATATGTGATCCGATTGCAAATACAAACGGTTTACGTTCATGCACACAAAGACCGATTGTCCTTGATATGTTTTCTGGTTCGAGAAATTTGAACCAGAATCGGATTACATTAGCACTTATAAAAACCGATTGTTGATGTATAATGTTAGAATCAAATTTTATATATGTGCGAGTAAACCGATTGTTGTTCTCAATTTTTCTGAATCTTTTTTTTTTGTTAGAATCGGATTACATGAGCATTCTTATAAACCGATTCCTGTTGTGCAATGTCAGGAATCAGTTTTTACATATGTATCGTGTAAACCGATTCTGGTTAACCCGTTTTTTTTCCAGTTAATACTCGATCATAAAAGTATGAAAACATACTCGATTTCATTTCATTAACTCGGGTATAGAATGAATTTTAATTTTATTTGATGTTTAACAACACATAATTCACTGATAAAAAAGAGAAAATTTACCCACAATCGGTTTACGTTCATGCCAATATAAACCGATTATGATTTTCATGTCCATATAAACCGATTCTGGGTAGAAACTAGTTTCAAAAAATCTCTCTATGTTTTTGAGGTTACAATCGGTATATGTTTTTGACAACATATACCGTTTCTGAGTTGGTGTTCTTCAAAAAATTTCAAAATTTCAAATTTTTTCATGTTCAGATGATTAATTAACACAAGTTAATTTCACATCTAACACTATACTTCACCACCAATCACCCGAATTAACACTAATTAATAAGGGGTAAATTAACCATTAAGAAAATAGTTGGTTAAGGGGTTTCTATGAATTACTTCTTGATGACCCTACTTTTTCATGTAGCTATAGGCCCCAATTTATCCAGGTCAGACATTTCTATTTTTAAGGGTCACGAGAATAATCTTCTTTACTCGGATGGGCATTTCACCTCACCACCCAAATAAAATTTTGTGACGGGCGGATGGTTGCTATCAACCTTATTATAGGGGCGGCAAGGTTTATTAGAGAGGCGGCATTCCAATAGGACAAAAAGGGTCATTACATGATTATTCAAGGTGTCCCTTATAAAAAAAACTGGAAATGACAAATTAACCCTCATAATTGATAACCTAGTTTAGTGATGATAATCAAGTTTAATGTTAATGATTAATTTCACTTATATTAACTCAAAATCAAAAAAAAAATAATCAGATTTTAGAGTTTTTTTTAAAAAAAGTTTGGAGATGGTAGAGAAGTTTTAATCCAAAGTGAAGGTCAATCTCAATCAATTGAAGAAATTAACCAACAAAGTGAAAACCCAATGCCTGAAAATGACCAGGTATACTTCTAAATTAGTCCCAACTAGCTTTTTGTTGCTCAAATACGTAAAAAAATTAAATTTATTACATTTTCAGAGCTAATTACGGTTGGCATTTTGCTCGTAACCAACCGTAATTCATACTTACGGTTCGTAAAAGATGAACTACCAACCGTAACTGGTTAAATTTTGGGAAAATCCAATTGTAAAACCAGTTACGGTTGGTAACCAAATGCTCGATATCAACCGTAACTGAATAAAATTCTCAGATACAAGAACATATGGTTGGTAGTTGAACTATTACCAACCGTAACAACATCAAAATCTCCAGTTACGGTTCGTAATAGAGTTAAAATCAACCGTAACTCACATAAACCCCGAAACTTTAGTTTCAATTTTCATCTAAAACCCTAATTTTTGATAGAAATTAAACTTAAATCGAACAAGATAAACTAAATCCTAATTGGATTTTCCAAAACATACTTCATATAAGTCATTACACTACACTTGATTAATTTTCGAATCGTCGATTAATCGAAGATGATGAAATTTTGAGTTTTAATGGAGGTTATGTTTGATGGGAGGAGGAGAAGAGAAGAAAAAAGAAAACAAATTTTCAATTTAATTTTGATTTAGGTTAAATAATGGGGAGGGTAACCTAGTCAATTTAAATCCTCTTTAGAACATCCCTAACCAACTAAAGAGACATTACTATCACACAGCCGTACTCTGATAAAACATGCCGTCCATGTAATAAGCTTGGTTGTTATTGGGCTCCATTTTTACTCTTTCTGAGATTAGTTACCCCACTTGGTTATCCGAAATAGACCCCACGCTGCAGCTGAAGCGCACAATACCAGCTTGATTGTTGTTGAAAATATCTGTGACATGATATTTCTTTTCCCACTGTCCATGTCGAACATAATACTTATTTTATGTCGGTAGTGGCGTGACTCGGCATTTCACGTGTCATTCAACACCACCACACAAAGCCAGCTGCGAATCAATGCCCTACACGACCTTTTCTCCCTATAAGAAGAACAGATCGGAAAGAAAAAAAAATCAGACATTCGAAACATAATTTTAGGGAAGAGGAACAGATTATTAATTCCATCATTTCATCTTTTGATCAATTACTTCTTTAGTTCAGTTATCATGGCATCCAATGACACTCTTTTAAACAAGGTATTCATGGATTCGATTAATTAATTTCAGTATTTTTTGTGATCTGAATCTGTAGTTTTAACTTGAATCTCTTGGTATGATTATTTATTATGTAGGAAACTGAACAGGTGAAGGTGGATACAGTAGATCATAGAACATATCCAGCAGGAGAACATGGAGAAGAAAAGACTACAACTGAAAACATCCAAGTCGTTCATGAACAAGTAGTACCTCCTCCTCAAGACGATGAACACAACAAGGTGGATAGTGCTGCTGCTGCTGCCGGCCTCCCTGCCCATGCTGCCACCCCAGGTATCTTTGCTGGTGCTGCAGCCTCAATAGCAAGTACTTATCAATCTGCTAAAGACTTTGCTTTCTCATCAACTACTAACAATACCCACAACACAGATGAAGACACTCTCCGTTAGTTCGTCTTTGTTTCAGGCGCCTTGTTTTAAGGTGTGGTTGTGTGTGTTTGTAATCTGCTTATTAGTTCATAACCCGCAAGAATGAAGAAAAAAAGGTTATGTTTTGATTGAACTTGCGATTAAGTTATCTGTTGGATTTTAGTTAGTTTACCTGATTTATGATCTTGGTGGTTGTTACCTTCCTAATTAAAACATTATTAAGCCAATATTGGTGATAAATTTCTTCTAAATGTTTATTTTTTTCCCTGTCGTTTTCATTTTTTTTTTATGGATAAGAATGAACAGAAATCACCGACCACAAAGAAGTCCCACCTAGATTCCAATTTTCAGCACGAGTCATGACCATGATGAGGACCCAAAAATGAAATATCTTACTCTAGACATTATAGTGCAACTTATCTTCCCTTAATTCGTTCTTACTCCCTTTCGACTCGAGTGGTTATCTACTTATCTTTCTATTGTTTTAATGTTGGGAAAATTGGGAATATGTCCCATTTTCACTAATTCGTTTGGGGATCTATCCCATAACGGAAAAAATTAGTGAATCTATCCTAGAGAGAGAAAAAAAACTGTCAAGTGGCTAGCATCCCACATGTGTGGGCTTACACATGCGACAGATTGACATTTCTGCCCTCGATCGTTGGATGAGCGCCACGTCAACTAGCATATAAATGAGCGCCACGTCACCTATTATGTCGATGATAGCCACGTGTTATGAAATCCAACGGTCTATTTTTACCTTGATACTTGAAATGACACTTTTACCCTTATTTAATAGAAAAATTATCGAAAGTCTTCATCATCATCCTACTTTCACTGTGGAGAAACTTTTATTGGAAGTTAAGAAAAAAATTAAGATACAAAAATTAAGATACATAATAAAATTAACAATTCAAATAAAAGAAATTATGAAATCAAGTTTGTCTTTATATAATCTTGAGATGTTAACACAGAAAGAACAAAAGACTAGTTAGGCTAGTTCTAGTAGTACTGTCAAACATTTAACCAAAGATAATTTAACATTGGTCCAACACACTATCTCAACAGTTGCTTCTCACACAGATTAAATCGAATTTAAACACCAAAATGAACATTGATCAAGCTTACAAATCAAACTGGACTGTAGGCTTCCTCTGCCTCTTTGAACCTGCATCATAGTTGAAATTGTTAATGGTCTGCTTCACAGGGCCCTTGTTGATGTTTCTGATGGACACATTCACACTAGATGATGTAGCAGCAGTTTTAGGCTTTGGTTGTTTTCCTTCTGGCTTAGTTGTTGCAATTGATGTAGTCTTTTTAACAGTTTCAGAAGATGAAGCAGTCCTTGAGGTTGTCTTTTTACCAGAATCACTTGCTCTGCTCCTTCTGATCTTGGTTCCAGTGGGAATCTTTTTTGGTTTTGAGGTAGTGGTTGTAAATGAACTTCCATTCACCTCGCATTCAACTCTAGCTTTCTTTCCCTTGGGGTTGGATCCAACCTCACCACCTTTACATGTTCTGCTGTTGTGCCTCGAACCACCACACTTACGACAGTGTCTCGCTTTCTTCTCGGGGTTCATCTCTGTCCAGGACCTCTTCCTGTTGACACAAGGCCTGCCTGGTTCTCTAAGCAAATGTGGAGGTTTGATCTTTACTCCTTCACACTGTGTGCAAGAAAAACAGATGCAGTTTGAAAGTGTAGAAGAAAAGTAAAGAAAACTAGAAAATAGAGGAAATTAGATTTTTGCCTCATTTACAGATCTATAAAGAAGGAATCCAAAGTGGATAGACTAAAACAATTATTAAAGGACAAAATAATGAAAATAAGATAAGAATATAAAATGAAAAGATTCTTAAAGTAAAAGGTTCCCAATAAACAAACCTCAGGCCAGTCTTCCATGTTTCCTAGTGGTGTAATTGCCCAGGAGTATGTGGTCCTATAAAAATCCACTGTGTAGTATTTACTACAGTACCTGCAATATCACAACAACACACAAGCACAAAATTTAGAGTTTCAACCAAACAGACAAGTACAAATAATGAAACAAATATTTCAATCAAATACAAACAATGAAATAAAATATTTCAACCAAAAATCTTACTTAGGCCAATCTGGTCTCATGGTGACCAACACACACAGCATGCTGACAGGGGAAGTCCCTGAGCTGCCATTGGATACAAGAACAAGTTTTTTCAATAATGTCAACTGTAAACACTTTTCCTGTGGCCCTGTTAGTAACTTCATACAATTTTAATATCTGTGAAGGACCAGTCTTAAACTGGCTTATGTTATCTGTCATTTTCTTAATTAGATCGAGTGCAGCAGGGACTAGTTGACCACTTTTCCATTTGGCAGCTACTGCATTTCTCTTGGCAAACAACAATATAACCATCTGAGAGTACATGGTTAGCAACTTGCAAACTGGCTTGTCCCTAATCTTGGTAGCCATTGCATTAAATGATTCAGAAAAGTTGTTATTGATGTGTTCAAATGCACAATCATGTGGGAAGTGAGATCTAGCCCAACATGATGGATCTTCCTTCATTAAGTCCTCCCATGCATCTTTATCAACCTTCTTCAGTGCATCCATATGTTGCTGTCAGTAGTGACCTCACATGTGTTAGTACTATAGTCAGTAGATAAAAAAAACATTTAATAGTTTACAATAATTTAATAGTTGTATAAATGCACCTTCCAATGAGATTTCTTATAAGCTTTAGCTGCATTCCAAACTAGGTCCAGCAACTTAGGACCGTTATGCTTAACTTTAAAGTTCTTATACAGATGTCTAATATCAAACATTGGGAAAAAAATTCATATGTTAGATTGTTGGCAAACAAGTCTATACTAAAACAGAATTTCTAAAATGTAGCAGGTGTAAAGAGATACCTGATACAGAATCTATGATTGGCCTCTAGGAACAACTCTTCTACAGATTCTCTGAGACCCCTTTGTCTATCAGACATGAAGGTCAAGCCCCTCCTATGCGCAATTTTTGGCTTCAAATCCTTCAAAAATTTGTACCAGTTTGGATAGTCTTCAGTCCTGCAAATCATAATGGCCAGAGGGAACAAACAATTTTGTGCATCCAAAGCAGTGGCACACATCATAACACCACCATGGTTTCCCTTCAAATGAGCTGCATCCAGTCCAATTGCTGATCTACAACCATTATTGAACCCTTGGATTTGTGCATTAAAGCAGACAGTTACAGTCTCAAATGTCTCATCCGCCTCATCATATGTAAATGTGGCGATGCTATCATTGTTGAGACTTGTAACTGCCGAACACAAATTCGGAATCTTTGCAAAAGATTCCTCATAACTACCATTGAAGTGTTGTAAAACCATATTCTGCACAAATGAGCAAAAGAATTTTAAAACTACTATGTAAGACGTAACTATAAACTTGCATAGGAGGGGCTTGACATATTTAACAACCATTATTGAACAGAACTTAAAAAAAATACGCAAAGTCTTACCCTTGCATCATTTGCAACCCAATATGGAACATATGTATCAAAAGCTGGCCATATCCAGTCATCAATTATCTCCCGAGCCTTTGGAATTGTTGACGTAGCTGTTAGTTTCTTCTTCAAATACTCACTTACAAACCTTGCATTGCAAGCAGGATTCGTATGATCTCCAGGACCAACACAACTATGTTCTTCACCAACTTTTCTGATGCTGAAGGTGGCCTCTTTTGGTATTTTTCTTGCAGTAACTTCCCACTTACAACCTTGATTGTCTTTATTCATACACTCAGCGACAACTCTTTCAAAGTCAAGCTTCTTGTACTTAAAATTGTTCTTCGTCTTCACTGCATAGTACCTAAGATGATCTGTGAAAGCATCTCTATCTGGAAAAATCATCCCCTTCATCAACACACCAGGAGTAGGTTCAGGAATTGGTTCTTCAAGCATAGACAAATCTACCGGGTCCTCAGCATTTGTACCACCAAAATAAAATTGCCACTCAGCTTCCATATCTTCAGTCCAAGGCACTTCAGGGGTATCTCCATCTGTAGGCACATAACCATTTGCAGGAATATCACCATTTGCAGGTATATCAACATTTGCAGGTACATCACCGTTTGCAGGAACATCATTACTTGCAGACACATCATCATTTCCAAGAACATCACCATTGGACTCACCATCATCAGTTCTATTCCCCTCATCATCTTCTTCAACTTCTACATCTGCATAATCATAAGGAAAATACCCATCATCATTAGTCTCATACCCTTCAACATTTTTCTCCCTCCCTTTAATTTCATCATCACTTGATTCATACTCAAATTCAAAATTATCATCCGGGTTACACTCATCTACAGCTATATTTGGGAGTTTTACTGGTTGATCTTCTTCGTCATCACGTGTGACTTCCAATTTATCTGCATGTGTGGATGCTTCACTTTCATTCACATCTACTACTCCTTGGTTATCAGCCACACTAGCCTGCGTAACTTGAACTTCAACTTCATTCAGAGCTTCATCTTCAAAATCCAGTCTTGTAGGTAGCTTTTTCTTTAACTTCTCTTGCTTCTTCGACTTCTTTTGCAGTCTTGGACTTCTTCTAGGTGTCATATTTGGCTTAGAGACACATTTCTTCTTTGGAGTCATCTTCTTTCTAAATCTAGGATCAGTTACACAACTTCTTTCCATATGAACCCCACCACCACCATCCATATCATCATCTTCACCACCATTTATACACAAATCTAACATAACAAATCCATCCTCATCTTGCTCAGCACATTTAAGCATTTCAAAGAAATCACATGCATCAAGTAGTAAGTTACAGTCCCAGAGTATTTCGATTTTGTGGTCCGTAGACAAATTCAACCTACTCCTTACGTGTTCAATAAACCCATCAAAGCTAATATCATTTGCAAATACATTCAACACATACAATGCTTTACCAGCTTCAATCCCGGCAATCTGATTTAGAACAGTTAGCCTAAAATTCCTTTCAATCACTTTCCTGAAGCAAAAATTAATCCCGGCAATCTGATTTAGGCAATCTGATTTAGGCAATCTGATGTACCTAATAAAACTAACGGCCATAGCACATGATAACAAAAAAGTAAATATAAGAGACGGATCCTTGATGAGTATGTTGGGGGTTCCATCATCATCATACATTATATATAGGACTAATTATACAAACCCTCAATCGATTTTATACAATATATTCATGTTTAAAAAAAATAGCCCCAATTTAACAAACCCTAAAATCAATTTTATACAAACCCTGAATTCAAAGTTGCAATTAAAGAACAATTAACCTACTTAGATGTGATATACAACGGAAATTGCAACTGGGTTTGAAGAACTTAGATGTTTGAAAAAAAAATCCCTAATTTCAGAAATCCTAAAATCAATTTTACATAAACCCTATATTCAAAAGTTGCAATTAAAGGAAAAATGAACTACTAGATGTGAGATACAACGAATATCACAGCTGCGTTTGAAGAACTTACATGATTTGAGAAGATTTCGCAACTTTCAAAGCAACGAATCTGATATTGGAGTTGTTCTTCCTTCAATAACACATGATCCTTTCTAACAACACATCAACGAACTAGATCTATCACTATTTCACACCATATACCTTTTTGTTTCTCTTGGTTCTCGATTTCTCTCTGCTAAAATTGTTTACTCTCAATACCTATTGCTGCTCTCGATTTCTCTTCTTATCTCGATTTCTCTTCTGTACAAAGAAGAAAACCAAAGTTACTACTCGCGATCGACCGTCGGATCCCAAACACGTGTCATGCAAAGTGACGTGTCGCTCATCTAAAGGTTGAGGGTAAAAAAGTGAATCTGTCGCATGTGTAAGCCCACACATGTGGGAGGTTAGCCACTTAACAGTTTTTTTCTCTCTCTAGGATAGATTTCTTAATTTTTTCCGTTATGGGATAGATCCCCAAACAAATTAGTGAAAGTGGGACATATTCCCAATTTTCCCTTTAATGTTGCTCCTTTATTATCAGTGGATCGAATGGCAAGTTGTAATATAATATCTTAATAAAGTAGCTACTCCATTAAGATATCAAATACTCCATAAACAAGATATTATCATCAATTTAAATCATATAAATTAGATCGAATGGCTAGTCGTAACCACATCCAAATTCGTTCAGTGGCTAGTCATTTGACCCCGTCCAATAACATTCACGTGTCACCTCGACTCCTCGTAGGACTCGTGACCGTCCGCAAGCCTATCCATCTAGTATCCAGGACTGCTGATGAGGATGCCAAGTTTAGTGGGTGTACCAAGCCAAGACAAAAATTGTTTTGTCTTATTATAATTTAGGTACACCCCACTTAATTTGGTACCTCCCATTAGCAATGTTGTCCATCTAGTACTTGAGAAGTGGAGTGCTGCTGACTGTTTCCAAGGGTAAAGCAGAGAGAAGCTTTAATTTCCTCGGATGATTAATCGCACACCAAAAAAGAACAACTACTGTATTTCATTTCTCAGTGTAAATTGTGAAACATATATTCAGCTCAATCGAAGACAAAATCACAAGATAATGATGAAAAGTAACAACCCTCAGGTGATTCTGCTGTTACTATGTACCTTCATCACTTCATCTGTAGTAGCAACAACATCAGATTCCTGCAAAGCTTACCCATCAGAATCATGTAAAGCTTGGAACAGTGTTGATGATGAATTATTAGTTCCAGAAAGAAGGGAAGTACATGGAGGAGGAAGAATATTTGATATTAGTCATACTTATAGAACTACTATGCCTTCTTGGGGATCTGCAGAAGGATTAGGTCAATTTTTATGGTTACCTGCTAGTATAAAAAATGGATCTCTTGCTAATAATTCTGAGATGAAGTTGCCTACTCATACTGGTACTCATGTTGATGCACCTGGTCATGTTTTTGATCATTATTTTGATGCTGGATTTGATGTTGATACTCTTGATCTTGAGGTTCTCAATGGTATACACCCTACACTCACTCTCTTTATTTACCTTCTTGAGACAAAATTGTAATGATTAATTGATAAAGAGTTCAACTTTTATAATTCAAATCATAATAATTTTGAAGCTAGGGTTTAGGGTTTACACCATTCGCCCTACTGACAGTTCTGTTTGATGGTTTCACAGGTCCAGCATTCTTAGTGGATGTTCCAAGGGACAGTAATATAACTGGTAATTTTTCTACACCCAAATCAATTTCTATAATATTCAATTTACCATGATTAATTATCATCTTTGATGTTTGTGAAAACCAGGAAAATTCTATGGGAATAGGCTAGATTACAGAATATATATATATAGCATCCTTTGTTTCATTTAAAATTGCAAATTTTTTACTACTACTTCAGGATTTGAATTTAAAACAAACCTAGTAAGAATTTGGTGCAGACTGGCTCTTTCTGGTTCAACCTTGGACCCCAAAATCCCATGGAAAGTCCAAAACAATAGAAATGGGAAGTTACCAAAAAATTCAGGACGCTGAAATCGTCTACAGACGGCATCTTTTGTTTGTTAACTAGTAGTTTAATAAATGTTGTTTAACCTTGGCCACCTTCTTGGTTTGCCAACAAATACAATTTTCGTTTAAAGCCAGCTGTTAAGTGTATTTTTTTTTTTGCATTTAGTGTGAAGTTTTATGTACTGCTTTATTGGTGAACTATTAATAGTTCAAATGGTTAAAGCTGATAACATTTTTTTTGCATCTTACAGCTGAAGTTATGAAATCTTTGCATATTCCCAAAGGAGTTAGGCGCGTGCTTTTCAGAACATTAAACACCGACAGGTACTTCATAGTTTTTCTTATCACAATGTTGTCTAGGAACTTACCGATATTATCTGCATCATATTGGAGGATGATGATTTTCATACAAATTCTGTTATGTAATTTTGATAAAGTGACTATCATGATTCATATGTATTATATCAAACCTTTTAGTCGATTAAAAGGCTTTACTATCTTCCTGCTTCCTGTTTTCCTAGGCATTTGCATTCCGGGATTTAAGTTCTTGTTTCTTAATAGCTTTTACTAATTAGTATAAAGACTATCCACGTACCTAGTGGTGTAGAAAATTTAGTACTCCCTTCAGAGAGAAAAAGTGAAGGACATCGACAATTGACATGCCCAGATCAAGAGCGTTTTGTTGAAATAACTAGTTCACTTGTTGCCTTTAATGGTTGGCTCAAAAAAACTGATCACATCGCCGTTTAGTTGTTCAGTTTTAGATAAAATTCACATGGATTATTTTCTGGCAATTGAAATATGAACCTCAGAGTCTGTGACATTATGCACCCACCGTTCTGTATCCTCCTCAGACCTTAGTGCCCTGTTAGAATTAGTAACATCTGCATAATCTGGTCAATTGATAACCAATTACTGTTTCCAACTCAGGAAGCTCATGTGGAAAACAGAGTTCGACACAAGCTATGTTGGATTTATGAAGGATGGCGCAAAATGGCTGGTAGAGAATACTGACATTAAGCTAGTTGGTGAGATAAACATACTCATTATTCACCAATAATTACTATTTCATGTCGTGATGTTTCGGTACTTCTTTTAAAAAAAAATATACATGACATTATATTTATATGGGACATCATCTCTAAGTTGTATTGCGTCCAACGTACTATTGTTCTTTAATTTGAAGATTTATACCAAAGAAACCATCTATTTTGTGTTAGTGCAAATGATCTCATGAATTTACACTTGAGAGATGCAAAATTTCATTTTGGCAGCAAGCTCAATTCTAATAGCAGAAAAGAGGTTATTCAAGGCCAATATCTAGAGAGCACAAGGGTATTTTTTTAGTAATAAGCAGAGCATGAAGCTAGTGTATCAATCCTTTTTCAGTGTTCTCATGTATCGACCTAAAAGACTACCCTTAATAAAAGCAAGTTTTATTCTCTACAGCTTATGAAGAAAAGAATCTGTTTGTGTATTATGTTTACCTAGTTAATGTAAATGCCTTGTGGTGCACGACTTTCATTGCAATATCATTGCGTTACACGGTGTTACCGTGGATTTTGTTTTGGCATCTTTGTTAGGATTTCGTTTTTCATGTTCTATGTTTACCTCCTTGTAATAATTACTTGCAAAGAAAAGTCACTCCTAACTGAAATGTATATTGTGAAATCTAGGGATTGACTACTTATCTGCGGCTGCTTATGACGATCTGCTTCCTTCGCACTATGTTTTTCTAGAAGGCAGGGTAAAGAACACCAACCCGATCTCTTTTTGATTTATATTTTATTTATTTGTGGCACTTATATATGATGCAGAACATACACTGTTTTTCTAGAAGTATACAGATACATATAATTCATGTCACTTCTAATACGCGGTCTACAAGTGAAAGTGATTAAGCTAGGTGTTGTAGTGTGATCAATTCAACGATCCATGTATTGTGATACCCTTTTTTACCAGAACCCACTGTACCTGTTCAGTCATGACTCTCACTAAAGCATCAGGAAAATACCAGTTCTCTCTTGCTGTCTTTAGCATGTTTGTGATTATCATTCATAGACTGCTTATTAGAATGCCGTAGTTTCTGAGTATAGACCAAGATGACTGAAGAAAGATGTGTTACTGTTGACATTAAATCATATAGATCCACCTCTTATCCTTTTTAGCAGATTTTACATTAATGAAAGGACAACACAATTGATGCCACTTCTCACTAGAATAAGGAGGTTCACATTTGGTCTGTGTGGTCTGTGTCTTTCCTTGTAAATGAACTAAAAATCGCATGGAATAACAAAACTTTATTGATAATTGATGCCTTGAATATTTTCAGGAGATCATTCTTGTGGAAGGGTTAAAATTGGATGACATCGAGGCAGGGTTATATAATGTGCATTGCTTACCTCTAAGGTTACTCGGTGCTGAGGGATCCCCAATACGATGCATTCTCATCAAATGATGAGCTGATCTTTGGTTGTTGTGAAACTCTTTTCTAGAAAAACAACCAAAAATAGGTATTAATAAAGTATTTGATTTCTTTTTCTTTTTTTTCTTTTGCTGGGTTTCTCTATATGGGATATGATTAAAGATCATTCTGAATGCAGAGGAATTTTTCAAGAGTCAGCATTAAGAAGTGTGGATTATTTCCAGTTCACATTTAACATGAACATTTTGAACGAGTGTGGAAGGAAAAATGTTTGCTCGTTCAAAATGTTCATGTCCAATGTGATTTTCTCTGTTTGCTAAATCTAATTCACTGAAAGCAAAAAGAGCAACTACAAGTGAGAAAAGAGGGCACCAGGGCCCTTAAAAACTTCAAAAACTATTTAAATCTACAATAAACTATATCAGGCATTTTTACTACATGTAAGAGTTGGAGAACTAGATATAGTCCCACGTAGCTAATTCCTTAGTCTAAATCCTAATATATAAGGTGTGGAGTCATTCCACTCATTGCCAATTGGTTTTGAGTTGGAAGCCCAAACACTTCTATCGTGGTATCAGAGATAGGCCATGTATGAGACGTAAGACCCAAGAAGGCAGGGCAACCATACAGCTGGTCCATGTGTAGGGATCTGTGGGGCATGTTGGAGAACTAAATATAGTTCCACATAGCTAACTCCTTAGTCTAAATCCTAATATATAAGGTGTGGAGGCACTCCACTCATTGCCAATTGGTTTGAGTTGGAAGCCCACACACTTCTAACACCCTGCCCATAGAATCTGCAACTTCACCATTAGAGGAGACAACCTCTGTTGGATGTAGTATCAACAACCAAGTTCTCCTCATGGTAAAATAAGGTTTAACCCGTGCCATAATGGCACGAGTGTTATATAAATTACGTATACAATTATGTTAGATTATTTACTGAAAATAGCTTCTAGTCAAATTATTCCGGACTTTGAAACAGAAGTCCGGAGAACATGGGCTTTTGTATACATGTAAGATCATTTTATAAATACCAATCTATTGTCAAAATATTATGTGTAATCTGAATAATCTTATAAGTTTCTCTTAAAGCTTAACTATCAAGATGAAATTAAAATTCTATCTCCACTAATGTCTGAACAAATAGAAACGAAAATTTGGTTCTTGAGAAAGTCTCACCTTTCTAGGCCAAAAAGATGTGAATAGATTGAAACCCCGACGATCTGTCATAGCCAAATTTTCACAATCTGGCTAATCACGAAATACATACACCCCTAAATTTCAACCATGAGGTTATTGTAATCAATAAGGTTATCTTTGAAAATGTATACTTCGGCTAAATATAGAACAAAATGATAGAAACCCCAAAAATTCATACACGAAACAATGTCAAAATGAAAGGATTTTCTCAAATGTTGTTAGCTCTGAGTAGTTTAACTGGTCACAGATGTACGTTTTGGTGGACAGTGATTGAGAGAAGTTGAAAGAAGATTGAGCGGAACTATACTCTCGGATTTGAGTTTTTTCCTCTCTGCAATCTTCTCCCTTCCCAACTTTATCTCTGATTTTCGTTTGCTCCTAAGTAAGGAATTCGAGTTTTCAAACCCACTCATTCCACCAAATGTGAGCGAGAGAATCAATTGTTCAGTTTTATGGGAAAGTACGTTTGTTATTTTCAGTTGATCAAGTTTTTCTATTTTGATTTAGACTTTTGAGAGGGAATAAGAGAATATATAATGAATTTTTCTCAATTAAAGCGTGTATTCACGGGATCGACCGAAACCGTAGAATTTACCAATTAGGAGGAAAAATCGGGACCGGTCTTTATCTTTCTTAACTTAGCAAAGCTTCATTTTATAATACACTACAAAGAAATAGGCAGAATAATATACATAGCTAGGGCACAACCCTTACCATAACGACACATCTCGATAATAAGTATTTTTTTGTGTATTGATTTTGAGTTGTGCCTGTTTGTTTGTAGTTATTATATAACGCGACATTTTATGGTTTCTTTTATATTTTTGATCTTTCATGTATATTAACCGAGTCTATTTTATTAATAAGACGATCAACCACAACTTCTAATTTATAATGTTACCCATTTTGTAGCGACACAAAATTAACATAGCCTATTGCTACTCACCAACCGTCACCACCACTACAAAGCCATCTAATACCATTTATTTCTCCACCACAACCGCCGTCTACCTCCCATTGGCCGTTCGTCGTACTTCTAATTTTGAATCACAAACATCATGAGTAAAGTATTGGTTGAACTTAGGTCGTTAATTAATTTATTCAATTATAATTTTATTGTTATTGTTTTCTTTCTCTTTGTTCTTGATATTGCAGGTGATAGTACGTGGATGATGGATGTGCGGATATGCGAGAAAGAGAATCTAAAAATTTCAAGATCAATGTAGATTTATCTTGCGTGATCTTTTTCTTTGTTCTTCATGTTATGTTAGTATTGATTTTAATCAATATGGATTCTATTAAAAATAATCATTTGTTCTTCTCAAATCGGGGCAAGGCGAAACCGAGCCACACCAAATCAAAAACACGGTTAAAATGAAAAAGATGCCCGATGCGTAGCACGGGCACACAATCCAGTTTATTGAGATAATTATAAGACTATTTAATAAAAATATATTTAGAAAAATGTAATGGGTTGAAAAGAATTTTAAAAGTTATTATGATTCTTTATTAACATATTTATTATTTATCTAATGAAAGTATATTTATTAAGATAATTATAAGACATTTATGATAAAAGATTAATAAAGTATTTATTATAAGATATTAATGATTCAATAATGATGTGAATAACCAGAGCCATGGATTTAGCTTTGCCAAGAATGAATCCTGACCGCTCTTTAACTTGCCTAAGTTGTCCAAACTGTGCTTTGTATTGCAATCAATTCGAATACCATAATTTAGAGAGGGTTATTTAATTATTTTGGACTTTGAAACAGAAGCTCGAAGAACAGGGGCTTTTTTATCTATTGCCAAATTATAACGTGTAATCTGAATAATCTTATAAGTTTCTCTCTAAGTTTATCTATTAAGATGAAACCAAAATTATATTTCCACTGTTATCTAATCAAATAAAAACGAAAATTTGGTTCTTGAAAAATCATCTTTCTAGATCAAAAAGTTGTAAATAGATTGAAACCCCGAAGACCTATGATAGCCAAATTTTAATCACAAAATACAGACACCTCTAATAATGATTCATTACGAGAGATTAATGAGATACTAATTAATCAAGGGTCAGGTTCCAGTAACAAAATGTTTTGTGACAAAACAATTTAACAAAATTCTTAAACCGTTAGATGTAATTAATTGAACGGTTGATAGTTCAACTGATGTGGCACCCTATTCTCTGTTTGGTTGTATCTGGTAAGTGTTCAGTTAAGAGCTTATTCCAATTTTCTTCGTCCATTCCCCCTGCCTGATTATGAATCTTTCAACCTCATTTTTCAATAATCTGTTTTCGTCATTCTCTTTCTCGATGGATCATCCATTATCTGGTTGTCCTACAAAACGTCAAAACAATCTAACAAGACCATTAACCTTTTCATTTGCTACTGTTTTTATCCTAACCCTAATTTATTTTGTATCCAAATCAATCTTTGATTGCATTATGAAGCCTAATACTGCCAGTACTAATCAAGCGTCTGTTGATGCAATCTCACTGTTCCTACAACAACGATGGCAACAGAACTCACATCCAAAACTGGAAAACCCTGTTGTTAAAAACCAACATTTTGATCGAGATACAATCAAACCCGAAAAACTATGATGTCCAACCATCAAAACAAAAAACGACAAGAACATCTCTTTTTCCTAATAAAAAAAAACAACAGATCTCAACAATCTACTAATTAAATCGATCAAAATTAAGGAATATAAATGTTTCAAACGCGATTACATACTGTTAAAGTTAGTTCCGTAGAGGTTTTTCATTCATGCCAAACACAATATGGAGTCTCCTTAACTGCCACGAAAGAAATGATATAAACCATCAGTTACAAAAAGATCTAATGGGTTGTAGGATTTGTCAAAAGCTTTTGTTAAACAGTTTTGTTACAGGAACCTGACCCATTAATTAAACACTCGTAATGATTTATTTTAATTACAAATAATCACAATCATGGATTTAACTTTTCTCAGAATGCATCCTGACCACTCCTTATCTAGGCTAAGTTGCCCATACTTTGTTTTATATTCTTGATAAACATGATTTGTAGTTATAAAACACAAACGGCTCAATAATCTTCACTTACATGGACAAGACCCTAAGCTGAAAATTGAAAAATAAACCGTCTAACCTTAAAAGTAAACCATGGCAACTTTCGGCTCTACTCCTCGACCATAAACAAGTTTAGTGAAGTCAACATGTGCCAGCCACATCATGAAGCCCTTTTAAGTAAAGAAATGTCCAAAGGCCAAACACAAATTGGACACTCGACTCTCCGTTCATTCTGGCTCAACACTCTATAAACAACCGAAAACTCAAAATCAGAATTTGATCTTGCTGGAGTGAACTCCTGCTATGGAAATATGTAACCATATCCAGGTTCGTCTGTTTTCTCCTAATTCACCCCTTCAATTCCGTGTCACACCTCAAAAATTTTATTTTCAGAAAGCTTTAATACCAACAACTCTTTACACTCGACGTCTCATTTGTAAATCATCATCAGAACTGAAGAAGACGGAAAAAGAACAAATTTCGGAATCTAGCAGCACCAATTCGATGGTAATGTGTATATTAGGTATGGGTTTCGTTGGAGAGTTTGTTGGGGAACGATTAAAGAAAGAGAACTGCTGGTATGCTATTAACAGTTTTGAATTTTTTTCCCAAAGTTCTGCCCTAATTGCCTAAGATTAACTTGGAATTAGGATACTATACAAGTAATTTTATCATGGATTTGGTTTGTAACAGGAAGGTGTATGGGACTTGTACGGGTTCAAGTAAGAAGAAGGAGCTTGAGATGTTGGGATTTGATGTTGAGATCTTCAAAACTGGTGAAACTGAGTAAGTTTTTTCATTTCAATTAGTTTTGCATTTGCAGATGTTGATTAGCCTTATTATGTCTTTCTGTTGCTCAATTTATTTAAGATTTAGATTCATTATGAAATCTTCTATGTTGCATACAAATTGACTATAGTTGCATCAGCAAATAGGCAAACCCAAACATTCAAAATATTATTTCCTCAGACCAACTTTAATCAGTATTCCGAATGAAGTAACAAGAAAGGCGCAGGGCGCAAGCCTATTGTGTATCGTATATGTTACTCATCATTTGAAAGTTAGCCAAGTACTACTCTCTTTTTGAAGTCAAGTCTGTTTGCTACTCTTCTAAGATAATTTAACAAATCATAGTGATATAATCTGCATATTTGGTTGATTGTGTGGCAAGTGTTAAATCAAATAGAACCACTTGAGTGTATTAGTTAAGAGTTGTTTCAGCTTTATTACATTAACTCTGTTGTCTTTTTTTTTGGTTTCCTCCTTATCTTAAGATATTTCGTTTCTTTTTCAGTCTCTGGAGCCTAAATAGTTTGCAACAGGCTACTCATCTTCTTGTCTCAGTACCTCCTATTGTTGGTATTGGTGACCCGGTAAGTTTAAGAAATTCTGTTAGGGAACTGTGCACTTTCTGTTGGTATTACACCTCTGTGTTAAGCTCCTATCTCATTACTCGTGCTATCTCTTTTATGTCTGCGTATTTCTGTACAGGTGCTTTATCATTATGGTAACCTTCTGAGAAGTAGGCTAAGTGGTGGAAAACTTCAATGGATATGTTACTTATCATCAACAAGTAAGCTTACGTTACATTAAGACTCCTATTGATGCCGCCGTCTTATGAATGGTTGTTTGTGTTGAGCTTGTGAATGTCATCTTAATGTGAATCCAGGTGTTTACGGAGATTGTGGTGGAGCATGGGTTGATGAGGAGTAAGCATTGTTTCTAAACCAAGTGGCTTTTGGCATGTTTATTGAAGTCGTAGAAGCTCAGCTCTATGTCACTGAAACAAAAATCGAAATGCTTCTAATGGCAGTTATCCGGCGAACCCTACAAGTGACTCCGCTAAAGCAAGATTGGCTGCAGAGGAAGGATGGCTGAGCATAGTGGATGATCTGGGAGTGTCAGTTCAAGTATTACGACTTGGAGGGATTTATGGACCAGGAAGAAGGTATGTGCCACAATTTCCTACCCCCGCATGTAGTTCCTCCTAAATTTCTGATTTTTTGCTGATTCTCTTGCAGTGCCGTGGACACTATAATCAAACAGGGGTCACTGACACAATCTCAGAGGTTGAGGGAAGGAAAGCATTACACGTCCAGAGTCCATGTTGCGGACATTTATCACGCAATTAAAGCCAGTATTGAGATTCCATCATCCAGGTATATGTCATTGTAAAAATGGATTCACTTTTTCGTGTGTTTCATCTTCTTGTCTAATTTTTTTTTTTTTTGTTATGAGATGTGTAAGTCATTACTTTTCACTTTTTTGAGTAGTCTTTTTTTCTTATTTGCTTTATCAAACAGCATTCTCTTGTATGATTTTTGAGTAGTCTTCTTTTCTTATTTGCTTTTCTTTATCAAACATCATTCTCTTGTATGATACTCTTGTTGTTATTCTCTTGCATGATATTCTTGTTGTTATCAATGTATTGAACACGGGTTTTTGTACTAGCTTGGTATATATATATGCACGATAATTTAAACGCACATAATGTTGAATTGATGATCATTGTTGGTTTTTGCAGGAGAATATACAATGTTGTCGACGATCTCCCAGCTCCTCGGGCTGAAGTATTTGCTTTTGCAAGGGATTTGGTGGAGAAAAGGTGGCCTGGGAAGTTTGAGCTTTACCCTTCTAACAATATTTCTGGTTATAACACTCCAAGGATCTCAAAAGCGACAAGCGGCAGAGGCGAGAAAAGGGTCCTAAATGATCGTATCAAGAAAGAATTAGAAGTGAAACTTCTCCATCCTTCATACAAGTCTGGACTGGAAGAGATCATCAACGTAATGGATTGCCCATCTTAGTGGCGGTAGGGTTAGGCAATTCAGGCTGCTTTTGTTAAACCTGAGCTAGAAACAAACCCAATTTATTAAGCTTTGCTGAGCCAGTTTACAACCCTGTACATCTATTAAAATTAGAACAGTTACCTTCAAATCATACGTCCTCAGTAAACTTTTTGCTGTGAGATGCCTTGAGCCCTCTGCTGAACGCTTTTTGAAAGATGAAACAGGATCCTTGTCTGCTTAGAATGAAACACAGGCAACCAAGATAGTGTGCTGCTACAGGAGAGACCATGACAATTGCTCGAGTATATCGTACATTCTGCATTATGGTCCTGTAGGAACGAATGCTTAAAAGTCCACAAAATCATTTTTTTCGCAAAATTCATGCTCGAGCTAAAAATCATCAAATTCTCATTTTGGTTACTCTATGCATCTGGTTCTGGACCTTCTGGTCATCCGTTAAGACTCCGCCACGAAAATTGTAGCACAGTCAGGTTTAAGCATATGGGAACCCCTTAACAAACCAGGTCTCTGAATAACAGTGTACCAAAAACAGCCAAAGGTTCTGGCCAGGGTCCACGAAATTGTTTATACTTCAAGGGTCCGCAATTGGCAATTGAGAAGCAAGAACTGAACTTGTAAATGGCGCCAATGAAATGAAATAAAACCCTTGTTCTCCCTCAATAGCCTAACTGAAGATGATGGAACTTCTCGTCCTCCCGCATGCACATATATCAAACCCTTAATTGACGTTCCCTTACAACAAAATTCACCAGAGACTAATTTCTTCTTCTCGTCTCTTCGTAAGTAATCCTTGTTCTTAAGTTTATACTCTTATTTGATTCAGTTCATATGTTTGAGCTTAATTTCAAGATCCCTATGTTGTTCGTTGCATTTTGAGTGATTAGGCTTTTTTTATTTATTTAATTTGTTTGCTAGGTAGACAGTAAATGTAACTAGAAAGACTTAGGGATAAATGGAATGCATAATATGAGAATTTCTTAGCATTAGGGTTTATAATAGCTCTTATCATTACTACCTGACTGAGTTGGTTGGGGGCATTGTAGTTCCAACAGCAATAGGTGACAAGCATATGAGAGTTAGGTTCAAAGGGGGTTCATGTTTAATACAAATGCAAACAATCAGTAAGATTCAGGTCTAAACCTCAATAAAGAGGAGAGAGGATGGCTTAGAAGATGTGCTATGGAATTGAATTCGAGAAAATATTTGTGGAATGAATATGTTCACAGGTCTAAACATTATGATTGTATATATTAGTATGAATCCATTGCTAAGCACCTAACTAACAATAAATTTCCTTTGGCACTGATGAAACTTGAAACTGAACTGAGTTAGATGTGATGTATACTTGTTGCTCCTGAATTTGTCATGGCAAAAGCTGATATTGTTGTTATAATAGTTAGTTGGTTCATCAATATGATGTATTTAGGATGCAAATTAGCGTGTGGTGGAACTGGCCTTCCACATTAAGAAGTAACAATAGATTAGCACATGAGTGTTTGCATTTCATGCTTCGCTAACATATATTCGTTTAATGATGATTATAGTTGTGACTAGCTTTTGAGACTGATTGTATTCTAACTATGGTTTCTAGCTGAGAATAGCTCAACTGGGTCTGCTGCTGCTGCTGAAGCTTCTGAACTTCAAGATCAGCCAACTGCGGGTAAGAAAAGAAAATCTCCTAGCACCGCATCTGAAGCATGGGCGCACTCCACACAACAGTTGCAGCTAGTTATAACTATGATGCTTGTAGGAAAGCTTTAATGGAAAGGGTTACTGAATATGGGATGCCTTTTGAAATGGTTGAAGGAGAAGAGTTTAAGGCAGTTTCCAAAGTCCTTGATCCTGGATTTGAGGTCCCATCTTGTATGACTATTTATCGTGATGTTTTGTCTCTGTATTTGTCTGAGAAGCAAAAATTGAAAGATTATTTTACAGCAAGTCGTCAGAGAGTGTGTCTCACAATTGATTCATGGATATCCATCCAAAAGCTTAATTATATGTGCATAACTGCTCACTATATTGATCAAAATTGGAAGTTGCACAAGAAAATCTTAAATTTCTGCCAGGTTGGGAGTCATGAAGGTGTAAACATTGGTAAAACTCTAGAGAAATGTCTGTTGGAGTGGGGAATTGATAAGGTGTTCACTGTGACTCTTGATAATACTAGTGCTAACGATATTGCTCTTAAATATCTGATGGATAGTGTGAACAGTTGGAACACTGCAATAATGAAAGCTGAATTCATGCAAGTAAGATGTGCTGCTCATGCACTCAGGCTTCTTGTAAAGGATGGTCTAAAAGTGTATCATCAGTCTATTACCAGAATCAGGGCAGTGGTGAGGTATGTATTGAGTTCTCCTTCTAGATTGGGAAAATTTAAGCAATGTGTGGAGAAAGAAAAGATTGCTTGCAAAAAGGGTTTAGTTTTGGATGATAAAACTAATTGGAATTCTACGTTATTGATGTTAGAGGCAGCTGAAAAGTTTGAAAAAGCTTTTGCAAGGTTAGAAAGGGAAGATTCTGAGTTTTATACAAAGTTTTGTTCTAGCACTTCTACTTCTACTGTTGATAGAGAAGCTTCCGCTCATGGCAAAAAAACTTCTAGTTCTGGCAAAGACATGTCTCCTTTAAGAGCTCCATGTGCTGAAGATTGGAGCTGTGCCAGAAATTTTGTGGAGTTCCTAGATGTAGTTCTTGATGGTACTGTTAAGTTTTCTGCACCTACGTATGTTACATCAGATTCCTTCTTGTCGAATCTTTGTGATATTCATGATTTGGGAATGGAGTTTAACGGTGAAGACCCATTTTTAAACAACAAGGCTAACAAAATGTTCAACAAGTATATAAAGTATTGGGGAAAATATGAAGACATGCATCCTTTCTTGTTTATTGCTGTACTGCTTGATCCAAGAGAAAAAGAAGTCGGATTAAAATTTTATCTTGGTGAACTGTGTGAAAAGGATGAGGATTTGTTAGTAAAGATTATGTGCAAGGTGAAAAGTAATCTTGGGAAACTCTACGAAGAGTATAAGTTACTCTATTCAGGTCCAGAGATTGTTGGTTGCGACACAGAACGTCAAGCTTATAGGAAACGGAGGAGAAAAATTAAAGAGGAAAGGTTTAATGTTGAGTACAAATCAGAGGTAGACAGGTATTTGGAAGAACCATGTGAGAGAACTCGTGCCAACTCTCAATTTGATTTATTGGGCTGGTGGAAGACCCGTTCTCCCTGGTATAGTATTATGTCCTGCATTGCAAGGGATATACTGGCTATACCTATGTCTTCTATTGCATCTGAATCAGCTTTATTTACTGAAAAGCGCATTCTTGATCCGTATCGAAGTTCTTTATCTCCAAGGACAGTTGAGGCCTTGATTTGCACGCAAAACTGGTTACATTCAACAACATATCTTGATCTTTCTAGCTTAGTGGATGATGTTGATGATATTGAAACAGGTAAGATATCTTTTTCATTCGTGTTTATAATTATAATTACTTGTTTTCTTTTCATCTGATTGTTCACGTTTACTTGTAGATATTCTAGGTCCGGTAACTAATCTTACCTATGAGGATGAGAAGAATTATAAAGGGGATTTGGAAGAGAGGATAAACTGAGACGAAAGATTGCACCTTTGGTTTCTTCTTCTAGTGATGTTAGAGTATGTGTTTGTTGCATTGATATTGTGGAACTTATTATTTGTATCAGATTTCAATGTGTGTTTTCAAAGTATCAGCTTTGTTGTATCTACTTGACACATTTATAAGTAAACAACAAGGTTTACAACCGCTGTGCAGTTGTTTATACATTGTATGTAGGGAGTCTATATTATTGGACCATCTCGGTCCACAAAGAGTTGCATATGTCCAGTCTGTAACCTCAATTATAAGCTTACCAGACACCTAAATGTTCACTGAATCAAAACTCTTGAAGTAGGTGGTATGATTTCGGCTCTACACCCACTCAAATGATTCGCTCGACACAAGGAATCCCTTCTTCCACGGATGTACGTCTGTATTCCAGACTCGACAACAAATGATATGCGAGGATAGTGGGACGAAATCTTTTCTTGTAATACAAAAATGAAAATAAACTCTTGGAGTGGGCACGGTGACTATGCATTTATACCTGCTCCAGTGATTCACTTGACAAACCATATAAAGAGCACGCCAATATAGACATTCAACTGCATTATTACACCAACTGATGCTTCAACAAAAAAAAAAAAAAATTACAACTGTGAGGCATTCAACTCGATCCCCATTGAAAAGACAAAGGCTAACGATAGAGCTGAAGACGATGAGGCTGAATAGCAATCCTCAGTTGATTATGCTACTATGTGCTTCTGTTGTGGTATCCTTTGCGGTGATCTCTTCCTCTGCAACATCAACGGAAGCTTACCCATCTGATACTTACAAAGCTTGGAGTAGTGATGGTGAGGCTGAAATCACTATGGAGCTAGTCCCACCAAGAAGGGAAGTTCATGGAGGAGGAAGAATTATTGATATCAGTCACACTTTTAGAAGTACTATGCCTAAGTGGGGATCATCTGAAGGATTAGGCCAGTTCTTGACAATACATGACGGTGACAGTATGAATAATGGTTCCAATGCTAACTTTTCTGAGATGAAGTTGCCTATACATACTGGAACCCATGTTGATGCGCCTGGACATGTTTTTGATCATTATTTTGATGCTGGTTTCGATGTTGATACACTTGATCTTGACGTCCTCAATGGTATACATCTCTCGCTCACTCCCTAGTTTCCTTTCATATTTGTTTAATAAATTACCGTTCACAAAATGTTTTTCTTACAAAAATCTTTAATTGAATATAGTTTCTTAATGGAATTAGATCAGCTAAAAATATTTTAAAAAAAATGCAAATTTGGTAAAGTGAAGAAGTGATTTACAAAAAAAAAAAAAAATTGACTTTTGCACCATGAACATAGAAACTAATATGCAGGTTCCATCCGAGAACACCTTATTACAGATAGAAAACCTCGCGTTTTTAGGGGCCACTCAAAAGGATTTAGGGACCAACAATAAAACAAAAAAGGTCACCCAAAGGAAAAATGTAGCCAGCCCTTATCTCGCGTAATTCGTAATGGCAAAATTACCCTTATAGATTTTGAGGATATGATAACATTTTTATCCTCCGATGGCAATCGGAAGCCAAAATATTACCCAGACTTCCGATTGTAGTCGGTGCAGTATTAGAATGATTTCTGTTTTATTTTTTCCATTTCTTTTTCATTTTTGAGTTGTTAGAGTTATAGAGAAGAAGGTTAAGGAAAAAAGGGAAAACCCATTTTATCACTACAAAAATGGATGGATATGAAGAAGAAGGTGAGAATCATGGCGAAGAACAAAATGTTGAGGGTTCACGACCGTTTAGAGAAGACGATTTGGGGTATATGTTGAATGATCCAAACTTTTGTGGAGAGGAAAACCTAGACGACCCTTTCATGGAAGAAAATGGAGAATCGCCTGATATTGAAGCTAACGATGCATGTAAAACACAGGTATTGTGTTAAGAAACTCAAATACTCGATTTGTATGCGTTTGTGTGCTTTTGTAAACAAGAAAAACCGATTATTGCATGCATTGAATGCCATGAACTACCCAGATTCGGTAGATAATTTCTCGAATAAACTTACGAATATAACACACTGAGTACCAAATATGTATATTCGGTAGTTCCAAGATAGTAGTTTACTGCCGAATATGAGAAAAAACCCCAAACTGGTTTTCCAAAAAAATCTACATTCGGTAGTTATGTAGAGTTATTTACCTCCGAATGGCCCCAAAAACGAATTCCTCAAAAAATTTCAAAACTCAGTATTCTTATCCTTTACAATCGTTAATAGTTTAACATTATTTGACTGCCGAATATAACAGTGGCCTCAAAATAAAATTTCCGAAAACTTTAAAATCAGATGTTTATCGATTAAAGTTATCTCCCGGTTATTTATATTCGGCTGTTTTACTATATATTTTAGATTCCGATTATATCATTTTTTGCACTCAGTAAACTGTGTACATTCATTTGCATAAATCGGGTGTTTTGGGTAACCGATAGGATTCCGAATATAGTATATTCGGCAGTTTGACTTATTTAATAACCTCCGATTATTGTATAATAATTTGTTGCTTTCATATGCAGGCCGTTGAAGAGTTTGTTGATGATTTCTATTTGAGGCCCGACACTTCCCTATACTATGCAAACGATTTGGTATACTCATTACTACTTTTCTTTTTTTTCAAAATTTATATGTTAAATGGTTATGCTTATTAGATTTGTTTTGTTTTATGCACGTTTAGACATTTGGAAGTAAGAAGGAGGCAAAGGAATGGCTTATGAACAAGGCAAAAGATAACATGTGTGTGGTAGTTCAAAATAATCATGTTAGTGACACTCGATTTGAAATGATTTGTGAGCGAGGTGGGACGCGAAAGAGTCACGAGGGAAAGAATAGTAAGTACGTACGGAAGACGAATATGAAATACCGAAGCAATACCAAGAAGATAGGATGCCCATTTAAGATTGTCTTCTATAAGCCCGATGGTATTAAATGTAAAGAGTATAAAATGTATAAAGTTGATAATGGTTGTCACAACCATGATGACCCGTAGGATTTAATTGGACATGTAATGGTTGCCAAGTTAAAACCACATCAAATGCAGACGGTGAGGTCTATGCGGATCCAAAAAGCGAGTGCGATCTTAAGTAAAATAAAGGCAGACGACCCCGACAACTTGTCTTCTTTGTCTACAATTAAGTCGGTCTTAGCTACGATCAAAAGGACTGAATGGGATGGTAGAACGGTCATGCAACAATCGGAGTGGTTAGCGGAGTTACACGGCTACACCTTGAGAAGGGAAGAAAAGGATGGTATAGTGGTTCGTATTTTCTTGGCACATCCCGAAATGATCCAATTGGATCAATGCTTTCATCAAATTTTGTTGATAGATGCTACTTATAAGACAAACAAGTATAACATGCCGTTGTTGAACATTGCTTGCCATACTTCGGACAAAAACACGTTTACGATTGCATGGGGTTTAATGGATCATGAGAACAATGTGAGTTTCATTTGGATGTTGGAGACGTTGAGGTCCATTTATAACGGTGATAATTTTCCAAGGGTTATTGTAACGGATAACGATCAAGCCTTAATGCATGCAATAGCGGTAGTGTTTCCGAAAGCCCAAAACTTGCAATGTACGTGGCACATTCAATGCAATCTCAAAACCAATTGCCATCATCATTTCCAAGCTAAAATTCTCAAGTAAGTCAACCCAATGTTGTCGAAGAAGTTGTTGAGCAAATGAACGCCTCGCAACAAACCCAACCAATGGAAATTCTTACTATAAAAGAGGACAAAGGTACTCTTCGTTGCCCTAGAGATCTTAATGGAAGACCAAATCGATCCACATATACAATATACAAAGAGTATTTGGAACAACTCCCTCCACTTATCATTCCATTTGTTTTGTCGACTGACGAGGTTGATGGGGATGGAAATTGTGGGTTTCACGTTGCTACGGAACAAATGGGTTACTTTAGAGAGGCGGATATCGAAGATGTCACCCAATGCCAATATTTAAGAAATAAGATGGAGGTAAAACTAGTGAAGGACAAGGTTTTTTATATGGAGATGATGAGGCGAGGAGATAGATACGACAAAGAACAAGAGTTCAAAGACTTAGTTGCGCGTGTGAAGTGCCGAAAGGGATTGAAGACAATCGGATCCAAGTATTGGATGACAATGCCTAAATTTGGATATCTCCTAGCGGACGTTTTGAATTGCGTGGTACATTTCTTTGTTCCTCCTATGTATGGACTTAGCATGACGTTTGCACCCACAAGAACGGCTTGCGACGAGTCGGATAAAGATAGAAGAATCGTAATGGCATTTGTGAATGAAATGCATTTTATCGGTTTAAGAGTAAAGAAAGATTGTCCATTACCTCCGTTGAGTAAGTGGCACGATTACTTCCCGATGAACCATTGCAAGGATTGGTGAAACAATATGAGTCCAACATGGTTGATTGGGATCGCGTTATGGACACAACTTTCCCGCTGAGTTACTCGAATTGATCCCCTCGGATGATGACGATGTTTGATCGTTTTTTTTTCGAACATGTAATTTGTACAAGTTTTTTGGATTTTTTGTGAAGGTATATGATTTAATCGGTCGCAAATTAAATCGTTAATGATACACGTTTGATTCCGATATTCTTTGATACATATTCCGAATATATAATCGGTAATGATACACGTTTTGATTCTGAATATTATAATCGGTAGAACTCTTAAATATCTATCTACCGATTTGGTGTATTTCGAGGCACGGCTATAATTTTTTTTGAAACTATGTAATCGGAACAACAGTATTATAACACTTCAATCCGATTAATCATATTCGGGAATTCCATATTTTATCAAACCGCCGATTAATATTAAAAATTTGAATTTACAGCACTCAAACATCACATGTTATTCTTTTTTCCCAGTCCGAGATGCAACAATCAACGCGGCTTCGAAATGTAGAAACGACTCTCCTCTCCACTTGGAATAAGCATCTTGTGCCGCAAACCTGTCGTCTCTGTGCCTAGCAAGAATACGGTTGTACTCGGTGCACAATTTTATAACATGGTGCACCCTTGAAGAAACATGGGATGGTTCATAATTGTGGCGTGGCTTCTTGTACTTACCAACAAAAGGACCCAATGAAACGTTAATCCAAAATATACGATCGTCCTGCTGTTCTTTGGGTAGATCTTTCACAATGTAATAATTTTTTATCCATTCGGTCTCTTCCTCAACTTGTTTTAATCTTTCTCTATGATGGAATTGTTCTTCACCTCGCTTCTTAGCCTTGATTTCCTCTTCCTCCTCCTTCGTTGCCACTAACGATGGTTTAATTTTTTTGGGTTGTTTGTTCCTTTTTTGTATTTCTTTTCCATTGCTGCAATTGATGTAGTTGTTCGCTTGCATCTTCGAAGTATGTTGTCGATTGATGATGGACTTGCCATTGAAAAGGTTTTTCATTCTGATTTTTTACTCAATAATAACTGAGAGGGGTTACCCTCCTTATATAGATTAGAGTTCCAACGGCTCTAATTTTTGAAAATATGGCCGTTGAGGTTTCTGAAAATATGGCCGTTGAGGTTTCGTATCAATGATGCACTACAATCGGTTGCTAACGATACACGTATTCCCTCCGAATAAGACATTCGGTAGCGAACTTAAATTTTTATCTACCGATTAGGTTGGTATTTCTAAAACGACTATATTATTCGGAGGATAATTTTTTTTGTAAAGTCCCGAATGTACGATGGCCCAAAAATCAGAATTTGGGAAAAACTGATACTTTTCAAATTTTGAACTTGAAATAATCGGAAGTTAACTTAGTTACCAAACTTCCGAATATGGGGTCTAACCTTCTATATTGGCCCTTGGAACCACCTAGAGCCATGGCATGGTTTGTTTTGAACTTGTAATATTCGGAGGATAATTTTTTTTGTAAAGTCCGAATGTACGATGGCCCAAAAATCAGAATTTGGGAAAAACTGATACTTTTCAAATTTTGAACTTGAAATAATCGGAAGTTAACTTAGTTACCAAAACTTCCGAATATGGGTGTCTAACCTTCTATATGGCCCTTGGAACCACCTAGAGCCATGGCATGGTTTTGAACTTGTAATATTCGGAGGATAATTTTTTTTGTAAAGTCCGAATGTACGATGGCCCAAAAATCAGAATTTGGAAAAACTGATACTTTTCAAATTTTGAACTTGAAATAATCGGAAGTTAACTTAGTTACCAAAACTTCCGAATATGGGTGTCTAACCTTCTATATTGGCCCTTGGAACCACCTAGAGCCATGGCATGGTTTGTTTTGAACTTGTAATATTCGGAGGATAATTTTTTTGTAAAGTTCCGAATGTACGATGGCCCAAAAATCAGAATTTGGGAAAAACTGATACTTTTCAAATTTTGAACTTGAAATAATCGGAAGTTAACTTAGTTACCAAAACTTCCGAATATGGGTGTCTAACCTTCTATATTGGCCCTTGGAACCACCTAGAGCCATGGCATGGTTTGTTTTGAACTTGTAATATTCGGAGGATAATTTTTTTTGTAAAGTCCGAATGTACGATGGCCCAAAAATCAGAATTTGGGAAAAACTGATACTTTTCAAATTTTGAACTTGAAATAATCGGAAGTTAACTTAGTTACCAAACTTCCGAATATGGGTGTCTAACCTTCTATATTGGCCCTTGGAACCACCTAGAGCCATGTGGTTTGTTTTGAACTTGTAATATTCGGAGGATAATTTTTTTTGTAAAGTCCCGAATGTACGATGGCCCAAAAATCAGAATTTGGGAAAAACTGATACTTTTCAAAATAATCGGAAGTTAACTTAGTTACCAAAACTTCCGAATATGTACACACAAATCATTGTCATTTGAACTTGTCTAACTTAGTTACCCAAACTTCCGAATGTACAACACAAATCATTGTCATTTATCTGCTCTTCTTTACTTTACGACCGTGACTACCTCCCAGTCCTGCACGACCACGGGTTTGAGCACCTTCAGTTGGAGCAGCTTCATTGGAGCGCTTCAGTTGGAGCATTCAGCGCTCGATGAAGCTCGAGTTCTTTTACCCGTCTTTGATACTGCCACCTTGGGCGATGCCTCTTCGTGACTTTCTCCCCAAACTGGGCAGCATAATCTTCGTTATCCATATTATCAACTAGATCTCTAGCCTCTTTGATCTTCTCAGCTGGCATGGGATCTCCGCTCTTCAGGCATGCAGTTAACATTTTGGAAACACGCTTGAACCTATTCACCTGTTTTTTATACGTAATGACATAACATCAAACGGTAATTACCTAAGATTTATAGGAATAATATAAAATGAACAAAAATATAAGAACACGCACCAGTCTATCATAACCAGCTGGTTTGTCTTTGATGATACAATTATAACTTGAACCCGCCGCAGTAGTGTTGGATTTGATTTCACGGATAACCAAAGGATGTGATACCTTGTTATACCAACTCATATAGTCTGGAGAATTTTCATCACCTCGGGTGGTTCGTCTACCAGTGTCGATAATGAAGTCATTCCTCTTATCCCAGTTATCAAGAACAGTAGGTGGGCCTGTGTGAACAATCGTGAGATTATCACCACTAGAAGAGCACAACTCCAACTCCAATTTGTAGTAATCCCCCATTTTCTCCACAGGTTGATGTTGTATATACCCGTGTTGTCGCATCACCCTAGAGGGGTTATACATCACATATCCTGTGGGGTGCCACAATGGTCCAAAATAAAGGGACAAGTCCGACCGAACATTTATATGCCCACTGGCTCGATCTTCCTTGTATGGATCAAAGCATACGTCCGAGGCCTTCAATTGGTCCAAAATCTCCCTCATGCGAATCAACTGCTGCTCTTTTGTCCTAGAACGGTTGTCTTCAAATATATACTTTGTTCCTCTAGGAGTACCTTTGCACCACCCCGGGTTCTCTCCGGCCAACTTCAGGATAGGGAAGTGGTCATAGATCCATGCCTATATACATAAGAAACCAAGTTTTAGTAAATAGATTGTGTATATTCGGTAGTAATTTCCAAACATTATTTCCGATTATAATAATCGGAAATAAAACTGAGTACCTATCCACCGAATACCAACATTCGGAAATAGATATGGATCATTTCCTACGAATATGCGTCATTTGGAGTTCAGTAACCTATAGTTTTTTGGCCTGTATATTCGGTTCTAATATCAAAAGAATATTTCCGATTATATATAATCGGAAATAAAATAAGTACCTAGCCACCGAATAACCATTCGGAAAAAGAGATGGATCATTTCCTACCGAATATGCGTCATTTGGAGTTCAGTAACCTATAGTTTTTCTGGCCTGTATATTCGGTTCTAATATCAAAAGAATATTTCCGATTATATATAATCGGAAAACAAATAAGTACCTAGCCACCGAATAACCAACATTCGGAAAAGAGATGGATCATTTCCTACCGAATATGCGTCATTTGGAGTTCAGTAACCTATAGTTTTTCTGGCCTGTATATTCGGTTCTAATATCAAAAGAATATTTCCGATATATATAATCGGAAAACAAATAAGTACCTAGCCACCGAATAACCAACATTCGGAAAAAGAGATGGATCATTTCCTACCGAATATGCGTCATTTGGAGTTATGATATGCATCATATGTATTGTCTACCGAATAACTATAGAGTGAGTTATAGAGTTAAAGAAAAAACCTGCAATAGAGCCACGTTCCCGGCAACTTGGCAGGTTCCTAGCCTCGAAGCCTTTCTCAACTCTTCCATCAAGAATGCTAGGCATGCCGTGCCCCAAGAATAGTCACCGACTTCATGGAGAGGATCCAAAAGTTGTATAAGGTTGGCGTCGATCCGGTTGCCAGAAGTATTGGGGAATATGACACATCCCAATACACAAAGGAGATATGCGGTGGCAGCGTGGTTCACTTGCTCATCAGTTAACGTTCCATTCTTTTCCTTCTCCAAGGTGCCTCGAACATATTCATCAAAGCTGTAATGTTGATCTGTCTTGTTCTGTAACTTGCATGCCTCCTAAACTCTGTTGTTGTTGTCTCTTCATCCCAACCTAAGCACTTTTTAGTTAGAGCATAAAGTTGTGCCCAACTTAACTGCTTTGTGTAGTTAAACTTCACAGCTGTGCCTTGGTCGGGAAGGTTAAGAATCTGCACAACATCATCCGGAGTAATCGTCATCTCCCCAAACGGCATATGGAAAGTATCGGTCTCAGGATACATTCTCTCCACGAACGCCGATATGGCCACACGATCATGTTCCAACAATGAATTCTCGGCGGCATTAGCTAACCCCGAGTTGGCAACAATTGACTTGAACCTTTCACATTCACCGGATAAAGGCCATGCAAGCATTTTTGTTGGTGCGGCGGTAGGTTTGAGTAGACGGTCCGATCTTGATGATCTATTAAAGTACATAAAAAATCCTTAATACAAATATACGATATACACATAGACAAGACATTAACAAAAATAGTAATTTTATTACCTCGTTTCGTATATTTCTCTGGCCCATGATCTTTGTATCCAAATAACAATCTTCCTCCATCCGCCGGTAGCCCAAGGATTGTGCCTGCTGGAATAACCCTTCTTCTTCAAGTGCTGAGGGACAAGATGTGATGCTTTCTTAGCAATATCCTTCTTTACACCATCTTTTCCTTTTTTGGCGTTTTGGGTACCACTTGGTTGTCCTTCTTCTACTCTTGGCACTGGATCAACTGGTTTCAATTTCATGGTGGGGTGTAACTTGTGGAGCAGTTGGTTCTGCACTTTGTTGAGCGGCTTGTTCAACACTTGGTTGCACCCCTTGTTCACTGCCTTGTTGTTCTACACTTTGTTCAGCACTTGGTTGCACTCCTTGTTGACTGCTTTGTTCTTGTAAGCTTTGTTGAGCACTTGAATTATCTTTGGCACTCCTTTCCCTCCTAGCACTAGTTGTCGCTTTCTTCCTCCTTTCTCGACTTTGTCTAAACAACAAAGAAAGGAACAATATTTACAAACTATACAATCGGAAGACAAAGTATGGAAATATAACCCGAATGTACACATTCGGACGTAAAAAGAAACATACTGTTTCCCGAATACAAAACAATCGAAAGCTAACTAAACATATTTACAACCGAATATGCATCAATTGGAGTTCAGAAGATCTAAATTTTTCATCCTACACAATCGGAAGCAAAAGTACAAAACTATAACCCGAATAAACAAATTCGGAAGTAAGAAGACACATATTTTTCCCGAATGAAAAACAATCGGAATATAACTAAACATGTTTACAACCGAATATTCATCAACTGGAGTTCAGAAACTCTAAAATTTTATCCTACATAATCGGAGGTATAAAACATTATATTGTCTTCCGAATAAATACTCGCCCCAAAATGGGATTTTTCCTATATCAGAAATTTTGAGATTTTTTCAATATATATATATATATATCGGTAGTGAGTGTACTTCCGAATACTGTGTGTCTACTTAAATATATTGGGGAGCCAAAAATTTCATTAAACTACCGATTATTACCAGTTTGTATCCAGGAAGATATGGCCAACAGTATTCGGCCGATAACCATCAAATATTTCTCCCGAATACTGTCGATGTTCTTGAGAAATGAAGAACACGACTACATTCGGAAGTAAATAAGCATGAATATCGCCCGAATCTGGATAAATAACCGAAAACCCTAGAAAATTTCTTTCTCGATTCGTCGAATTAAAGTGAAATAAACCCCAAAAATGATAGATTCTTACCTAATTGGGGCCATTTGAAGTTGAGGAAGTGTTTGACTATCGGAATCGCCACCACCGACTACATCGACGGGTACTTCTTCTTCGCGTTCTTCTTCATTTGTAGCAAGAATTTCTTTATTTCTTGCTAAAATCCCAATCTTTGGATCGATACCCCGAGCAACGTTTTTGGTTCTAGGTCCGTGGGTTTCATTTCCCTTATCCATTGTTTTATAAACGAATCGACGATGTTTTGATTTTACGATTCGCGGCGATGTTTCGGTTGAACACAAGAACGAGGGAAAAAAAAATTTTCTTCCACAATCGGAAGATAATATGAAACTGGAAGAAGAAGAGTTGAAATGAGTAGAATTTTTTTTGATTTGGTTTTTATACAGTTTTACCAGAAGGGCATTTATGTAACTTCAATATCATATAGGGTACCCCTTAACTAGAGTCTTTGGCTGGGTATAAATTGATGGCCCCTAAATCCTTTCGGGTGGCCCCTAAAAACGCGAGTATAGAAAAGAGTTAGTACAGTAAATATAAAATAATAGGTTTCAGACCACCCAATCCTCTTATTTTAAAGAGATATTATATGATAGATAATTTAATAATTTATTATTTTATAGATATACTAATAACATATATTTAAATTAATTTTATTATTATTAATAACATATTAATTTAAATAACAATTTCTAAATTTTTGAACTTGAACAATTGTGGTTTGATACAAAGTACCTAATATGTGCACCCATTGACTAATTTGATAGAAGTTTCTAGATAATAAACCATTGGGAGTCGTAGGTATTATACTAATCACAGACCCTAATAAAATACAAATAATATTTAACACATAATTTATGGTTCATTTTAACATATTATGATAATTATTTTTTATTTTTGTAATAGAATTATTATATTAATGTTTAATGAGAACTTTCGGAATGTGTTATATTATAATATTATTGAATTTATTATTTTAACACTAAGAGCCCGAGTCAGGACCAACAAATTTTATTATTTTACCAAAACTTATATCATCGAGTATTATATCAAAAAAAAGTTTTATTGTATGTCTAATGAACTTTTTTGCTCAAAGGATCATTTCTTAGGCTAGTTTTTCCTAGTTCTTTGGCATTAGCATGTCCATGGAACTTGATAGTGCTATGGTTTTTCTTTAATGTTTGGTTCTAACAGGTCCGGCATTATTAATGGATGTTCCAAGAAACAAGAATATAACTGGTAATTTCTACTAAAATCGTCTTTATTATATTCAAATATTAAACTTCAATTACAGCGATATGCTAGAATAAGCATGGTTCATTTAAACTGTCAATGTAAATCTAAATAACATTAAAAGTTGTGTGCATCAGCTGTCATTGCCATGGGTTTTCTAATAAAAGTTTCTCCACTCTTACAGGTGAAGTTATGAAATCCTTAAACATCCCTAAAGGAGTTAGTCGTGTTCTTTTCAGAACATTAAACACTGACAGACAATACATACTTTTCACATTACCATTTTCTTGTTCTTGGTATCGATTTTTTTTAAAGAGGCTTCATTTTGCCCGTTCCCGTATCTATCTGACATTGTTCCCTCATAATGTGTCCTTTTGATCACGAACTGTACTAGAATCGGTAAGATTGTTATAATCGAGTGTAAATGTCAATTAAAATCAATTTTGTTTTTCCGACTCAGGAAACTCATGTGGAAAAGTGAGTTCGATACAAGCTATGTAGGATTTATGAGAGATGGTGCAAAATGGCTAGTAGAAAACACTGATATCAAGCTAGTTGGTAAGCCGTTTCGTATCCACGATATTTTTTTTTCACAATCAAATTATACAAATATGTTGCTATGTTCCCTTGCACGTAATACCAATACACACTTCGTTAGTCAACATGCTATTTTCATTTGCATTTTCTACTTGCAAAACAATTGTGCTGATGGTTCAATAAATTTATTGTGAAATCTAAGAGTTGATTACTTATCTGTTGCTGCGTATGACGATCTAATTACTTCTCATCTTGTTTTCCTCGAAGGCAGGGTAAGAAAACTCTTTATGTTTCAGGTCTTGTTGCCATTATATCAAGTTCCCCTATTATGGAGTGTCTGCTTAATTACAATAAAACCTATATGTTTCTTTATATAATTCTGTATCTGGATGATTAACGAATGATTTGTCGTTGACGACAATATGGATCATTTTACCGCTTAGGAATTTTCAAGAAACATTGGTGTTGAACATGTTTAACAGTGGCCTCTTAAATACTTTCAGGAGATCATTCTTGTGGAAGGCCTAAAATTGGATGACGTTAAGGCAGGAATGTACAATGTGCACTGCTTGCTGCTAAGGTTATTTGGTGCCGAGGGATCACCAATACGATGCATTCTCATCAGATGATTGTCTCTGATGTTTTTGTGCAAGTTTATTGTAATCATTAATAATTCCGTTTTTACGGTTATGCACCTCTATAGTTATAATTGGTTTTGATATAGTAGTTTGAATCAGTACCTGGTTTTGATATAGTTGTAACGGTTATGCACCTCTCCGCTGTAACAATTTCAATTGTACTGCTGTATAACTAGAAAATAAGCTACTTGTCCAAAGGAACGCCTACGCCATAGTATAAAAATGATGAATTTGCATTGATTAAGATTTCCACTTCCACACGGCAAAATTTGTCGCGCAACTTAACATTGTCAAATTAAATGACTCTGCTTTATATGACCTTCGATCTATCTAGTGGCCTGACCGAAGTTTGCTTAGATACCAAATATGCTCAACCAACAAGACCTTTGGCCCAATAAAGATTTGGGGAACTGGACTTTGACAAGTCTAGCTTGTCCTCTACGTATCTCAACCGAAATTGGATTAGATAAACATAAATCATCTTCTTGATTGTATGATAACTACGAATTGCAGTTTTTTATGATAAGTACAGTAAAATCTCTAAAAAATAATAGGTTTCAGACCACCTAATCCTATTATTTTGAAGAGATTATATAATGAATAATTTAATAATTTATTATTTTACAGATATATTAATAACATATTAATTTAAAGAACAATTTCTAAATTTTTGAACTTGAAAAATTATGGTAAACCATTGGGAGTCGTAGGTATTATACTAAGCATAGACCCTAATAAAATACAAATAATATTTAACACATAATTTACGGCTCAATTTAACATATTATGAATTTTTTTTTTCTAATAGAATTATTATCTTAGTATATTATATTTGGGACCTATTAATGTTTAAGGGGAACTTTTGGAATGTATTATATTATAATATTATTGAATTTATTATTAACACTAAGAACCCGAGTCAGGACCATAAAATCTTATTATTTTAGCGAGACTATTATATTATCGATTATTATATTAAAACAGTTTTACTGTACGAATCCAAGCTTAATATATTTATTTTTTAATTATAAATAGAGATTGTATTCCAACACTAAGCTACATATTTTCTTCTTTTCTCCTTTTTCTTCTTTCTCTTATGATAATCTCGTGAAAGCTCTTTCTTTTACTCTGGTGTCATATCCCATGCTTGAGGGCACCCCTAATAGAGCAACCAGTGTAGTTAGTAATATATAACAGTATGGCTGGCACATGTGCCTTTGTGAAGCCCTAATTTGTATGAGACTGTTTTATCTTTCCTGGTAACCGAATAGAGTTTTGTGTTTTGTTCTCCTTTGCCTCTTTGAGGTTTTCATGATCATACTTGCATAGTAGAGCTTGTAAGTTGATATTTGATCTTCTTTGTAGTGTGGAGCACTACATCTGGCTCTTTCTTTTTGCCCCAATATTTTTTGTCGTCGACCAAGAGAGAAAATCCAAAAAATAAATAAATCATGAAGTCCAATCGCATGTTTCTGTTCGTGAATTATATTTTTTAGGTTTTATCCCCTTACTCGGCGCCAATAGATATTGGGAAAATTTTTATTACCAAATAAGCGATACTCAACCTTTTTACATCCACTTAGAAGCTAGGCTAACGTTCGATTGCTGTCTTTTCTCTTTCTTGATTATCACAACTTGTCAGGTATATACCCACGCCCATGGTTACGTATGACGATCTGATTCCTCCGTATCTTGATTTCCACAAAGGCAGTGTAAGAAACCTTTTTTTCTAAATTATATTAAAGGGGAATTTATATTTTAGTTCATGTTGGCCTTATATTGATACTGATTCCGATATGGATCACATTCTTAGTCCCACTCAACCATTTTATGCATCATTAGTGTTTCAACATATGTATAGTTTGCTCTTCAATACTTTCAAGAAATCATTCTTGTGGAAGGCCTAAAATTAGCTAGATAACGTTAAGGCATGGTTGTATAATGTGAACTGCATGTTGCAAAGGTTATTTGGTGCTGAGGGATCACCAATACAAATATAAGTTACATTATCATCAAATGATTTTCTCTGAAATTTGTGTGCGATTTTTTTTCCATCATAACTTCAGTCTTCGTGGTTGCATATACACCCCTGAAGTTGCAACTGGTTATGAAATAGATCGAATCAGGCCCTAGAAGCACCCCTTTGTGTTATAATAATATCAAATGAAATATACTATTATAAATAGCAAATATGTTATTTCTTCATGGGCAAGTTGGAAAACATATCAATACTTTATTTATCTGCTTTTTTAAGAGTTATTTTATTTTATTTTTATGGGAAGGATATAATGTACTAATTAAATAATCTATAATACAAAACAGAATGGGTTTTTGAGCTTGGATGGTCGGATAACATTTTGAGAGACAAACGTTGCGTCCGACCATCCCGGTCTCATCCCAACGAAAGACATCTGACGGTCGTCGTTTCTGTAACCCCTCTCATTATGAATCAAAATTAATTAATCTTTAATTATTACATAAACTCTTAACTTAAGATATTCAAAGAAACATTAAATGAAATCATAATATATCATACATGCATTAATTGGATTTAGTGGTGGCATGATGAATTTATTGGGAAATAGGATTTATTTGTTTATGTCTATTCATAACTCATAAGTGAGATATGCATACACACTATTACTTAGATGGTTTTGTGTTCGTTTTTGGATAATGTATATGAATAATTTTACAATGTATTTATAGACATTATTTTCGCTTAAAACAAAATAGAAAACTTTCTTGCAAAGGAACACGATTTAAAGTCCGTAAAAAAAGAAAAATTACACCAGTCAGATATCAAATTAAAGCAGTGCCGTTACGGCACGAGCTATCTCTAGAGATTTATTAGAACTCTCTGTTAACCTCATGTTGTATCTTTACATCACGACTTATTTCTAGTATAGCACAATAGATTTAAAAGCTCATTTTTATAGAAAACATTGGAACAACACTTGATGTTGAGACTCTTAGCTGAAGTTGGGATGACATATGCTAAAGATTCTTTAGACGAGCTTCTTTAGCAATGTAATCCGCAACAGAATTATACTTCATGTTTATATATTTTACCTGAGCTTATGGAAGTTTTTCCAGAATTAAGACTGTTTCTTTTTTGACATTTTCGGCATTCCAAGGTGAATCTTTGCATGTCATGTTGATTGTCTCTGCCAGTGTTTTGCTGTCAGTTACTATTGAAACGCTGGACAATATGTTTTCACTTAAACATGTAGAAGCTTTTAGCAAAGCTTTCGACTCTGCATGAAAGGTCGAAGAAGCCTACTCCGATCCTGCTGAAATGTGCGTAAAGGTTTCATTGTCCATAGAGTAAAGGATAAAGGCATATTCCGTGGAAGAGTTTTCTTTTTTTTTTTAAAGGCAACATAAATAAAAATTATACAAGTTAGACCGTTTCTCGCTTGGGAGTACTTTTTCTTTGAATCATCATTGCCTTTTGCATCTTTTCCTGAGGAGTGTGTTGCATGAATTTCTTGATTTCTTCTATAAGGTTATTCGGGTTAGGATCGATTTTGTCGAACACTGCTGCATATTATGCTTCCAAATCAACCAAGATATGACTATATAACTCTTGCAAAGGCCATAGCCGAATTAGATGTTATTTTGTTTCTTACTCCTGTGAGTTACACATTGACCATTTCGTATTTATTTCTGTACTATGCGCCCTGAGTCTTGAGTAAGTTGAAAGAGCTTTCTGAGATGATTTCCAGACAAATAATTCGATTTTCGGAATTGCTTGAATCTTCCATATATTTTGCCTAGGGAAATCACTATAGTTATAGTTTCCTTGATCACTTCTCAGTCGAACTCGCAAGCGTTGCTATCTCAAGCTTGTTTGTCAATTTTAGTTAATCAAAACTATAGTCTTGATTTCTAGTCTACTTATAGCTATGTCTCGGATTAGGATAAAATGTGTAGTTGAGCTTTAGACTTCACGACATTCATCGATTGAAGACGAAGATCTACTGAGGAGATCTTTGAGGAAATTCATCAACAAAAGGTATGTGGAGACTAAAACTTACCTATCACTCAGAATACTATTCTATTCTATCTTCTAATGAGACTAAGTCGTATATCTACATAGACTTTTATATTATACACATTTGATATTTCGAGCTGAGTTTATCTCGCGTATCTATTTATCGAAATATGTGTTGGAATATTTTTGGTTTAACTATGTTCATCATTATTCTTGACGAGTTTAGTTGGAAACAATTTATTTGTTGGAAACTAAATTGTAAGTCAAAAGATGATCATGTGGAAATTGTCTTGCAACATCTTACATGATTTGTGTGATACAATCATTTGATGTCGACTTGGTAAGTTTCGTATTGATCATTCGATCACTTAAAAATTACTTGAAGCTAATAGTTTGTGCAGACACTATTTTCGTCTTCTAAGGATGTTTCAATGATTGAAATGGGAGTTTAAAACAATTAACCATGTCTGGATACAAAATGGTGTGCATACCTAGTATGCGAACTGTATTGTTATGATTCGGGTTCGGGAACCGTTTTTGCATACCTAGTATGTGAACGGTTTTAACTGTCAAGTTTGGGAACCTTGTTTGCGTACCTAGTATGCGGACGGTACTACCTGAGTTGGGTCCGGGACTGCTGGTCGTGTACCTAGTATGCGAACGGCTCTACAAGGCCAAGGTCTGAAGCTGTTGTTTGCGTACCTGGTTTGCGAACACAGTGGTTAAGTTCTAAAATAGGTTAAGTATGATTCTCATACTCAACTAAAGCATTTATGAATTAAGGAATACAATCTTTCAAACTGTGGCTTAATGTTCATGAATTGATTCTTGTATAAGTTCTTTGTATAATTACGAATCATCTGATTTTGTTTCAAATTTTTCATATATATTTCTATGAGAGTGAGAATAATTGAACAACTCTATGTGGAACACAATTAGATTCATTTGATTATATTTCATGATTGATTGATCATCGTATTTTATCTAGAAGTGTTAGATGATTGTGGTTAAGACAAAAGTGTTCATATGGCTAACTTCGATTAACTATTATTGAGCCAACTCAATATACACGTTTAGGTACGGTTTCCTATATCTAAATGAAAGTATATTTCGTTTGTGTGTAACAAGATAAGACCATCTAACGGTGGAGATTGATTGCTTTATTTTTAAGTAGACTTAGCTTGAATCTTAAATCAGGTTTTCATCTAACGGTGAATATTGAATGCTCTATTACTAAGCTATCTTAGCTTTTATTGTAAGCAACCCTGATTTGAAAGACTATATAAGGGAGAACTCTAGCAACTGGAAAACCTAATCCCGACATTTTCCTGTGTCCTAGTTGCGTACTAGAGTCGATTCTCCTTTAACCTAGGTTTTTCCAAAACCATATTAGGTTAACGACTTAAAGACTGCATTTGGGATTCTTGAAGCCATATCCAACTATTTTCTCCGTAGTTGCGTATTCTGATCTTACTTGTTCTATCATATTGAGTATTATCTTCTCTAAGGTTTGCTCGAGATTTATCTCCGATTAGTAAGATATAAAAAGTAATCACAAAGTTCTTCGTCTCAGACTTTGTGGCTCCGCAATAACTTCTTCTCCTACCATATAGTTAAGTTATTGTGAGGTGATTGATATTTCTAGGCTGTTATTCGGGAGTATAAGATCAGACTGTTCACCATGATTTATCAAAACACAGAACAAAACCTTCATAGGTATTTCTGTGGGAGATAAATTTATCTAATATTTCAGAATAGACTTGAAAAAGCGGGGGTCTAACAACACCACCCAATATTTCGCTTAGCAATCTGTATGGACTAACTCTGATATACTTTCTAGAGAATCAACTAGACAGTCAGACTCAATCTAGATAAAAGTATCTCAAGGAATTAATATCTCTCTCTTGTTTTGATTTACTCAAGCTAATAGAAATCAACGAGTCTTTAATCAAACACAAGGAATAACTTAGATGGTACCAAAGACCAATATCCAAAGATCAATCAATTTAAATCAACAACCAAAGGTTGGATATTCTAATTGATGATCTATAACGCACAACCTGTATTATTTCAATTATAAAGATAAACAATATAATGTGAAAATAGAAATAACACAGACACCAGAATTTTGTTAACGAGGAAACCGCAAATGCAGAAAAACCCCGGGACCTAGTCCATATTGAACACACACTGTATTAAGCCGCTACAGACACTAGCCTACTCCAAGCTAACTTCGGGATGGAATGTAGTTAAACCTCTATCAATCTCCCACTGATCCAAGGTACAGTTATGCTCCTACGCCTCTGATCCCAGCAGGATATTGCGCACTTGATTCCCTTAGCTGATCTCACCAACAACTAAGAGTTCCTACGACCCAAAATCGCAGGCTTTGACAATAAACAAATCTGTCTCATACAGACAATTCTATCAAAGGATTAATCTGTCTCCCACAGATAAACCCTAAAGGTTTTGTTCCGTCTTTTGATAATTATCAAGGTGAACAAGAACCAATTGATAATATCGGGTTTGCAAACTGTATTCCTTAGTCTTTTTAAGTTTAAATTGATAAATCATCTTCAGATATATAACATTCTCAAGTTCGCAGACTAGGTTCGCGGACTTAAGTTACCGGGTAGAGTTTACAAACTCCAGCAGAAATTCTCGGGTTTGAGAACTTCGCCGGTTCGCGGACTTAGCTTCACGAAAGTAGTTTGTCAACTCCAGCAGAAATTCTCGGGTTTGAGAACTTCGGCAGTTCGCAGACTGAGTTCGCGGACTTGGCTCACGCCATTCTTCCGGTTCTCCTGATCAACAAATTTCGCAAACTTTGGTTCAAGGAATAGGACTTATACATCAATGTATTTCCAGAACAATTCTTATGTCCACCATTGGTTATGTAATCTAAACTCTCATTTCAATCATTGAAACATTCTTAGAGGACGCTATATAGTTGTTACACCATTTCTCGTCAAAGCAATTTTCAAGATGATTGAAACATATTATGACTTTCATCACATGGTAAAGATAAACTCGGTTAAAGCGAAAAGCTAACCAACACATATTTCGAGATATATATATGCGAGGTATACTCGGGTCGAAATACCAAATGTGTATAATCCAAGTTTATATATATAGCATACGACTTCTTGTCTCAAAGAGTAGGAGATAGAGTAGATAGACTTTTGAGTGACAGATAAGTTTAAGTCTTCACATACCTTTTTGTCGAGAAGTTCCACCGGTTCCTTGAGTAGTTCTTCTACTTGTATGATGAATCGACATGAAGTCCTTGAGCTCAACTACACTTTCTATCATAGTCCGAGACTTAGCTAACATTGACAAACATGCTTGAGATAGCAACGCATGCGAGTTCGATTGAGCAATGCTCTAACAGTTAGGACTCGAACCGGAACATGTTGGTTCCCGTACCTGGACTAGCAATACTGGTTCGGGAACTGTTCAGTCGTTTGCACATATAAAGAGAAACATTTCTCTTGTTTTCTTCTCCATCTTCTCTTGTTCGAGAACTCTGTGTAAAAGAAAACTCTAGAGTTCGCAAACTCTTAATCTCCAAAACCTCATCTCTCAACCGTTTTGAGTGTTCTTGGTACTGTTTGATTCACAACAAAAAACTACTCAATGGGTTAATCATTGTTTCTTCTTATCTTTCAGTTCCAGAGCTTCACCATTAATGGCAGTTCGTGTACCGTATAAGTTTTTATCATCACTTTAAGCTTTCCTTCAATTCTTAATGGCATAAAGGAAGAGACCAAGTCTTGGTGAGAGTTCAAGTGCTCAAAATCATGAAGATACTTATTTTGATCAAAGAATGCAAAATAGGTTCGTCAACAGGGAGGCTCTCGACCTTTATAAGGAATATATCAAAACCCCTATTATGGAGAGATATTATGATGTATCAAAACTCAAAGTAAAACATCTTCCTGAATTTTTCAAAAATCATGAATGGGGATGTGACAGTTCAAATATGTTTCTCGGGTTCAGTCCAATCCATTTTTAGTTGAAAATTGTTTGGTAGTGCTAAAGAAAATAAGTTAGAGTGATTTTGTGAGTATGAGTCTTCCCAAATCCAAAATAGGATCCTTAGAGAGGAAAATGGTTTCTCTAATCATAAATTGGATCTACAAGCAACTAGACACATGTCAGATAGAGATGGTGTCAATGGCATCTACCTATTTTCATCACTAATGATAAAAACAAGAAAACAAACAAAATTGAAAGATTTTTCTCCACTTGCTGATCCCCATTATTCTTATTTTCTCACTCTTTTCGTCTGCTACTTGTTCTTCTAAAAACCAAGAATTTAAGATGATTGAATATGAGTTAGGGAGAAGAAAAAAAAATAGCTATAAATTATATCAACTATTGAATCTCAAAAAAATTGGTTTTTCTTTTATCTTCCTCTTCTCTGGACTCTGAAAATGAAAAGAAAAGGAAAAGGGGTTTCATTCTCTCATCACAAAAATCTTGGAAAAGTAACTCGTTGAAGATGTCTAGCTTGGAGTGGTGTTTGAGTTTGTATTTTTGCAATGGTGTTTGAAAATGCTTATGACCATGAGGTAGTATGATTTCTACATATGTTGTGTTCCGTGCAATTTTGGAAAAAGTTGATGAAATGAGTTGTTACAAACAAAGGATATTGGAAATTAAATCATGTATATCAAATCAATTCATCAATTCGTTCTTATGATACTTTGGTTTGATATATATGGAAATTAGGGTTCTTGTTGGAAGATTGGGTTTTTTTGTTATTATTCATGCTCTTATACAAGTTGATGAAATGGGTGTTTCTCTAATCATGGTGATTTTTTATAGTAATGGTTTGATTGAAGCAATTTATCTAATTATCAATTATTGTTTGAAAATCCCGTATGTCCTGTGAACCCTAGAATACATAATTTTATTTTGCTTATATCTTAAATTATAGCCGTTGGAATAGGGTAAAATTTTAGTATGTTGTGTTGTATTAGGTCATAATACCACCATAAAAATTTGAGAACGATCAGACATGGGAAAGAACTAAAAGTCTTGAATATACCTTGACTATATTTCGCTGAGTTGCAGTTTTGGAAAGTCGACAAAATAAGTGAATTTCTCACTATCTGTATATCATATAAAGCTAAATTTTTAGTATGTTATTTATATCTTTGTATATAACTTACTGTATAATTTTCAAGAGGCTCCAATCATTTTAGGTACCTCAAATTATTAGAAAATCTTGACTGAATTTTGTGTATCGGCAGTAAAAGCAGTTAGGTTTTGAGGTGTATATAGTTTTAATGAACCGTTGAAATATTCTGATTTTTTAATATGTTGTTGTACCCTGAGTTACTAGGCTACTCTAAATTTTTTAATTCAATCGGGAAAGATTTCATACTGAAACACTAGAACTAACTGGGTCTGATTCTGGAATTCCATGAAAATGGTTATCTATCATTTGGTTTTGATATTGTCCATGAAACTGAAATGTTCTGAAATGACGCGACATATGGTTATTGTTAGAGCATATCTCGGTTAAACCCCCCAAGCGTTGGTATGTCAAGTTTGGTTGTCATATTTTAGTGAATCAAAACTCATGTTAAGAGTCGCTTGATTATGTACTAGAGTCAACTTCGTAGAGGTTAGCTTGAAAATATTAGGATAATGAGACTTTACAAGTATTGAGAAGACTTGAAGATGTGAAGAAGCAAGGATCTACAACGACAACATCATCCTTCCACTTGAGGTTTGTGATATTTGACTTGAACTGTTTCATTCCCTAATGTATCTTTCAAGTCGTGCATATTGAAAACAAAACTGCGAAGCATGATTGAACTCTAGATAGACATAATATTAAGGAATACAATACGAGTTTAACTCTTAACCATTAAACTTTGTAGATAAGACATCGACGTAATCTTTTAAATTCTATTGTGATTATGTATGGGTATGAGATGAGGATTTCATCCTAGGGAACAATGTTTTACATGTGTTCTAAGGAAGAAAATTCATGAACTTGGTTTGTGAATCGAAAAGGAAATCATCGGGTATTATTGGTATTCTTATTCATTGCATATCTTGTGAACAACCAATATGGGTGATTAGTATAACCGTTCATGACTTGTTTATGTTCTTAGTAAAACTATTCACAAAGGCCCGACTTATGTATTGGTATGACTTTTGTTAGTGAACCCGATCTTAAGTAATCACCTGAGATGGTATGATCGACTTTGTGATTTTATGTCTTACTAAATCTGGGTAAAGGGGAACCGATCCTAGTAAGAGTTGCAGTACATCACAAATGGGAATCGATCCTTGTCTGAGGTGCAACAAGTTTATAGCAGAAAGGGGAACCGATCCTATGGACATGTGCAACACGTTTTTATGCAAAGGGAACCGATCCTATGGACATGTGCAACACACATAAGTTATATACCATATATATGTGGGGGACCGATCCTAGTACCTAGTCAACCGAATTTTGGAAAGCTAGTGTGTCTATGCACAGTTTTCACATGGAGGTAGAACCGAAACTTGTTTTGGTAGAACCGTTACACCCATGTTTTGTGATTGAATGTTCTTTGATCAATCACATAGTTCTTGAAAGTCAGATGAACCAATTCTAAACTTGTTTAGAAGTGTGGCAAATCGGTTTCAAGGTTGTAAGTATGAAAGAGGACTTACAAAGTAAGGATTTCGACATACTTTGAACACGTGCTGTGAATGTTAATCTTTAATTGTTCAAAGTTATTCCTTAATAGCTAAGGGAATAGAATCCCAGGATCGAAACATAAATAAGTTGAGAATCTTTTAATTAAGGTTATTAATTTCATTTTTAGGAAAATAAGAATTAGTAACGTGCATTTACTAATTAGAGATTTTCCAAGAGATTTCGATCATTATTTTTGGACAGAGCATTTCCAGGAATTATGGAAACCGAATTTGTTCCTTAATGAATATCTTGAGAATATTTTCGGTTTTGGGAATTCCTTAGTGTCCAAACTTCCTAGTCTATAAATATTGAAGTTTGCATTTCTAGCAAACTAATCATGTGTAACAGCAAACTACCTCTTGTTGTGCTGCTACTGGTGAAGCCGCCTATTCGGAGAGGAGAGTAACCTAATTAGGCGAAATCTCTTACGGCCACTCGTTTTAAAGTCTTCTTTGGGATTGAGAAGCTCTATTAGTACCGTTGGTGGGAAACTAGATAATTGTGGTTTATCTTTTGTTTTCGATTTATTTGACTGACTAACGGTGGTTGAACTTTGATTGCACCTAGTTTTTTTATGCTTGAGGATCTTCTCTTCTGATATAAGATTCACTCAAACTAGTTCAGAGTTTCGACAGGGATCTTTAGACTGTTTGTAGTTCTAAAGACGATCTTGTGATAATCCATTGTTAACAGACTCCATTCTGTACGTGATTGATCACAAGAGATTCAAGTGATTGTGTGTAGGTGTTTATTGAAGATCTAAGAAGATTTGAAGATAAAGAAGAGTTTGAAGATTTCTGATTTAGGGTTCATAATCTTTGGTGTACACAATACTTGTTTCGGTAAAAAAGAGGATCCAACTATAATCGATTTTATCCTTGTGATAGAATTGGATTGATTAGTTGAGTAGATCGGCCTCAACACAGTTCTTTGGATTAAGAGTGTTGTTGGAAAAATCTTAACGATTACTTCGGTAATTGAACATGAGATAGATCTAAGGACCTGAAGAAGGAGTTTATGTTAAGATAAACAGAAGAGCCTTTGTCCGACTCATATCACTTGGTTGAAGAGAGTTGATACCAAACAGATTTGTTGTTCCTTTACTGTTTGGAATACGAACCAAAGGAATTGTTCCAAGTATGTGACTTATTCATAAGTTGGAGGCGTGGGAATACAGACGATGAAAAAGCAGGGGTATAACAACCACACCCAATATTTCGCTTAGCAATCTGTATGGACTAACTCCAATATACTTTCAAGAGAATTAACTAGATTCAATCTCTCTATTTCTCGATTCAATACTTACTCAAGCAAATATAAATCTGCAAGTCTAATTGAATACAAGAGAAATCACTTGAACGGTACCAAAGACCAATTTTCAAGTATCAATCAATGTAAATCAACAACCAAAGGTTGGATATTCTAATTGATTGATTCAAACGCACTACCTGTGATATATCAATTATATACCAAAATATAATGCGGAAAAGAAATAACACGGACACCAGAAGTTTTGTTAACGAGGAAATCGCAAATGTAGAAAAACCCCGGGACCTAGTCCAGATTGAACACACATTGTATTAAGCCGCTACAAACACTAGCCTACTACAAACTAACTTCGGTCTGGACTGTAGTTTAACCCCAATCAATCTCACATTGATCCAAGGTACAGTTATGCTCCTACGTCTCTGGTCCCAGCAGGATGCTACTTACTTGATTCCCTTAGCTGATCTCACCCACAACTAAGAGTTTCTACGACCCAAAGTCGAAGACTTTAATAAACAAATCTGTATCACACAGAAAAGTCTACGGTAACAGATAAATCTGTCTACCACAGAAATACCTACGAGTTTTGTTCCGTATTTTGATAAATCAAGGTGAACATGAACCAATTGATAAACCAGCCTTATATTCCCGAAGAACAACTCAGTATTATCAATCACCTCACAATAATCTTAATCGACGCGGCGAAAGAAGATATTGTGGAATCACAAACGATGAGACGAAGATGTTTGTGATTACTTTTATATCTTTCCTATCGGAGATATCAATCTCAAGACAATCGTTACGACTCTACTCAATACGATAGAATCAGCAAGATCGGATGACACTACTACAACAAAGTAGTATCGGTCTGGCTTTACAATCCCAATGAAGTCTTCAAGTCGTTAACCTACAGGGTCTTGGTAGAAACCTAAGGTTAAAGGAGAATCGACTCTAGCTTATACAACTAGTATCATACAGGAGGTATGGGGATTAGGTTTCCCAGTTTCTAGAGTTCTCCCTTATATAGTCTTTCAAATCAGGGTTTGCAATCAATGTTGTCTTAGTAACAAAGCATTCAATATTCACCGTTAGATTAAAACCTGATTATATTCAAGATAATATCTCTCAACCGTTAGATCGAAAACTTAGCTTGTTACACACAAATGAAATGCACGTTTTAGGTTTGTGTAACCGTACCCAAACATGTACATTTGTTGGTTCAACAGTAGTTAACCAAATGGTTAGCCATATGAGCACTTTCATATCAACCATGTTCTTCTTTACCATAACTAGTTCAAATGACTCAAATGAACTAGTTAGAGAGTTGTTTAATTGCTTATATCTTATAGAAGTATACAAGACACAATCGAAGAAAAAATGATTTGATTCACTCGAATCGATTCACGAACTTTATAGTGATCGGTTGTCAATCGACAAATATAATTTCACTTCCTTACTCAACTACAATAATGTAGAAAGTGGTAGGAAAGAGTTCTTATCCACAGGGAGGCCTTTGTTGTTATGCAATTTTCGGTTTCTAAGATAACCAATGGGGGTTTTTGTTTTAGCAAATCAAATAAAATAAAGTAAAGCAAAGTAAATAGTTGAAATAATCAATAAGGAAAAGATATTGGTCATGGGATAGTATCATTCGCAAGCATGTATTTTTCATCATTAAATAGAATTGATAATTTAATCTCTTATTTATTAAAAGTCCTAGAATACCTTGATCGCAAGAGTATCCTGCTAATTCCCTATTTTCATCACAACCACATTAAAAGATGCATATGTGAATTCTTCCTAGAAAGCAACCCAAAGTGTAAAAGCACAATTAAGTTCAACTCCCTAAAAGCTTTAAGATTTATGGAATAAGACTAATCAAAGCAAACAAACGTGTAAGAGCACTAATTTGTTTTAACCAAGGTTATGATTCATATGTGACTAGTAGGATCTATCACTACAAGCACTAACCACAATTATGCTACTTAAAATCAGGGACAAACAACTTTTACGTATTGAAAATCCTAATATAGCTCTAGAGATGAAAGCAAATTGGATTGATTCCGGACTCAACTAATCAAGCAATCAAATCCTAAAACACTATAAACCATGAATCATAAACAATAAGTTGAGACAAAACTAATCCACAGAATCAAATAACATGCATTGAGAAATCAACTTTTATCCCATAACCAACAAGTGTATTTAGTTACTCATAATAATGGAGTTCCTCATCGTCATGATCAATAAAATAATAAAGAAGATGAAAGCAAAGCAGACCCTAGAAGTAGTTTTCTCCAAAGCTCCAAAAAGAATAATAAAACTGATAATCCCAAAAGTTGTAGAAGTCTTCCTTTTATATCCCTTTGCTTCCCAAAATTAGTCAAAATTTCAAAACCCAATAGATGAAAATCCGCGTGGCCCAAAAGTCATAAAAACCCGTGTAGAAACTCTGCCGAAAAGTCGCCGAAAGTTAGCCGGAGAGTCGCCGAAAAAGTGCTCAGGTGACCGGCAAAGTCCGCCCGATCACCAGTCAACGGCCTGAATCGGTCGGGTCAACGAGTCGACTCGGGAAGTCAATCCGAATCAGAGACTCAACTCAGTGATGTCAGATGCTGAGCCTAGTCAGACCTGAGTAAGAAGCTAACTCAGCTGACTTGGTTCAGGCTACAGTTGCATGCCACTTTGCACAGGCCAGAGCTGTGCTGCACAATGATTGTGCATCACTGCTTCACTTCCATTTCTACCTGCAATTCAGTTCAGGCCATAATACACAGCAACACACTTGAGCCAGTCTCAATCTCGAGCTGCACTTACTCAAATCAACCTGCACTTCTGCAACACAGCCAAGCTGCCAGCCTTCCCTTCTGCTCATAAATTCAACACACATTCCATTTCCAGCTCATCTTACCAACTCATACTTGCAGTCTTCCATGGCATCACTGCAACTTCATACCTTCTCGGCTCAACCACACTGTCACAACAACTCAAGCTCACTTGCAATCAGTTCCGCTTGACTGCAATCTCTGCCATTCCTCATTAGCTTTCAGCCGTGACTGCACCAGCAGGACCATCTGCATCTCTCTGTACAACTTCATGAATCACAACCACTGCCTTCACTACCATTTCTGTCTCTTTGTTGACTGCAATTGCTACAGGTCCTACCGACAACTGCATCTCCAATTCTAAATCATGCCCTGCCTGTATCAACATTGAGTCGAGACATTGCAGAAGCAAAACTCTGCTCGTCCAATTTCTTTCTTTCTCTGTTTCCTGCACTATGAACCCTTGGTACTCAACTGCATAACCCAAAGGACCCAAATACTCTTCATTCATCCATTTAACTGCTGCAACATCTAATTCAGGCTAAACCCATCCTTCTCATCACATCAAACATTCATAACCTCCACCAATTATTCTTCATCTCAGCTCAAATGAGCTTTCAATCTTCATTCCTTGTCATAAACCCATTCTAACTCATATTAGAACCAGACCAACTCCAGCAGCAACACCATCAGATTCACTCCCTTGATTTCTTCATTTCAAGCACAATTCACCAGCATTGGCAGCAACACATAGCCTGAACCTTCTCCTTGCACATCTACAAGACCACCTGCACTTCAACATCTCAAACTCGCAAGAATCCATCACCTGCTCCATCTCTATCTCTTTGTTGACTGCAGTAAGTTAACAAGACCCCTTCGAAAACATCCACCATTATCAACACTACCAAATCTGCAATCTCAGTGCCACCACCAACACCATCATAGCCGTAACAGATCAAACCTTCTTCTTCTTTGAACATCACAGACCCATGACAATCAACATCACTTCATCCTGCCAATCCAGCTCATACCCATTCTAATTCAGCTGCGAATCCCAGAAATCCTCAGTATCATCAGTAACAACATCCTCAAACCACCACCTGCAATTTCAGCTTCTCCGGTTCAAACTCTAACCCCTCTGAAATCTCACTCAAACCCATTTTATCTCAATCGAATTGCAGCAACACACCCATCAACTCCATCGATCTCAGAAACATGTCATTCTCTTAATCTCCACAAACCCCAATCTCTGAAATCCGTCAAAATCATCACCAGATTCTTCAATCGATTTTACTGAAATGCAAACCCTAACTTCTTCTCGATCTCTGTCATCAACTGAGCGACAACAACTCAGTTTCTTCCTCAATTGCTTGTATTTCATCATCAGTTCCATCTTCTGATTCTTAAACTCTCTATTCAGCAACAACATCTTCTCAATCTCAAAAATCTAGCTTCACCCTTTAATCTTTACCGGTAGCAGAACCATCTCTGGTTTTACTCGACACAGAACCTCTCCTCTCAATTATGATGCCGCCATTGTTCAGACCAATATGGAAAAATAACAACAGATGAAGAGAAATGAATTTTCTCTGATTTTTAGGTTTGGTGTAGGAAATGAGGTTGTATATAACCACCCAGGTAAAGTAGATAAGGGATACCCAGTGACCAACTCAAACATGGCTTTTCGGTTCCAGAGAACCGACGGCTTAATTCCTTTCTCAACTCCACTGTCAGTTTTGAGGAACTGGCAGTTCATTCTTCACCTCCTTCTCGCGCACCTTAGTCCGCTCCAAGTATAACTCGCCAGTGAATTGACATTGTTTCCTTTACGCTCCAAATGGACGTTTTCTCCTTGTTTTTCACAAAACAACTCCAAAATACCTAATAACTCAAATTCAAAATAAGATACATAATTTACAAGAAAAAATAGCAAAGAAAGCATAAATACTAGATATAAAATTAGGTGTTTTAGACACCTATCATATAGCCACGGTTTACAACTTGCATTCCTTAGTTAATATAAGTATAAGTTCACGAATAATCATTTTTCGAAATAACCAACCTAAGTACGCGGACTGAGTTCGCGGACTTAAGTACCCGAAATAATTTTGTAAAAATTTACAAACTCCAGCAGATTTTCTCGGGAATAGAACCTCCGAAAGTTCGCGGACTGGGTTCGCGGACTCTTTTTCCGGTTTTCCTGATCAACAAAGTATGCATACTTTGGTTCAAAGAATAAAGACTTATACATGTATGTGTTGCCATACAATGCTTATATCCAACAATGGTTATATAACCTAAACTCTCCTTTCAATCATTGAAACATTCTTAGAAGATGTTATATAGTTGTTATTCACAAACCATTTTTCGTCAAAGCCATTTTCAAGTGATTGAAATATAATATGACTTTCGTCACTAGGTAAAGATGAACTTGGCAAAAGCAAAAGCTTACCAACACATATTTCGAGAAATAGATAAGCGAGATAAACTCGGCTCGAAACAGCAAATGTGTATAATCAAAGTCTATATAGCAAAACGACTTTTGTCTCAAGATAGGAGATAAAGTAGATAGACTTTTGAGTGATAGATAAGTTCAAGTCTCCACATACCTTTTAGTCGATGAAGTTCCACAAGTTCGTTGAGTAGTTCTTCGTCTTATATGATGATCGCCATGGAGTTCTTGAGCTCAACTACACTTTCTATCCTAGCCCGAGACTTAGCTATAATAGACTAGAAATCAAGACTTATAGTTTTGATCACTAACATTGACAAACATGCTTGAGATAGCAACGCGTGCGAGTTCGACCGAGCAGTGCTCTAACAATCTCCCCCCTTGTCAATTTTAATGACAAAATTATCAATACATATGGAATACAAAAATAGATAAATAAACTTCTTGTAGCTCCTATTCCACATACCTAATATTCAACATTACTCGAAATCTTCGTCACTTCCAAGTACTCCAATGATTCCAAAGGTTGTAAGTTTAGCATCATCGTTGTTGGAAATTCGTAGCTATAACAATGAGAAAACAAGAATTCTCAATCATTGTTATACAGTGTCATAGTATTATTATACAACATCAAAGTTCAATTATATTACAATTTCGACAACAATACTATGGTGATATGTATCACTCCCCCTTAGTTAATACTCCATCTCACATGGAAACCACTCCCCCTTATATAATGATCCGAAAACCATATGTATTTGTAGTGCGAACTACACATTAATTCTCCCCATTTTTGTCAATAAAATTGGCAAAGGTACGAAAACGGGATCCTAATGAAAATTTCCATAGAGACATTTCATGACCAAAAGTAAGCACATATCAACTTATTTAGATGCAATCATAAAGCCGAAGATAAATGCTTTCATCAAGGAGTTTATAAAGATACAAGATAACTCCTATAATATTCCACCGTCGCACTCCCCACAAAGATTTGGCAATTAAGCACAAGTTCAATTAAGAACTCTCCCCCATAAAATGTCATTCCCTAAAGAACAACAAGAGCGACCTTAATTTCAAGATAAAAGAAGGATTTCTTTGGACACAACACACTAGGAAACCTGATTTTTCCAAAACCATATTAGGTTAACTACTTGAAGACTTCATTTGGGATTCGTGAAGCCAGATCCAACTATTTTCTCTGTAGTTGCGTATTCTGATCTTACTTGTTCTATCATATTGAGTATTATCTTCTCTAAGATTTTTTCAAGATTTATCTCCGATAGGTAAGATGTAAAAAGTAATCACAAAGTTTTTCGTCTCAGACTTTGTGGTTCCGCAATAACTTCTTCTACTACCATATAATTAAATTATTGTGAGGCGATTAATATTTCTAGGATGCTTTTCGGAAGTATAAGGTCGGATTATCAATTGGTTGATGTTCACCTTGATTTATCAAAAGACGGAACAAAACTTCATAGGTACTTCTGTGGGAGACAAATTTATCTATCAGAATAGACTTATCTGTGTGAGACAGATTTGTTTATATGTCTCCGACTTTGGGTTGTAGCGACTCTTAGTTGTGGGTGAGATCAGCTAAGGGAATCAAGTGCGCAGAATCCGACCTGGTTCTAGAGGCGTAAGGAATGCGACTGTACCTTAATCGATGTGAGACTTGGTTAGGGCTCAACTACATTCCAGTCCAAAGTTAACTTGTAGTAGGCTAATGTATGTAACGACTTAATATAGTGTGGTGTTCAATCTGGACCTGGTCCCTGGGTTTTTCTGCATTTGCGGTTTCCTCGCTAACAAAATTTATGATGTATGTGTTATTTCTTTCCGCATTATATTTGTTTATATAATTGAAATATCACAGGTTGCGCGTAGTTCAATCAGCTCATAAATCCGACCTTGTTTGTTGGATATAACTTAATTAAAACTTGGCATTGGTCTTTGGTACCGTCCAAGTTATTTCTCATACCAATCAGGCTCACGGATTTCTATCTGTTTGATTTGCTGATTGCATTGAAATAGAGATAAAGCTCTTTGATATATCTCTTGATTGAGCTCGCTTTTAAGTTGGTGCTCTCGGAATTATATTGGAGTTTAGTCCATACAGATTGTCGAACGAATTATTGGGTGTGGTTGTTATACCCTAGTTTTTCATGTGTTGCAATCTATTTTATGTTGTTCTTGGATTTTTGGAGATATGGCTAGTATTTTTGCTTTAATATCTGGAGTGAAGTAATCATCTAGTTTTTCTTGGTCCCAGCTATCTTTAGGAGATATCATCTCATTAACCCTTTGTGGAGCAGGCTTTTCAATATTCATGGGTTTTGGAATTATATCTAAATTAGGAATTTCCCAAATTTTTGTGGATGCTCCATCTTTGACTTTCCAGAAAAAATTACCTTTACTAAGATTTAACCTTTTTTGTATACTATTCCAGATCCACGATAATTTAAAAGACCTATAAAATTCCAGTGGATGAGAGTTTTAGAAATATTTAGCTTTAAGTAGTTAAACCCAAAATTGGTCTTGATCTGTGATTAGCCGGTTAACTAGTTTTGTAAGGAGAGCTATATTAAATTGACGAGGGTTCTTAATTCCTAGACCTCCTTGAGAAACATGCTTGGAAATGCTGACCCAGGATTTTATATATCCTCCTACACTCTTTGGCTTATCTTTATTCCACTAGAACTTTCTTTGGATTCTGTCCAGTTGATCTAGAGTTTCTTTAGGAAGGGCTAGTACTTACATCTGGTATGTTGGATAGCCTTGAAGGATGGATTTACTAGCATCGTTCTGCCCGACTTGGGAAAGCAATTTTAATTTCCAACCTTGAAAGGTAGCATAATATTTTTGGAGAAGTGGTTCGAAATTTTCTTTCCTATTTTTATCAAAGAAAAGAGGAGTTCCAAGATATCTATCATTTTGTCATTAAAGGGACTTTTAGGATGCTTGCAATGATTTTCTCATTTTTCGGGTGAATTCTAGGACTAAAGTAGATTACCGATTTTTGAATATTGACCATTTGTCCCGTAATATCACCAAATCTTGATAGGATATCCAGTAGGTTCTTTGCTTCCCCTACATCAGCTTTTGTGAATAAAAAATAGTCATCTACGAAAAAGATATTGGAGATATTCAGAGCGTGTTTATTTATTTTAAGTTCCGAAATTCTCTTTTCAATTACTGCCTTTTCTAGGAGCCTAGAAATAATCTTCGTGCATATTAAGAAAAGATATGGAGAAAGCGATTCAACTTGTCTTAAGCCGTTTGAAGTGGAGAATTTCGGAACCGCATAACCATTTTTTTTAGCTCTTACTACATAATATTTATAATGAAATTTCTTCAATAATCTTTATCACCAGATGACGAGGCATACGAAATCAACCTTGAAAATTTTGATCAGGGTACACACAATTGAGAAGAAAATAATCGTGCATCAGCTTCTGATGGTAAAATTCTCTCCCTCGATACTTATACCTTCTTGAGAATACTTCTTGTGGCTCTGGAACTGTAGGTATTTGGCACGTATGTACAAGCATCAAAGTGTCGATTAGTTTATTATCTTCAGCTTCCTCATCATCAAGTTCTTGCAACCTCTTTCGATGCATTTCTTGTTGTAATCTAAACTGATTTATAATAACATTTCTCTCTTCATTGGACCTCCCCATTGATGATTATGAAATTTAAAATGAGAATAAAGATAGAGAAATTGGTAAAATATAGGTAGAAGTATGTGTGAGTAACTTGGAGAAATACAAGGGCGTATATATAAGAACTAGTAGGGGAAATAGCCATTGTAAAATATCTACTGGTCGATAATCTTAATATCGCCAGCGATACTATTTTATATCGAGCGATGAGATGTATGACGTCAGCGATACTCATAATATCGCTAGCGTTGTTGTTAATAACGCTCGCTAGAAACTCGGTCGCTCGGTGATTTTCCCATAGTGGCGCAATTGGTTTGCCATGCCACCTAGTATGTCAAACACCTTTTTTTTTGGCATGTGCATAGGGATAGGCCTTAGCGGAGTGCGGACAAATTTGGACCGGTAGAACTACAATTTGCATAGAGTTGGCAGCCAGGGAATGCCTATGTGTCAAAACACGTGTTCTCTAGTCCTGCTTCCCTAGCAAAAGACGTTTAGGTTAACAACCCAGACAACTTCGTCTGAAAAGCCTTGCTAGCAAAAAAGCAGCAGGAGCAGACTACCAGAGGTAAAACCAAACTGAAAGGAATCAAAAAAAGGTTTCAGAAAGGGGGAAGAAGAAAAACACAGAAGAGTGAACGAGCGAGAGAGAGAGAGGGGAGAAGAAGAAACAAATCAAAGCAAAGATGGAGGGAATGTCATATCAAAGATTTCCAAAGATAAAGATAAGAGAAATGAAAGATGAATACCTGAAATTTGAGTTAAGAGAAACTGATGTAAGTGTGGCAAATGCACTTCGTCGTATTATGATAGCTGAAGTACCAACAATAGCTATTGAACTTGTTGAAATCGAAGTTAATTCAACTGTTCTGAACGATGAGTTTTTAGCACATCGACTCGGTCTTATTCCACTTACTAGCGATAAAGCTATGGGTATGAGATTCTCCCGTGATTGTGATGCATGTGATGGTGATGGTCAGTGCGAATATTGTTCTGTTGAGTTTCATTTATCTGTTCGTTGTGACCAAGATCAGACTCTTGATGTTACTAGTGCTGATCTTCTTACTGCTGATCCTAATGTTATTCCTGTTGATGTTGCTAATGCTGCTCGTTCTACAAGCTTTGATTCTGCTGAAAACAAGTACTCTTCTCAAACCCCTCTTCGTTTAGGTTTTTTTTTTATGAGTATATGTAATTAGGGTTTTGAAAACGTTTATAATTTGGGCATTAGGGTTTTAGAAATGTTCACAAATTAGGGTTTAGGGGAATTGAAACTGTTGTTTTGAAGCCTAACTGGTTATTATATTTTCCCAGTTTGGGGGGTTTGAGTGTTTATTTAGGTACTCCAGTTTGTGTTAATTTGCTCTATGAATGTTTGTAATTTGGGGGTTTTAATTTGTTTCCAGGGGAATTATAATTGTGAAGCTGCGTCGTGGGCAGGAATTGAGATTGAGAGCTATAGCTAGAAAAGGGATCGGGAAAGATCATGCCAAATGGTCACCCACGGCTACTGTTACATTCATGTATGAACCAGACATCCACATCAATGAGGACATGATGGCAACCTTGACTCTTGAAGAGAAACAAAGTTGGGTTGAAAGTAGCCCTACCAAAGTTTTTGATATTGATCCTAATACCCAACAGGTACTTATATTTCTCTTAGTGGTAATTTTGGATAATGTATTTGTACCGGAAGTGATGCTCTCAAGTCTTATCATGCATCCTGTCATGCTTTCCTTTTTGCTGTTCTTGTTGCGGTATTAGTTTTACCACTGAATGGTATTCTTAGTGTTAATGAATATATGTTAAGGTTTATCTTTTCGAATCTTGTCTTGTATGACTCTTCTCATGAGAGAGTAAGCTGGTAAGAGAACATTTGCTAGAGAAGTAAGTTAAGTTGCTGGTTTAGTTACATGCATCTATATTTAAGCATTACCATGCTTCAATTTCTATTCATTTAAACAAAGCTGCCTTGGATTGACCATTATCATACTTAGACGTGTGTGCATTTCTACCTGCAGACCTGTAGAATACATCAAATATGTGTGAGTTATTTCTTAAAAACAAAAATGGCGGTTGAAAGAATAAACATGTATTGTTATTGAGTGAAAACTCATCTTGATATAGTTGTCTCTGCATGCTTAGTTTGTCGCGATCTGATAGTAAACTCCCTGCATTTGAATGTTTTTATCATTACCTTGTTCGTGTTTTAATGTTCCTATGAAGACATACATCCATGTGCAATATGCCCTACTAGATCAAATTTGCAGATGCATATGATGATCTAAGAGCATCCACAGTGGGCGAGTATAACCAAATTTATGGGATGAGATCGTAACACAGTGGGACGGAGTAAAGATCAAATTTGGACCAAAGATCAAATTTCAGACCAAATATGGTCGCGACCAAATCCCAAATTCTAATATAGTCGGGCGTAAATTTAAAGTACGCTTGTTGCTGGGCGTAAATTTAAAGTACGCTTGTTAACGGGCGGAGATTTAAATTACGCCCGATGAAATTTTAATTAAATAAAAAAAAAAAAAGAGTGAGGCGGACTTTTAAAGTCCGCCTGTTAAAATTTGCGAAGAGAGGGGCGGACTTTTAAAGTCCGCTGATGGAATTTTAGTGAGGCGGACTTTTAAAGTCCGCCTGTTAAAATTTATAAAGGATGGGGCGGACTTTTAAAGTCCGCCTGATGGAATTTTAATGGGGCGGACTTTTAAAGTCCGCCTGACCAAATTTTAATCATGTACCGTTGCGTCACACCACGGACTAAACCCAAATTTTGGTCTTTTTTTTGATCTTTGATCTTTGGTTTTGATCGCACCACTGCAGTTGCTCTAAGTAGACCATAAATATATTTCTCCAATTTATTCAAAAACTGCTTACTATAGATGTTCCTCTATATAGGTTCAAGTCCTGATGAATGGAATAAAGAATTCTGTTTGGAGACACACAATACTAGCATAGATAGGTTATGCTAGAATTCGATGTGTAGGTGGTTGTAAGATATGATTGTAAATGGTAGTTAGCCAACGATGTTCAAATCAATTCAACTTGCTATATCATGTGCGTTTTAATTTGGTCATCATTTATAGTCGTGTCTGCATGCTTAGTTTGTTGCGATGAACTAGTAAACTCCCTGCATTTGAATGTTGTCAAAATTACTTTGTTTGCAGTTTTAACATTCCTATAAAGACATACATCTGTTAGCAATATGCTCTACTAGATCAAATTTGCAGATGCACATCTGACGACCTATGTAGTCCTTAAATATTTCTCAGGTTTATTAAAATTCGAACTGCTTACTAAAGTTCCTCTATATAGGTTCAAGTCCTGATGAGTGGAATAGATAATTCTGTTTAGAGACACACAACACTAGCATAGATAGGTTACACTAGAATTCGATCTGTAGGTGGTTGTAAGATATGGTTGTAAATGGTAATTAGCCAACGATGTTCAAATCAATTAAACTTGCTATTTATGTTCTTAATGTGATCATCATTTGTCATTGTTCTGAATGCAATGCAATCATATTTTTCAAAAACGATGCATATGACGCAAATTGCTTATGGATCTGAATGTGGTGCCGCAAGGACCCTTGGACACACGTTCACAATTCTCTCATAATAACCATACATTCACATTTCAGCACACACTACACATTCTCTTATCCTATTACATGGCAATCTCCCCAAAGGTACACCATGCAGAGGACTTAGATCACCATCCATATCAAGCCGCATGGAACTAGCTAGTCACCAAGCATGGTCAGTTCTTTTCCAGCATCATTTCAGTTCTTAAAATGTTGATTGCGTTGACTGTTTTATAGGTCATAGTAGTTGATCCTGAGGCGTACACATACGATGATGAGGTGATCAAGAAAGCAGAAGCGATGGGAAAGCCAGGGCTTGTGGAAATTACTGGGAGAGAAGATAGTTTTATTTTTACAGTTGAATCTACAGGTGCTGTGAAAGCTTCCCAAATTGTCTTAAATGCCATCGAGGTCCTTAAGCAGAAGCTTGATGCAGTTAGACTCTCTGAGGATACTGAAGAAGCCGATGATCAATTCGGGGAACTCGGAGCTCATATGCGAGGAGGGTAAAGAATCTCTTTCGGCAAGGCTTTAGTCTCTTCTGCATATTAGAAACTTCTGTTGTTGAATCTGACTAAATATGACATCACAGACATTCCATAATACCTCCAAAGAACACTTCTAACATTGGTTTTGAAGTTGTACCCTTCTAAGTTCAGAATTAGGTAGACTTTGGCAGTGAGGAATCTAAGGACAGGTTATCCTTTTGAATTAGCTGAAGGAGTTAACAGTTTTTAGTGCTCCTATTGTCTTTAAGTTGGGGTGGTTACTTTGGTTTTAATGGAAAACTGTGTTTTACAGAAGGTTTTAAATTCTGTGCATCCATATCCACAGAGAATAGAGGACAAAAAATATTCAACCACTACAACTTCTGCATTATTTTGCTGTTATTATCATTTCATATGACTGCAACATCTAGAAATAATTTGAATTTTTTTGTCAGGGTAGTAGGAATTTTGAATTTGTGGTCCATAGGAAAAGTCAGAAACCAAACACTCTCAGACTTCTCAATTGAATTTGATTCAAAATACAATTCCCAATTATCTTCTTCTTTATAGTTAATGAAGGATATTTCAGTCCCCCCCCCCCCCCCCCCCGGAACTGACAAGATGAACTCTCAGTATCTGTTTTCACTAGAGACATTTTTTCTTTTATAGGTTACTGCCAAAGTCCTATCTGAAATTTCAATGTCCTTTTCCTTTCTGCCAAAGGAGGAGCATTGAGAGAAGCTACAGTATTTATTAGTTAGAGATGTTGTACTATCGGAGACCTCTTAGGACCACAATTCTGCTCACCATCTATGTTCTCTTGCGCTGTCATGGACCCGTTAAACAGATGCGCTACACCCATTTCTGCAGCATTCACGAGCCTGGTTGGGTTTGTTTATGAAACCGCTGAAGAGAGAAATTCACATGTTATCATTCGGAAACCAAAGGCAGCTTAGGCAGGGTTATAGCATCAAAATTGGGCGACCTTAATCTTGTTAAAACATTTGATAGATTGAATTTCAGGGTTCAAAGTCCACGTACTTCAATATATTGATAACTCTGAATGTTGTGGGGTTTAGAAATTCAGATATTGGGTCTTGACAATACTCCCGTCTCAATCACAAATTCAGAGTGAGCAATGAATGGAGATGGAAATGGTGAAGACTCTGATGCAGCGACATATAGTATTAAAGAACACAGCCCCAGACCCTTTGAACCAAAAATGTTTTGGCAGGAGGATTTACTTCTTGGATTTTTCATATTTAATAAACTCACGAGTTGAATGAGATTTTTTTTCCAATCTATCTATACGACTGAATTCCAAAGAGAACTGAATCGATGGGAAAATATTCATCAGATATCAGAAATCCAGAATTCAGAATGTGTTGTGTCATGTTCTTTTCTCCAACTCAACAATAGAGACTTGTTATCAATTTCATGGCAGCGATTCCTATACTAGTACAGTTGCATTTATGATTTTCAATCAAAACAATCCTTATGTAGCCCATATCCAAATTATCAGAGCTCAGTTAAACTCGTTTTACCGCAGAGATTCTAGCTCAGTTAAAATTCTAACTCCGGTGGATCATTTAAAATATGAAGAAGAAGAATTCAAAGACAAACCATAATCCAAAACTCAAGGAAGTGATTCCAACCTCATATACCTAATATGGAGGGACCCGAATATAAGATCCTAAAAATTGTCCTGTGTGTCTCTAGTCCCTCACATGTTGCCCATATTTGGCATTGTCCTTGATGACATACACAAACTTACATGGCTACTCAGAAGAGGGAGATAGTTTATAGCCGAAGAGGAGACATAAGAGAAAGAGAGGTTTTAACATTTACAGCTGTATGGAAAGATAGAAAACAAGTAAAAAGATAGAATTTCATTATAAGGAAAAACAAAGTTTAATGATAGTGTCAGGTGGGTGAGTTTCAAAGGTGAGGACTCAGTCAAAATCAAAAGGGAATGGAATTGGAGGACATTCATTATAAGGATAAGAGTAGCTTCAGTAAACATAATCATCATATGGTGGTATGTGTATTATTATTTCACAATTATTGGGTGGGAACTCAACTGGACTGGACTCAAATATTAAATACTAGTACTAACAATTCATTCAGCATTAATCTAATCAAACTTGAAGTTTTGGGTACTAAAAAGTAAACTTATGACAATAGTTTAGTGAGGAGTGTTATTAGAGCAAGGGCTATTACTCACTTTCAAATCCAGTGAGAGGTGGTCTTTGATTTGACCTTGGGAAAGTAAATACAACATATTAAGAGTGTGTTTGGATATCAAAAGCAGAAATTAGAAGCAAAATTATTTTGCTTCATAAAAACCCGATCTTTTTGTTTCTAGAAGTTATTCTGAAAATTATTGTCAAACTGATTTCTGATTTTTCGATTTCTGGAAATCGAAAGTCAACTTCTGAATGTATATCCAAACACCCTATGAGAGGGTGAATATCCGCTATGGTTTTCGTTTCTTTAGTTTAATGATAAAATTTATTGAAAATATGTGTGAGGGGCATATGATCATGCATTCAAGCAATTTTTTCTTAAAGCGTCTGAGGCTCAGCTTTTCAGTCTCCAGTTTGGGTGAAAATGGATCAGTTCTCATCCCATAACAACACCTAATTGAATCAGTTTTTATCAAACTCTTTCAATCTGAATAAGAGTTCTCATTCTGTGCCCTTGTTTTAGTTGAGGAGATTCATTTACATAAGGCTACACATTAGCTTGGATATACTTTCTTTTTCATCGAATTCTAAAGTAATTTTTTTTGAAAATGACCAGATATATTACTGTAAAGAAAACTAATTTGTAGATTCAGACTCATGTGGAATCAACTCTGAATAAATCGTCCGTCCGATGACTGAATCTGTGTGATTAGTTTCTTCAAGAAAGTGTACATAATTTGAGTTCATATTACAGATCTCTTGAGCTTTGACGGCGTCAAAAGCTATTGTTGGAATTAAAAACAAAGAAATTTCAGTAAAACTAGTAATTGTTGGGGTGAATTTCTCCCTTTTTTAGCCAGCAAATCTGCTGCTTTGTTAGCTCTTCTGTCCACCAAATGAAACCTCAAAAAAAGATTAGATTGTCTGCCAACTTCTTAATTTCATCTAAATTCTAAAGTAATTAACAGTAAGATTTGACACTCTCAGTTGTTCAAGTGTTTGATAGTTGTTTCATGGAATTTATATTTAGATGTTCAGTTATATGAGATTTTACAACTTATGGCTTGAAAATTCCATATTACCCGAATTGAGTCTTCCGCCTAGTTCCACATTGTAAGTGAATCCACAAACATGAGGTACCAAACAATCATTTGCAAATCCCTAATTGATATTCTTCTACTAACATTTAGCATCCGCATGTATTAGTACTACCAGTGGTACTACTGCATTTTCTTTTGATAATCAATAATCTTTTGTTACATACAACCCAAAAAGATTAACCTTTAAAAAGCTGAAAAACACAGGCATCCCCACCAAATCAAGACAACATATCCTTGTGTTGTTCCTCACTCAAAGATCCTCATTTAAACAAAATATCCCTTGATGGGGGAGTAGTGACATACCCAAAAACTATAATGCTCTCCATCTATATTCTTCATTCATAATAATGCATTAAATATCCTAATTTACACGAGTAATAACAAAGGTCATAAATACAAGCATCAATATAGCAAAGGAAAATGATTAAATTCTTGATTAATTATGGCAAAAAATATTTACTACAATCAATTTATTATATAACATGTGATATCTGTTGTACTAAATACCATATAAGTGGTCCAATACTATGAATCAATACATAAGACCAAAACAGTATATTTTCATTTCTCAAATCATGACAGATGCCAACAATCATTTTCATCGTGTTTACAGCAAGTAAAATAAATATGGAGAGAATTTCTACTGTTTTCACTCCACAGTCCTGTCCATTTGTGCAACCAGAGTGGGCCCCCCACTAAATTTTTTGAATTCTTTGACTCAATATTCAAAGACATTATTTATTTTTCTAGCCAAGCCCTTAATGGAGTATAGTAGCCACCAACTATCCGTGGTCATTGTTGTTCAATAAAGAAGATGAAAAAGAGACCTGCTAAACTGAACATTTGTCAAATATTGGAGAGCATGTGTTCAGACAGAAAAAAAAAAGGTCTCTCAAGATGCCAAAATGTTTTTCAAAACCTGGATTTCTTAGCTTAAGTATGGATTTTAAAATAAACATTACATTTACATGTGCAAAGACAAATATGTTCCAGACAAAGAATGGGGCAAAGAATCTAAATGCAAAACATGAATCTGAAAAGTCTCTAATATGTCACGATGTGGGTCTTTGTGTGTTGTGATTACTGTGGTGAAAATCTGTTGCAAAAACCAGCTATAATCAATGTATATTGTGATATAGGGATTTTCTTGAAGATGGTGGGGATAATCATTGAGGTCAAACTCAAAAAAAAAATGAAAAGATTTTCAAATAAACCAAAACTAAAAACCAGGTGGCCGACATCCACAGTTAGCATGCAAACAAAAAAAATCACCCTGATGGGATTTAGATTTCCCTACTTTTTGTTCTTCGATTTCTTGATTTGCCCATTTTTAGCAACAAATATCAATTATTCACATAAAGTAGATTTTGCTAATCTAATAACACAGAAACAACAATTATTTTTAGAAAATTAAGATTACTCCTCAAGCATTGCTTAATTAAGTAGTATTTCATTTGCCTCCTCATCTCTTCTCATTAAATCATAGAAAATGTATGTAGAGATGGAAATTAAGCAAATCTCAAATTCCACTTAAGAATTCAATTAACATGACAATAATGATAAATATTGTATTAACAGATTCAAAAGAAATTCCAAAAAGGAGGGAAGAGATTATGGGAAATGAGAAGAAGAACTTAGTGGTTTTTCAACGAGGACTAGTGAGAAGCTCAACAGCAACACGGTTGATGGATGTCAGTCGCAATTGTTGAATTTGAACTCGGCTTTTCTTGAAAGAAGAAGGTTTTGGAGATGCCACAGCTACTGATTCAGTTGCAATCCATGAGTCGTTTGAACTATCAGAGCTGAAATTTGCATCCATTACACCATTCGGACTCCCCGGGACAGACTCATACTTGCGTTTGCGATTCACCACATTGTAATCCGATGGTGCTGTGCATTCCAAGATTAGCTCAACACATTCATCAACTTTGTCCTGTTACATATAATTATGCAAACTTCAAATTTCATCAACATTGTCTAGCATTCATGAACATTGCCTAGTTACATAATAATCCAATTATTCATCATTTGCTAGGGTTTAAGGGTTTAAGCAAAGTTCAATTTTGATCTGATAAATGAGAGCTTAAGGACTAACCTTGTCGATTTGAAGAACACCCATGAGCTGGTCATGGTATTCCTTCGCATTACAAGGCTCAATGCGGTTGATTACATGCAGCATTGTCGCAGCAGCTAGTACAGATGGAAGATAACATACAAATCTTGAATCTGGATTAACAAAATTACAAGTTTTTGCTTAGACACTAATGATTATTAGCTAACACTAATTCACAAAACTAAAGTACAGCTAAAATTTTATACTGCAACATGAAATTCCAATTACTGAATTGAGCAAAAAACTGTAAAATTTCTAGATTACAAAGCTACTGAAGTAAATGAACCACATTTAACATAAGAAACATAATCAACATTTCCAATTCAAAATACAGCATAATTCTAATTAACAGACAGAAACAAGTAGAAGATACAAAATTCAGAAATTCGTACCTGAAATTATAGAGAGGAGGAGAAGTTGGCATCTCTGCATAAATTCCCAATGGAGATTACTCTTCAAACCAAGCCTTCTTATAATATGATCAAGAAATGAGAGTGGAGTTACAGGGTTCATCTTCCAATGCAACGAAGAAAGTATAACAAGTTCCATCCTTTGAATTGTTTTTGCCTCAAACACATACTTAGAATCCTCAACCTAATCAAATCAAGACAAAACCAGATCGATTAATACTTAAAAAACAAACTAAAAACCCACTTATTGAAGATTGAATGAACAAAAAGAAAAAAAAAAAAGGAGCTTACTTGAAAATCTAATAGAGCTGGGACTTGAGTTTCTTCAACCTTGGCAGCTAAAGTAATACAAGCAACAGAAATGAGTTGAGTCATCCAGGGTTTATCATTCTGGAAATGGAAACTTGATAAGAATCTATCAAGAAAGTTGACAGCAAGAACAGCAGTAAGAGGAGAGAATGAATAATGGGCATTAACTTTCAGCATCCATTGAATAGATTCTTTCCTAGCTCTAACAAGATTTGGATCTGATTCAAGTTTACTCAATAGATTATCACTTATCATCTCTTTCTCTTTAGTAAAAAGAGACATAAGTTCATCATTCTCCCAGAACAAGTCTTGTTCCATTAAAAAAGCTGGTAAAACAAATCCATTATCATTCCTAATAAAACTACTGTTTTCATCATTGTCTTTTGTTTCTTCTTCTTCCCATGCTTGTTCCTCTTGACAGTATAGAGCATCTAGATAATAAACTGATGAATCTTGGTGTGGTAGTGATGGAGACATTGTTATAATTATTATTGTTCTTCTTATCTTCTTCCAAGAAGAAGAGATTTAAGCTGTTAGTCATTGTAAATGATAGACATGATGAAGATGAATAGTGCAAAAACCCTATAACATTAAGACCAACAACAACACTCTCTATACAGAACAAGACATTTTTGTTTCTACCTCTATCTCTCTGTGTCTGTTCTTTGAGTGAGTGAGTGAGTGAGTGAGTGAGTGAGGAGATGAAGAGGAGAAGAGTCTGTAATGTATACAGGAGGAGGGTGGTGGGGGGTGGGTCAGTGTGGTGGTCTCAGGTCTCTCTGCTGGTCTCTTCTTCACTGGTCACGCTTCTTCTTTATTTTTATTTTTTTTGAATTTCTTTAAAATATAATATTTTTGGTTTTCTTTTTTCTTCTACTTTATTTTTAGTGTGTTGTGTGTGTCTTTGGTCGGACAGAACAGACTCAACACTCGCTCTGTGTAATACTTGTACCTTTTCAGCAAAATAACAATTCCTACGCCCCTAGCATCACACGTATTCATATACTGCCAAAAACACTGTTGATATTTGACGTGGGTGAAGATTACCATTCTATCTATACTGTGCCCGTTTGTTTGTTTGTTCTGGATAGAAATGGTTTGAACCAGCTGTTGTTTTTGCAATGTCAGTTCTTTTAGGTTTGCTTTTGCGTGAAATTTGCTATTGCACACTGCTTTAGGTGGTGGTGTCAAAGTAATGGTGGACGGTAGAGGTGTTTTTGTTTGTTGATATCCACAAAAAGATCTTCAATCCTATGACGATGACATGTCCGTTTGGTTAATGACCTTGTCCTTGGGACGATTCAGCATCACCTGATGCGCACAAGCCTCGAGTGTCTGGCCGCATAAGGTATCAGGGTACTAGTAACTATCTAGACCCATGCTTAATCTATCAGACAATAGGAAGTAGTTTCGCAAATTGATTATGATTTGAGATTTAGCTTGTCAAAGTGTCAACATTGGTCAAATTAAATGAATTGACAAGTTTTTTAAAATGCCTAGCACCAATATTGTTTCGCAATTGTTTTATTTTCTCAAAATCTGGCTGGCAAGTAAACGTGGTAGGAACGGTATCTGCATTTGAAAATGTAATATCTCTTGTAAAAGGGAAATGTGAAAAAAAATAATCAGCCAAGACCTTCAATTCGCTGTCCATCTTCTTCTGTTCTGTTCACCGGGAACACTGATTTCGTTAGGGCAATTCCTATTGCAATGGTCAAATCCACTTTTTTGTTGAGCTAAGTGGATGGCCAAACTGATTTTTTAACTATGATAAAGCACTGGGCGGTTTATCATCAAGCGCCAGTGCTTGAGACACACACTGGCGTTGGTAGGAAAAGCGCAGGCATTGAAAATACAAACTCTGGCATTGGTCCTATCAACGCGGGCTTGAGAAACAAAATCGCCAACGTTCATATCTCCAACGTCTATATTTGCAAAACTGTAAATTCCTTCGACTGATTTCATTTTCAGTCACACCACTACTATTTCCTTCTTCTAAATCAAAATTTTTGGATACAATGTGAGCGACAGTTTAAGAAAAGCGATCAATAGTGTAAAAAAGAGAAGAGATCGGAAAAATGAACCGGCACCGCGACCTGCCACAGATGTAGATTTTTCTCAAAATCGGAAAGCAAAGTTTGCTTCGCCGAGTGTCGTTGTTGCTCCATCATTAGTCCAAGGTCATGCGTCGGGGCATCAAGATCGGTCTGAGGATTATTTTAGAATGAGAGGTGGATTTTCAGACTTAAAGGTTGTTTATGAAGCTTTACCCCTTCAAGTCCGAGAAAGGGTTGACAGATATCCCTGACGTGCGCTTTATAGTGTGAAGCCTAAAAGACACAACATCAGAATTTCATAAAAAGTGGTAGAAAGATGGTGGGCGACGACGCACACATTCCATTTTTTGGATTTTGAAATTGGTAAGCTTGTTTAACTTAACTTAAATTATATTTTTTAAATAATTATTATATAATCAAAAGAATTAATCATAGTTGATATATACTTGTAATAGGAATTACGCTCCTTGATTTGTATTTCATTTGTGGAATCCCAAGTGGAATGGGAGAGCCAGCACCATTCAACCAAGATGAATGGATATCAAATAGTAAATGGGAGACGCTTTTTCCCTCGTTTATAGATTCAGAAATACCTGGAGATTATAAACAATTGAAAGGAGGTGGGATTAAATGTTCATTATTGAAGTATTTCCTTAACCAACCCAGAAATCCAAAACATGTAGATGACTATCCTGAACTCAAAAGGATGTTTATCTTATGGGTACCGGGTCTGACATTCTTTCCAAACTCAATTTCTGTTGCTCGTGTTGGTTAGCTTCAAGCGTTAGAAGATCTTGACAAAGCTCCAAATTATAACTTGGGATCTGCAATTTTAGCAGAATTATACTGTGGGCTGGATCATGCGTCCATGGGCGGAGATAACTTCTCTGGTTTCTGGGGCATCATAGAGATAAATATCAAAATTATTATTTTAAAATTTAAATAATTTTTATGAGCAAATGTAGATTAAGTCAAAATACTAAAACTATGGAGTAATTTGCAGTATTGGTGGTATACCTACTTCCGTGTTAGTAAACCAATCCTTAAAGACGATACTCAAATATTTCCAATGTTGGATATATACATCTCGACCAACTTAGCAAAGGGGACTGGCAGCGACATGTTGGGTTCCAGTTTTGTTCAGAGGTTTCATTAGATGACTCGGAGCCACAACAACGTCGTTGTTCACCCTTACATTGATTTTTACACTCCACAATTAGAAAGAGGGGTTTGGTACCTGAGACAAAGACTGCAGTACCAAATGCAAGGGATATATGCAATTGCAATTAACCTTCCACAACAGATGCAAACCTCTGGATCAGATTTTGATCACATGAGAAGAACCAATTGGGCGAGGTATGAACTAAATACACAGAGGGATATTAGTAAAACGGAGTATGTCACCTGGTACAAGTCGATTACGAAGCCTATAACTGGGACACACAACATGCACATCTATGAGTTTGATTTCTCAGGGTTATTACGCCTGTCCCATTATGCAAATATCGTTTGTAGCCAGCCACCTCCAAAAGAGCGATGCTTTATGACTTACCCCACCATGGGTGTAAGTTCTTCACCATCTTCGTCAAATATGCCCGAAATTCGTTAGGAGATGGAAAGTATTACTTCACAAGGTGAGCCAACCACGATCCCCATTGTTTCCCAAGCTGTGGAACGTGAAGATCTTTACTGCAATGTCACTGCCAGTGAGGAAGAGTTGCAGAACCAACTGAACGATTTGCATTGGAAGAATAGTCAAATGGAGGCTATACACTTAAATGTGTGTCGGAAATGGCACGAGAACACAATGTCTGGATTGATTCCAACTGTTAAATGATGATATGCGGCGGTCACAGTCTTCCGATTCCACCAGGAGCAACAGATCATGGCACGATAGTGAAGAAACATTGGTGGGAGAAACACAAGTACGACAAAGTTCTTCTTCACCACACATACGACGCAATACTACCTCAAGTATTTCGGATAGATCCTAGGCGCATTTCATCATCATTCTCGCCCTACAACCCAAATGATTGCTACAATGTTACGCCACCATCACCACAACAACAAAAATCTTATATGCTTGGAGGACCGAATGCACCGAGTGCTTTCCAACAATCGCCTAGTGGTTTCCAATCGCCTAATGTTGTTCAACTATCTTTATCTCCTTATGGTAATTTACTTAATATGTTGGAAATTGAGGATATCCTAGGTCTATCCCCAGATCTTGGAGAATTCTTGACTCCAGAAGATAACAATGGGAGAGATAGCAATGAGCGACGTTAGAGAGATTGTTTGTAAGTTTTAATTCTGCTACATTTGTAATTTTAGTTTTAAAAGTATGACAGTCTGAATTAAATGAAATTACATATGCTTAAAATTAGGCATTTTACATTAGCTTCACTGAATTACGGCGGACTACATTAGCTTCAAAAAAGGGTTGAAACTGTTCAACAGCTTAAAGACTTCGAAATATTTTTCGAAAGGAAAAGCAACATTTTTCCATCTTCGCCATTCAGCCAAAGATCCTGTTACCATCTCATCATCAGTTTCACCTCTCAGTCTATATTGATTGGCTTGTATGGTTAAAAGCTACAAACTCACTTACTTCTTTCTTAATTAAAACGATTTATTATATCGCATATAGGACGACGACTCGAATTACAGGTGTCACTGCAGAACCCGTCGTGAATAACTGCCCAAAAATTCACATATGGATAGTTTGTTGAAGCAAGCTGAGTAAATAAAAAAACATAGTTTCTGCAAATAGATTCATCTTCTTCTTTAGTATAGAGAGCGCGCCGAACTAACAAGGGCCGGGACATGTTCAATAATTGAAAAATTTGTTGAAATTGAAGAATTTTTTTTAAGCTCAGAGAAGAGTAAAAACGACTAGATGTGTGAATGTAAATTTGGAGTTGAAATGGAGAGTATTTATAGAACTCAAAAATTATAGCCGTTAGATCACAAGAGTTCCAAGCTGTCCAGATTCAACCGTTAGCGCTTTGATGAAAAATTCGGCGCTTTCAGGAACGATGCTGGAGTGTGGAGTAAAAGCTGGCGTTAGTAATACAAGCGCCAGCGTCTTTGGCTCAAGCGCCAACGTTAGGGACAAGATCGCCCGGCCTTTCATCAACCGCACTCTATATGTTTTAACTCACTCAACAAACCAACAAATTTTGTTGGTTTGAACATCAATTTTTTCATGTTTGTTGAGTCCATAGTGGGAGCAAAAGTTTGTTGAATCCATAGGAACTGCTCTTAGAGATAATATATCACTCTTATAAATCCTGGTAGGATACACGTGCGGTTCCCAGTGAATCCGAACTACTTGGTAAATGAACGATCCAAAACACTATCGAGTCGCCAAACGTGTATAGGAAGCATTTTTTTTTTGTTATCATTTTGCATCTTTTATTTGAATGACAAAGTAAACACTGAATCTAATCGCACTGGTATCAATATAACCCCGATTCTCGAAAGAACATTTAATATGAGTACTTGATTGTTTGTTTTATTTGTTGGGATTTCATTCATAAATTTTTGAAAAATAATCTGTTGCGAGGAAATTGATGGGGGTTGGGGGAGCCCTCACATTAATCATATACGAACATTAAGCTAATTGTAGTAGCGTTTCCCATGCTTCACTTGGTTCCAATTTTCAAAATTGCACAAGCTATCTCGTGATTATTCATTTAGGCGGGAAACGAAGGATGAAGATAAGTACTTCCGAAACAGTAGGGTCAACTGGTCAAGTAGACCTACTTCATAGGAGATAACCTAGAAAAATCACATCAATATACCAACCAAAAACCATTTGTATCACTCCTAAAACTCAATGGGTCTCGTCATCTCGTGATAATAACGATACAAAAATAAGAGATCTGCCAGATTGATAGACGGTCCTACTAGTGTCACAGAAGGTTAAATAGTGTTTTTTACACTATTGCAGTGAAACGGCATCTTTGTAGCCTAGTTAGTAAGTTCGCGAATGATTCGCGAATCATTCGCGAATTTTTCCGTATCACGAATTTTACCGTGTTATTCGCGTACGTTTGTAACTCCGAACCCAAGTCACGTATTATGTGGCATTCCCGGATTATTCGCGAATCGTTCACGAATTTTACGTATCCCGAATGACACGTCCGCTTAATTCGCCATAAATTCTTTAACTTTTACTTTTCAAAGACTCCATTTTTTGGGCTTTACTGCCTCCCGAGCATACACGACCGAATGTTAGACGTGTTGTAATTTTTATGAAACAAAAACGATTGAACAAATTTGAAGGTGAAGGTGAGAGAGATCTCAAACTCACTAACCAAGCATCTAAACCACCATACGACGTCCTCTTGGATAACCAATGTTGTATATATTATTAATATCATCATATTGAGTTTATTTTTTCCTTAAATAACTCACACATGCATAAAAATTGGTCTATGACCTTATAAATACAAATTATTTGTTATATATAGATACCGAATTTTCAGAGCCGAACTCACATTTACAAATCGAATTATACACGTTCGTATGCCGTTCCGAATTAATGACGAATCACGTCCCGTTGACCGAATTTTGGACCGAATTTGGATTTTACAAAACCGTATAATACTCGTACGTTTGCCGTTCCGTACGTTTGCCGAATCCCGAATTGCTAACTAGGCTTTGTAGAGAGACTAGTAGAGACAGAGAGAGTTCTTGGTTGTTACTGCCGGACGTACAATTCGATAACAGAGGATGTCACCAGTATCGTCTGTTTTCTAGTATGGACTGGTTAATAATCTGAGTCGACTGGGTCTATGTTTCTTTAAAAGAGTAGAGGTAAAATGGTATGGGGTACTCCGTCCAAAACCATCAAACATTCAAACATTGGTATTGCATTGAGAAGAAGTTCCGTGTAAGAAATACGTACACTTTGGTGCCAGAATTTTGGCATTACCGGGTTGGTAATTCAGATAAGAATTGGTGTCTATGGTGCACAGCCTGCTGTAATAACTTATCTAGTGAAAAAGTGACATAAAAAAATGCGGTGAGCGTGGATCGAACACGCGACCTTCAGATCTTCAGTCTGACGCTCTCCCAACTGAGCTATCCCCGCAGACGAGTTTGTTTCAGAAGTTTAGAATACTGTTGTGAAAGTGTGGAGCAGTGTCTGTGCAACTGTTACTTCGCCTATCTTAGCTCTATGGCAAAACATTTGAATCCAAGTGTTCTAGCAAAAACCAAGCTGAAAATGGAGCAAACCCGTTATTAAATTTGGATAATTGCCATAAGCACATCATCATGACGAGTCGGTTCAGGTGGCATCAAAATTTGCAAACACAAAATGTGGAAACTCGGTTCGGTATCCTGTTTCCGCAATCGGTCTAACAAACCTTTTTCTTTGTGGTACATTTCAAAGAGTTTGAATGACAGGTGAAACAGTAGAAAGTTCACTTGCTAGTGTGACTGGGCAAACACTTTAATCAATCAATTGAAAACGAAAAGGGATGGGAGTGGATGGATATCCGTAGACCATAGTGGAGGACCCAATCGATGAGGGAGGGATCATCACTACTACTATACCTCCTCGGGTCTCATAGTTAGCAGTACTCAATTGTACTTTGCGCCTTTATTTTGACTTGGGAAAAATCAAAAGATTAATTATCATTCATTAATGTTATCATGGAACAAGGGAAAATTTAGACTTCATTTCTGTAAGATCTCTGAGAGGCTAAACTAAAATGAGCAAGAACCGGTTTTCGATTTAATGATATCAGTATCTTTGTGTAAGCTATACGGGACATTGATCTTCTTCAGTATCTTTATACTGTGACTGATATCAGTGATAAGTTCATGCATATCAGAAGTCCTTAATTTAACTTTGCAGAACCAGCCTTTTTGTCCCCAACTACTCAGTCAATTCATTTACTTATCAAGTTATCATCTCTAGCTGCAGAGGTAGAGGAGACAGTAGACGTACAGATGCATAGTGATATCTTGAAACTAGAAAGAGGGCCGCGCCGCTCGCAGAGTTAAAGAGTCGGGGGGGAGAGTAAATCTTGTGTGCAGGTCCCTATGCTCACTGCATATATATTCAGCCTTAAACTAGTTTTTCTTGCGTGGTACAAAGAAAATGAACTGGTCAATATAAAGCAATCGTAGTAGTGCTGTTCTGTGAAGAGCAGGAGGGATGCATATTCTTTACGTAACGTCACTCAAGAAAAGAGAAGTGTAAAATGCTTTATTTTTGAGTTATAAAACGCATTAGTGGACCTGGTTCGGATGTTGAGCATGTTTTAGACCCTTTCCTTTTCTTGGCTATAATGTTTCGCCATTTGAAAACCTGCGGGGCAGAACCAGTTACGAGTAAGTCGCTGCATTGTGAATCGTGTTGTTTGTGTTAGAATACGGGCAGTGAGTTTCTTTTTTTTTTTTACCTCCTCAGTCCTCCAAATTTCAATCTAGGCGATCCGCCAGTGTTGTACGCAGGACCACTTACCGGTAAGGCGGTAAGCTATTACTTCGTTCGTCCTCGGTTATCTCTCTCTGGATTTCACTGTTGGGGTTCGGTTTTACAGTGCAAAGAAAACGAGACAACATATCGAGGAGGTGTCAAATCAGTAGTTGGAGTGAATGTGAAGGTAAGAAAAAGAGAAAAAAAAAAAGAAAGAAAGGAAACAAAGTGGTTGCTAGTGATTGATGTTGGATTAAATGTTATCCAGCTAGTTAGTAGTAGTTCAAGTTCAACAACACTAAATTCGAAACGCACAAAATGATACTAAAAGAAAAACAAAAGAGGAAGCAGTGAACAAAATTTAGTTGCATATGGGATGAAGTTAAATACTCAAAAATTCCACATTCTTTTTAAGCCCCGAAAACACCACACTGCTCTCAAGAAAGCAAAAGGGTAAAAAAAGGGCCAAAGGGAAAGCCAAAGCTGATATTTGTTGCATCATTAATGATAAAACTTAATTATCTCTTTACATATAAAGAGAGGAAAGAAGACCGAATGTCAAACCCTCTTCCCACATGACTTTTGTTACCCGGTAAGCTACAACAGTGATCATCGATCGCCGGCTTGACCGAGGTCAGCTGCATTTGATTGTTTCTTCAGCTCCACCTATAAAGTCATCCAAATCACTGACATAGTTTACCTTGCCTATCACACTTGTTACTGCTGGCTACAATGATGATATCCGGCGAGCCCGATATTTTATTCAAATCTCGATGGTCCAACACAAGAGTTAATTATATTGGTTCACAATGGACTACTCACTATTACATGTGAGGCTGAGGTTACGTTATCTTCTGAAGGAGCAGGCGTCATAGTGGGGAGCTAAATAGTTTCTACATTGGGTATGTAGTAGACTGTAGCTTTCTGAGGGTTCAGTGGTTCACTTATGTAAAGAAGCTCTAGTTTCTTACTAGCACTGTACATATGTAAGAAAAGTGGTAGTGCTCCTCTCTTTAACATAACATCTTTCTGCACCACTCTTTCTAAACATCCATTTATGATGAGGAAGAGTGATTCAGACTTCAAAGAGTTTCACTTATCTGCTTTTGCTCGCTCGGGTCCGGCGGTCTCCGGTATCCGTCCAGAGGAAAAAGAAGGCATTATTGTACTTTCATGCTATACGCAAAGTATGTGGTTTGCTAATTGCAATATTGCATTGGCAGAGTAGAGAAGGCATTATTGATTCAGGTCCGGACAAGTACTTCTTGAGGGTAAACTAATGGGCCAGACAGAATCAAGGATTGAAAGCCTAGCAGAAATGCATTTCCAAGTAGAGGCGACAAAAGGGAGCACTTGCATAGAAGCTGATATAGGGACCCGGAACCAGTGATTCTCGAGGCTTAACCATCGAGACAGACGGGCAGAACCATGGTCCAAAACGCCTCGATAAAACAAAGATCTCTTAGCTTGCAAATAAAAAGTACTGAAAATAGTTCTACAGGTCTGGGATGGACGTGCCAAGTAAAAGTAGTATGTACAACATGTTAGTTCGCACTGAAAAGTGATATCTCGTAGTACTCCAGTGGTGGTCGTCGAAATCGAACAAACAAACAGAAAGATAATCTTCTAATAGGATAATGAATACATGAAGGATCCAATGATCCATTCCATTGGATTAAGGTAAAAACCACGCCAAACCTTCTATAAAGAATCAACTGGAAACCCGTTGGCATTTAAAAAATCAACATGAACACATTGAAAGTACAATAGAATTTTCTCTTTTCTTCCAAGTGTTTGTTTTGGTATCTGTTATCTGGATTTCTTTACTACCATTTGAAAATGAAGATTACATTAACAAAAGGCAAAAACAAAGGATCTAATTTCATTGGAAGAAATTTTACTGACAAATACAATTGACTAATAGGAGGAATACTACTAGAAACTTGTGCTCATAATTTCAAATGACACATTTTTAAATGGAGGATAAAGCATATCCGAATCTCTTAACACATGTTGCGAAAATAATGTACTGCAGGAGGAGGAGGATATGAATAACTAAAGGGAAAGACCAGAAATATGTTGATATGTCCAATAACTTTTAATAAAAAAAAAAAAATCCAGTTCTTTAGGAGAGTGCGAATGTCATGGCCGACCCGATCCCGTCCTAGATGCGTATTATTAAACACATATGTCGAATTCGATCCTAATTAATGCATATACTTAAATAGTACATAATTTACAGGGAGCTGCCGTAAGTGTGAAGTGTAAGCGTAGTATGAGCAACTCCACGGACTGCATTCTCTATAAATGCATCCGGCATAGAAATGATACACTCAAAAGGATCTAATTCCATTCGATGAAATTTTACTGACAAATAGAATTGACTAACAGGAGGAATACTAATAGAAACTTGTGCTCATAATTTCAAATGACACATTTTTAAATGGAGGATAACCATATCCGAATCTCTAACACATGTTGCGGATTATATTGTATGCAAGATGTGGGAGTGATGATGCACTCAACGGGACCCGGGAATTCTAGCGTTTCTAGATGGACCGGCAGTGTTTCTAGAAACTTGGGAATTCAGGGTTCTCCATAACTAATGGATTGGCAGTGTCTCATTTACAATATGCAGATGATACTCTAGTGTTTCTAGATGCTAAAGAGGAAGAGGTTGAAAACCTTCTCATCATTTTACAGATATTTGAAGCAATGACAGGGCTGAAGGTGAATTTATCCAAAAGTTCAACCCTCAGTGTTGGAGCAGATGACAAAATTCAGGAAATGGCTGAGATTCTTAACTGTGGAATTGAACAATTACCTCTTAAATACCTTGGGCTTCAAGTAGGTGCCAATAGTAGAAATGCTTCAATATGGGATGTGGTTATAGAGAAATTCCAAAAAAAGTTGGCATTATGGAAGAGAAGGTTCTTCACAAAAGCTGGGAGGGTGACTTTGATAAAATCTACATTATCTAGTCTACCCATATATTTTCTCTCAATATTTACTATGCCAGCAAAGGTGGAGCAGAAACTGACTCAAATCATGAGAGCTTTTATCTGGGGATCTTCTATTGAAAAAAGGAAAATTAACTGGATTTGATGGGACAAAATAAGTAAACCAAAGAAACTTGGAGGTTTGGGAATTAGATGCTTAAGATTAACAAATAAAGCACTAATCTCCAAATGGACTTGGAGATATGCACATGAAAAGAAGCAGCTGTGGAGAAAAGTGGTGAATTACAAAATGCATGGAGATCAAGCAGATTTATGGGTCCAGAACTCAATTCAGCCACAAGGAAGGGGGATATGGAAAGGAATTCAAAAACAGAAGTACATTATTGAAGCTAACACTGATGCCGAGATTGAAGATGGGAAATCAATTAAATTTTGGTGGGACAAATGGAAGATAGAGATGCCACTTAAAGAGAGATTTCCAAGAATATATAAGATTGCTCTACACAAAAATGCTACACTCAGAGATATGGTGACAAATGGCTCTTGGAATTGCCAGATGAAAAGAAACTTAAACAATGAAGAACTTATAGAGATTACAGAACTATTACACTTGCTTGCAGAACCCCCAGTTTTCACAAAAGAAGAAGATTCAATTCAATGGAGAGGCACATATAGATTCTCCACAAAAAACTGTTATAACTGGTTGATTGAAATAGCAGACACCCCCTCCTCTCAAGTTCCTTAATCTTGTATGTGGATAAAGCATGTCCCTCCAAAAGTTCAAATCTTCTTATGGTCAGCTGCTCAAAATGCTATTCCCACTGTAGATAATCTTTTAAGAAGAGGATGCAATGTTAACAACACAAGGTGTTAGAGCATAGCTCGGTTGAACCCACCAAGCGTTGGTATGTCAATTTTGGTTGTCATATTTTAGTGAATCAAAACTCATGTTAAGAGTTGCTCGATTATATACTAGAGTCAACTTCGTATAGGTTAGCTTTAAAGTATTAGGATATGAGACATTACAAGTATTGCGAAAACTTGAAGATGTGAAGAAGCAAGGAGCTACAACGAAAACAATCATCCTTCCGCTTGAGGTTAGTGATATTTGACTTGAAATGTTTCATTCCCTAACTATTTTTCAAGTCATGCATATTGAAAATATAACTGCGAAGCATATTTGAACTCTAGATAGACATAGTATTAAGGAATACAATTTATTGCTTAACCATTAAACTTTGTAGATAAGACATCACCATAATCATTTGAATGCTATTGTGATTATGTATGGGTATGAGGTGAGGATTTCATCCTAGGGAACACTGTTTTACATGTGTTTGAGAACAATCTGATTGCATCTAGTTTGTTTATGCTTGAGAATCTTCTCTTCTGATATAAGATTCACTCAAACTAGTTCAGAGTTTCGACAGGGATCTTTAGACTATTGTTAGTGCTAAAGACGATCTTGTGATAATCCATTGTTAACAGACTCCGTTCTGTGCGTGATTTATCACAAGAGATTCAAGTGATTGTGTGCAGGTTTATATTGAAGATCTAAGAAGATTTGAAGACAGAGAAGATATTGAAGATTTCTGATTTGTGGGTTCATAATCTTTGGTGTGCACAATACTTGTTTCGGTAAAATAGGATCCAATTAATAATCGGTTTATCCTTGTGATAGATTGGATTGATTAATTGAGTAGATCGGCATCAACACAATTCTTTGGATTAATAGTGTTGTTGGCTTAATCTTAAACGATTATTTCGGTAATTGAACATAAGATAGATCTAAGGACCTGACAAAGGAGTTTATGTTAAGATAAACAGAAGAGCCTTTGTCCAACTCATATCACTTGGTTAAATAGAGTTGATACCAAACAGATTTGTTGTTCCTTTACTGTTTGGAATACGAACCAAAGGAATTTTTCCAAGTACATGACTTATTCATAGGTCGGAGGCGTGGGAATACAGACGGAACTAGGTGAACTATAGGTTAGTTGCTTGGTCTCAACTATACGAAGTTAGGTGTAATTTTGTGTAGCGGCTTAATCCTGAGAGTACTTAATTCTGGACAAGGTCCCGGTTTTTTTTTGCATTTGCGGTTTCCTCGTTAACAAAATCTTAATGTGTCATTTACTTTATATTTCCGCGTTATAATTGTTTTATTATAATTAAAGTAAATTACACAAACATTAATTCCCATTTACTTGATAAGTGAATCCTATTGTGTTTGGTTAAGTCTGAACCTTTTTATCAAGTAACATATTTCGTTGTTGTATTGTCTCGATCTCGTATCCATATATGATCACACGAAGTGTGAACCGATTAGTTGTATTGTCTCGACTCAGTCCATAGACAATCACTTTCGGAGAAAGGACTTATAGGTAGGAAAAGTTTTAGCTTGAGGTATATTTGGGTACCCTCGCCTTTTCTACAAGAGAACCCATGATTAATTTAATCGGAATACACAACCAAATAAATCACAAACGAATCTATGATTAGTTAGTTGTAAATGCTCACACAAGAAGACTTATGGATCCGCACATTATATACATAAAATATGGATCAAGGAAGATCAATACTGCGGAATATACAAGGATTCATTCTATCTTCATCACTATTTTCATAACGACATACAATAGACATAATCCTCGTAAACAAAAGATTTTAACCTATCTTCCATCAAAGAATTGACAATATAGGCTTAACTTTTATTATGCCAAGAGTTCATCGATCTTGTATCAATACATGCATATCGACATATAAACGAGATAACTTTTGACATTGTATGGGACAATAATAGTTCACGGACGCAAACACACATATTCCATAACATATTGTAATATATAAAATCATAAAGATTAATACTGCAAAAAATCATCTTCCAAACCAACTTTAGAGTTTAAACAAATAAATCTAAAAACATGAAGATGAAAACGTTGGACATAGCTATGTGTACTCACAATAATAGCTATTCCAAACACTAGTTATCATTCTTAAACAAAAACAAGAATAAAGTTCTCTTAAGAAGTTTCCTAGTCAAATAAATCATCTAATTAAGTCGAGCTAAAAGATCTCGAACAGAGACAAGTTCCTCATTGGCATCCTTCAACTTGATCCTCACGAACTCGAGATTTCTTTTAGCGATTACGAATTGTTCACGTAAAACTTGAAAATCTTGAAGAAGATTTCCAACCAGTTGTTGAGACATTTGAACTGGTTGATTGTTTACATGATCTATTGTCTGGTAGAAGTTTATAAGAACATGATTCTCATAAAACCCAGCAATAACATCTCTTCCAATCTCGACTTCCTTCTTGCACCCTTCCATTCTTTGCACCTTTAATCCTCAGGAGATTGTTTCTGTTACCGAACTAGTATATACCAAGAATTTTTTTTCATGATATATATATATATATATGAGATACATATAGGAAAAACCTTAGGGTTAATGTCGGTAATGTCCAGGTACGCAAACGCTCACGGTTATGAAACATGTTCTAAACCGTATGAGCAAAGGAGCCTTATATCAAAAGACTTTGCCAAGAGATTTATAAGACACGGAAGGAACATTGAAAAACCAGTGGTTCAAACAAGCCACATAAAACGAATTACAAACGAGTAATACAACAACCATTTTTGTCAAGATGGGTTATATCTTGAACTCAATGTGCATTCTTTTAAGGTTGGAATGAGAATGCACAGTTTATAAAATGATTACGTTGTTGTATGAGCGAGTAGCTCATCATCGTTTTCCTTCTCTGAGGTACAAGGATAAGTAGCGGTAATATTTTCAAAATAATTATTATGATAAGGATGAGTCATACCTGAAAATGCTTTCTTCCTTAATTTTTTGATTTTCTGCTTATTTATACTGGTCTTTAAATCGGCAGCACGATTGTTGATATGAATGTAATCAGAACCCGATACTTTTGACACATTGTGATCCTTGCCAATAGATGATATTCCCTCCTTTATTGAAATATCCTTCTTACTTTGACGTCTTTTTCTCTTTACTGGAACATCAACCGACTTAGTTGTCCATATGTGTTTCTTTCCTCTACGATTGTAGAATAAATTTGAATCATACTTATAACTAATAGAAGAATTGTCACTGTACTTTTCAGGATTCGAGACAATGACGTTCCCAGTATGAAGAGAAACAGGTTTGATTACTTCTTTTGACATCCATATGAGAATGTTATGAAGTTTTTCATTCCTTATCCGAAAGCGACATTTCCTTTCAACATGACCTTTGTATCCATAGTAGTAGCAGTTAAAGGTTTTTCCGGCTCTCCTATGACCTTTCTTTGAAGGATGACAATCTTTGTTTACATCATCACCAGTTGTAGTAGATGATTTTTCACATAGTGAATTGTCATTAGCAAGGATAAAGTTTATCTTTCCAGTGCTTGGAGATTCTATTCCTTTATAGCCCAGACCACGTGTATCACGATGTTCTTTACATGCTCCTAATATGGAAGATAATTTTGTAGAGATAATATTGAACCTTTTTAGAATCTCTTCTAGAGACTTTACCTTGTTGAATGCTCTAGATAGATCATCCTTCAGTTGCTTCTCTTTGATGCGAAAGAGTTGTTCTTTGTCATTAGCCTCTTTCAGTTGAGAGGCACACATTGCCTTAGATTCTGCAAGTTTTTCTTTCAACTCATAGATACTCTTCTGAAGTTTTTCATATTCAGCGTCCTTTGACCTGATTTCTTCATCATGGTCTTTGAGGATGGATTGTAGCAGTGTATAACCACTATCATATCCTTTAAAGAGTTTTTTTAGTTTCCTGTTTTCACAACAGAGAGGAAACAAGTATTCTGCCAGGTAGGCAGATGATCATTTTTCATCTATGATATCGTCAAAGAGTATGATATATTGCTAGATGTCTCCTTTATATATTTTTCAAATCAGGGTTTGGAATCTAAGTTACCTTGGTAACAAAGCATTCAATATTCACCGTCAGATGAAAAACCTGATTTCTCCAAGCTAATATCTTTCAACCGTTAGATCGAAACTTAGCTTGTCATACACAAATGAAATGTGTTTCATTTAGGTTTGAGTAACCGTACCTAAACGTGTACACTTGGTTGGTTCACAAATAGTTAATCGAGGTTAGCCATATGAGTACTTTCATATCAATCATATTCATCTTTCTCATAACTAGTTCAAATGACTCATAAGAACTAGTTGATAGAGTTGTTCAATTGCTTAGGTCTTTATTCATAGACACAATTGAAACAAAATCGGTTTGATTTACTTGAATCAATTCGTGAACAATAAAGCCACAGTTTGCAAAGATTACATTCCTTATTGATTTATTGTTTTAAGTTCATGAACTTTCGATTTGAGAAATAACCAGCTTGGGTACGCGTACGGTACGTGTACCTTAGCTTACCGGATTTGAGTTTGGAAACTCAGCAGAAATTTTCGGTTCGAAAACTTCCGTGAGTACGCGTACGGGTACGCTTACCTGAGGTGGTTGGTTTTCCAGTTTGTATACTACAAACTCCAGCAGAAATTTTCGGTTAGAAAACTTCCGCCAGTACGCGTACCCAACCTCTCTCCTTTACCAATGTCGCATGCACAAGTGCACACAATTGGTTACCGAAACATGGATTTATACACTAATGTGCGGACACACTATATATGCTTATATCCATAGATGGTTACATAATCTCAACTCTATATTTCAATCATTGAAATATTCTTCTATAATGTTAATAACAATCGTTATTCACGACTATCGTCATCAAAGCTATTTTCAAGATTGAAACGTCATCATGACTTTCGTCAAGGATAAAGATAAAAAGTGGTTAAAGCGAAAGCTTACCAACAAATATTTCGAGAAAAATATAAGCGAGTAAACTCGACTCGAAATAGCGAATGTGTATGTATGAAAACTATCATACCTATACGACTTGGTCTCAAGAATAAGAGATAGAAAGATAGACTTTTGAGTGATATATAAGTTCAATTCTCCACATACCTTTTAGTCGGATGAAGTTCCACTGGTTCCTCGAGTAGTTCTTCGTCTTCGTAAGATAATCGCCACGGAGTCTGAAGCTCAACTACACTAATCTGTCCTAAACCGAGACTTAGCTATAAGTAGTCTAGAAATCAAGACATATAGTTTTGACAACTAAACTTGACAAACATGCTTGAGATAACAACGCATGCGAGTTCGACCGAGCAGTGCTCTAACAAGAGGGTGTTCCATACTGTAGTTTCAATTGGGCAGTGCAGAGGCAATTGGACATCTTGAAAAGACGAGGGTACCCAAATATACTACAATCTTAAACTTTTCCACCTATAAGCAGGGCCGGCCCTGAGGCAATGCAGTCAAAGGCTATCTTTGGGGCATCACGATCAGGGGGGCAGCATAAAATTTTTTTATTAGGGGAGTTTTATGTTATAACAGAAAACTGGGGGTCTAGAAAAGAATTATAAATACAAAATATGATGCATTTTTAAAAGAACAAAGGGCATGTTATAAAGAAGGAGTTATAAGAGGGGTTAATACTAAAATATCAAAGGAGTTAACACTAAATACATAACAAGTGGGACGGATTTCACATTTTCACTTCAGATTTTTTTTTTTTGTTAAACTTCTCGTTCTCTCCGTCGGCTGAAAACTCCATTGCTCCAGGCTTCCAACCTCCATGATGGTGTGATCCTTCCTATTTTTCTTCCCAATAAGTCAACAACAATTAAATCTTTACGGTAAGTTTATGAAAAACAGATTATCACTTATATTATATGATTAGTTTTCTTTTTAATCTTTTGATTTCTGCTAGAAAACCTAAATTGTATTTTTATGGCAAAAAAATTCAAAACCCCAATTAATCTTTTGATTTCTAAATACCCAACGATCATATATATATATATATCTTAGTTACAGGATCTAAATAATTTGTTGATTTTAAAAGAGCTACAATTTAGGCATTTAGGGTTAGGATTATTTTGAAGAAATAAATTGTGTACTGTTTTTGTTGTTTAACATATTTTTTTTGCTTGTTGTGTAATATATGTATTTGATTAATTGCAGGCATGGTTCTGAAAAGAAAGCAATCTTCTGGATGTCAAAATAGGAAGAAAAAGAAAAAGAGATTGGAATCTACTAAATCTCTAGTAGGTTCTTTTGATAAGTTTTTGATTAGGAATCAACCAGCAATTGAGAATAAGGGCGATGAGGATAATGCTACAGATGATAATGGTAAGAATGAGGGGAATGGGGATGATGGTGCTGCTGATAATGGTTTAAATGAGGGGAATGGGGATGATGGTGCTGCTGATAATAGTATGAATGAGGGGAATGGAGATGATGGTGTTGCTGATAATGGTATGAATGAGGGCAATGAGAATGAGGGTGATGCTGATAATAGTATGAATGAGGGAAATGTGAATGATGGTGATGCTGATAATGGTATGAATGATATCAATGAGAATGATAGAAGGGGGGATAATGTCAACAAGACGGTAGGAACGAATGAAGTTGGTAATTATTGTGAAGAGTTAAGCCATATAGATATGTTTGATCCGGCTAATTGGAATACAATTGATAAAAAGCTTGTTGATTTTTTGGTAGAGAAGGGTCTAGTGAGAATTGATAATATCAAGTTCCCTAGAGATTCCAAGGGCGATCATTTCTCTAGCACTTATTACTTTCGGAGAATGAGCAATTTTGAGAAACAAGAAAGGAGATGGCTAGTGTATTCGACATCTTTGGATAAGGTATTCTGTTTTTGTTGTAAATTGTTTAAGAAGAGGGAAACTAATTATCAGTTGTGTGAAAGTGGGTTCAATGATTGGAATAACCTAAGTGGAAGACTTAGTACTCATGAAAACAGTGGAGAGCATGCTGTTTGTATGTTTAATTGGCTTGAGTTGGAATTACGATTGAGAAAGGAAAAAACCATTGATAAGAGAATACAAGAACAGATCAATAGAGAGAAGATACATTATAAAGATGTTTTGGAGAGGATGATGGACGACATCTTGTTCCTAGCGAAGAATGGTTTAGCATTTCGTGGGGATAGTGAGAAAATTTATACAAAAAATAATGGAAACTTCTTAAGTTTCATAGAGGTACTTGCAAAATATGATCCCGTGTTAAAGTATCACTTGGAGAGTATCGAAAAGAATGAAATGCGGTATCATTATCTTAGCCACAAAATTCAGAATGAACTGATTTCAATGCTTGCTGATGAGACGCGAAAGCTTATTCTGAAAAAAATCCACGAGGCGAAATACTTCTCAATTATTCTTGATTGTACTCCGGATGTTTCTCGCAGGGAACAAATGTCCATTATAATCAGATGCGTAGATGTTTAAACAGCAAGAATTGAGGAATATTTTCTTGGGTTTTTGAAAGTTGAAGATAAAACATGAGAAGGTTTGTTTTTTGAACTTCAAGAAGCATTGATAAACCTTGGATTAAATATTGATGATATAAGAGGGCAGGGATATGACAATGGAGAAAATATGAAAGGAAAACACAAAGGTGTACAAGCAAGACTACTCGAGATTAATCCAAGATCATTCTACACACCGTGTGCTTGTCATAGTCTAAATCTAATACTTTGTGATATGGCTAAGTCATGTCCTAAAGGATTGTCTTTTTTTGGATCCATACAACGTATTTATACGTTATTCTCGGCTTCTACTAATCGATGGGATTTGTTCAAAGAAGAGATTGGAGAGAAAGGTTTGACTCTTAAACCATTATGCGATACTAGGTGGGAAAGCCGTGTAGCAAGTATCAAAGCGATAAGATACCAAGCTCCTGAAATACGCAAAGCTTTAGAGAAGTTGCGAGATTCATCCTCTATTTCTCAAGAAGTCAGCACAGCCGAGAGCCTAGTAAGTTTTGATATGCATAATTTTGAATTTTATGTTAGCTTGACAATCTGGTATAAACTTTTATTTGCTGTTAATACCGTGAGTAAATCTTTGCAATATGAAAATATGGATATTGGTGTTGCTATAGAAAAAACAAAAGGTCTAATTGTTTTTTTTAAAGAGTATAGAAAAGATGGGTTCCAAAAGGCAATGGAAGAAGCAAAGGAGATTGCAGATGGTATGAATAGTGAACCTACATTTCGTGAAGTTCGCACCACTCGTACTTGCGAACCAATATCAGGTGAGGAATTTTTTAGAAGAACTTACTTTTTATATATAATGGACAGTGCTATATCATCATTCAAGGCCAGGTTTGAACAATTTCGATTATATGAAAAAATATTTGGTTTTCTGTTTGACTCGAACAAGTTAAGAACTATGAGTGAGAATGAATTGATGAGGTCCTGTCTCGCACTTGAAGGTTATTTGAAGCATGGTACATCTAGAGATATTGATGGCAGGGAGTTATATTTGGAATTGTTAGTCATGAGAGTTGCATTACCTAAGGCTTATAGCAAACCAATGGAGGTTTTACAATTTTTACTAAGAATGGATGGTTGCTACCCAAATGCGTGGATTGCTTATAGGATACTGGTCACAATTCCGGTAACAGTTGCATCGGCGGAAAGAAGTTTTTCTAAGCTAAAGTTGATTTTATCGTATCTTCGATCAACTATGTCAGAAGAGAGATTAATTGGATTGTCTATGCTGGCAATTGAAACAGATATGGTTATGCAAGTTGATTTTAAAGTTATACTTAATGATTTTGCATCTAGAAATGTAAGAAGAATCAACTTTCAATAGATGTTATTTGTATGATTATCTGAACCCTTTACTTTTATTGTTTTCTGAACCATAATTTGCTTGACATATTTACATGCTGAGAATTATATACTTATGGAAAGGTTTGTCTAGTAAACATATATATGTACAGACTTATATGAAAGGGGGCAACATTTTTTTGGTTTTCTTTGGGGCAGCAAAATGTTAGGGCCGGCCCTTCCTATAAGTCCTCTTACCTAAAGTGATTTTCTATGGACTGTGTCGAGACAATATAACGAATCGTTATTCATACTTTGTGTGATCGTCTATGGATACGATATCGAAACAATACAACAATCAAGGTGTGATTACTTGATAATAGGTTCGGACTTAACCAAACTCTATAGGATCACTATCAAGTAATACGGAGTTAATGTTTGTATAATTTACTTTAAATTATAATAACAACAATTACGATTGCGGAAAAAAAGTAAATGACACCGTAAGATTTTGTTAACGAGGAAACCGTAAATGCAGAAAACCCCCGGGACCTAGTCCAGAATTAAATACTCTCATAATTAAGCCGCTATACAAAATCACACCAACTTCGTATAGTTGAGACCAAGCAACTAAACCTATAGTTCACCTAGTTTCTTCAATATCCCCGTGCTTCCGACATTCAATAAGTGCACGCACTGGAACAATTCCTTTGGTTCGTATTCCAAACAGTAAAGGAACAACAAATCTGTTCGGTAACAACTCTATTCAATCTCAGTGATACGAGTTAGACAAAGGCTCTTCTGTTTAATCCAATAAACTCCTTTGTCAGGTTTATGTCTATCTATCCAACAACTACCAAAGTAGCAGAGTTTAGATTTCGCAATCAAAAATAGGATCTACCAAGATATTATTTAATGATGCCGATCTACACAACTAAACAATCAAATCTATCAAAGATAAATCGATTATAGTTGAATCCCAGCCGATCAAGTTTTGTGCACACCAAAGATTATGAACCCAAATAAGAAATCTTCTTCGTCTTCAAATCTTATTAAATCTTCAATAAACACATGCACACCCCAACTTGAATCTCTTGTGATCAATCACGCACAGAATGGAGTCTGTTAACAATGGATTATCACAAGACGTCTTTAGATCTACAACTAGTTCTAAAGATCCCGTTGACACTTCGATCTAGTTTGAGTGAATCTTATATCAGAAGAGAAGATTCTCAAGAATAAAAAAACTATATGCAATCAAAGTTCAACAACCGTTAGTCAATCAAATCAAATCGAAAACTAATAATACTGCAATTATCTAGTTTACCACCAACGGTACTCGTAGAGCTTCTTGATCCCACAGAAGTCTTTAAACGAGCGGTCGTAAGAAATTTCGCCTAATTAGGGTACTTTCCTCTCCGAATAGACGGCTCCACCAGTAACAACACAACAAGGTAGTTTTGCTGGCTCTTAGGATAGTTTGCTCGAAATGCAAACTTGGGTATTTATAGACCAAGTAAGTTTGGACACCAAGGAATTTCCAAAACAAAATATTCCCAAGATATGCAATAAATTCCAAATTCGGTTTTCATAATTCCTAGAAATGATATGTCCAAAATTAACCGAAATCCTACTAGAAAATCTCTAATTAGTAAATGCACATTACCAATTTTTATTTTCCATAGATATGCATTTTAATTGTTGGTAATTAAAAGCATATAAATTTAACAACCTTAATTAAAATATTCTCAACTTATTTCGGTCCGGGATCTCCTTGTGTTAGAGCATTGCTCGGTTGAACCCACCAAGCGTTGGTATGTCAAGATTGGTTGTCATATTTAGTTCCAAAACTCGAGTCGCTATTATGTAAACTACAGTCAACTTCGATAGGTTAGACTATAAATGATAGAAGTATTGTGCTCCAGTTACTCACAAAGATCTGAAGATGGATTGAAGACAACCAAGCCATCACCCTTCAGCTTGAGGTTAGTAACTATGACTTGACTTGTTCCATATCTATCTTGTGTCTTTTAAGTCGTGTATATTGAAAACAAAACTGCGAAGCATGATTACACTTAAGTTAGACATAGTATTAAGGAATATAATACGAGGTTTATTGCTTAACTATTAAACTTTGTAGATAAGACATCGACATAATCGGTTGAATGCTATTGTGATTATGTATGGGTATAAGGTGAGGATTTCATCCTAGGAAACAATGTTTTACATGTGTTTTAAGGAAGTAAGTTCATAAACTTGTTTATGAATCGAAAAGGAAATCGCCAGACGTTATTGGGATTGTTATTCATTGCATATCTTGTGAACAACCAATATGTGTGATTTAGTATAACCGCTCATGACTTTTTTTTGTTCTTGGTAAAACTATTCACAAAGGCCTGACTTATGTATTGGTATGACTTTTATTAGTGAAACCGATCTTAAGTAATCACCTGAGATGGTATGATCGGGTTTGTGATTTTATGTCTGACTAAATATGGGAAAGGGGAACTGATCCTAGTAAGAGGTGCAGTGCATCACAAAGGGGAACCGATCCTTGTATGGGGTTTAGCAAGGTTTATAGCAAAAAGAGGAACCAATCCTATGAACATGTGCAACACGTTTTTAGGCAAAGGGGAACCCATCCTATGAACATGTGCAACACATATAAGTTAGATACCATAAATATGTGGGGAACCGATCCTAGTACTTAGTCAACCGAATTTTGGAAAGCTAGTGTGACTATGCACAGTACTCACATGGAGGTAGAACCGAAACTTTTTTTGGTAGAACCGTTAAACCCATGATTGTGATTGAATGTTTGTTTGATCAATCACATAGTTCTTAAAAGTCAGATGAACCAATTCTAAACTTGTTTGGAAGTCTGGCAAATCGGTTTCAAGGTTGTAAGTGTGAAAGAGAATTTACAAAGTAAGGATGTCGACATACTTTAAACACGTGCTGTGAATGTTTATTTCTTTAATTGTTCAAAGTTATTCCTTAATAGCTAAAGGAAGAAAATCCCAGGATCGAAACATAAGTAAGTTAAGAATCTTTTAATTAAGGTTATTAATTTCATTTTCTAGGGAAATACAAGAATTAGTAATGTGCATTTACTAATTAGATTTTCCGAGAGATTTCGATCATTATTTTTGGACAGAGCATTTCCAGGAATTATGGAAACCGAATTTGTGCTTTAATGAATATCTTGAGAATATTTTAGGTTTTGGAAATTCCTTGGTATCCAAACTTCCTTGTATATAAATATTTGAAGTTTTCCTTTCTAGCAAACCAATCCTTCATAACAACAGACTTCCTCTTTGTTGTTGTTACTGGTGTAGCCGCCTCTTCGGAGAGGAGAGTAACCTAATTAGGCGAAATCTCTTACGGCCGCTCAGTTTAAAGTCTTCTTTGGGATTGAGAAGCTCTAGCGTGTACTGTTGGTGGGAAACTAGATAATTGCAGTTTATCTTTTGTTTTCGATTGATTTGATTGACTAACGGTTGTTGAATCTTTGATTGCACCTAGTTTGTTTATTCTTGAGAACCTTATCTTCTGATATAAGGCTCACTTAAACTAGATCAAAGATTTAACGTTTCTATAGATCTAAGTTTTTTCTAGATCCGTAAGATAGATTCATTGATTTTCCATTGTTAACAAACTCCTTTCTGTGCGACAAATCAATAAGAAATCAAGTTTGTTTTTGCAGATTGTTACTTTGAAGATCAAATCGAAGATTGAAGATTTTGAGGAGTTGAAGAAGAAGTTGTTGTGAACCATTAAGAAGATATATTAGATTTAGTCATAAAGAGAACTCCTGTTCTGCTAGGATATCTAGTATCAAATATATATTGAGAACTTCGGTTCTGCTTGATATTATCAAAACAATTATCTATAGAGAACTTCGATTCTGCTAGATATTGTCAAAAAAAGGATACTGCTGAAGCTGGGTAACTAGGATTTAAGTTTACTTAGTAGTGTCTACACGAAGTTGCAGGTTTACTTTTTGTAGCGTCTTAATTCACTGAGTATTCAAATCTGGACTAGGTCCCGAGGTTTTTCTACAAGATTGTAGTTTTCCTCGTTAACAAAATTCTGGTGTGTGATTTACTTTATTTCCGCATTATAATTGTTTTTATATTATAACTAAAGTAATTACACTTGTACGTTAACTAGGCACTTGATATTTATCTTATAAGGTTTCGGTTATCAAGTGAACACTTTGTTGTAGTATTGTCTCGATTTCATATCCATAGATGATCACACAAAGTGTATTGGATTTCTCCACTTGTCTGATATAATTATTCACGTGCCCTATTTCAAGTGGACACTGTGTTGAAATATTCCTTGAGTGATTGTTTCTCCAAGAGGTTTATACACGGTAGAGATTGAATATGTTCTGATCAAATAAAAAGATTATGGTGTATTTGGGTACCCTCGTCTTTTCACCTTGAGTTATTAAGGAATATCTTTGAAGAATAAAATATAAGAGTTACTGAACATGTTCAAAGTATGTCGACATCTTATTCTTTGTAAATCCTTTTTCATATATACAATCTTGGAACCGATTATACCATACTTCCAAACAAGTTTAGAACCGGTTCATCTGATTTCCAAGAAATATGTGATTGATCAAATCAACAAACTAATCATGGGTTTACGGTTCTACCAAACACAAGGATCGGTTCTACCTTAATATGGTTACTGAGACCGGTTACATCAGTTACCAAATCGGTTACGTCAATTACCAGGACCGGTTACCATATTGTCATGGTATTACTTGTGATCGGTCACACCAGTTACCAAGATCGGTTACACCAATTACCAGGACCGTTTACACCAATTATAAGGATCGATTACACATTATTTTGTGATCGGTCACACTAATTACAAATATCGATCATACCATCTTAGGTGATTACTTAGGATTGGTTACACTAATAGAAGTCATACCAATACATAAGTCAGGCATTGTGACTAGTTTTACCAAGATACATAACAAGTTATGATCGGTTCACCAACTCACATATATTGGTACTCCAAAGATATGCAATGAATAACAATACCAATAAGCCTAGCGATTTCCCTTTCGATTCATAAAACAAGTTCATGAATGTATTTCCTTTAAAGGAATGTAAACATTGTTTCCTAGGACGAAATCTTCACCCATACCCGTACACATAATCACAATAGCATTCATATGATTATGTCGATGTTTTATATACGAAATTCAAAAGATAAGCATTATAATTCGTATTTTAATTCCTTAATACTATGTCTACTAGAGTATAATCATTCACAGCTTCGCAGTTATGTTTTCAATATAACACGACTTTGAAAAACGGGGGTACAACAACCACACCCAATATTTCGATTAGCAATCTGTATGGACTAACTCCAATATACTTTCAAGAGAATCAACTAGACTCAATCTTAATAAAGTATATCAAAGAGTTATATCTCTCTTTCTCGACTCAATTCTTACTCAAGCAAATAGAAATCTGCGAGTCTAATTGAATACAAGAGAAATCACTTGAATGGAACCAAAGACCAATGTTCAAGTATCAATCAATTTCAATCAACAACCAAAGGTCGGATTTCCAATTGATTGATTCTAACGCACAACCTGTGATATTTCAATTATATAACAAAATATAATGCGGAAAAGAAATAACACATACACAAGAATTTTGTTAACGAGGAAACCGCAAATGCAGAAAAACCCCGGAACCTAGTCCAGATTGAACACACACCGTATTAAGCCGCTACAAACACTAGCCTACTACAAACTAACTTCGGTCTGGACTGTAGTTGAACCCCAATCAATCTCACACTGATCCAAGGTACAATTACGCTACTTATGTCTCTGATCCCAGCAGGATACTACGCACTTGATTCCCTTAGCTGATCTCACCCATAACTAAGAGTTGTTACGACCCAAAGTCGAAGACTTTAACAAACAAATATGTATCACACAGAAAAGTCTATAATAATAGATAAATCTGTCTCCCACAGAAATACCTACAAGTTTTTGTTCCGTCTTTTGATAAATCAAGGTGAACAAGAACCAATTAATAACCCGGACTTATATTCCCGAAGAACAACCTAGTATTATCAATCACCTCACAATAATCTTAATCGACGCGACTAAAGAAGATATTGTGGAATCACAAACGATAAGACGAAGATGTTTGTTACTACTTTTATATCTTGCCTATCAAAGATATTAATCTCAAGCCAATCGTTGCAATTGTACTCAACACGATAGAATATACAAGATCAGATCACACAACTACGAGAAAGTAGTATCGGTCTGGCTTCACAATCCCAATGTTAGCTTAGTAACAAAGCATTCAATATTCACCGTTAGATGAAAACCTGATTAGATTCAATCTAATATCTTTCAACCGTTAGATCGAAAACTTAGCTTGGTACACACAAATGAAATGCGCGTTTTTAGGTTTGCGTAACCGTACCCAAACATGTACATTTGTTGGTTCAACAGTAGTTAACCAAATGGTTAGCCATATGAGCACTTTCATATCAACCATATTCTTCTTCACCATAACTAGTTAAAATGACTAAAATGAACTAGTTAGAGAGTTGTTCAATTGTATAAATCTTATATAACTATACAAGACACAGTCGAAGCAAAAAATATTTGATTCACTCGAATCGATTCATGAACTTTATAGCCACAGTTTGCAATTTGCATTCCTTAGTTTATATAAATATAAGTTCACAAATAATCGTCTTTATATATAACCAACTCAAGTTCGCAGACTTAGTTTGCGGACTTAATTTCCCGGAAGGAGTTCACAAACTCCAGCATATTTTCTCGGGATGAGAACCTCCGCCAGTTCGCGGACTGGGTTCGCGGACTGAGTTCACAACTCTTGTTCCGATTTTCCTGATCAACAAAGTACGCATACTTTGGTTCAAGGAATAAATACTTATACATATATGTGTTGCCACACAATGCTTATATCCAACATGGTTATATAATCTGAACTCTCATTTCAATCATTGAAACATTCTTAGAGGACGTTATATAGTTGTTATTCACAAACTATTTTTCATCAAAGCGATTTTCAAGAGATTCAAATAACTAACATGAGTTTCGTCACGAGTGAAGATGAACTTGGACAAAGCGAAAGCTTACCAACACATATTTCGAGAAATAGATAAGCGAGATAAACTCGGCTTGAAATAGCAAATGATAGCAAAACGACTTTTGTCTCAAGGTAGGAGAGAGTGGATAGACTTTTGAGTGATAGATAAGTTCAAGTCTCCACATACCTTTTAGTCGATGAAGTTCCACCAGTTCCTTGAGTAGTTCTTCGTCTTATATGATGATCGCCATTGAGTTCTTGAGCTCAACTACACTTTCTATCCTAGTATGAGACTTAGCTATAGTAGAATAGAAATCAAGACTTATAGTTTTGATCACTAACATTGATAAACATGCTTGAGATAGCAACGCATGCGAGTTCGACCGAGCAGTTCTCTAACAATCTCCCCCTTTGTCAATTTTAGTGACAAAACTATCAATATATATGGAATACAAAACTAAATGATAAACTTTTGTAGCTTCTATTCCACATGCCTAATCTTCAACATTACTCGAAATCTTTGTCACTTCCAAGTACTCCAATGATCCCAAAGGTTGTAAGTTCAGCATCATCGTTGTTGAAAATCCGTAGCTATAACAATGAGAAAACAAGTATTCTCAATCATTGTTATACAGTGTCATAGTATTATTACACAACATCAAATTTCAATTGTATCACAACTTTGACAATAATACTATAGTGATATGTATCACTCCCCCTTAGTCAATACTCCATCTCACATGGAAACCACTCCCCCTTATATAATGATCCGAAATCCATATGTATTTGTAGTGTGAACTACATATTAATTCCCCCCCTTTTTGTCAATAAAATTGGCAAAGGCACGAAAATGGGATCCTAATGAAATTTCCAAAAGAGACATTTCATGACCAAAAGAGCATATATCAACTTGTTTAGATGCAATCATAAAGCCGAAGCTAAATGCATTCATCAAGGAGTTTATAAAGATACAAGATAACCCCTATAATATTCCGCATCCGCACTCCCCATAAAGATTTGGCAATTAAGCACAATTTCAATTAAGAACTCCCCCCTCATAAAATGTCATTACCGAAAGAACAACAAGAGCAACCTTAATTTCAAAAAAAAAAGAAGGATTTATTTGGACATAAAAAATCACATACTAATATGAATTTGAATCCAAAAGTACTCAATTAGATTGATCACAAGAGAACCCATAATTAATCTAATCGGAAATACACAACCAAATTAACCACATAAAGTGATGAATTTAATTGATCATGCTCGACATAAGAGACCTTACGGAGCCTCACAATATATACATGAACTATGGATCAAGGAAGATCAATACTGCGGAATATACAAGGATTCATTCTATTTTCCATCACTATTTGCACAATGACATACAATAGACATAATCAATGTCAACAAAAGATTTTAACCTATCTTCCATCAATAAATGTCATAATAGGCTTAACTTTTGTTTGTCAAAAGTTCATCGATCTTCTATTAATACATGCATATCGACATATGAAAGAGATAAATTTTGACATCGTATGGGACAATAATAGTTCACGGACGCAAATACACATATCCCATAACATATTGCAATATATAAAACCATAAATATTAATACTGCAAACATCAATCTTTTTCCATGAAAGGTAGAATCAATCTTTTTCGCATGGATTTACACCAAGAGTGGTTACCAAAAGCGTATAAAAATATTTTCTTAACAAAGAAGAATATACAAAGTCATTAAAAACCATGCGTCATGGTTCACATAAGATGATTGTGAACATTCAAGAATACCATAACAATGTGTACTACTGCCCATTCTTGAATTTCCTTCTTTGTGATTCACCAACATCATTCTTGTAAAATCTACAAATGTGCTTAGAAGAGAATTATTCCGAGAATCCAAGTGCCCAAGTCCAGTAGAACAAGCGCGACGAAACGGAGCAAAACACTCAAAAAAAAGATACGGGAAAAAGACCAACATCAACTCATTGACATTTAAGATTTATCATCACCATTTTGAAGATAATTCAAATAGGAAGATAATGAAAAAATAATGAGGTCATTCTGAGTTCGGACGAAGAAGTTACGGCCAAAACAAATTTACCGAATATCGACGTCAAGTATGCATACAGGTTTGCAAACGAATTTTCGTATCCTGGAGCAGTATGCAAACGGGTATGCGTACCTAAACCCCTGGATTTTGATTTTAAATGATGTTATGTATACCTGGTATGTGTACCATGTAGTCCAAACATCCCGAACTATTATTTTCAAACGTTTAGGTTTAAGAACCTTAAACACAGATCAAGTTAGGTAGAAAAGAACGATAAGAAAGGTACGTGAATCATTATAAGTTCTCTAAGCAAATAAAATCACAAATCTGGCTTAAGTTTATATACATACCTTTTTAGATGAATCCAATTGAATTCTACAGCCTTACCAAACATAATCTGTGCGTCCCAATTTTCGTGCTTCCCTCACCATATACATAACAGGGCATTCCTTGGTGAGGATGCACTTAAAAAACACTCAAGTTGTGTTGAGGCGAACAATGTCTTGCTCACCACAAGTGACTTTTGGATTATCATGAAAGAGATCACTTTTAGAACCTTTCACATCCAAATCCATCTTTCCAAAGAACTCTTTAAGTTCCAACATCATGGATACTGCCTTCTCCATAGTCATGGAATTTTCTGGGAGATTATTCCTTTTCACACTCAAGGTGTCATTGATTCTTTGGAACCCACTTATGAGCGCGTTTAGAAACAACCAGAACCTTCTTCCCGTTACTCTCTTCAAGATTTATCGAAAGAGGATTGGATTTGCCATTTTTTTGCAAGTTAGTCTTTCACCAACTGGGAACATCAGATCTTGTCTTCTTCTTTACGAAGTTATCCTTATGATAACCATTACGATTGTGAAAAGGATTCGTATGAAGTTTATAGGCAAAATTAGGTTTATCACAACACTGATTCCTTTGCCTAAAGGTTGGATAGTTACAACCTGTAGCATTAAAGGGATTAGCCTTAACATATGATCTTGGTTTCATAACTTCTTGTGATGCCCAAACAAGAAAATCATGAAGTTTCTCATTCCTTATACGGAAACGACATCTCCTTTCTAGGTGACCTTTATTTCCGCAATAGTGGCAAACATAAGGAATTGTTCTTACCTCGATCCGTATGTGATGACTTTGGAGGTTGATATACTTTTCTCTTTCGAACCTTAATTTCCGATGAAGGTATTTCACTTTTTCCATCATTGGAAACCTTTTGTTGAGAAAAATCACTAGCCTTGACAAAATTTACCTCTTTGCTAATACTTGGAGCATCTATTTCCTTATAGCACAATCCTCGTGTATCACGATGATTTTTACCTGCTCCTAGCATAGTGGTTAATTTGCTTGAACTAGTATTGAACTTTTTCAATTCCTCTTCCAATATCTTGATTTATCAAGAGCAGCATCTAAATCAGCCTCAAGGCGTTTTTCTCGAGCGAGACAAGCACTTTCTCTGTCATCAAAACTAATTTGTTGAGAGTTAAACCTTTATCTCTCAGGTGAATCCAAGCTTTTAGAATCATCTGGTAATTTCTGAACCGATACGTTATTAAGGATAGACTCGTCCATAATCAGATTGCTACAAACACAGATTTATAAGGTCTTTAACGTGTTTGCCTGCTCTGATACCAATTGGAAAAACGGGGGTACAACAACCACACCCAATATTTCGATTAACAATCTGTATGGACTAACTCCAATATACTTTCAAGAGAATCAACTAGACTCAATCTTAATAAAGTATATCAAAGAGTCATATCTCTCTTTCTCGATTCAATTCTTACTCAAGCAAATATAAATTTGCGCGTCTAATTGAATACAAGAGAAATCACTTGAACGATACCAAAGACCAATGTTCAAGTATCAATCAATTTCAATCAATAACCAAAGGTCGGTTTTTCAATTGATTGATTCTAACACACAACCTGTGATATTTCAATTATATAACAAAATATAATGCGGAAAAGAAATAACACAGACACCAGAATTTTGTTAACGAGGAAACCGCAAATGCAGAAAAACCTCGGGACCTAGTCCAGATTGAACACACGTTGTATTAAGCCGCTACAGACACTAGCCTACTACAAACTAACTTCGCTCTTGACTGTAGTTGAACCCCAATCAATCTCACACTGATCCAAGGTACGGTTGCGCTCCTTACGTCTCTGATCCCAGCAGGATACTACGTACTTGATTCCCTTAGCTGATCTCACCCACAACTAAGAGTTGCTACGACCCAAAGTCGAAGACTTTAATAAACAAATCTGTATCACACAGAAAAGTCTACGATAATAGATAAATCTATCTCCCACAGAAATACTTACAAGTTTTTGTTCCGTATTTTGATAAATCAAGGTGAACAGGAACCAATTGATAACCCAGACTTATATTCCCGAAGAACAGCCTAGTATTATCAATCACCTCACAATAATCTTAATCGACGCGGCGAAAGAAGATATTGTGGAATCACAAACAATGAGAAGAAGATGTTTGTGACTACTTTTATATCTTTCCTATCAAAGATATTAATCTCAAGCCAATCGTTGCAATTGTACTCAATACGATAGAATATGCAAGATCATATCACACAACTACGAGAAAGTAGTATCGGTCTGGCTTCACAATCCCAATGAAGTCTTTAAGTCGTTAACCTGGTTTACAAGAAGAAACCTAAGGTTAAAGGAGAATCGACTCTAGCTAATACAACTAGTATCACACAGGAGGTGTGCGGATTAGGTTTCCCAGTTGCTAGAGTTCTCCCTTATATAGTCTTTCAAATCAGGGTTTGCAATCAAAGTTAGCTTCGTAACAAAGCATTCAATATTCACCGTTAGATGAAAACCTGATTAGGTTCAAGCTAATATCTTTCAACCGTTAGATCGAAAACTTAGCTTGTTACACACAAATGAAATGCACGTTTTTAGGTTTGTGTAACGGTACCCAAACATGTACATTTGTTGGTTCAACAGTAGTTAACCAAATGGTTAGCCATATAAGCACTTTCATATCAACCATATTCTTCTTCACTATAACTAGTTCAAATGAACCAAATGAACTAGTTAGAGAGTTGTTCAATTGTATAAATCTTATATAACTATACAAGACACAATCGAAGCAAAAACGATTTGATTCACTCGAATCGATTCATGAACTTTATAGCCACGGTTTGCAATTTGCATTCCTTAGTTTATATAAATATAAGTTCACAAATAATCGTCTTTAGATATAACCAACTCAAGTTAACAGACTTAGTTCGCGGACCTAAGTTCCCGGAAGGAGTTCACAAACTCCAGCAGATTTTCTCGGTATGAGAACCTCTGCCAGTTCGCGGACTGGGTTCGCGGACTGAGTTCACAGCTCTTGTTCCGGTTTTCCTGATCAACAAAGTACGCATACTTTGGTTCAAGGATTAAGGACTTATACATATATGTTTTGCCATAAAATGCTTATATCCAACATGGTTACATAATCTGAACTCTCAATTCAATCATTGAAACATTCTTAGAGGACGTTATATAGTTGATATTCACAAACTATTTTTCGTCAAAGCCATTTTCAAAGTGATTGAAACATGACATGACTTTCGTCACTAGGTAAAGATGAACTTGGCCAAAGCGAAATCTTACCAACACATATTTCTATAAATAGATAAGCGAGATAAACTCGGCTCGAAATAGCAAATGTGTATAATCAAAGTCTATATAGCAAAACGACTTTTGTCTCAAGATAGGAGATAGAGTAGATAGACTTTTGAGTGATAGATAAGTTCAAGTCTCCACATACCTTTTAGTCGATAAATTTCCACCAGTTCCTTGAGTTGTTCTTCAGCTTGTATGATGATCGCCATGGAGTTCTTGAGCGAAACTACACTTTCTATCCTAGTCCGATACTTAGGTATAGTTGACTAGAAATAAAGACTTATAGTTTTGATCACTAACATTGACAAACATGCTTCAGATAGAAACGCATGCGATTTCGACCGAGCAATGCTCTAACAGACTTGAAAGATACGCTAGGAATGAAACAGTTCAAGTCACAATATTACTAACCTCAAGAGGAAGGATGACGTCGTGGATCTAGCTTGTTACTTCTTCACATTCTTCAAGTCTTCGAGTAATACTTGTATGTCTCATTATCATAATCTTTCTATCCTAACCTATACGAAGTTTTCCCTAGTACATAATCAAGCGACTCTATAATTGAGTTTTGATTCACTAAAATATGACAACCAAACTTGATATACCAACGCTTGGTGGGTTCAACCGAGCTATGCTCTAACAATATCCCCCTTTGTCAATTTTAGTGACAAAACTCTTATAATCATATGGATAAACAAATTACAAAAATTCATTATACATACGCTTGATTCCAAGTTTCAACAACACAATACCCTGCATATATTCAATCCATAAATGCCGCTGTTGACATTTAAATAACAAAGCTAATACCCCCCTAAAGGTAAGATAGGTAGATTTTCAATCCGCACATCTTTGTTATTTCCCTTTGTAGTCCAAATAACTACAATCATCATATGATATGTTTCCCCCCCTTAGTCAATGCTTTACTCTTTCGTTAGATATAACGTTTAAGCACAATTGTCCTTTCCTTAGTGATTACAAGTAACCTGTTTACTCCATATATTTCTCCCTCTTTTTGTCACAAAATGACAAAGGTCCGAGAAAATACCAAAGCCGAAAGAACCTTACAATCTAAAAAAAATTATACAACCTATAAGAGTTAAGCACGAAGGTTTCACATACCACTTCAGATAACCAATATCAAAACTGAAACTACAAGTAATTTTGTTTTAATATGTTTTCAAAGAAACAATTTCCCAAAGAAATTGTTCCTAATAGTTTAAGAAATTGATTAAGAAACTTAGTTCCCTTGCTAAACCGATTGCACAAATACAATCGCTTATTTTAATAATACCAAAATAAAGATCAGAATTAACTTTATTTTTCTCATCAGGCACTAATTATTCAGATAAAAACTTAGACCTTACATTTTAGACAAGACAAATACTAGGTTAGTTAACTAATATTTTTTGTCAAGGCATTCGATTAGACTTGAATAATTGAATCTTTTACTTTTGATAAGTCTAACTAAGATCAGAATTAACTTAGTTTCTCTTATCCGGAATCGAAGTGGACTAAACAAATGGTCCCATATTTTGTTAAGCTATAAACAATACATACAAACCAAATAAATTGACTTGCACAATCATTTATCTTAACCGGAAGCAATTGAAACAAACATATACATTAAAGCACTGCAATTGCACCGAAATTTCGTTAAGTCTAAAACAATTGATACCAAATAATAAAGAAAGATATCAAACCAGTTTTTCTTAGACGGAAACAATTGAATCCCACACACATATACATCCATACACAAAATGGTATAAACATCAATTGTACCGAATTTTGTTAATCAAAAGCAAAAAAATTTCCATAAACTCAAGCTTTTCTTAGACAGTAAAACGATTAACTAACAAATTCGTTGCCTCAAATTCTGCATCCTCTTCTCCCAGAAAGATATATCATTAAGCGAAAGTTCAAGTTAGATCTCTCCCCCATTATGTTGTCATCCTCTCGCAAGAACAAAAGAACAAGAACAACAACAACCTTTACCATAGAAAGATTGAATCGGTTTTAACTAATGCAAATGGCAAAAGTTGAAAACCCGAAACACATATGCTTTTATGTTAAACAAAAACGCAACATATTGTGAGTTTTTAACATATGAGTTTCAATCGGAACACCTTATGATCCTTTGATAAAGCCTGAAAAAGCGGGGGTCTAATAACACCACCCAATATTTCGCTTAGCAATCTGTATGGACTAACTCCAATATACTTTGCTAGAGAATCAACTAGACAGTCAGACTCTATCTAGCTTAAAGTATATCAAGGAGTTAATATCTCTCTCTTGTTTTGATTTACTCGAGCTAATAGAAAGCAGCGAGTCTTTAATAAAACACAAGGAATAACTTGGATGGTACCAAAGACCAATATTCAAGGATCAATCAATGACAATCAACAACCAAAGGTTGGATTACTCTAATTGATGATCTAACACACAACCTGTATTATAAAGATAAAACAATATAATGCAGAAATTGAAATAACACAGACATCAGAAATTTTGTTAACGAGGAAACCGCAAATGCAGAAAACCCCCGCGACCTAGTCCAGATTGAACACACACCATATTAAGCCGCTACAGACACTAGCCTACTCCAAGATAACTTCGGACTGGACTGTAGCTGAAACCAAATCAATCTCCCAATGATCCAAGGTACAGTTATGCTCCTACGCCTCTGATCCCAGCAGGATACCACGCACTTGATTCCCTTAGCTGATCTCACCCACAACTTAGAGTTGCTACGACCCAAAATCGCAGGCTTTGACAATAAACAAATCTGTCTCACACAGACAAGTCTATCAAAGGATCAATCTTTCTCCCGCAGATAAATCATAAAGGTTTTATTCCATCTTTTGATAATAATCAAGGTGAACAGGAACCAATTATTAATCCGGTCTTATATTCCCGAATAATAGCCTAGAGTTATCAATCACCTCACAACAATCTTAATTGTATGGTAGCGAAACAAGATGTTGCGGAATCACAAACAATGAGACGAAGATGTTTGTGATTACTTTTTATATCTTGCCTATCGGAGATATCAATCTCAATCCAATCAATCTGATTGTAATCGTACGATAGAAGATGCAAAATCAGATCACACAACTACGATAAAAGTAGTATCGGTCTGGCTGCACAATCCCAATGAAGTTTTTAAGTCGTTAACCTGGTTTTTAGAAGAAGAAAACCAAAGGTTAAAGGAGAATCGACTCTAGCACGCAAACTAGTATCACACGTAAGGTGTGGGGATTAGTTTTGCACAATGCTAGATGTCTCCTTTTTATAATCTTTCAAATCAGGGTTTGCAATCAATGTTAGCTTAGTAACAAAGCATTCAATATTCACTGTTAGATGAAAACCTGATTTAGATTCAAGCTAATATTTCTCAACCGCTAGATCGAAAACTTAGCTTGTTACACACACTTGACAATTCACGCTTCTAGGTTTTTTAACCGTACCCAAAGGTATGCACTTGTTGGTTCAACAATAGTTAACCAAAAGGTTAGCCATATGAGCATTTCATATCAACCACATTCTTCTTCACCATAACTAGTTCAAATGACTTCAAATGAACTAGTTAGAGAGTTGTTCAATTGCAAGAAAATCTAATGTACTACACAAGACACAATTGAAGCAAACATGATTTGATTCACTTGAATCGGTTCATGAAATTTTATAGCCACGGTTTGCAAACTGCATTCCTTAGTCTTTTAAAGTTTAAATTCAGAAATCATCTTCAGATATATAACCTTCTCAAGTTCGTAGACTAGGTTCGCGGACTTAAGTTACCGGGCAGAGTTTAGAAAATCCATCAGAAATTCTCGGGTATGAGAACTTCGCCGGTTCGCGAACTGGGTTCACAGACTGAGTTCGCGGACTTAGCTTCACGCAAGTAGTTTGTCAACTCTAGCAGAAATTCTCGGGTTTGAGAACTTCGGCAGTTCTCGGACTTGGCTCACGCCATTCTTCCGGTTCTCTTGATCAACAAAGTTCGCAAACTTCGGTTCAAGGAATAAGACTTATACGTAAATGTGTTTCCATAATAATTCTTATGTCCACCATTGGTTATGTAATCTAAACTCTCATTTCAATCATTGAAACATTCTTAGAGGATGTTATATAGTTGTTACACCATTTTTCGTCAAAGCAATTTTCAAGATGATTGAAACATATCATGACTTTCGTCACATGGTAAAGATAAACTTGATCGAAGCGAAAATCTTACTAACACATATTTAGAAATATATATATGTATACTCGGCTCGAAATACCAAATGTGTATAATCCAAGTCTATATATATAGCATACGACTTCTTGTCTCAAGGAGTAGGAGATAAAGTAGATATACTTTTGAGTGATAGATAAGTTCAAGTCTTCACATACCTTTTTGTTGAGAAGTTCCACCGGTTCTTTGAGTAGTTATTTTACTTGTATGATGAATCTCCATGAAGTCCTTGAGCTCAACTACAATTTCTATCCTAGTCCGAGACTTAGCTATAATAGACTAGAAATCAAGACTTATAGTTTTGATCACTAACATCGACAAACATGCTTGAGATAGCAACGCATGCGAGTTCGACCGAGCAATGCTCTAACAATCTCCCCCTTTGTCAATTTTAGTGACAAAACTATCAATACATATGGAATACAAAAAAGATAAAGAAACTTTAGTAGATCCTATTCCACATGTCTAATTTTCAACATTCCTCGAAATCTTCGTCACTTCCAAGTACTCCAATGATCACAAAGGTTGTAAGTTTAGTATAACCGCTGTTGAAGATCCGTATCTATAACAATGAGAAAACATAGTTCTCGATCATTGTTATACAGTGTCATAGTATTATTACACAGCGTCAAAGTTCAATTGTATCACAACTTCAACAATAATACTATGGTGATATGTATCACTCCCCCTTAGTCAATACTCCATCTCACATGGAAACCACTCCCCCTTACACAATGATCCGAAAACCATATGTATTTGTAGTGTGAACTACATATTAATTCTCCCCCTTTTTGTCAATAAAATCGGCAAAGGTACAAGAACGGGATCATAATGAAATTTCTTAGAGAGACATTTCATGATAAAAGGAAAAAAATATACATACCAACTAATTTAGATGCAATCATAAAGCCGAAGCTAAATGCATTCATCAAGGAGTTTAAAGATACAAGATAACCCCTCTAAAATTCCACAGCCGCACACCCCTCAAGATATGACCATTAAGCACAAGTTCAAAAGAACTCTCCCCCATTAGATGTCATTCCCGAAAGAAAAACAAGAGCAACCTTAATTTCAAAAGAAAAGAAGGATTTTATTGGACACCAAAAACCATGAGAACGATTTTATATATCCCAAAAACTAAATCAAATTAATCACAAGTAATCCCATGATTAATTTAATCGGAACACACAATCAAATTAAATACAAGAGGTGATCAATTCAATTGATTATGCTCAACATAAGAGAACTTATGGAAACACGAAAACATTCAACTAGATTAATTATAAGAGAAACCATAATTAATATAATTGGAATACACAACCAAACTAATCACAAAAGTAATCAATTTAATTGTCATTTTTTTTGCTCGACATAAGAAAACTTACGGAGAAATAACTAATTAATCAAACAAGATGATTAATTTAGTTCAATATGACCGATAACATATCTCACGGAACACCAAGATAAAAGATCAACTTGGTTGTATAGTGCACAACATAAGATACATTATGGAGCCTCACAGTAATACATAAAATATGGATCAGGGATGATCAATACTGCGGAATACACAAGGATTCATTCTATCTTGAATCACTATTTGCATAACGACAATTAATAGACATAATCCTTGAAAACAAAAGATTTTAACCTATCTTCCATAAAATGTTTGACAATATAGGCTTAACTTTTGTATCTGTCAAAAGTCTATTCATTTTTTTTTACCAGTACGTGAATACCGATCACAAACGACTTTACTTTTGACAGAGTATGGGACAAACATAGTTCACGGACGTAGACACCAATATCCCATAACAAATTGCAATATATCAAATCATAAATATTAATACTGCAAAACATCATCCTCCAAATATTTTTAGAATTTAAAACCAATAAACCTAAAAAAAAAACAAGAATATAAAAAGTAATAGCTATGTGTAGCCACAATCATTGCTGTTCAAAGCACTAGTTATTCTTCCAACTAAACCAAAAAGAAGACATACTAGGCAACAAATAAAACAAGATAAAGGAAAACATACTCCAGTGCTATTCCGAACACGAACTAAGATCATATGGACAGTTCAGAATCCTCATGAGACAACGGGTCTTTGAGCTTGTGAACAACATCATTCATTACAACATCAGAGAGTTGATTCTCTTTGCGAAGATCATTGATGTAAGACTTTATGAGACCAAGGTCAGAAGTAACCTTTTCCAACTCAGTTTTCAATGCATCAATATTTTTCAGAGTAACAATGAGCTCTTGTTTTGCTTCCCCAAAGTACTTAAGAAAATCATGAACAACTTCAGCAGAAATCATATAATCCTTTTCAGCATCCTCATGAATATAGGAAAAATAACGTGAAGCATTAGGATGATCTTCATCTACAAGGGTTCTTTTCTTCTTGGACTCAACAACAAAACCTTTGTCAAGGAATCCTCTTGCAAAATCACCATAGCAAGATAAAGAAGAAGACATTCTTGACAACCCAGAAACCAACCTAGAGTAAGCGTTCGTGACTTTTGTAACTCAATAGGTAAGTATTTAAGGGTTTCCCGAGGAAGGGATTTTAGGTTTAAAACAATTGACTCATGAAAGAACATGGATACCCGTTCGAGTGCAACATTACCCAGAAAAGTAAGGCCCACAAACAAAACTTTTGCTACAATCGAGATTAAAACTCAGAAAACTCAATTAAGGAAGCAATTCAGAGCAGTTGTAGCAAGGACCATAAAAAAACTTCCTAACAATGAGAAACAACATTTTAGAGCAAAACCAATACTTTAAGTAAACACAGGTCTGCAATCAAAAGTTTAGCTACAGACGATAAGAAAATAGCTCAACTTAACAGACGCAAGAAAACTAAAAGTATACCTAATTATTAACACATCTTACTCAAGAGGATTTTTATGAGTAATATCTTTATACCTTGTGATTAATTAGCACAAGTATGAGCTACATCCTCATCAAGAGATTTGTGTTTATGGTCAAGTCTCTTTTTCCTCCTGAATCTAGAGAGGGACTCCTTTTTATGTGAGAAATTGTCATAAAACTTACTGTCATCAAAATACGAGACATAGTTTGAGTTCTTACCAGAAGAATTTTGGTTTGAGGAGGAAGACAACCTGTTGACGAATTATTTATACCCTTCAATTATCTTTTTCAGATTATCTCTCATTTCATCAATTTTTCTTCTTTCTTCTGAACTTCCTTTCTCAACAGGAGGAGTGTTATTTCCAGAGACCACGACACGATCTTCCTTTAGACGATGTTTATTAAGACGTCTGTTTTGTTCTTGAGTGTTCGAGGAACTCATTGAATTGAATTTTCTGGTAACATACACATGGTAGGTACGAAAACCAATTGTTTAGTCATACGAACGTCAGTCACACCTTTAAGAATTAACTCTAAGGTGTGTTGAAGTTGAACCAAGGAGTTTTTATTCAACCTATAGGTTCCCTTTTATTTAACAGAACTCTTTGTCTCACAGACAAGATATAATTTCTGATCAAAAAAATGATTAGATAGTATGGTCTTAATATCATCATTAGAAGATTTCTTCCCTCCATTTCATGTGCAACATCCTTGAGTGATGGTGACTTCAGGAACATCCGTTTTATTAGAAGGAGCTTCCGTTTTTACTTCTGAGCATGAACCATCTTTAGTTGTGTCAGAAGTACTTGGCATATTAGATTGCTTTGAGCATCCTTGAATAGAGATATTACTCAAGCAATGTTCAATTTCCAAGGAATCTCTTCTAAGGCTAGCTTCAAGAGACGTACACGAAGAATGAACTTCAGTATTACCTTTGGGTTTGCAATCTATTATTACACCAAGTAGAACATTGACATGGTGTTTCAACCGATTGAATCTATCAGCTTGGATTCTAACAAGATTTAGAATAAATTCACTCTCTTCAGCTGAATCCCGTTCATTAATGGAAAAGCTCACATTTGAAGGGTAATCAGAAGTATACATGTCAGTGTTAGTCTGTCTCGTCAATACAGAAGGTTCATCTATATTCGAGATTGTAAAACCCTTCTCTTTAATAGAGTTAGACGAGATATAACTTTTATTTCCGGTAAAGCGTTTATCAAAGATAATACTCTTGTCCATAGAGTCAGATCGCTATAAACACAGACTTGTAAGGTCTTAAACGTGTTTACCTGCTCTGATACCAATTGAAAAAGCGGGGGTCTAGCAACACCACTCAATATTTCGCTTAGCAATCTGTATGGACTAACTCCAATATACTTTTCTAGAGAATCAGCTAGACAGTCAGACTCAATCTATCTTAAGTATATCAAGTAGTTAATATCTCTCTCTTGTTTTGATTTACTCGAGCTAATAGAAATCAACGAGTCTTTAATCAAACACAAGGAATAACTTGGATGGTACCAAAGACCAATATCCAAGGATCAATCAATGACAATCAACAACCAATGGTTGGATTACTCTAATTGATGATCTAACGCACAACCTGTATTATTTCAATTATAAAGATAAAACAATACAATGCGGAAACCGAAATAACACAGACACCAGAAATTTTGTTAACGAGGAAACCGCAAATGCAGAAAAACCCCGGGACCTAGTCCAGATTGAACACACACTGTATTAAGACGCTACATACACTAGCCTACTCCAAGCTAACTTCGGACTAGACTGTAGTTGAACCCCAATCAATCTCCCACTGATCCAAAGTACATTTATGCTCCTACGCCTCTGATCCCAGCAGGATACTACACACTTGATTCCCTTAGCTAATCTAACCCACAACTAAGTGTTGCTACGACCCAAAATCGCAGGCTTTGACAATAAACAAATCTGTCTCACACAGACAAGTCTATCAAAGGATCAATATGTCTCCCACAGATAAACCCTAAAGGTTTTTTTCCGTCTTTTGATAATAATCAAGGTGAAAAGGAACCAATTGATAATCCGGTCTTATATTCCCGAAGAACAGCCTAGAGTTATCAATCACCTCACAACAATCTTAATCGCATGGTAGTGAAACAAGATGCTTCGGAATCACAAACAATGAGACGAAGATGTTTGTGATTACTTTTTATATCTTGACTATCGGAGATATCAATCTCAAGCCAATCAATCTGATTGTACTCGTACGATAGAAGATGCAAGATCAGATCACACAACTACGATAAAAGTAGTATCGGTCTGGCTTCACAATCCCAATGAAGTATTTAAGTCGTTAACCTGGTTTTTAGAACAAGAAAACCAAAGGTTAAAGGAGAATCGACTCTAGAACGCAAACTAGTATCACATGTAAGGTGTGGGGATTAGTTTTGCACAATACTAGATGTCTCCTTTATATAGTCTTTCAAATCAGGGTTTGAAATCAATGTTAGCTTAGTAACAAAGCATTCAATACTCACCGTTAAATGAAAACCTGATTTAGATTCAAGCTAATATTTCTCAACCGTTAGATCGAAAACTTAGCTTGTTACACACACTTGACAATGCACGCTTCTAGGTTTCTTAACCGTACCCAAACGTATGCACTTGTTGGTTCAACAATAGTTAACCAAAAGGTTAGCCATATGAGCATTTCATATCAACCACGTTATTCTTCACCATAACTAGTTCAAATGACTTCAAATGAACTAGTTAGAGAGTTGTTCAATTGCAAGAAAATCTTATGTACTACACAAGACACAATTGAAGCTATCCAAGGTTTGCAAACTGCATTCCTTAGTCTTTTTAAGTTTATGTTCAGAAATCATCTTCAGATATATAACCTTCTCAAGTTCGCAGACTAGGTTCGCGGACTTAAGTTACCGGGTAGAGTTTACAAACTCCAACAGAAATTCTCTGGTATGAGAACTTCGCCGGTTTGCGGACTGGGTTCGCGGACTTAGCTTCACGCTGGTAGTTTTTCAACTCCAGCAGAAATTCTCGGGTTTGAGAACTTCGGCAATTCGCGGACTGAGTTCGCAGACTTGGCTCACGCCATTCTTCCGGTTCTCTTGATCAACAAAGTTCTCAAACTTTGGTTCAAGGAATAGGACTTATACATAAATGTGTTTCCACAACAATGCTTATGCCCACCATTGGTTATGTAATCTAAACATTCATTTCAATCATTGAAAAATTCTTAGAGGACGTTATATAGTTGTTAGACCGTTTCTCGTCAAAGTAATTTTCAAGATGATTGAAACATATCATGAATTTCGTCACATGATAAAGATAAACTTGATCGAAACGAAAAGGTTACCAACACATATTTCGAGATATAGATAGGCTAGGTATACTCGGCTCGAAATACCAAATGTGTATAATCCAAGTCTATATATATAGCATACGACTTCTTGTCTCAAGGAGTAGGAGATAGAGTAGATAGACTTTTGAGTGATAGATAATTTCAAGTCTTCACATACCTTTTTGTCGAGAAATTCCACCGGTTCCTTGAGTAGTTCTTCTACTTGTATGATGAATCGCCATGAAGTCCTTGAGCTCAACTACATTTTCTATCCTAGTCCGAGACTTAGCTATAATAAACTAGAAATAAAGACTTATAGTTTTGATCACTAACATTGATAAACATGCTTGAGATAACAACGCATGCGAGTTCGACCGAGCAACGATCTAACAAATCCTACCAACATGGTCTAGAACTTAATCCCTCTAAATCAATAGGCCACACAAACCATAAGGCTTCACATCATATGAGATCGAATATTAAGGTTATGAAAACTGAAATCAGACATCCCATAAACTCAGATGCAATACACCATAAATATTCAACAGAGAATCAAGTATTTCAATTACCTCAATCTTGTAGGAAATTAAATTACAAAAACAACGCAAAAAGAATGAGGTCATTCCGATTTCGGACGAAGAAGTTATAGGCAAAAAAGTTTTACACTCCTTCGTATGGACCAATCACACCAATCACTAGGACCAGTTACACCAATCATTAGGATCGGTTATAATGATTACTTGTGACGGGTCATAACATGAGTCTACACGAAACTATTTTAGACATATCCTTTGCATACAATGTCCGAATTCAGTGATTTTTGGCTCGTTTTAACCGTAAAAACAAGAGCTACGCATATGGGACCTATAGATATCAACACCATGAACTCAAAATTATCGTTTCTATCAAAATCTCAAATATTCATAGAGAAGGTATGAGTATAGAAGAGAAAAATCTCCCTGAAGGTGTTAAATAGTCATATAATAACCGAGAGATCTGTTGATGGTGGATTTTCGACAAAGGCCAAAATCGTAAAATCATGATACTGCATGTTTCTGACTCGTCTTCAGGAACGCATGTGACAATTCATATTTTACGATTCGTGAACCGTTTCACGATCTCTGACTGAGTGAGCGTTCCTCTCAGATCCATGATGAACATGTTTCTTGAAAGGCCTCCCCGACTGAGCGTTTGATGCTGCGCATTTAATCATGTTCTCTACGTAGAATAAAATGATTGGACGGTCCTCTGGACATAATTGTTTGTCAGAGGGATTAACGCCTTTAGGACGTCGACGCTGCATGTTATTCCATGACTATATAGAGAGACCCACCTCTACATAGAATAATGTTTGGGCGGTTCTGTAGACATAATTGTTTGTTAGAGGGTTTAACGCCTTCAGGACATCGACGATACTCGTTGTTCCCTGACTATGTAGAGAGACCGTGTATATATTCAGGCGGCTCTCTAGACATAATTGTTTGTTAGAGGGATAAACGCCTTCAGGACGTCGACACTGCACGTTGTTCCAGGACTATGCACCTTTCAGAACGAGTATGATGCTTCAGCTATCTCATATCTCGATTCTACAATAGATTAATTCTATTGTAACATTTACCCACTGAATTTCTAGAAAATAATCTATTATATCTCATTGCTCTGTTCCCTAAATTCCCCGGCTGGATTCATGGATTAGTAATAGATAACCATTTTATCTCATTACTCCGTTCCTTTAATTCCATGGATGGATTCATGGACTAGTAATAGATGCACAATTCATAATTATTACTCCTTTCATGAATCATTCTCCGCTGAATTTCATGAATTAGTAATAGTTACTCAACAATCGGGCATCTGGACTATCACCGAGTAGGCCCCAAGAAAATGGTGCAAGTGCACTCAACAATGATGCACGAACGAGCATTCGAAAATATGGACAAACGAGGAATCCTATACAAAATAGGAGAGAGAAAATAATATTAAAAAAATAAAAGAGGCGCCCAGGGACCGGGTCCACCGGCCGGACGGTCATGCCGTCGTGGCCGGTCCTCCTCGCTTCTCCATTTATTTTTCTTATTTTTATTTTCATGATCTCATGAAGACTCCTTCATTCGAGCAACTTTCCTTGTTTGAGCAAAACTCACGGCTTCTCCATATTTTCACGGTTTCATGAAAAATAATAAAATAGGGAAAGGTGTCACGGGACCGGGCTACCTAGTTGGCCAGCCATGCCCTATCCGTGGCCGGTCCCACACCTTGCAATCCTTTATTTTTCATAACTATTATTTCCCTCATCTCATGAAACTCCTCCGTTTGAGCAAAAACCCTGGTTTTTCCATATTTTCTCAAATATTGCTCAAACCATGAAAAAGCAAAAAGTCAAATGGTCACATGACCGCTAGGCTATTCACGAAAAATATTAAAATATTATTATTTTAATATTCTCAAAATATTGATCGAACAAGCAAAGTTCTACTTTCTCATTCGAGCAAAATCAAGAATTTCAGTCAAAGATCAAACTCTTTTGAAAATCCAAGATATCGCTTAAACGTACACCAGGAAATTTCGAAACTCTCAGGACTGAGACAAGGACATTATGGTGACACGGGCATGCTTCCTTTACCGACCAAGGTCGTCCCTAATGCTTGCAAGAAGACGGTCCCACACATCTTCATAATTTTGACCTAATTTGCTCAATTGCTCATATTGGGTCCAAACTCTTTCCAACCAACTTGGAATTTGCTCAAACGACCATCAGCTGGTCCCACACCACCAAGTGCCGGTTCTATGATCCCTTGGTCAATCCCTCACTTCTCCATAACTAGGTTTTATCACTTAATGCTCAGACGAGCACTATTCTAATAAGTGATTAAACCAGCATTTAATCATCCTTTCACCAACCAGTCAACAAAGGACTTTGGTGCATGCTCATTCGAGCACTTTGCACCTCATGGTCGTCCATCATCCCATGTGGTCGGTCCCTTCTTCACTTAGTGACCTATTTTCAATAATTCATCGATTGACGAACAATTGATCAAAAATTAGGGCTTCGAACAAATGCTCTGCAAATCATGATTTTGAGCAATTTCAAACACTAATAAATTTATGTTGACCCAGCAATCAATATTTCGATTAGTTATATAATATTCGGTCCAACTACCAGTATTTTAATTAATATTTTATTGGGTCACTTTACCAATAATTCATCGAATGAGCAATACTTGCTCAGTTGCTTGAATATTGATCCAACTATCAATATTCAGTAATTTATCGAATTGAGCAATACTTGCTCAACTGTTCGAATATTGATTCGACTATCAATATTCAGTAATTCACCGAATGAGCAATACTTGCTCAGTTTCTCGAATATTGATTCAACTATCAATATTCAACAATTCATCATACGAGCAATATTTGCTCAACATCATTCATTCGAGAACTATACATCTCAGCAGACATGTTCAATCCATGAATCACTAATCATTCGTTAATCATGCTCAATTCAACAAAACTTAGACTCGTTGCCTAATCAAGCCAATGACTGACTAATCAAATACACGTCTGCTTTGCAGACTCCACGTTCGTGAGACATCGTAACATGGGGGGATAACAATTAGGGTTTTGGTCTGGCGGCCTACAACACGTGTGTTCATCCACGATAAGAAATGTGAATAAGTCGTGCAAGCGGTTGAGGGAGTTAGTAAAGTAGTGGGTGGACGATCGATCAAGTCTCCACACGACATGGAACTGACTTTACCACGATCTCCCACTTCCCCATTTCTTTCACTCAAGAAACCCACACTTCTGGGATCAATGTGTATACTATTCTGACAATATAAATAAGTTCTGAATCGATGAATTTTGATGGTGGTTTTTAGCTTAGGGTTAAAATCGTAAAACCTTAGTCTAACGTGACGTCACTCTATAAGAAAACGAAGCCGAGAGTACCAATATCTCCACTAGCACATTTATTGAGCCATTCAATATGTCTACGTGAAATTTACTAGGGTACCTTTTTTTTATACATGCTATGTTCCACGAAAGAACCCTCAGTATTGACTGGCATCATCTCCGCACATGCCAACCGCGCATGCCGTACATTCTAATTAGGGTTTCGACATGCTAAACCCTAATTTTCGCATCTCCGCGCCAAAGGAATACCATGCCATCCACACCACCGTGCCAACGGCATGCCAACAACATTTCCACCAATTTCCACCAAACACAAGTTTTGGTGAGGAGAATACACCACACTCAGAAATCACTTGCTAGCTTTCCAACCTGCTAGCGTCTCACTTTCTGATACAAGTCGTCAAACAACTACTCTTCCAGAATCAACTATTCTGGTCTCAACACTCTCTTCGCTTCCCTCCTTAAGACCAACCCTTCTCCTTTACTTTGTGACCGAAGCAAGTCTGCAACAGCCATTTCTTGGTTTAGGCCGGATTTGTACAGATAGATCTCTCGAATCAAAGTACTTCCTTGAAGTACATTGTTTAGGGTTTAAACTCGTTTCTCACCCACAACACACGAAATTAACGAAATCAGCAAAAACCGTTTTCACCCTCAAACAATTGGCTACCACAGTGGGAGATTAATCTCTCGGTTACAATGTCAATTTCTAATTCCCGATTTCATTCTTCAACCCAGATCTCAAGATGGTAGATGAAACTGATCCGCGCAGGGATCGACGACTCAGTTTATCACACGACGAGAAATGACTGGGGACTTCTCACAGTAACGGCGGCGCCGCCCACAAAACTCAGACTTACGCCCAGAAGATCCGTTTTGTTGGGAGACCCTAGAAACGAGTAAGTCTTGTTAGACAAAGTGCATAATCTATTACATCGAGTTTCCACGCTGATACTAGAAACCGATATCCATATTATCCTCAAATTTCATCCTATACTTTCCATAGTCATACAACACTCACGGTTCCACGACTCTCCTGTAATATTTGTGTTACTTACAATCATAATCAAAAACAACATTATTCAAGAAACAGTTCATTCCAAATAATAATCCAAACCCTCATAGGTAACAATTATCTATCAACCCAAAAATCCAGAAAACCAAACCATAAACTAGGCGTTTCGTTTACCTTTAAAAAAAAATGAAGCCAAAGAAGTTCAGAAGACAGAAGTACATTCAAGGGAATCCATTCAGCAATGTCTTGCTCTTATTAGAGAAAGCCTCCTTCGTGCTTTGAGAGCCGCCCCGTTTCAGCTTCAACTTTTTGGACAACCTTTCGATTTTCGCTTCCTGTTGTTTGATCACATCCGCGGAAGGGCTTTCGATCGCCTCGGCCTGCAACTTTTGGATCTCGGTAAAACCCTCATCAAACCAGGGATCGTTGAACTTGTAGTCTACGCACATGTCACGATGGAACTTCCAGCTTGAGATTACATCCTCGGAGACGGTGTGGCCAGTCACATTGCACATTTCTTCAATCGAAGATAAGGAGCCGCTTCAACGTTCTCTCCAGAAGTCGTTCCGCTTCAACGCCCTCCAACAGCGGCTCCGCTTCAACGCCCTCCAGCAGCGGCTCCGCTTCAACGTCATCCAACAACGGCTACATTTCAACGTTCTCTCCAGATGTCGTCTCATTTCAACGTCCTCCAGCAGCGGCTCCGCTTCAACTTTCGCTCCAGGATCCGAAGCCGAAGCTTCATCATTTTTCTCCATAAGTTTCAACGTTCTCTCCAAGAGCCGAAGCCGCTTCAACGCCTCACTCCTGCCAGGGTTCGTTATCGTGGCCGCCGCTCCCCCTGTCAAGGATCATGATCGCAGCTAGCCAATTTTCGTAGTCGTGGCCACCTTTTGATCCACCCCGTCAAAGATCGTGGTCATGGAAGGTTTTCCCTTTTACGCATCAAGCCGACCTACTTTGTTCCCACGACGATGTAGTGCCTTCTGGTCACATCTGCTGCCAAGAACTGTTGCCGCTCGTGATACCAGCCAGAGCTTCACCATGAAAACAATCACTACAAATATGGAAACATGTAAACCACACTTGGGGACTGAGGATCTACACGGAATCCCTTCATTGTCAAAGATCAGAAGACACGGTCAACAAAAAGGTCATAGCCATGACAAGGTCATCTACTCTTCAAGGGTATAGCGTAAGAGTACCATAACCTCTCTATCTAGAAGACGCCTGCAACACTTTACGAGGCTGCGGTGGATCCCAAGCCTGCTTAAGAGGAAACAACTTCAGAAACTGAAGAAAAGTGCGACTGGGGACTGCTCATCGCAGTCCATCCCAACGACCATCAAAGATTCATGAGATAACTCCAGAGACGCGGCTGAAACATTTTCTTGAAGAAACAGAGGGAGCCATGATAAACAACATAACTCTCTCATTTCTACCTCTTCGCTATCGAGAATATTTCGTCCATGTGATATTCCGAGCATACCAGCGTCACATACAGAAGAGTATAATAAGCTTGTATCGAATCCCGTGGACATGGATTCAAGGCGATGCAATGAAAGTAGGCTACACATGGGGACTACCAGGATGGGACACTTTCACTCCCCTTAACCAGGTTATTTCTGATTTCAATATCATCACTGTCGAAGTTTTACAAGCCGCAGGAATTTCTCAACATGAAACCGTACATGTGCATTGAAGACTCCAAAAACACGCCACAAAGATACATTCACATATTTGATCGTGCCATTGGATCTAATGAAAGTATAATTGGGGACTGCTCACCGCATCCCACTCCATATGATAGTCCAGGATTCAGAAGATGATTCGAAGGATGTCGCTTGGAACAAAGTCCTTGAAGACTTGATAGCAGCACATCGGCAACAGAACGCCTCCCAACTCATCTATTTCATCCAGTGGCTCCAGAAGGTTTCGACCATACAAGCATCCACAACACATTGTCATCGCGATCAGAAGGTCCAAGCACTGAACAACCTAAAGTCAAGGATGGACCGACAACACAAACACGATCTCCAAGATTAGCCCTGACATGATCGTTTCCGAGCATATGTTTCAGCCATCCGTCCCAAGAATTCAATGGAGTTTGGAAAATTTTGGAATCCACTGGAGAGACACTACAGATGATAGCACGGATCCGGGCAGGCAACAGAAAACAGAAGAGGGTCGATACCTCTTTTCATGCGGATGGAGTTTCTATAGTTTGCAAAAAATAAAGATTCCTTCTTTCTCCATGAACGGGAATAGATGACTGGGCGCGACTATGCTACCCCGGGCCCGCTACATCCCTCCTGAATTCTTCCTGAGTTTTTACTGTCGGGCTGTTTTCACCTCCTAAACGAGCTCTAAACCTAAATATTCCCGCGTAGGGAGATAGGAAATTCTTTTCCAATCAGAATGGAGGGGCGGACCATCCAAATCCGAGTTCGTACGAAAATTATACAACGATTTTAGTAAAGGGCGCTAATTAGGGTTTCAGCATGCCAAACCCTAATTTAGACAAAGTTGTCAGGCGCCATCACCACCGTTTGATAGCCGAAGTTCCAGGATATCACCACCGTTTGGTAGCCGAAGTTCCAGCGCCAGCAACCTGTGTTCTTTCTAGCGCCAGCAGCCTACATCCTTCTAGCGCCAGCAGCTTGAACATCCATTTCAGTGCCAGCAGCTTGCATATTTCCAGCGCCAGCAGCTTGCATCCTTTCCAACGCTAGAAGCTTGTGTCCTTCCGGCGCTAGCAGCTTGCATCTTTCCAACGCCAACAGCTTGCATCCTTTCCAGCGCTAGAAGCTTGCGTCCTTCCAGCGCCAGCAGCTTGCATCCTTTCCAGCGCTAACAAATTGCGTCCTTCCAGCGCCAAAATCTTGCATCTTTCCAGAGCCAGCAACTTGCGTCCTTCCAGCGCCAGCAGCTTGCATCCTTTACAGCGCTAACAGCTTGCGTCCTTCCAGCGCCAGCATCTTGCATCCTTTACAGCGCTAGCATCTTGCGTCCTTCCAGCGCAACTTCTCCACCCATAGCCGATTGCACCAACAGTCCGCACACCGAGAGGGAGCCAACAAAAGTCCATGCCAAGCCAAGCCAGCGGCTCCATATCACGTCGAGCCTATGCCAGCGACTCCGTTCCAAGCCAATACAATGCTAGCGGCTCATTCCAAGCCAATAAAACGCTAGCGGCTCATTCCAAGCCAATACAACACTAGCGGCTCATTCCAAGCCAATCATACGCTAGCGGCTCATTCCAAGCCAATCCGACGCCAGCGGTTCATTCCAAGCCAATACAACGCTAGCGGCTCATTCCAAGCCAATACAATGCTAGCGGCTCCTTCCAAGCCAATCCGACGCTAGCGGATCATTCCAAGCCAATGCGACGTCAGCGGCTCATTCTAAGCCAATGCGACGTCAGCGGCTCATTCCAATCCAGCGGCTCATTCCAATCCAATCCTACACCAGCGAATCCATTCCAAGCCAAGCAACGCCAGTGGCTCAATTTACGGCAAGCACTACAAGCGACTCCACTCCGAGCCAAATTTGCGCAAAGCCGCCAACACGAGAGTCGCAGGTTTTCCTTACCTCCGAAAAAAGGTTAGCCAGATCTTCCTGACCATCCCTTCATGACTTTCTGTTTCGATTTTTTCCTTGTCTGTCACCATCTCATGCTTACCCCGCAACAATGCCCCTGTTCCGAGCTAAGCAGGGGACTTAATGTTCATGGTGGTTTTTAGCTTAGGTTAACATCGTAAAACCTTAGTCTAACGTGACGTCACTCTATAAGAAAACGAAGCCGAGAGTACCAATATCTCCACTAGCACATTTATTGAGCCATTCAATATGTCTACGTGAAATTTATCAGGGTACCTTGTTTTTTTATACATGCTATGTTCCACGATAGAACTCTCAGTATTGACTGGCATCATCTCCACACATGCCAACCGCGCATGCCGTACATTCTAATTAGGGTTTCGACATGCTAAACCCTAATTTCCGCATCTCCGTGCCAAAGGAATACCATGCCTGACACACCACCGTTCCAACGGCATGCCATCCATGCCAGCCACATCTCCGCGCCAAAGGCATACCATGCCAACCGCACCACTATGCCAACGACATGCCAGCCATGCCGGCCACATCTTCGCGCCAAAGGCATACCATGCCAACCGCACCACCGTGCCAACGGTATGCCAGCCATGCCGGCCACATCTCCACGCCAAAGGCATACCATGCCAGCCGCACCACCGTGCCAACGGCATGCCATCCACATCTCCGCGCCAAAGGCATACCATGCCAGCCGCAACACCGTGCCAACGACATGCCATCCACACCTCCGCGCCAAAGGCATACCATGCCAGCCGCACCACCGTGCCAACGACATGCCAGCCATGCCAGCCACATCTCCATGCCAAAGGAATACCATGCCATCCGCACCACCGTGCCAACGACATTCCATCCACATCTCAGCGCCAAAGGCATACCATGCCAACCGCACCACTGTGCCAACGGCATGCTAGCCATGCCAGCCACACCTCCGCGCCAAAGGCATACCATGCCAGCTGCACCACCATGCCAAAGCCATGCCGACCATGCCTCTGGCTTCCAAACGAAGGGTTGCAACAATCAATGGCTACCCTTCCTTTTGAGATGCAAATCTCAGTCGTACAAGTTCGCCACCAAACGCATGGAAACTTATGAACCAATGCCAAATTCCACGGTTTATTCCAAAACCCTAATTTGTCCGCGCCTAAAACATGCCAAAGCCATGCCGGCCATGCCTCTATGCCGCTGGATACCAAACGAAGGGTTGCAACAATCAACGACTACCCTTCCTTCTGAGATGCAAATCTCAGCCGTAGAAGTTCGCCACCAAACTCAAGGAAACTTCTGGATCAATGTCAAATTCCACGGTTTATGTCAAAAACCTAATTTGGCCGCGCCTAAAACATGCCAAAGCCATGACTGCCATGCCTCCATGCCGCTGGCTGCCAAACGAAGGGTTGCAACAATCGACGGCTACCCTTCCTTCTGAGATGCAAATATCAGCCGTACAAGTTCTCCACCAAACGCATGGAAACTTTTGTCCCAATTCCAATTCTTGGCCACGGTGCCAAAACCTTAATTTGGTCGCGCCAAGAGTATGCACGAGCCATGCCGTTGGCTGCCAAATGAAAGGTAGCAACGATCAATGGCTACCCTTCCTCCTGAGATGCAGATCTCAGCCGTACAAGCTTGCCACCAAACGACTTGTGGCAATCTCTTGGCTACGGTGCCAATTCTTGGTCACGACACCAAACCCTAATTGGCCACGCCCAGAACATGCGCAAGCCATGCCGCAACCACTCCGCTAGCTTCCAGTGGAAGGTAGCCATAATCAATGGATACCCTTCCTATTGAAATGCAAATCTCAGCTGTCGAAGGTCGCCACCGAACCAGAAAGCCTCTCAATCTTAACTTTCCACACGTAGCAACATGCTACTTGTTTTCCACGCAAAACACTCGAGACATCAAAACATGTCCCAAACAGGGGGATGCTCATCAGGGTATTGGTCTGGCGGTTTACAGCGTGCGGCGTACACTACGCCCATTACAGGAAAGTGTCATAAAAGTGAGCCGGTTAGTAAATACAAGAATTAATGGTGGAACGTTTCCTTCATTATGGAAACATCAATTCCAGGCGTTACCCGTTACCGCTTTTACTCAACCGTTTCCACTTCTTACGAGACTAGGGTACGTCTTATTGCGACTTGTATAAATAGGTCTCACCTATTTCCACCAAACACAAGTTTTGGTGAGGAGAATACACCACACTCAGAAATCACTTGGTAGCTTTCCAACCTGCTAGCGTCTCACTTTATGATACAATTCGTCAAACAACTACTCTTCCAGAATCAACTATTCTGGTCTCAACACTCTCTTTGCTTCCCTCCCTAAGACCAACCCTTCTCCTTCACTTTATGACCGAAGCAAATCTGGAACGGCCATTTCTTGGTTTAGGACGTATTTGTACAAATTGATCTCTCGAATCAAAGTACTTCCTTTCAGTACATTTTTTAGGGTTTAAACTCGTTTCTCACCCACAACACACGAAATCACCGAAATCAGCAGAAACCGTTTTCACCCTCAAACAATGACCGAGGAAAACATTTTTCGTCTACACAGAATCCTCTCGATCGAAACTTATTCACAGAACTCAGCACTCAGCAGTTCATCAATTTGCAGAAACCCACAACACATCCACAATCCTTGATCATCATTGATCCCACATAATTCTCAGCTTCCCTCCCATAGATCAACCCATCTCCCTCTGGAACGTCCATTGACTTGGTTTAGGCCGGAGTCCTACAGATTGATCTCTCAAACTCAAAGAACTCCCGTGCAGTGCATCTGTTTGAGGTTAAGCAGTTTGCTCGGTTGAGGAGTCTCGTCCGCACGGTCGTCTCTTCACTTTCCCTAAAAACCAGTTAATCATTTTTCCCCATCTACAAGATCATGTGCTCAGTGTCATGTGCTTCCTCACCTTTCAAAAGATTGAACACAAAGGTGAGTATGCACATTCTAATACAACTAGGTTGTGTTTATTTGAGCCTTGTCTTCTTTGTAACTAGGGACTAAGACAAAATCATCATTCTTGACCTCTTGCTTGGTTTGTTTTCTCTTGTTCCATGTTTTGTTTTTATTCTTTGACTTGTGATGAAGAGTGTCATTATCACAACTTTCACTAGTACAAGAGATTTCAGACATGATGTCTTTCTTTAGTCTTTCAAGAAAACTCTTGTAATTATTGTCACCAACAATTAACAGCCGAGATTCATTCTTGTGACTAACTTTTGGTCCCTTCTTGGCTATGGAGGACTTCGGGACCCATTTGGAGTTGGATTTCGCAGGAGCAGCTTTCTCCTTCATACCATTAGGACTATTTTTCCTTTTGAATACTTTGAGAAATATCTTTTCTCCAATTCGGAACATCTCTCTTTATATATTCGGGTCATCTCTCTTTCTATATTCGGGTCTTTTATGAGATGTCCTTGTCGAGCGATATGAAAAATTTGAACTATCATTATAATAATTCTTTTGTCTATTTGGACAATATCGATCCGAGTTCCTTTAGGGAGAAATCTTAGTCAATTAGTTTGATACAAAATAAAATGTATCTTCTATCTTAAGAATCTTGCATCCCCATTCCACATGCCCTTTATTAACACAATAACAACAATGCTTGGTAACATACGAAGTATGAGTTTTAATGTTACCTTTTTGTGGATCCTCTTGTATTGGTGCTCGCCGAGTTTTCTTCTTCTTCTTCTTCTTATTATTATTATTATTATTATTAATATTATTATTATTATTATTATTATTATTATTATGAAACGTGCCTCTGAGGGCTTTTATTGAAAATAGGAAAAATAGTAATATTACATGGAAGGTGTTGGTAACCTAGCTACAAGCTGAGAACCAACACCCTTTTCAACGTGTTGGTTCAACGTGTTGCTTTCTTGACATTAGCATAAGTGCTTTATTTGATGGCTGCACTTGTAGAGTATGGTTGAACATGATTCTTAGGCCTGATTGGCTTTACTTCTTTACGAGAAATACGAGCATATCTGACATCATTGGAAGCCTCTGGTTGAGAAGAGTTTGTAGCTTTGACAAATTTTACCTCTTTGCTAATATTTGAAGCATCTATTTCCTTATAGCCCAATCCTCGTGTATCACGGTGATTTCTACTTGCTTCTAACATTGAGGTTAAATTTTTTGAGCTAACATTGAACTTTTTCTGGTCCAAATTTTCTTCTTCCAATGTCTTGATTTTATCAAGAGCATCAGCTAGATCATCCTCAAGGCGTTTTTCTCGTGGGAGATATTCTCCTTCTTTCTCTTCAAAGTTATTTTGTTGAGATTTAATCATTGCATCAGATTCAACAAGTTTCTTTTCCAACAAATGTACTTTTTCAAGAGCCGCATCACGATCTTTCTCGAATTCCGCTTGAGAAAGACTAGTACATACTTTGTCTTTAAGACTCTGTATTTGTTGTGAGAATTTTTCTTTCAGCAAGTTATGCTCTTCATCGATATTTCTAAACTTTAAAGTTAAATCTCGTTCTCTTTCAGGTGCTGAAATAATTTCATTAGAACAAATAAGAAATTGTTTGCTCAATTCCTTTAGTTCAGATGTTTTTACACTTGATCTTTCATCAGAAATCTCAAGTGTATAACTCAAAAATATATAGTTAGAGACATTATCAATTGAGCAACTTGAAATTGAAGAACTATCTCCTTTTGAGCACATATCTTGTGACACGTTAACTGAGCCTTTCTTTAGTTTTCTCTCTCGCTTAACTCCACTTTGACTCATGTCTTATAGGTTGGATCGCATCAAACAAAGATTGTTAGATCTTTTCATGTTTTCCTGCTCTGATACCAATTGAAAAAACAAGGGTACCAAAATATACCACAATCTTAAACTTTTCCACCTATAAATTCTCTTACCGAAAGTGATTGTCTATGGACTATGTCGAGACAATACAACGAATCGGTATTCACACTTTGTGTGATCATCTATGGATACGAGATCGAGATAATACAACAATCAAAGTGTGATTACTTGATAATAGGTTCGGACTTAACCAAACTCTATAATATCACTATCAAGTAATACGGAGTTAACGTTTGTGCAATTTACTTTAAGTTATAATAACAACAATTATAATTGCGGAAAACAAAAGTAAATGACACATCAAGATTTTGTTAACGAGGAAACCGCAAATGCAGAAAAACCCCGGGACCTAGTCCAGAATTGAATACTCTTAGAATTAAGCCGCTATACAAAATCACACCAAATTCATATAGTTGAGACCAAGCAACTAAACCTATAGTTCACCTAGTTTCTTTAGTATCCCTGCGCTTCCGACATTCAATAAGTGCACGCACTGGAACAATTCCTTTGGTTCGTATTCCAAACAGTAAAGGAACAAAAGATCTGTTCGGTAACAACTCTATTCAATCTCAATGATATTAGTTAGACAAAGTCTCTTCTGTTTAATCCAATAAACTCCTTTGTCAGGTTTAGATCAATTTATCCAACAACTACCAAAGTAGCAGAGTTTGGATTTCGCAATCAAAAATATGATCTACCAAGATACTATTTAATGATGCCGATCTACGCAACTAATCAATCAATTTATCAAAGATAAACCGATTATAGTTGGATCCCAGCCGATAAAGTTTTGTGCACACCAAAGATTATGAACCCAAATAAGAAATCTTCTTCGTCTTCAAATCTTCTTAAATCTTCAATAAACACCTGCAGACCACAAATTGAATCTCTTGTGATCAATCACGCACAAAACCGAGTCTGTTAACTATGGATTATCACAAGACTTCTTTAGATCTACAAACAGTTCTAAAGATCCCGTCGACACTTCGATCTAGTTTGAGTGAATCTTATATCAGAAGAGAAGATTCTCAAGAATTAACAAACTAGGTGCAATCAAAGTTCGACAACCGTTAGTCAATCAAATCAAATCGAAAACTAATAATACTACAATTATCTAGCTTCCCACCAACGGTACTCGTAGAGCTTCTTGATCCCACCGAAGTCTTTAAACGAGTGGTCGTAAGAGATAGACGGCTCCACCAGTAACAACACAACAAGGTAGTTTTGCTGTCTCTTAGGATAGTTTGCTCGAAATGCAAACTTGGGTATTTATATACCAAGGAAGTTTGCACACCAAGAAATTTCCAAACCAAATATTCTCAAGATATGCAATAAATTCCAAATTCGGTTTTCATAATTCCTAGAAATGCTCTGTCCAAAATTAACCGAAATCCTACTAGAAAATCTCCAATTAGTAAATGCACATTACCAATTTTTATTTTCCAGAGATATGCATTTTAATTGCTGGTAATTAAAAGCATATAAATTTAACAACCTTAATTAAAAGATTCTCAACTTATTTCAGTCTGAGATCTCCTTGAGTTATTAAGGAATATCTTTGAACAATAAAAGATAAGAGTTACTGAACATGTTCAAAGTATGTCGAAATCTCATTCTTTGTAAATCCTTTTTCATATTTACAATCTTGGAACCGATTATACTACACTTCCAAACAAGTTTAGAACTGGTTCATCTGATTTCCAAGAAATATGTGATTGATCAAATCAACACACTAATCATGGGTTTACGGTTCTACCAAACACAAGTATCGCTTCTACCTTAATATGGTTACTGGGACTGGTTACATCAGTTACCAAATCGGTTACGTCAATTACCAGGACTGATTACCATATTCTCATGGTATTACTTGTGATCGGTTACACCAGTTACCAGGATCGGTTACACCAATTACTAGGACCGGTTATACCAATTACAAGGATCGATTACACATTCTTTTGTAATCGGTCACACCAATTACTAGGATCGGTTACACTAATTACAAATATCGATCATACCATCTTAGGTGATTACTTAGGATCGGTTACAATAATAAAAGTCATACCAATACATAAGTCAGGCATTATGACTAGTTTTACCAAGATATATAACAAGTTATGATCGGTTCTACTAACTCACACATATTGGTAATCCAAATATATGCAATGAATAACAATACCAATAAGACTAACAATTTCCCTTTCGATTCATAAAACAAGTTCATGAATGTACTTCCTTTAAACGAATGTAAACATTGTTTCCTAGGACGAAATCTTCACCCATACCCATACACATAATCATAATAGCATTCATACGATTATGTCGATGTCTTATACATAAAGTTCAAAAGATAAGCATTATAATTCGTATTCTAATTACTTAATACTATGTATACTAAAGTATAATCATTCACAGCTTCGCAGTTATGTTTTCAATATAGCACGCCTTGAAAGATACATCAGTAATAAAACATTTCAAGTCACAATATTACTAACCTCAAGAGGAAGGATGATGTCGTCGATGTAGCTTTTTACTTCTTCACATTCTTCAAGTCTTCGAATAATACTTGTATGTCTCATTATCCTAATCTTTCTATCCTAACCTATACGAAGTTGTCTCTAGTACATAATCAAGCGACTCTTTAATTGAGTTTTGATTCACTAAAATATGACAACCAAACTTGACATACCAACGCTTGGATTGTATTGGGGGCATAGGTTGGAATTGGTGAATTGGATGCGGTTGAGGATACATAAGGGTGATAGACCCTCATTCATTGCTTTCCACGAGAAAAACTAAATATTTTATGGACATGGTAAGGTCCACATTGAAAATGTGGGGGTCTAACAACCACATCCAACAATTCGTCTGGCAATCTGAGAGGAATTACTCAAATATACTTTCTAGAGAATCAACTAGATAGCCAGACTCAATCTAGAGTAAAGTATATCAAAGATTTTAGTATATCTAACTCTTAATTCAATCCGCAATCAACAAATAGAAATCTGCGAGGCCGATTGAATAAGAGGAGTAACTTGAACGGTACCAAAGACCAATGTTCAAGTTTCAATCAACGCAAATCAACAACCAAAGGTTGGATCTTCTAATTGATTGATCTTAACGCACAATCTGTGATATTTCAATTATATAACAAAATATAATACGGAAAAGAAATAACACAGACACCAGAATTTTGTTAACGAGGAAACCGCAAATGCAGAAAAACCCCGGGATCTAGTCCAGATTGAACACCACACTATATTAATCCGCTACAGACACTAGCCTACTACCAATTAACTTCGGACCGGACTGTAGTTGAACCCTAATCAATCTCACATTTATTCAAGGTACAGTTGCGCTCCTTACGTCTCTGATCCCAGCAGGATACTACGCACTTGATTTCCTTAGTTGATCTCACCCACAACCAAGAGTTGCTACGGCTTTGATAGACACAATTGTCTTACACAGAAAAGTCTATAGGATTGAATAAATCTGTCTCCCACAGAATACCCAAGAGTTTTTGTTTCTTCTTTTGATAAATCAAGGTGAACAGGAACCAATTGATAAACCGAACTTATATTCCCGAAGAACAGCCTAGTAGTATCAATCACCTCACAATAAACTTAATCGACTAGCGAAACAAGTTATTTTGGAATCACAAACGATGAGACGCAGGTGTTTTTGATTACTTTTCTGTCTTGCCTATCAGAGATATAAAATCTCGATCCAATTATTTCAATTGTACTCAACACGATAGAAACAACAAGATCAGATCACGCAACTACAAAGATAATAGTTGGGTCTGGCTTCACAAGCCCAATGAAGTCTTCAAGTCGTTAACCTACAGGGTCTCGAGAAGAAACTAAGGTAAAGGAGAATCGACTCTAGTTATGCAACTAGTAACACACAGGAGGTGTGGGGATTAGGTTTCCCAGTTGCTAGAGTTCTCCTTTATATAGTTTTCAAATCAGGGTTTGCAATCCAAGTTACCTTGATAACAAAGCATTCAATAATCACTGTTAGATGAAAAACCTAATTCAACCAAGCTAATATCTTTCAACCATTAGATCGAACTTAGCTTGTTACACACAAATGAAATGTACACTCATTTAGGTTTATGTAACCGTACCTAAAATTGTACACCATGTTGGTTCACAAACAGTTAACCAAGGTTAGCCATATGATTACTCTCATATCAACCTTATTTATGTCAACCATAACTAGTTCAAACGACTCAAATGAAACTAGTTAAAGAGTTGTTCAATTGTTATAGAAATCACAATTGAAATCAAATCGGTTTGATTCACTTGAATCAATCATGAACATTATAGCCACGGTTTGTAAAGTTTTCATTCCTTATGATTTAAATGTTTAAGTCCATGAACTGACCGATTTGACAAAGTAACCAGCTTAAGTATGCGTACGGGTATACGTACTTAAGCAACCGGATTTGAGTTTGTTAAGTTTCCAAACTCAGCAGAAATTTTCGGTTCGAAAACTTCCGCCAGTATGCGTACGGGTACGCATATTTAAGGTGACTAGTTTAGGAGTTTGTAATTCCCAAACTCAGCAGATATTTTTGGTTCGAAAACTTCCACCAGTATGCGTACGGGTACGCATACTTATCTTGTCTCCTTCACCAATTTGGTACACACATATGCATACACTTGGTTCCCGGTTTGTGGATTTATACACTAATGTGCGAACACCCTATATATGCTTATATCCAAACATGGTTTTATTCTCAACTTTTTATTTCAATCATTGAAACATTCTTCTACAATGAGAATAGCGGTTTTCACACACTAATATCATCAAAGCAATTTTCAAGATATTGAAATAATCATTATCGAAACATTCCAAGCCTACATCAAATGATTGTATCACACAAACCATGTAAGATGTTACTCGGCAATTTTCTCATGATATAAGATGAACTTGGTCGAAGCGAAAGCTTACCAACACATATTTCGAAAAATATGTAAGCGAGATATACTCAGCTCGAAATCTCAAATGTGTATAGAGAAAATTATATCTTAACACGACTTATGTCTTAATACAGGAGATAGTAGAAATAGACTTTCCATGTGATATATGAGTTCAAGTCTCCACATACCTTTTGTCGAAGAAGTTCCACAAGCTCCCCTTAGTAGTTCTTCGTCTTCAAATGATGAACTCTGTGAAATCTAAGCTCAACTACACTATCTATGTCCTAGTCCGATACATCTATAAATAGGCTAGAAATCAAGACTTATAGTTTTGATCACTAACATTGACAAACGTGCTTGAGATAACAACGCATGCGAGTTCGACCGATCAGTGCTCTAACAATCTCCCCCTTTTTCAATTTTAGTGACAAAACTATCAATACATATGAATTACAAAATAGATAGAAATTGTAGCTTCTCATCCAAATGCTTGATCTCTTTGGCATATTCAACGCGACTCGAAATTTTCGTCACTTCCAAGTACTCTATGATCCTAAAGGTTGTAAGTTTAGTATCACAGTGGTTAAAGATCCGTAGCGATAACAATGAGAAAATAAAATGCTCTCAATCATTGTTATACAGTGTCATAATATTATTACACAGCATCAAAGTTCAATTGTATCACAACTTTGACAACAATACTATGGTGATATGTGTTACTCCCCCTTAGTTAATACTTCATATCAACATGAAAACCACTCGCCCTTACATAATGATCCATTAACCATTTGTATTTGTAGTATCACACTACACATTAATTCTCCCTCTTTTTGCCAATATAAATTGGCAAAGGTACGAAAACTAGTGGGATCCTCATGAAATTTTCACAGAGATAGTTCATGACCAAAAGAGAATACCATATAAACTTATTTAGATGCCATCATAAAGCTGAAGCTAAATGCATTCATCAAGGAGTTTATAAAGATACAAGATAACCCCTAATATTCCACAGCCGCACTCCCCACAAAGATTTGGCAATTAATCACAAGTTCAAAATGAACTCTCCCCCATAAAATGTCATTCCCGAAAGAACAACAAAGGCGACCTTACTTTCACGAGCAAAGAAGGATTTATTTGGACAAAATCAAATCACGTGAAAACATGAATTTGAATCCAAAGTATTCAATTGAATTACCCATAAAAGAATTCATGATTAATCCAATCGAAATGCACAGTTAAATTAATCATAAGAAAAATCATAATTAATTCAATCGGAATACACAACCAAATTAACCACAACGTGATCAATTCAATTGGTCATGCTCGACATAAGTGAACTTACGGAGCAACAACTAAAATAACCAAAAGAGAATGCTCAATTTAGTTGGTCATGCTCAAGCATAAGGAACATTACGGAGCAACACAGTATATGTACAAAAATTTGGATCGGAGATCGACCAATACTGCGGAATAAACAAGGGATTCATTCTATTTTCCATCACTATTTGCACAATGACATATAATAGACTTAATCCTTGTAAAGAAAAGTTTATCCTTCCTTCCATCAAAACAATGACATAAAAGGATATTAACTTTTGTAATGTCAAAAGTTCATTCTATCTTCTATCAATACTTTCATACTGACATAATAGAGATAACTTTTGAACAAGTATGTGACAGTCACAGGTTCACGGACGTAAACAACATATCCCATAACAATTTGCAATACATAAAATCATAAAGATTAAAATTGCAAAAATCATCTTCCAAAAACTTAGAATTTGAATAAATAAATCTAAAAACATAGAAGATGAAAATCGTTGGGCATAGCTATGTATACTCACAATTATGGCTATTCCAAACCCTAGTTATTCTTCTAAAAACAAGATATCAATTCTCTAAAAGAAGATTTACTAGAAAAAATCAAAAACAACTCCTATGAAGCATTTCACTTACTTTGGATACTCTTCTCATATTTTCTATAATCATCAAGCTCATCTTCGATCAGATTAATCCTAGATTCAAGATTATCCATCTTTTCTTCAAGTCTCTTGGAAGAAGCTTCGAGATCAATTTTCAGGACACATACTTGTTCCAAGACGAGATTCATGGTTAAAGAGATCTTATCAAAATGAGAGGTAGAGGAGTTCCTATCTGGAGAAGAATCCCGTTTGTCAGAGCACATCTCATTATCGGAAGAATCAAAGCGAATCTTCTTAGAGGGAAAAAGAACAGTCCAAACATCACTTTATTTGCTTGAAATACTTGAGGAGGACATAATAGAAGAGATAAATGAAATGTTCATACTGAGGAGAAATCTTCATATTTAAAACGAATGAAGATAGGGAATAAATTTCCCAAAAATACCTTTGACCAAACCCTAACAGAGTTTGCTTATCCCTAAGAAAAAGTATTTACAAAAAAAAAACGTTTATTTACCCAAAAGGTTCTTGACTAAAAAGTGAAGAGAAACAGTCAAACACGGTATTTAACAGAAATATCACAACCCTCTTGAAGTTTATGATTCTTGTCTAAGAGAGAAACACGAGAACCATCTTAAAATAGAATTACAGCTTGTAATACTTCCAATCCCAAAGAGGACTGGTGACTTCTTACGATGGGGAGACAAATTTGTTTTTCCTTGTTTCTGTTTTGCCTTCAGGAAAGAGATTTACTCACATCATTTTTTTCCCTTTTTAACACAGTTTTGAATACCTTGTTTGTTGATTTTCGTAAACTATGAATAGCTTTGGAAATCCTTTTTGAGGCAGATGAAGATTTCCAGGACAATTTACTTTTCATCTTCTGAAAACAAGGTTTAACAAAGGAAAAATATTCTTGATCTTTAGTGCATACAATTTCTAGATGACCCTGATTTTCACACAAAGAGACTAGGCTATTTGGTACGCCCTTGTAGTTCTCCACATCATACTTTTCAGAGTGATTTGAGAATGATATAGAATCAGGATAAATTTGCTGATAATGCTTAACAGAGTTAATCAAAGGAGTTCGATGTTTCTTATAAGTATCACAACTATGAGTGATGACAACTTCTTGTCTTAAGTTAAACAGTTGACATTCCAGATCTTCAATCTTTTTAATCAAGATTTTCTTTTCCAGTTGAAACACTTCTGGAGAAGTAGGATTGTGCATCATGGAATAATCAGGACTGTTAGGAGGACAAGTATGATTATCAACAAAGAGGTTAAGAGAACTATCACAGATATCGTCATCAGGACAGTAGTCGAGAGTAGCCATCCATGCTTTAGTTAACTCACTCAACTTTTCATCAGAATTTTTGGAAGTATCATGAATACTTCTATAACACTTAGAACAAGTTTCATGATCATAGTTTTTCTGAATTTTTTTATCCCTTTTTCTGACTGACTGGACTTTTTTTTGAGACTTTCTTTTATTATGTGTAAAAGTTTTCTTAAGCTGTTGTATAAACATGGAAAGAGTTGAATTAAAGAAATTCTCATCCCTTGTATCAATCAATTTAGGACGTCGAACCTTTTATCAGATGTAGCAACATGGTTGCTTAACAAGTGAAGTTTTTCTCTTTGATAGAGTTCAAGATCGAAAACCTTAAGCTTTCCAACAAGAGTATTTTTGGAAAGAGTATCAAGGTTATTTCCTTCAACGATGGCATGCTTCTTAGAATCGTATCTAGATGGCAGCGATCTGAGAATTTTCATCACAATTGTTGATGGTGGTTTTTAGTTCAGGGTTAAAATTGTAAACCTTGTGTTTAGTATGTCGTCATTGAGAAACTCGATATACTCACATGAAATTTATCCAGAATGGTGCATGTAGCAACAATCCTAAATATTCTGTAAATTTCGGCACCATGCCCATATTATTCAATTAATATAAGTTTCTTTGAATACTTTTTGTGCTATGTTCCCCGAATGAACCCTTAATATTGATATGGCATGACAATTTGTGTTCACTCGAAGCAGAGTAGCACGGATTTCCAAGTATCGAGGTTAAGGTCCTTGCATAAAAGTACTCAATCAGAAAGCATACTGCTCTCCAGCAATAAACTTAAAGAACTCTGTGTCAACACATAGAATTCAATCAATTTTGTGATAATTCACAACATTCAAATATTACTCTGATTAATTTGCAAAAATTAGGGTTTTTGCGCCTTGCACAATATATTAGACCCCATTGGTCAAAATTAAGCTTAGGCGAATTAAGCAATTAATCCGCCATGGATTAGTAGGTGCAAAATCCTACCCAAAATCAGAAAACAAGGAATAAAAAGAGTCGCGGAATAGGAGCAGCAGCAAAGGGAGGTGTGGCCATGACTTAGGCCAGCCGGCGCCATTATCAATTGGCCACGCCCCATGTTTCCCGACTGGCCTTATTTCCGTGTCGACCAATCAGGTCGCCTTAAACCCGCCACACGTTGGCTGGTCCCATACTTGCCGGCCATGTTTCCCATCGACCAATTAGGTCGCTTAAAATCCGCCACACGCACACCATCCCATGCTTGGACGACCTCTCTTATATTAACCAATCAAGTTGCTCCAAACTTGCCGAAGTGTTAAAAGAGGCAAACTGCGCCAAATGGTCACAAAGCCATTGGCTTTCCAAAAACCGCGCCAACATGCCACTCTGTCGTGCCAAACGTGCCACTTTGTGGCAGCATGCCAACGTGCCGTCAATAGCGCGCCTACGTGCTAACCTACCTCCTGTTTGTGGCCAACGCCATGATGTGCTTAAATTAGGGTTTTCTAGTCAGAAGCACGACTCTGCTTTAGGTGCATTAACCAAAACCCTAATTTCCAGTTGTGGCTCAAATTACGCCACTTTGGGCCCCACAACATGCCACGAGCCATGCGGGATCCGAGAAACCTTAGAAATGGCGCCGTATCATAGCCACTCATAGCAACCCCTGCTCTTGTGGCCGTTTCCACATCATGGTCTTACTATAATTCCTTTGGCGTGACTATGGAATCGTTTGCACAAAAAGCGTCACCATGCCGCGGACGCATGCCACACGCACTAATTAGGGTTTCGGCATGCCAAACCCTAATCTAGGCGAAGTTACTACGCCAACAAAGCCTAATCATGCTACCCAGAGCATTGGAATTGATGTGGCACCTAGAACTAATGTTGCCAAGCCATATTTGGGTCTAACACCAATGTGCCAAAATCCAGCGGCCATGGCTATGCCAGGTGCTACTTGCACCACCGTGCCACTGGCATGCGCTAATTATGCCAACCATGCCAGTGTGCCACTGGCATGCGCTAAATATGTCACTACGCCATTGGTATGTACCAATGACGTTGTTGTACTATTATTGGGCACCAACAGAATGAAGCCATAATCAATGGCCACCCTTTTTCATGAGTTACAATCTCAGCCGTCCAAATTCGCCACAGAATTGACAGGCTTGTGGCAAGTCTTAAGTGACCAGCAAAGACAATCCTAATAGAGCCACATGTTATTCTCCTACGGCAAGTATCTTGACTTTGAATTGCCACACATAACAATCTGCTAAACGTTTTCCACGAAAACACTCGAGACATCAAACATGCCACAAACTGGGGGATACTCATCAGGGTATTGATATGGGGTTTACAGCGTGCGGCGTGCAACACGCCCATTATAAGAAAGTTTCAGAAAGTAGGGCAGTTAGTGGAGGCAAGAAGTAGTAGGTGTAACCTAACCCGTCTCCTTCATAGTGGGAACGTGGTTTTCTGGCATTTACACATGACTCCACTTCTCCATCACTCAATTATTCCCACTTCCTACGAAATCAGGGTGCGTTCAATATGACTTGTATAAATAGGTTCTACCTATTTCAACCAAACAACAAGAGTTTTGGTTAAAAACAACACAGTATCCAGAAAACACCAAAGAACTAATAACTTACATTCCGCAAGCCAGTTCCAAACTCTGATACAAGTCATAAAATAGTCACACCTTCATAATAAACCATTCTGATCTCAACACCTTCTTCTCTTCCCTCCCTAAGACCAACCCTTCTCCTTCACTTTGTGACCGAAGCAAGACTGGAACGGCTATTTCTTGGTTTAGTCCAGGATTGTGCAGATTGATATCTCGAATCTAAAGTACTCCCGTGCAGTGAATTTGTTTAAGGTTTAGATTTGTTTCTCATCCACACACCCACATTTACCAAAACCAGCCGAAACAGTTTTACCCATAAACAACTGGCGACCACAGTGGGAGATTAGTCTCTCGGTTGCAATATCAATTTTCAATTTTCAATTTCATTTTTTCAATCTCAATTTCAAGATGGTAGAGCTCAGGTCAGGGTCAGCAACAAACCCTGATGCCACCGGCTCTGAGAACGTCCTTAGTATCAACATTACTTCCAGTAACACCAATGTACCACCTGTCATCATGATCAATACCAACAAAGTAGGAAATGTTCTCTCAGGCGCTACACCTCCGATCACCAGAGCCAGAGCCGTTGCCTCCACCATCAATATTTCTTCAAGCATGATGCCCCCAGTTGTCACCAGATCCGCTGCCACTCAACCATCGGGACGAGAGACTGGAGGAACCAGAGGAGGCTAACCGCCTATCACCATTGTTGATTTGATGGGAAGAGAAGAATTTCTTGTTAAGGCTCATACGGACATGGATTTAACTCAGAAGGAGGTGCTTACTTTCCTCAAGACACTAATGGAGCGGTTACCGCAGGAACCACGCCGACCAGTGCCAATGAGGAGCACTTTTAATACCCCTTGTGCCATTACCTCAGCAGGGCGCACCCTTGAAGATGAAGACGCCCGCCCATTGGAGAGGAATCATCCATCTAGTTTCATCACACGTGACGATTTGGAACGACTTCTCCAAAATCGAGATAGAGAAAACCCGATGGACATGCACCATCATCAACCTCCATATCCTCCTGATGTGCAAAGAGTTCCTCTTCCGAGGGAATATTCTACTCCTCAATTCTCCTTTTATGACGGCACTGGTAATGTGCGTGAGCATATCTCTCGATATTTGGAATTCTTGGGGTGAGCACGAATACAATCATGTCCTCCGCTTAAAAGAATTTTCAAAGTCACTTACTGAGAGAGCGTACACCTGGTACAACAAAATTGCACCAAACAACATATCCAACTGGTGCGAGATGGTTGCAGCTTTTTACAAGAAGTATTTCTTTGTGTCTGAGCAAATCACCTTTTCAGACTTAGGAAGGATGTTCCAACGAAACAATGAACATCCAAATGATTACGTCAAAAGATTGAGAATTCAGGCACTGGATTGTCACGACCTAAACGTGACTAAGAAACAATTGGTGGAGTCTTGCATCAATGGCATGGTTTCCATTTACCGCGCCTTATTGGAGAATCTACGCTTCCAGACATTCTCTGAACTTCATGAAGCCGCTAAGCGGTCGGCCACAACAACACCATCATTGTTAGAAAGAACCAGGACGGCCAAGAGTGAAGACGCACGCGGAACTCGAGGAAACATACGCCTCGTCAACAAGCAATATAACACTGTCCCCTCTGTAAGCGTGGTGGGTGAAGGAGGAAAAATGAATGCTCCAGTAGCAGAACAGCCACCCAAGCGTGCACCACCAGCACATCAGGAGGCTCCACCTTGAAAGGCCGCGACTAAATCTCCTGTGCAACACCAAGAAGTCGGAGAAGCTGCCCTGGATTTCCCAATCCCGATCGAGGAGGTAATTGAACTCTTGGAAGCATGTATTCAAGATGATGCCATCAAGCTGCCTCCTATCAGGCGCCCGCCAACTGAAAAAGAAATGGCAAATACCAAGTATTGTCGTTACCACAGGTTCGTCCATCACCCGACCAACAAATGCAATAGATTGAAACACATCTTCAAGGAAAAAGTAGAAGCGGGAGAACTTCAACTAGGCAATGAGAGAGTTCACGGAGATCCTCTTCCAGTCAGGAGTTGTATGCTTTCTGGGGACTCCGTTCACAAAACTGTGCAGTCCATGATGCAGCGCGTATGCGAAATCCTCTATTTCTCCAAGGTGCAGCGTCAAGACATATTTGCAGCCCTCAATCGTGTTGTCGGGAAAACGACTTTTCTCTGTCGAAGAAGCCATTCCTAAATCCCGATCTCTCTCGGGGAACACTGTTGGAAAGTGCAACTGGGGACTGCTGACCACTGCTCACCTGAAGGATTTCGAGTTCGATAACACACTAATCGATGCGGCCTCCGATTTCAACATTGTTACTGTCAAGACTTTGAGATCTGCAGGGGTTTCAAAGAAAGAGGCTACTTACTCCCCAATTGTGGTAAGAAACCCAGAAGGAGAAGCAATGAACACTTACGGCTACATCAATCTCGAAATCAAGGTTGGAGATGCTTTAACACACGGCAAGTTCCACATTGTCAAAGAATGCCCAAATTATGACATGATTCTGTGGCGCTCGTGGGTGCATAATAATAAAGAAAGATTAGGAGTATGTCCTCTACCGGTGTCCATACCTGAAAGAATTTCCAACAAGCCGTCCGACCCTGAGGACTATATGCTACTGTATCTACCACTTGCCAATGTAACCCAATTGCCTGGGGAAAGCCCATCGACGTACATACGCATATTTCATACACAAATAAGTCTTATTGAACAACCCTTTCTGCAATCAGTCACTTCTTCTCTCGTCCAGGCCTGGGAATCGATCCAATCATCAACCCGGGCGTCATTGGAAGGTGTGAGTGGGATGCCGGCCCCTTCAAGTGTTTCATAAAATTTTTGGAAGTTATCTTAGTCAACAATAATGTATCCAAGTATCAGATAGCGGCGCAACATCAAAACCCATTCCAAGTTGGAGACATGGTAGTGAAAGTTGCCGCTCAGCCTCTTTCGTCCGACTCCACAGACGAACCATACCTAGTAACAGAAGTTATTTTGGGAGGCTACTGCAGGCTCATTAACACGGACAAGTTAGAAGTCATAGTAATACATGCCCAGTGGCTCAAACCCTTCAATGTCTAAAAAGTCACGCCACCTCTTGCCTCAAAATTCTTCTTAGTATTTCCTTCAACAATTATCATTTTCATGCAATATTTGTAATTCCTCCAAAATGATTGCGCTGCTTGCATTCATAATTAGGGTTTCGATTTTAATTAAAAGTATCTTTCTTTCAAAAATAAATTTTCCTGAATCTCAAAGGGAAAAGAACCAAGTAAATCCAAACCCTCACAGAGCCATTACCCATCAATTCGAAACCAGAAAAAATCAAACCCTACAGGAAATGTCTTATTCAAAAGTACTGAAGAGGGGAATATGCAAGGAAGAAGATCAACAAGTGGAGGCATGAACACCTTACTTTAAGAACATCTGGCTTCAACCTTTCGCCTGACGAGGTTTCTCTACTTCTCACGACGTGTTTCCCAGCTCGTGGAAACTCACACTTCTACATACCCAGGCGGCATGCCACAAACATCCTGTCTAATTTGCAAGGGAAAATACGATAAAAGGTTGGTCAAATCCTTAACTATTGCTACTGTTTCCCCTGTTTTGAGTTACGGTTTCCAACGGCATGCGGAGGTGTTATTGTGGAAATAGCCAAACGGGATGTGACACGCCAGCTAGCATTATTGTTGCGCTATTAATGCGTTTTGACTTTCCATCCGCTGAATCTCTTTGGAAGAATGGAAGAACTTGTTTTCGTAAAAAGGGGTTTTGGAATCCTTTCGGAGATTTTATTTATTCATCCAATTAAAGATATGAAATTATCAAAGCAACATGAATGAAAGTATATTACTCAGTGAAGCATGGCTCCAGTCACATGAACAAAAAAAAACTGAAATGGGAAAAATAGTTGTCAAATATCAATGTCAAGGTCAGCGGCGCCTCCACTAGAGTTCTCTCAAGTGTCTGCTCTAGCACCCTCTCCGGCAGCAAGCATCCCCTCCAGAAGCCGTTTCAGCATCAGTTCCAGCGCCCTTTCTAGCGGCCTCCCCAGCATTCTCTCCAGCGACTGCCTCAATATCCTTTCCAGCGGCTGCCTCAGCATCCTCTTCAGCAATAGTTTCGGCATCCTCTCCAGAAGCCATTTCAGTCTCTTTCTTGTGGGCCGCGCCGACATCCTTCTCAGAAATTGCTCCAACAACATCTTGAGGATACTCCGGTTCGTCAACTTCAGAATCAAGGATTACGGGGTAATTAAAATTGTTTCCTCCTGGAGGTTTCTTAGGCTCGAACCTTCGCTGTTTCAGTCGGGTGGTGAACCTTTCAGCCCTAACACTGGGACGCTGAGATGCTTCATCACACAAAGATGTCTCAACACGATGGGACACTTCATCACGTCTCCACGTCTCCTTCATGTAAACCGAAGCCATGAAAGCTTGAGCACGCCCTCGAACAATGCGTAGATGAGAGAGAGGCATACCTTGTGTAATCCGTCTGGCCTCACGGAACAAAGGATCTATTTTGTTTAATACCTCTTCAGACGTATAAACCCTGGGTTTGTCAACTTCAAAACTTTTCTCCGAATAATTGGAAGAATAACCATCAGGAGTTCCCATCATACACTGCAAGAAAACATTATGTCTACATCAATGACCTACGTGATGAAAGGAGACAAAAGGAAAACTACAAGAAGATATGAAGTAATACCTAAAAGGGGATGAGCGCAATCCTGTGGTGATCGATATGAAAAGAAAAGATCGAAGTGCTCTTTTATATCACACAAACTGATGAAAACTGAAAAAGAAAACTCTTTACCTGTCGTACATGAAGGCTCTAGATACGGGATATCATCTGATTAGATACTTATATATCTGGGATGATTGACTCACCTGGGCTGCTGACGGAAAGAAGCTAGCCACCGCAAAAGAAAAGCCAACGAAGCAAGGATAAAGGATGTGCGACGCCCTTTACATATGCACGGCGCCTTGGGAGTTTGGGTAGGAAAATGAATCCGCTTTGGATTCAGTCATTCCCAAATCAGCGCCAACGCCCCAGGACCCAAAGATCTACGGCCGAGCCAGCGCTAATACTCCGTGATGCAGAATTCCGTGGTCAAACTAGCACCATGCTCCACACCACCAACACTGTACCGAGCCGGGAGTACGCCAACGCTCCAAGCCGCTACCGCAAGGACCATAGATCACTCGTGCCTCTTGCTAAGGTCAGTCAAATTTTACCATGCCCATATTATTCAATTAATATAAGTTTCTTTGAATATTTTCCGTGTTATGTTCCCCGGCTGAACCCTTAATATTGATATGGCATGACAATTTGTGTTCACTCACAGCAGAGTAGCACGGATTTCCAAGTATCGAGGTTAAGGTCCTTGCATAAAAGTACTCAATCAAAAAGCATACTGCTCTCTGGAAATAAACTTAAAGAACTCTGTGTCAACAGATAGAATTCAATCAATTTTTTGATAATTCACAAGATTCAAATATTACCCTGATTAATTTGCAAAATTTAGGGTTTTTGCGCCTTGCGCAATATATTAGACCCCGTTGGTCAAAATTAAGTTTAAGCGAATTAAGCAATTAATCCGCCATGGATTAGTAGGTGCAAAATCCTACCCAAAATCAGAAACCAAGGAATAAAAGAGCCGCGGAATAGGAGCAGCAGCAAAGGGAGGTGTGGCCATGACTTAGGCCATCCGGCACCATTTGCAATTGGCCACGCCCCATGTTTCCCGACCGGTCTTATTTCCCCGTCGACCAATCAGGACGCCTTAAACCCGCCACACGTTGGCTGGGACCATACTTTCCGGCCCTGTTTCCCATTGACCAATCAGGTCGCTTTAAATATGCCACACGCACACCAGAAGTTTGGCCAGCCCATTCTTGGACGACCTCTCTTATATTAAAAAATCAGGTTGCTCCAAACTTGCTCAGTGTTAAAAGAGGCAAACCACGCCAAATGGTCACAATGCCATTGGCTTTCCAAAAACCGCGCCAACATGCCAAACGTGCCATGTTGCGCCAATGAGCTGAATGGCATTCCAACATGCCACTCCGCCGTGCCAAACGTGCCACTTTGTGGAAGCATGCCAACGTGTCGTAAATAGCGCGCTTACGTGCTAACCTACCTCATGTTCGTGGCCAACGCCATGATGTGCCTAAATTAGGGTTTTATAGTCAGAATCACGACTCTGCTTTAGGTGCATTAACCAAAACCCTAATTTCCAGTTGTGGCTCAAATTACGCCACTTTGGGCCCCACAACATGCCACGAGCCATGCGGGATCCAAGAAACCTTAGAAATGGCGCCATATCATAGCCACTCATAGCAACCCTTGCTCTTGTGGTCGTTTCCACATTATGGGCTTACTATAATTCCTTTGGCGTGACTATGGCATTGTTTGCACAAAAAGCGTCACCATGCCGCGGCCGCATGCCACACTCTCTAATTAGGGTTCCGGCATGCCAAACCCTAATCTAAGCGAAGTTACTACACCAACCAAGCCTAATCATGCTACCCAGAGCATTGGGATTGATGTGGAAACTAGAACTAATGTTTCCAAGACATATTTGGGTCTAACACCAATGTGCCAAAATCTAGCGGCCATGGCTACGCCAGGTGCTACTTGCACCACTGTGCCACTAGCATGCGCTAATTATGCCAACCATGCCATTGTGCCACTGGAATGCGCTAAATATGTCACTACGCCATTGGCATGTACCAATGACATCATTGTACTATTATTGGGCCCGAACATAATGAAGCCATAATCAATGGCCACCCTTTTTCATGAGTTACAATCTCAGCCGTCCAAATTCGCTACAGAATTGACAGGCCTGTGGAAAGTCTTAGGTGACCAGCCAAGACAAGCCTAATAACACCACATGTTATTCTCCTGCGGCAAGTCTCTTGACTTTGACTTTCCACACATAGCAACCTGATACATGTCTTCCACGAAAACACTCGAGACATCAAACATGTCACAAACTATGGGATACTCATCAGGGTATTGGTCTGGCGGTTTACAGCGTACGACGTGCAATACGCCCATTATAAGAAAGTGTCATAAAGAAGGGCAGTTAGTGGCGGCAAGAAGTAGTGGGTGTAAACTAACCCGTCTCTTTCATAGTGGGAACGTGGTTTTCTGGCATTTACACACGACCCCACTTCTCCATCACTCAATCATTCCCACTTTCTACGAGATCAGGGTGCGTTCAATATGACTTGTATAAATAGGTTCTACCTATTTCAACCAAACGACAAGAGTTTTGGTTAAAAACAACACAGTATCTAGAAAACACCAAATAACTGATAGCTTACATTCCGCAAGCCAGTTCCAAATTCTGATACAAGTCATAAAATATCCACACCTTCAGAATTAACCATTCTTATCTCAACAACTTCTTCGCTTCCCTCCCTAATACCAACCCTTCTCCTTCACTTTGTGACCGAAGCAAGACTGGAACGACCATTTCTTGGTTTAGGCCAGGATTGTATAGATTAATCTCTCGAATCTAAAGTACTCCCGTGCAGTTCATTTGTTTAAGGTTTAGATTTGTTTCTCATCCACACACACACATTTACCAAAACCAGCCGAAACAATTTTTATCCATAAACAATAATGTCCTTTTCAGGAATAGTCTTACCCAATGCGAAAATGCATTAAAAATTTCAGACACTTTGTGATTAAACTCATCAATTGAATCTTCATCTGCCATACGAAGGTTTTCCCAATCGGAACTAAGGTTTTGAAGCCTAGCTTCCTTTTCGCTTGTATTTCCTTCAAATACGGTTTCTAAGATATCCCAAGCATCTTTAGACCGAGTACACGTAGTCACATGGTGCTAAAGATCTGGGGTAATGGCATGTATGATGGCATTCAAACCGTTGGAGTTTTGCTTTGCAGCAAGTATCTCTGCAGCATCGTATGCACCAATGTTCTTTGGAACGGTTGCATTACCTATTGCCACAACGGGAGCCTCATTGCCATTAACTACATAAACCCATGATTGAAAATCACGCACTTAAAGAAAGGCATGCATAGCAATTTTCCACCATAAGTAATTTGAGCCATAGAATACTGGTAGTACGTTTATAGAGATAACACCTCTCGCTACAAGAAAATTAGTGTATCACAACATGTAGTTCGTGTGGAAAGAACCCATGTTTTGTGTGGCAAAACCTTCTTGCCACATAATTTTTTTTTGCCACACCGTGTGACAAGAATTTATTGCCACACCTTAAGTCTTCTGTCGCAATAGATAGGTTTCTAGCCACACCAAATAGTGAGGCAATAAGATGCTGCAAAAAGGTATTTTCTAGTTTAATTCTTTTTTATTTTTTATTTTATTTATTTTTAAAAATCTCTTGCCACACCATATGGTGAGGCAATAAAATGATTTTTTTTTAATTTTTTTAGTTTTATTTTTGATTTCAATTTTGAAATTTTATTTCCAAATTCTTCTGACACATCGCAACAACATAAGTGCAGCAAGACTGATTTAACACACATAATTTAATATCTAGAGTAAAGTATATCAAAGAGTTTAATATCTCTAACTCTTAATTCAATCCGCAATCAGCAAATAGAAATCTGCGAGGTCGATTGAATAAAGAAGTAACTTGAACGGTACCAAAGACCAATGTTCAAGTGTCAATCAATGTAAATCAACAACCAAAGGTTGGATATTCTAATTGATTGATCTTAATGCACAACCTGTGAGATTTCAATTATATAACAAAATATAATGCGGAAAATAAATAACACAGACACCAAAATTTTGTTAACGAGGAAAACGCAAATGCAGAAAAACCCCGGGACCTAGTCCAGATTGAAAACCACACTGTATTAAGCCGCTACAGACACTAGCCTACTACCAATTAACTTCGGACTGGACTATAGTTGAACCCTAATCAATCTCACACTGATTCAAGGTACAGTTGCGCTCCTTACGTCTCTGATCCCAGCAGGATACTACGCACATGATTCCCTTAGTTGATATCACCTACAACCAAGAGTTGCTAAGACTCAAAGTCGAAGACTTGATAGACAAACCTGTCTCACACAGAAAAGTCTATAGGATTGAATAAATATGTCTACCATAGAAATACCAAGAGTTTTTTTTCCGTCTTTTGATAAATCAAGGTGAACAGGAACCAATTGATAAACCAGACTTATATTCCCAAAGAACAGCCTAGTATTATCAATCACCTCACAATAAACTTCATCGACTAGCGAAACAAGTTATTGTGGAATCACAAACGATGAGACGAAGGTGTCTGTGATTACTTTTCTATCTTTCCTATCGGAGATATAAAACCTCGAGCCAATTATTTCAATTGTACTCAACACGATAGAAATAGCAAGATCAGATTACGCAACTACAAAGATAGTAGTTGGGTTTGGATTCACAATCCCAATGAAGTCTTTAAGTCGTTAACCTACAGGGTCTCGAGAAGAAACCTAAGGTTAAAGGAGAATCGACTCTATTTATGCAACTAGTAACACACAGGAGGTGTGGGTATTAGGTTTCCCAGTTGCTAGAGTTCTCCTTTATATAGTCTTCAAATCAGGGTTTGTAATCCAAGTTACCTTGGTAACAAAGCATTCAATAACCACCGTTAGATGAAAAACCTGATTCAACCAAGCTAATATCTTTCAACCACTAGATCAAACTTAGCTTGTTACACACAAATGAAATGTACCCTCATTTAGGTTTATGTAACCGTACCTAAACGTGTACACCATGTTGGTTCACAAACAGTTAACCAAGGTTAGCCATATGATTACTCTCATATCAACCTTATTCATCTCAACCATAACTAGTTCAAATGACTCAAATGAAACTAGTTAAAGAGTTGTTCAATTTTATAGAAAACACAATTGAAATCAAATCGGTTTGATTCACTTGAATCAATCATGAACATTATAGCCACGGTTTGCAAAGATTGCATTCCTTATGATTTAAATATTTAAGTCCATGAACTGACCGATTTGACAAAGTATCCATCTTAAGTATGCGTATAGGTATACGTACTTAAGAAACCGAATTTGAGTTTATTAAGTTTCCAAATTCAGCAGAAATTTTTGGTTCGAAAACTTCCGCCAGTATGCGTACGGGTACGCATACTTAAGGTGACTAGTTTAGGAGTTTGTAATTCCCAAACTCATCAGATATTTTCGGTTCGAAAGCTTCTACCAGTATGCGTACGGGTACGCATACTTATCTTGCCTCCTTCACCAATTTGGTATACACACATATGCATACACCTGGTTCCCGGTTTGTGGATTTATACACTAATGTGCGAACACACTATATATGCTTTTATCCAAACATGGTTACATTCTCAACTCTTTATTTCAATCATTGAAACATTCTTCTACAATGACAATAGCCGTTTTCACACACTATCAGCATCAAAGCAATTTTCAAGATATTAAAATAATCATCATCGAAACATTCCAAACCTACATCAAATGATTGTATCACACAAACCATGTAAGATGTTACTCGGAAATTTTCTCATGATATAAGATGAACTTGGTTGAAGCGAAAGCTTACCAACACATATTTCGAGAAATATGTAAGCGAGATATACTCAGCTCGAAATCTCAAATGTGTATAGAGAAAAATATATCTTAACACGACTTTTGTCTCAACATAGGAGATAGTAGAAATAGATTTTCCATGTGATAGATGAGTTCAAGTCTCCACATACCTTTTATCGAAGAAGTTCCACAAGCTCCCCTTAGTAGTTTTTCGTCTTCAAATGATGAACTCTGTGAAATCTAAGCTCAACTACACTATCTATGTCCTAGTCCGAGACATCTATAAATAGGCTAGAAATCAAGACTTAGAGTTTTGATCACTAACATTGACAAACATGCTTGAGATAGCAACGCATGCGAGTTCGACCGAGCAGTGCTCTAACACACATGAATTTGGTGGTCGAAAGGGGGTTCTGATGCAATTTATTAGCCTCTATTGTTAAGCATTTATATCCGGATGCAGTAGTGTATTTGCCAGATTTTGAATGTTGTCATATAATCATGTCCCGTTGGTTGTTTGTTGGAGGTGGATGTTTATGATTTTTTGGGTTGCAAACGGGGTAGTCTGTTTAGTTTATCATGTATCCAGTTATGAGAATATGAGCAATAATATCTGGTACTGTTTAGATAGTTTATCATTATGTTGAATCAAGTTTCCTATTCCCAAATCGATGCAAGATAAATTTTTGGTCAATGGGTATGCGGGATAAGAGTTGCATCCATTGTGCACTGGAAGAGGAAAAATTAGAATGAATGCTTTGGAAAATGGGTTGTTTCTTGAAATATTTCTCATAACAAAGGCTGGTCCAGATAGGTGTTGGGTTTATACTTAATCTGTAATTTGTACGTCGGAATCTCAAAAAAATAAATCAGTTTTTGGATCTGAGGTTTTCTCAGTTCATGAGAACCCATATTTGAGATTTAATTCAGACTCAATGGAGGAGGGGAATTCAGATAATACTCCTTCAATGTTCATTCTTGATGAGATCATAGATCAAAGTTTAGATAAATGGAAATTCAGTTTGATCGGAAGATTGGATTTACTTAAATTAAAACTGGAAGTTGCAGCTTCATCTCTAAGACAACAATGGGCAATTAAAGGTAATATTTCAGTTCATTCCTCTTGGTAAAGGTTTATTTATTATTAAGCTTGATAGTGAAGAAGACAAAAATCTTATATGGAGAGGTTACTGGATTTCCGAATCACAAGTTCCGAGTCTTCGATTCTGGGAACCTAATTTCAATCCTGAAGCTTATAAATCATCCACAACCTTTGTTTGGATTTTATTTCCAGGATTAGGTATTGAGTATTGGAAAGAAGATATTATAATGCAAATGGGTCAAACTATAGGAAGATCTATTAAGGTAGATGAAACAACTTTAAAAAGATCTGCAGGTTTCTATGCTAGTGTTCTGGTAGAAATTGATCTAAGTATTGCTATTCTAGACAAGATTTGGGTCAAATCAAAATATGGGAAATTTGAACAAACTGTATACATCCCTAGAGTACCAAAATTCTGTGTTCATTGTAAGAATGTTGGTCATTTAGTGACAGAATGTAGAACACAAAAAAAGGAGCAATTCATAAGCCAAGAATGGAGAAAATTGTTAAGCCAAAGAAACAATGGAAACCAAAAGCTCTTGTTCCTCCCACTGGTTTCGATATTTTTGGTCCACATCCAGAAGAGAGTTCACCAGACACTGAACATATTGTTGAGGATATTAGAGTAATTCAGAATTTGGATGATACTCAAGTTCAGTTGTCTTCAGGAAGATTCCATGTTTTACAGACTAATTTAGAAACTTTCAAAGAATATTTGCAGTCCTTAGAAATCTTTCCTGCACTTCCTACAAATAATTCAGTTGGAGTTACTCTTTCTTCTTCTGAAACTGGTGAAACAAGTGGAGTTATTAAAGATACTCAAGTCTCTGATATTTCTTCTAATACTTCATTGGCTTTCATTTCTTCAAATATATTGGATACTTGTGTTACAATTGAAGATGATAATGATTCTAGTTCAAAAGATGGTGAAATAAAAGAGGTTAGTACATCTGCCATGTTACATAATAGTACAATTTCTGAGCCTGTTACCATTTTAAAGAATGATTCTAAGAATAGCTCTATTATCCAACATAAGAAATCTGTTATTGAGAAGAAAAAGCCACCTAGTAAACCAACAAAAGCAGCACCACTAACTAGGAAGGCTAGTAAAGAATTTCAGAAATCTCTTAACAAGGGAGTTTCTAATTCCCTTTCTCCTTTTCAATGAAGATAGTTTATTGGAATATCAGAGGCTTTAGGAGGGTTAAATCCAAAGATAAATTAAGGTCCCTAGTGAATCAAATAAATCCCTCTTTAGTTTGGATTGCAGAGCCTAAAATTCATGTCAAATCAAAAAATAGAATAAATTTACCTGGAATGAGCCATCAAATTATTCACAATTCTTGTGATAACAGGAAAGCAAATATTTGGTTATACTGGAATAATTCATTATCTATTCCTACTGTTCTGTTTTCTTCTAGACAATATATTACTATGGAGATTGGTGATACTTTAGTTACTGGTGTTCATGCTGATGTACTGGATATATAAACGGGAAAGATCTATGGGTTGATTTAATCAGAATTAGTACTCTTAATAAACCTTGGCTTTTAATTGGAGATTTTAACACTATTTTGTCTGTGACTGAAAAGAAAGGATGCAAAAGTTCCTTATCAAATGCTATAAATAATTTTAATGAATGTGTTGATCAATGTGGATTACTTCAAGCTTCTAAAAGTGGACTACAATTCTCTTGGTCAAATGGTAGATGTGGTAAGAAAAGAATCTTATGCAATCTAGATAGAGCTTTATTCAATGTGCAATGGTTAAATACCTATAATGGCTGGAAATATCAAGTTTCTTTAAGAGGTATATCTGATCATAGCTATCTTCTTGGCTCTGATACTGAGATTCCTAAGCCAAAGAATTCTCCTTTTAAGTTTCAAAAAATGTGGATTTCTCATCCTGACTTTCTGAAATTAGTTACTGAATCTTGGAAAGAGCTTTTAGTTGGTAACCCTATCTTTGTGTTTATTAATAAGCTAAAAAGATTGAAAATAATTCTAAAACAATGGAACTGGGAGATCTTTGGGGATGTGTTTATCAAACTGAAACAAGCTGAAGAAAAGTTACTAGAAACTAATGTTTTATCTGATAGAGATCCTTCAAATAATTTGTTGCTGAATAATTATGTTACTGCTAGATTAATCAGATATCTTGCTGCTCAAAATTATCACTCTTTTGTAAGTCAGAAAGCTAGAGTTAATTGGATTCAATATGGTGATGCAAATACAGCTTTTTTCATACCTCCATCAAGCTGAGACAGACAAAGAATTCCATAACTGAATTAATAGATGACTCAGGGAATATTATTACAAATCAAGATCAAATAGGTTCTATGTTAATTGATTACTTTAAGAACAAATTTGAACATCAACCTGTCAATATCTCAGATACGTTCTTGGATGCAATTCCTGGTTCTGTTACTCTTGAAGATAATCTGCTACTTGGGAAAGTCCCCACAAAGGAAGACATTAAAGAAGCTTCTTTCTCATTAAATCAAGATGGATGTCCTGGTCCTGATGGTTTCTCTGGTATTTTCTATAGAGTAGCATGGGAAATCATATGTGAAGATTTGGTGGTTGCTATCCAATTCTGTTGGAGTAATCAGATCATTCCTGCAGGCTTAAACTCAGATTTTCTATTTCTTCTGCCAAAGACTAAAGGTGCAAAAAAGGTAAATCAATTTAGACCTATTGGCTTAAGTAACTGCTGCTTCAAGATTATTATTAAGATCATAACTATTAGAATAAGCAGTTTTTTTCATAAACTAATTTCCCCTCAGCAATATGCTTTAGTCAAAGGTAGAAATATTCATGAACAAATAGTTTTGGTGATAGACGCATTTATGTGTCTAATATGTCTCAATTGTATGTATTGTTAGTGCTCGATTTTGTATTTATTTTGTTATTTTATGTCTTTGTAGGTATTTATAGAGAAATAAGCTCTTGCGGCAAAATTGGCTCGAAAAGTGGTGTTTTACACCCCAGGATAAAGTACTAAAGGCACCCCAGAAATGCACCGGAAGCACCCCAAAAATGTGCCGGAGAAACCCCAGAAAAATTACTATTTACGCCCAAAAATTACTATTTGCACCCCATAAGGCAAGTTCTAAAGGGAAACCCGTACAGGATTAGGGGGAGGACATCTTCTTCTCAAATTCAAGAAAACCAATTTTGGCGGGAAAACATTTCACTTCACTGGCAGAATTTCGATCGAATGTTCGGAGGAGTTTTTGTGTGATTTAATCGCTGAAACTTCATGGGTAGTTGTGATATGTCCTAACACAGCTAGTATGGGTGTTTGTTTCGATCAAATTTGGCTGGATAACTTGTTTTAATCCAAACAGGGAGTTGGAGGAGAAACATGAGCTTGCACGAGTTGTGAGGAATTTAAACGTGTACTGCACGTGCTTGGAAGAGTTAATCGATATTCTGGAGGGTGAAGAAGGTATAGAAGGAAAGAAATACAGCTGCAGACGCGTAGGAAAACGATTTTTGGAAACAATATATTTTCGAGAATAAAAGAAATAATGGGATTAAATAAAGAGATTTTGGGAGATTCAATGTCGCAATGATGTATAAATAGGTTCCTAGGATCACATAGAAGGGGGTACGGAGAGTTTGGGGTCGAGAGGAGAGCTCAGGAGGCGTGAATCAAGAGTTTTCAAAACTCTGTTTCTGCTGCTGCACCAAGAACACGAAGAACAAAAGACCACCAGAGGCAGTCGTTCATGCTACAGTGACAACGACATCCACGTTCTTTTTTATCGTTCTTTGTAACTGTGTTTTTCAACAATTATAAACGTTGTCAACACCCGATTTTCATTATTTTCTCTCCATTTCATCTTTGTAAACTAATTTTGAGCAAGCTTACACAATGATGAGCTAAAACCATCCTTTGGGGCGACGGAGGAAGCTATTTCGCCAATGAAATGTGGTAATCTCTATTTTATTTAATTTATGCAATTATTATATGATTATTTGCCTTGATAAATAAATAGATAAAATGGTTTTTGTTAAACAATTGTCATTTCAATTGATGGAGCATGTTAGCATAGGGTTTTGATGTCCCATACTTTCGGTTTACAATTGTTATTTCTAAAAAAATCAACTTTTGCAATATTAAGAATTAATTTGAATGAAGGATTTGCATAATTATAATTAGAGAATATAAATCACTTTAATATTGGTAATTAGTGGAATCCATAGCCCCAGTCTTCTCCATATTTTTCATATCACTTTTATTTAAGTTTCCTATATTTTTTTTTATTTTTAAGTCTAAAATCTGCTTTCACAAGTCTTGAACGAATCTTATTACTACAACAATTGAAAACACATCAATTTTTGGCGCCGCGACGCGGACTTGTCTTTAGGCTAGAGTTTTTAGATTTTTTTTTTTTATTTGTTCTTCTTTACGTTTTTGGGTTTTTGTCTTTTTCTTACAGAATTCGGAATTTGGAGCAAATTTTGCCAAAGCTTTTGGTGAATACTTAAAGACTTCGAGTAAAAGGCAAAGCGAAAGGAGCGAAAGAAGAAGATTTTTTTTATTTTATAAAAAAAAAAAGAGAGACATTTTTATTTTTGTAGATTTTATTTTTTTAGACTTTCTTTTTCTTTTGCACTTTATATTTTTGGACTTTGGACTTTAAATTTTGGGACATTATTTTTTAAACCCTACGGAAGGGTAGTTTAAATATAAACTGTTTGCAGAGAAGGACGGTGATTACGATATCACCTCGGCCCCTCGGGTTCGTACATGACATAGGAGTCGTGGCCCGAGTCGACTACAAAGGTTCATCCCCCGTCTGGTACGGGAGGTAAGTTTGTCGAAACACTCGCGAATCCCCTGTCAGCGAGTTACTGTCTTCCTTCGTATGCATATATGTTGAGGACTTGAAAACGGCTGCTTTAATTTCCTAGTAAAGGGCAAGGACTGGCCATACAAGATAAGGGTTCGGATTTCATCACCGTTCTCTTCTTGCCCGCCTTAGGAAAACGACACCAAACGCGAACCTAAGCCTAAAATTTTGACTAGAACGAGACCGATAGGGTAACGAGCTTAACAGGAAAGTCATTCGAAAAATATTGGTTACTCTTTTAAGCATACTTCGAAGTTCTTGACGGTTTCTGTAAGTTGAATGCGTGACTGCGCCGCCTTGTAATACCGGTGAGGCCTTGGGTATCAAAGCTCCACCGAGCTTCCCTCGCCTCTATTCAACTTACTTTAACTCGGATTGATTCCAGAGGGGTTTGCTTAAATTGTAACGAATTCCCGTTCGAAGGATTAGAAGCTGGTCTAGAAACAATCTAAGTGGAGCCATCATGCTTTTTGTTTGCTAGAAATCAGTAGGTTTGCTGTGGTGGAGTCAGCCTTGTTTGTGTTTGCATAGAACATCCCTTCCTTTTTAGGACTTTTTTTTTTTTTTTTCTAGTGTATGCCCGAAGTTTTTAAACGGGCTTGGAAAAGAAACACTCTAGGTCGTTTGATTAGTGACAAACCTAGTAGTTCTTCTTGTGAAGGCGGGGAGCTCGAAGACTCTTCTTTTGAGAGCCCCGTTTTTGGAAACTTCAGTTTTGAGAATCTGTCTCTTCGTGAGGAAAGTACCCCTAGTACTCCTAGTCCTTTGGTAGTGCCAGAAATGGCAACTTTGAAAGCTTTGCTAAACCCAACTAGGACCTCTCGTCCGTCTTGTATCAAGTTAGCTGAAACCGAGGCAAATTATGAACTGAAACCTGGGACTTTACAGATGCTCCCAATGTTTTTAGGGAAGGAGAATGAGAACCCCTATTTTCATGTTAGGGAATTTGAGGAAGTTTGTAGTACTCTGAAAATTAAAAACCTAAGTGATGATGCGTTGAAACTTAGGTTATTCCCCTTTTCCTTAAAAGATAAAGCCAAATCTTGGTTGTATAGTTTGGACTCTGAGTCAATTGAAACCTATGACCAACTTACTTCTGCCTTTATATAAGTTTTTCCCAAGGCATAAAACATCGTCTATTAGGACACAAATATGTACTTTTCCCAACAAGAGGGAGAATCTTTATATAGGTACTTAGAAAGGTTCAATGACTTGATATCTCAATGTCCTCATCATGGTTTGGAGAAGGTTAGGTTAGTTCAGATCCTCTACGAGGGTTTAGATTATTCAACAACAACCATGGTTGAGTCCTTATGCACAGGTGGGTTTGAGAATAAAACTGTTGATGAAGCGATGACATTTTTGAATGAAATCGCCGATAAGACCCAACAATGGGAAAATAGTAGGGAACCCCAGAAAACAATTCTTCTAAGTAGAGGAAATGTTAATAGGGTAGAAGGATCTTATGAGTCAGATGCCAAAATAGCAGCTATAGCCAAAAGGTTAGAAGCCTTAGAATTAGGTCATTCTAGTGGTAGTAGGGAAGAAATGAGCCTTTTTGGGAAGGCCATGCTGTTGAAGAGCAAGCCAATGCTCTTTATAACAACACTAGGTTTGATAACCGACAGAAGTTTGACCCATATTCAGAAACCTATAACCCTGGCTGGAGAAACCATCCAAACCTTTCTTGGTCCAAGGGCCAGAATCAAGGTCAGTCTAGTAATGCTCAGGTTCCCCCAGGTTTTGGCTATACTAAGAATCCTTCAGCTCCGGCACAGTTTCAGAACCCTTCGGATAAGAAGATTATGAGTTTAGAAGAGTCTCTTGCTTTGTTAACTCGTAACACTGTGCAGTTTCAGCAATCTGTTGCTCAAGGTTTAGAAGAAAATAAGAGAATAGGTCAGGCTAACTCTCAGGCTATTTCCGAGTTGAAAACCCAGGTTAGTCAGATAAATGAGTCTTTAAGAGAAAGAGGTAAGTTTCCTAGTCAGACTCAACCCAACCCTAGAGGAATTAATGAAATAGGTGAAAGACCATCTGATCATGTGAATGCTATTAAAACCCTTAGGAGTGGTAGAGTGATAGACAACAAGGTTTCCATGCCTGATAGTGAACATGTTGTAGTTCACCCTTCTGAACCAGAAACTGAGGAGACTGATAGAGTCTCTAAAGAGACCAATGAGGGTCATATTGAGCCCGATTTGTCCCTAGAGCCCCATTCCCACAGCTGCTAGTTCCAACTAAGAGGGAGTCCAATTTTAATGATATATTGGAGGTTTTTAAGCAGGTAACTATCAACCTTCCACTACTAGATGCAATTAAGCAGATTCCCTCTTATGCCAAGTTTCTCAAGGATATGTGTACGCGAAAGCGAAAGCTTAATGTCCAGAAGAAAGCCTTTCTAGCTAGTCAGGTGAGTTCTATTATTCAGAATACCACTACTCCTAAGTATAAAGACCCAGGGTCCCCTACCATTTCTTGCACAATAGGTAAATACCGTGTTGAGAAAGCGTTGCTTGACTTAGGAGCTAGTGTGAACTTACTACCATATCATGTGTACCTTAAGCTAGGACTTGGTGAGATGAAACCTACCCAGATGACACTTCAGTTAGCTGATAGGTCCGTTAAAATTCCTCGTGGTGTGATCGAGGATGTTCTCATAGAGGTTGACAAGTTTATTTATCCAGTGGATTTTGTTATCCTAGATACCCAACCTGTCCCTGACCCAGAGAACCAGATACCGGTAATTTTAGGTCGCCCGTTTTTAGCTACATCCAATGCGATCATTAACTGTCGAAATGGTATTATGAAATTGTCTTTTGGTAATATGACTATTGAGCTGAACATTTTTAATATTAGTAAGCTACCCTCTGAACTAGATGACTCGAACATAGAAGAGGTGAACATGATAGGAACATTAGTCGAGGAGTCATTACCAAACACTTTGTTAGAAGATCCATTAGAGAAATGCCTAGCTCACTTTGGGATTGATTTTGATGATGATAATGTGATTAATGAGGTGAATGCTTTGTTAGATTCAACCCTTTGTTAGATACTAGTAATGGATGGAAACCTAAAGTCGAACCACTACCAGTTTCTAAGTCTACCCTAGTTCCTTCATTAGAAGATCCTCCTAAGTTGGACCTAAAACCATTGCCAGATTCCCTGAAATATAGGTTTTTAGGCCCGTCTGAACTTTACCTGTGATTATTTCTTCGTCTTGGATAGTGACCAGGAAAGTAGGCTAGTAACCGTCCTTCAAAACAACAAGGAAGCTTTAGGGTGGACCATAGCTGACATTAAGGGTATAAGTCCCACTGTTTGTATGCATCAGATCTATTTAGAGAGTGATACCAAACCTTCTAGGGAGATGCAACGTCGACTAAACCCTAATATGAAAGAGGTAGTTCGAAACGAGGTCCTTAAGTTGTTAGATGCAGGCATTATCTACCCCATTTCAGACAGTAAGTGGGTCAGCCCCGTTCAGGTTGTACCCAAGAAATGGTATTACTGTAGTCCAGAATGATAACAATGAGTTAATCCCGACCCGAGTGACCACGGGTTGGCGTGTTTGTATTGACTATAGGAAATTGAACAAGGTCACTAGGAAGGACCACTTTCCCCTTCCCTTCATCGACCAGATGCTAGAGAGATTAGCTGGACATAGTCACTACTGCTTTTTAGATGGCTACTCTGGATATAATCAGATCGTTATTGCCTTAGAAGACCATGAGAAAACCACTTTTACCTGTTCCTTTGGCACCTTTGCGTATAGACGCATGCCTTTCGGGCTTTTTAATGCCCCTGCGACTTTTCAGCGTTGCATGATGAGCATATTTTCTGACATGGTAGAACGGTTCTTAGAGGTCTTTATGGATGATTTTTCAGTGTTTGGTTCGTCTTTCGATGGTGCTTGTATCATTTGTCACTAGTATTGACTAGGTGTAAGGAAAAGAATTTAGTGCTTAATTTGGAGAAATGTCACTTCATGGTTCGTTCAGGAATTGTTTTAGGGAATATCGTATCTTCTAAGGGTATAGAGGTAGATAAAGCCAAAGTTGACCTTATTAAGACTTTACAGGTCCCAAAAACTGTAAGAGATATTAGGTCATTCTTAGGGCATGCAGGTTTTTATCGTCGATTCATTAAGGATTTTAGCCTAATTTCTAGACCTCTTTGCAATTTGCTTGCAAAAGATGTTAAGTTTTTCTTTGATGATGCTTGTTTAGAGACTTTTGAGAAGCTAAAGAATTTACTCACTACCGCCCCCATAGTCCAGGCACCCAACTGGAATCTACCCTTTGAGATCATGCGTGATGCTTCAGATTATGCTATTGGTGTTGTGCTAGGTCAGCGAGAAAACAAATTACTTCATGTGATTTACTATGCTAGCATTAAATGATGCCCAGTTGAACTATACCACTACCGAGAAGGAACTGTTAGCCATTGTGTTTGCCTTAGACAAGTTTAGACCCTATCTCTTAGGTTCTAAGATCATCATATATACTGATCATGCTGCTATGAAATATCTTTTATCTAAGAAGGATACAAAACCTAGATTGATTAGGTGGATCCATTTGTTGCAAGAGTTTTCTCCAGACATTAGAGACAAAAAGGGTGCCGAAAATGTTGTAGCAGACTACTTGTCTAGGCTAGTTGTTAGTTCCCCTGATGATTTCCTTCCTATAAGGGATAGCTTTCCTGATGAGCAATTGTTCTTTGTTACCCAATTACCTTGGTATGCGAATATAGTGAACTATCTTGTTACTGGTCGAATGCCCCAACATTGGGGTAAACAAGATCGTTCTAGGTTTTTTGCTGAGGTTAAGCACTTTTTTTGGGATGATCCTTATTTGTTTAAGTATTTTCCAGAGCAGATTATTAGGAGATGTATACCTGAGAGTGACCGGTCCAATATTATTTCCTTTTGTCATGATCATGCTTGTGGGGGTCACTTTAGTGCTAAGAAAATTGTTGCTAAGATATTGCAGTGTGGATTCTATTGGCCTTCGTTGTTTAAAGACTCCCACAGTTACTGTGTGACTTGTGAACGTTGTCAGAAATTAGGAACCATTTCCCGTAGGAACATGATGCCCTTGAACCCTATTTTAGTTGTGGAGGTCTTTGACGTGTGGGGTATTGACTTTATGGGTCTGTTTCCTAATTCTTTTGGTAACTTATACATCCTTGTCACTGTAAACTATGTCTCTAAGTGGATTGAGGCGGCTGCGTGTAAAACCAATGACCATAGGGTTGTGATTGAGTTCTTGAAAAATAATATACTTACACGTTTTGGTACACCACGAGCTATAATTAGTGATGGAGGGTCGCACTTCTGTAATGGACCTTTTAGGATTTTGATGAAAAAATATGGTATTACACATAAGGTAGCTACCCCGTATCATCCACAGACTAATGGTCAGGTAGAAGTTTCCATTAGGGAGATAAAACGTATATTAGAGAAAACAATTAATCCTAATCGGAAAGACTGGTCGTCTAGGCTTACTGATGCCTTATGGGCTTACCGTACTGCGTTTAAGACCCCCATTGGAATGTCGCCTTATCGGCTTGTTTATGGCAAGGAATGTCACTTACCTGTTGAGTTAGAACATAGAGCTTATTGGGCTGTTAAGCAGCTAAATTTTTCACTCGACAATGCAGGAGCCCATAGGAAACTCCAGCTCAATGAGTTGGAAGAGATTCGTAGAGATGCATACGATAGTGCTAAGGAGTATAAGAACAAAATGAAACTTGTGCATGATAGAAATATCTTAAGAAAGTCATTTTCTCCAGGTCAAAAAGTTCTTCTATATGATACCCGCTTGCATCTTTTCCCTGGGAAGTTACGTTCTCGGTGGACAGGTCCTTTTATTGTTCGCACTGTCTTTCCTCTTGGAGCTGTTAAGATCGAAACACCGGATGGTAGTAGTTCTTCGAAGGTTAACGTTCAGAGATTGAAACCCTTTTTAGACTTTTCCTACAGGTGATATTGAGGAGGTCCCTCTGGAGGACCATGTTTACCCTTGATTGACCATCGAGGCGATTGTATGTTGCATATTAGTTTTTGATTTCTCTCTTCACCCAGGTACTATCTTCCCGACTTCTCTATTTACTAATTCCTCATGTTACTTTACTGTTTGGTATTGCTCTTTCATTAGAAACATTGAGTACAATGTTAGGTTTAAGTTTGGGAGTGGGGAAGAAACTTTTTGTTAGCTTTTAGTTGCAATAAATAAACTCCAGAGCCTAGAAATTTATTCTTATTAAGGTTGGCACTAACCAATCTAAGTGGATGGGAACATCTTGGTTGTAGGAGTTGAGGAACCAATCTGATTAGATGGAAACATATAAAGAGTCTATTCATAAAAGCACAGAGCTCAGGTGTTAGAATTAAGAAAAACATGGTAGTTTCGCATATCTCGTTGAATCCTAATCCTTCTATTTTTATTTTTTTAAGTGATTTGGTGGGGCACACGATTCAAGTTGTTACCTTTGCTAGGGTAGAATAGAGTGATTGAGATACAAAAATAAAATAAAATGAGACCATACCATTAGACCAACCTGAATAAATTCAATAAAGTCGACCACTGGTGCCCTTGTATATGCCAGTTGTGTTGACCTAGAGTTAGGTTTGTCGACCACTGGTCCCCTTGTGTATGCCAGTTGTGTTGATATTAGTCAGACCGGTATCTCAGTCCATTAGGATAGGTTCACCTTGGCAGAGGCCTTCAGACATATATGGGAAACACCGTTCACTTTTAACCATCTCTTTATCCATCTTCTTAATCTTTCCATGTGATTGGTTGAGTCCGGTTATGATGTACAGAAACAATCTGAGTAGAGCTCTGTCACTTATATATGAATTTTAGTATGCTGAGTGCAAACTCGTGTACATCAATTGAAATTTCGCATCAGGGTACTTCCTCCTGTAGTCAATGAGAGTATGCCAACCAAGGAGATTCTTTAGTGCCTTCCAAGGTTCTGCGTAGATAGATAGGGTCTGGAGTAAAGTTTTTGTGGGTACACCTCCGGTAAACCCTCCGGAGACAACACTCCGCCGCTAGGGCCACCTAGCGGTTTAATGGCTTGCTGCACGTGCTAAGTGTACTCATTTTTATTTTGTAGTTTTGATTTGCTCGAGGACTAGCAAATAATAAGTTTGGGGGTGTTGATAAACGCATTTATGTGTCTAATATGTCTCAATTGTATGTATTGTTTAGTGCTCGATTTTGTATTTATTTTGTTATTTTATGTCTTTGTAGGTATTTATAGAGAAATAAGCTCTTGCGGCAAAATTGGCTCGAAAAGTGGTGTTTTACACCCCAGGATAAAGTACTAAAGGCAGCCCAGAAATGCACCGGAAGCACCCCAAAAATGTGCCGGAGAAACCCCATAAAAATTACTATTTATGCCCAAAAATTACTTTTTGCACCCCATAAGGCAAGTGCTAAAGGGAAAACCGTACAGGATTAGGGGGAGGACATCTTCTTCTCAAATTCAAAAAAACCAATTTTGGCGGGAAAACATTTCACTTCACTGGCAGAATTTCGATCGAATGTTTGGAGGAGTTTTTGTGTGATTCAATCGCTGAAACTTAATGGGTAGTTGTGATATGTCCTAACAGAGCTAGTATGGGTGTTTGTTTCGATCAAATTTTGCTGGATAACTTGGTTTAATCCAAACAGGGAGTTGGAGGAAAAACATGAGCTTGCACGAGTTGTGATGAATTTAAACGTGTACTGCACGTGCTTGGAAGAGTTGATCGATATTCTGGAGCGTGAAGAAGGTATAGAAGGAAAGAAATACAACTGCAGACGCATAGGAAAACGATTTTTGGAAACAATATATTTTCGAGAATAAAAGAAATAATGGGATTAAATAAAGAGATTTTGGGAGATTCAATGTTGCAATGATGTATAAATAGGTTCCTAGGATCACATAGAAGGGGGTACGGAGAGTTTGGGGTCGAGAGGAGAGCTCAGGAGGCGTGAATCAAGAGTTTTCAGAACTCTGTTTCTGCTGCTGCACCAAAAACACGAAGAACAAAAGACCATCAGAGGCAGTCGTTCATGCTACAGTGACAACGACAGCCACACGAGGGTCGCAGAGATACAACAACAGCAGTTCTTTTTTATCGTTCTTTGTAACAGTGTTTTGCAATAATTATAAATGTTGCAAACACCCGATTTTCATTATTTTCTCTCCATTTCATCTTTGTAAACAAATTTTGAGCATGAATCAATGTTTTGAGCAAGTTTACACAATGATGAGCTAAACCCATCCTCTGGGGCGACGGAGGAAGCTATTTCGCCAATGAAATGTGGTAATCTCTATTTTATTTAATTTATGAAATTATTATATGATTATTTGCCTTGATAAATAAATAGATAAAATGGGTTTTGTTAAACAATTGTCATTTCAATTGATGGAGCATGCTAGCCTAGGGTTTTGATGTCCCATACTTTCGATTTTCAATTGTTATTTCTAAAAAAATCAACTTTTGCAATATTAAGAATCAGTTTGAATGAAGGATTTGCATAATTATAATTAGAGAATATAAATCACTTTGATATTGGTAATTAGTGGAATCCATATCCCCAGCCTTCTCCATATTTTTCATATCACTTTTATTTAAGTTTCCTGTATTTTTTTATTTTTAAGTCTAAAATCTGCTTTCACAAGTCTTGAACGAATCTTATTACTACAACAACTTTGAAAACACATCATTTGTCCTGTGAACTAGTTAATGAAATGGATATTCAAATAAGAGGTGGAAATGTGGGTTTAAATCTAGATATTTCTCAAGCTTGTGACACTATAAGTTGGGACTTCTTAATAATGGTGCTTAAACAGCATGGCTTTTCTGACATAAATTGTAATTGGATAAAAGTGCTCCTTCAGACAACAAAAATCTCAGTATTGTTTAATGGAAGCCCAATTGGGTATTTTGGTGTGGGAAGAGGATTCAAGCAAGGTGATCCACTTTCTTCTATTCTTTATGTCTTAGTAGTTGATTCTCTTAGCATAAATATAATTCAATACATCCAGAATGGTAAAATTCAACAATGATAATCAGAAGAGGAATTTATCCATCACATTTATTCTTTGAAGATGATATATTCATCTTTTGCAATGGATGCAAGAAGTTCCTTCATCATATTAAGTTTCTACTTCGAGAATACCAATCTGCTTCAGGTCAACTAGTAAGTGCGTCTTAAAGTAAATGCTTTATTGGTGGAACTTCTAATTATAGAAAAATGCAGATAGCTTAGTTCATGAAAAATGCAGATAGTTTGTTCTGACTAGCATTCCAATTTACAACATGTCTATATATAAGTGGCCCAAAAAAGTTATTGCTGCTTGTGAGAGAATTTTAAGAAACTTCTTATGGAGTGGAAATGCTGAAGACATAAAATATATAACTTTGGATTGGGAAAAAGTTTGTGTACCAATAGAAGAGGGAGGATTGGGAATTAGAAAGCTTGAAGATATCAATAAAGCTCTGTTGATGAAGCTATTGTGGAGAATCCTCAATTCTAATGAAGAATGGGCTCAGTTCTTTCTAGCTAAATTTCAAGATGTTAATGGGGATTGGATCACTTATTATACGAAATTTTCAGTTTGGCATGGGATAAAATGGATAATGCGTGACTTTGATGAAAATTTAAGGTGGGTAGTTGGCAATGGGAAGCAAATAAATATCTGGAAGGATGTATGGATTCTTGAAAAGAGCATCATTGCAACTTTTCCTGCAAATGTCTATATTCAAGATCACTTACATCAAAAAGTTGAGAGCTTAATTTGCAACAACTCTTGGGTCATTCCAGAAGAATCATTGGAGTTCATAAAAATTGAAGACCTACCTATACTCTCATTACCAACCGATAAGATGATTTGGACACCTAACCAAAATGGGGAGTTTTCTGTTCAAAGTGCAGTAAATATTGTCAGAAAGAAGCAACCAAAAATGAAATACTACAAGAAAATTTGGAGACACTGTATTCACCCTTCTACTACTGGAAATTTTTGGAAAATATGCAGAGGAGTTTGCAACACACATGAGAATGTGCGGAAAAGAGGTATGAACCTTGCATCTAGATGTTATCTATGTGGAAAGAATCGGGATTCAATGAATCACATCCTCTGGGATTGTGATTATGGCCAAAGACTATGGAAATGGATAGGTGGTATATTTGTTTTTAAAAATCCTCAAGATTTAGAAGACATATTTACCCTATCTAAAGGTAAAAGTTATGTGATTCAAAAAATCTGGTATGTGGCAGCTTTTAACATTATGGTAGACATATGGTTGACCAGAAATAGAGTTTTCTTTGAGAATAAAATTCCTAACAGTAAAACTGCTCAGAGAAGAATTTCTAATATGATTCAAGACAGTGAAGTCAGATTTACAGGTTGCATGAATAACTCAACTTATGATCTACATATTCTAAAAGTATTTAATCTGAAATGTAGAAGAGTTAAAATTGCTAGATCCATTGAATGTACCTTCTCTCTTCCAGATCCTGATACCACCCTTCTCTGCTATGATGGAGCTTCAAGAGGGAATTCTGGTTGTGCAGGATATGGTTTCATTGCTAGAGATAATGCAGGTAATTTCTTTGCAGTAGATAGTGGGGGTACAGGAGTATCTACAAATTTTGTTGCTGAGGTGTTGGGAGCTATTAATGCTCTAGAATGGGATGTGAAAGAACTCAAACACAAGGTAATTATTAATTCTGATTCAACAGCTGCTATTACAGCTTTTTCTAAGAATAAATTTCCATGGTACATATGGAGCAGATGGAGAAAATGTTTGCAAAAAGCTATCTTCTATTCAATTTAATCATGTGTACAGAGAGATCAACTTTTCAGCTGATTTCTTTGCTAAGAAAGGAGTTCATTTGGAGAAAGGCCAAGTAATGCACTTCACTGAGAGACCTTCTAACATGCATAGAATTGAATATCCTGATACAACCTATTACATATTTGAGTAAGCATTAGTGCGCTTGGACTTGTGTCTTTATTCTGTATTATTCTGCCTGGACATGTTGTCCAATGGGCTTTCTGTCTTTCTTTTGTATATTTTTTGTAATTGATTTTTTAATTAATAAAAGTTGTTTTTTTTAAGAAAAAAACATTATTGTGTTCGCTACTTTTTCATATGTCTAATACTCATTCTCAAATTGGTTTTGTAAGTTTTCCCCATCCTAAAGCGTGAAGTTTTCTAACTGTTGAATCGTGTCCCCATAAAAAAATCTTGGTGATACGATCAATCTGTTTGTACACATGGGTGTGAAAAAATTATGTTTACATGAGGTGGTTTGAGGTGGTGTTAGCGATGTTTTGATGAGAACTAACCTCTCGGAAGGTATTAGGCACTTTTTCATCCACCCTTTGGATTTTCACGCTAGCCATTGAATCAAAACTAAAAATATGTAATGAAATGATCTTCCTTGATTGAAGTGGACTCCTAGTTTATAGGGGTTTGAAGTTGTTGAAATGCCGAAAAGTTGATGGAAATTGTTTATCTTATGTTGCTACGGGAGGTGAATAATTACGGATTTGGGTGTATTAATTAACTGGCCTGCTGAGGAACTATAGGATTGTAGCAAATTCTTTAGATGATTGTTACTTTTCGCGGAAGCTTTAAACGTGATGAGGAGATCATCTGCATATATCAAATGGGGGGCTATTTTTGAGATATGCGCAATCCTCCTATGCTCTTTTAGTTTTCCAGGTTTCCCAAGTTGGTGGACAGAATTTCTGCACAGATTATGAGAACCTAGGAAGATCGCTGGATCTTTTTCTAATATCTCTTGTCGGAATGATCCACCCGTGCGGTGTACCGTTAATGTTAATTATATAGTCTACAAAGATGGTCGGAAAACCAACTCTGGTGAGTCTGTTTTGATGAATCCCTATTCTAAACTTCCATAAGCCATCTGGATATCCAGTTTGAGAGTTATTTTTGGATCCTTAGTACAGGTTGAAGTTCTGATGTGATGGAATAACTCTCCTATGATTGCAATGTTATCGTGAATCAATCTTTGGGCACAAAAGAAATTTCATAAGGGACTGTAAAAAATGGAAGAAGCGGTCGAATTCTATTGACCAGAATTTCCGCAATGATTTTATAGGTGACATTACACAGTCCTATAGATCTGAATTGTGATGGCTTTGATGGATGATGTTGTTTTGGGACTAATGTAATATTTATGTGGTTCATGAGCGGGTTAATATTAAGATAGCTCATGCCCTACACCTTTCTAAAAAATAGTACAAGCTTCATATGTTTATTTAATACATTGAAGATCGTTAAATCTGTTATATATAACTCTCAGAGGTTGCTTTCACTCATTAAAATATGATAAAACAAATAAATTTTATTTCTCTAGTGATATGAAGTGGATCAACCTTGTGATCTTTAAAAATTACATTACATCCATGTTTCCAAATACTCAAATCATAGTTGCGGTCTTAACTACGCAATTTCCAACAATAGAATGGAACAAATTATCAGTCTGATATTGAACTGAAATGTTGTTTGAACATGAAAATATATTACTATACGAAAACCAAACCATATGAAAGAAGAAAAATAACAATTAAAAAACATATTAAGAAGATCTTAAATATTACTGTCGTTGTAAGGGCAACATGAACAACATGTTTTATGGGGTATCTTAGCCAATTTAATGTTGAGTGGAAAAATATTGGAATATAGTTTCCAAAGAAACAACTGAATTCTAGCCTGACATCTTAAATTCCAAATCGACCAAGAACAATTAATCTTCGATCATATCCACACTTGAACAAAAATAAAACACAGTAACAGAAGCACCAAAAATATTTTCAGGATTGCAGAACATATATACCGTGCTAAAAATTTATCATGCCATAATTTATATATCTTGTTTTTTTTTCCTAAGAAAACATGAAATTTAGTAAGAAAGATAAGTGTGTACATTATTTGAATCTGAAGAAATTTACTAAACAACTATATCAGGTGGATTGTCAATCCATCTGAAATCATACTAAATTTCCTACTAAAGTTCGTCGATTCATTCTTGTAGCCTGATTGCATCACCAACAAGAATACATGAATGCACACATGAAATGTTATTGAAGTTGCATGGATATAAATATATAATTCCTTTTAAGTCTGTCTCAAACAACACATTTTTTAATCCTAACTCCCACAACCAACTGATGGCTTCGTAGATAGTTATGCATTCTATACTTCAAAATATCCCATGTCCCCGAGATATTTTGCTCTGCATATTTCAAGAGTACCTGCATAATTCCTTAGTATTAGATTTATGCCATCTATTAGTCTTCATGGTTTGGTTAATTTCTTGTGCAACATAAATATGTTCATTGTTTTGCCTGCTAGATACATAAGCTGCTTGAAGTGGTGAAATCACTTTCTCCATGACCCTTTCCATTCGCTTGGCCATAAGTTTAAAGGTCAACTTACAGGTTGTATTATACAAATCAATTGGTCTGAATTCAGATGATGGTTGCGGTTGAAACCAATGTAATGTTTGAATTATTTACCTCCTTTGGAATATAAATAATATTAAAGAATTATTTCACCATCTCAATATTTTGTTTTCCTACTATATCCTAATGTGACTGAAAGAATCCTGGATGAAATTTATCTGAACCAGGAGCTTTCCACGGCTTCATGCATTATCTACGATAGTAAAAAATTATATATATAATCCCAAGGCTAGAGTACATCAACAGATTCATGATTACTCGAAAAGAATCAAGATATATATATATATATATATATATATATATATATAATACTTCTGAGGACCTTAGAGTGCTGAATTATTTTTTAGTGGAGTACATGAAAGTAAATATTTTTCTAGAGTAGTCCGAATCCTGGTGATATATTACTTTGTTGTGATAGGACAACTATTGACAATTACGGGTTTCGTTGGTGTTGGTGTTGTGGCTAGATAATAGTTGTAGGGTATCAGGGGCAGTCATCTTTGGTTTTGGCATCTTTACGAATTATATGGATGAATTATCGACCATTATTTTTTGCTTGGAAAAAGACGGAACAATAGATTAGGATCGGTGTTAGTCCACCCTGACTCACGCAGTCCAATGCAAATTCTAGCAAGTAATAATGTGCCATGGTTTTTGAGGTGTAAGTGGTTAACAACTTATGCAGAAGTACAAATATGTTATGTGCCAACATGCTTATAGGGAGTTACACTTCGTGGCTGATGCTTTGAAGAAAAAAAAATGTTGTGTTCTTGTTGTTGGAGAAAGGGTTACTTATGAAGGAAAGCCCGAATTTATTATAATATCAAAGTACCTGTAATTTCTTACTTCAGATTCAAGTTGTTAGTAAGAGGGTTGGCTTGTCATACTTTCTATTATTTTTTGTAATTATCTTGTATATTTCCTTTTTATATTTTTAATATTACCTTTGTCTTGCTCATAAATGTAGGTAGGAACCTACCTCCGAATTTGTTCGAGGGCTTGAAGTAGTGTTTATATCATTTAAATAAGAAGTAAGGAGTTTCTCCAATTATGTCATGCTTGTACACCAGTTTCCATCTTCATTTTTAAGTGCAACTACATTATTCATGTTCTGCTTTTATTAACAGAGGTATGTAAGTGTTTGGTGTTTCTATTTGTGTCTAGATAGTATTTACTTTAACAGATTCAGAGTTTTTCATTTTTCTATCTTCATCATGTATTTGTTGTCATTTTTCTATCTTCATTTCCACTTCTTCAAACGTTTTTGTGTTGGAGTTATTACTAGCCGAATGTTGCAGGGATTCCAATTGTTTGTAAACTTCTAAGTATTTGTTTGAATGTAACCAAATTTATCTTTGTTCCATCTAGCCAAAATTTTTCTAGTTTGCTTAAGTTTCCTTGTCACTCGAAATCCCGTTGAGTCATTGACCTTCCAATTCCAATAAATTATGATTTATTCTTTATGAGTTTTCATTCTCCCAACATTGGAAGTATTTCTGTCCTTTATTTAAACAACATTATATCTCGTTATGTCAAAAAGAATAGGGGTATGATCACTCCTGAGTCGTGGAATATGAAATAAACAAGAATCAGGAAAAAGAAAATTTTCAATCTCCATGCGAAAGACCGGAAAATTGCGTCTGAAACGCCCAATCGTGCATGACGAAACTCCTCGATACGCCACTCTTATGCTACTGACTGGGTTTCAAAGATTCAATTATCATTTGATAATTACACGTCCATTTGATCTTGCAAGCATGCTTGGAAATCGTGATCCCTCAAACACAGCTTCCACACTGTCCTAATTTACCCTTGTTCAACGAAGGGTTCAAAGCCTAGAAGGATAATGCTAATGAATTTTGCATGTATCATGGGATTCCGACCATTGTCCAGGCATAATGCATGCCTTGGACTCGCACGTTGGACATTGCAAGCCTATTTCCGTTTTCTTACTTCTCTTACAACTAATCTTTCAAATATTCGATTGTATGTTCGACATTGAACTGAATGCGTGCAGTTATATTTCTCATTCCAAGGATGCATCACTCAAGATCATGTAGTTCATTCCTTGGATCATGTTTGGGATGCAAGTGGATTAAGTAAGCTCTCCTAACTTGCAATATCTGATATCTTTCTTTTCTGGCCATGCCTCATCCGTAATTGGTGCATGCCTACGTTGAACGACTTGCTATGAAGTATGAGCGCTTTTTTTTTGATAAGTCAAAAATTGTATTAATGAATATCAATATTGACAACAAAATTTTACAAGAAAAGAGGTCAGAAAAACCCCCAAAACTTGCAAACTATTTGAATCTAAAATAAGTTATATTTGGGAATTCTACTGAATTTAAAAAAACAGGCCTTCCTTCATAGTGCATTCCTACACCATTATCAAGAAGACAACCCTTTTTAGCCATGTTGTCAGCTGCGAAATTCGCCTCCCTGTAGGTATGAACAAACCTAACAGTCTCATAATTTCTAACAATTGCTAGCCATCTTTGCCTTGCAAACCAAGGTAAATTAGTGTTTCTCAAAGCTTCAACCACACTATAGGAATCAGAATGAATACAAGATCTTCTTACACCCCATCTAGTAGCCCACTCAAGACCAATAATAACTCCATACAGCTCTGCCAGAAAATTTGTAGGACGCATCTCTGGCCACGACTCCCGCACTAGCGCTGCCTGGGTTACCTCTCGCCGCCCCATCACAATATAGAAGGATCTCATCTTCATTCGGAGGCTGCCAGAAACACTCTACCGGATGGTGTTGCTTAATACTTCTATGCCAAAATCTAAAATAATCAAGAATGGCAATGTCCTCAGCATTATTCCTCATATGGCCATTGATAGGAACGAAAGTGCGACGCATTTTAACCCATAAATACATTAGCGAGGTCTCATTATTTCTCTAATAAAATTGTTTTAGTTGTTTTTGGAAGAATAAGCTCTTGTGGAGAATTGGCTCGAAAAAATGTTATTTGCACCCAAAGGACACGTGTTATTCGGACTCTCATTGTTGGTTAAGGGTCACCTCAATTACTAAGGGGAACTCAAATTACTATCGGCACCCCAGCAGCAGGATAAGGGGCATCCTTCATCTTCTCCATTTCAAATCTGGTTTTTGGCGGGAAAATGGCTACAGAATTAGGGTTCCGGTTTTGGAGGTGTTTGGGTGAGACTAAATGGCTGAAATCAAATGGGTTTGTTCCTACCGACTAAGCAAAGATGGTAATACGCTCCGATTCAGTTATGTTTGGCTGGGATATCACCGATTGATGAAAACAGAAAGAACAAATTTTGGCGGGAAAATGCAGGTTTGAACTGCGAGATTTGCTGTTATGGATTTGAAGGACTTCCAGTGATAATCAGTCGGTCTAATGGATTATATTGGGCCTATTACTCTTAAACAGGTCTGGTATGTCCATCATATTTAAAAGAATAGGGCTATTCCGCGGTTTTGAAGAAATCAGAGATTGCGTGTTTTCTTTTGAAAACCCGATATTGCTGTTCTGGGTTTGAACGGTTTCTAAGGAGATTAAAACACTAAAATAAGTTGGATAAGTCATGTTACACTCGAACAGGATAGGTAAGTCCATCAGAACCGGTAAATTTGGGCTTTATCGTTGGATTGAAACAAACAGAGGACACGAGTTTTTCACGGGATTTATTTGAGTTACAGCGAGTTTGAGACGTGTACTGAACGTGTTTGGAGAAGTTTAGCTGTAATTTGGAGCATGACTGAGATAAATAAGGAAGGTTGGACAGCTGCAGATGCGTGGATGAAGAAGAAAATATCCTGAGAATATTTTTGTTTACTGTCGAGTAATAGAAGATTTCTGGGAGTGATTGAGCGTGATTTCTTGGTGATGTTGGCTGTATAAAGGGTTTACGGGAATCATACAAGGATGATGGAGAGTTGGGGAGAAGACCAGAGGGTTGCAGAGAAGATTTCTCTGCTGCTGCAGAGAAGAAGAAGAAGAAGAAGAAGAACATTTGACGCCTACTGACTGTCGCAGAGAACTGTCGTTTATAAAAAATACTCGTAATAGTCAGTTTGGCACGCTTGTTTTGAATTTGCAACATCTCTTGTAACGGTGACTTCTGTAACGTCAATACAACGTTGCAGTTTCATTGTAATATTAGTTTTCTTCAATAAAAACACCATTTGAGCTATAAATTATATTTTTGAGTGTGTTTTCATTATGAGAAGCTAAACCCCAACACTGGATCGACGGAGGAAGCCGAACTTCATACATGGGTGAATTTATTTTATTTTCTATATGACTTTTGCACTAATTAAAATAGAATTATGATTTGAATTAATTAGTTATCATTTTATTTGATGGGTCATACTTGCTTAGATGTTTGATGTTCCATGCTTACGATTTATAACTAATATTTTGAGAATCTACCTTGGTTTCTTAAAATAAGAGTCTTTGTTACTTTATTTATTGAGCGATAATTGTTGAGAATAAATAATTGAACCTCATGTTATGAATTCGGTGGAATCCTAGTCCCAGTAAATCTTTCTTTTCTTTATTATTTTCATTAAACCTTTAAATTTAATCTTCACAAGTCTTAGAGTTCGAATCTTATTACTACAATGACAAGCAAAAAAAACCTCTTCATTTTGGTGCCGCCGACGCGGATTTGTTTTTAGATTATTTTTTAGGTTTATTTTTATTTATTTTGTATAGTATTTTCATTTCATTTTAGATTTTATTTTTTTCTTTTTTATGCGTTTCTTTTTGTATTTGTTTTCAGAGACTTTTTGAGGATGATGACGTCTTCTGAGGAGACGTCACCTAAGATGACTCTGGCAGAATATAAGCGTAGAAAGTCAAATTATCAGGAAACCTCATCTGAGATGACGCTTGCTAAATATAAGCGTAGGCAACAATATGGAGTTTCTACTCCACATGTGGTAAGTAAAGAATCACCTTTAACAATATATGAAAAGTATTACAAACACACACCGCCTAGTTTGGAACAAAGATTGAGAGTTCTTGAATGTCAAAGATTATATGCTGATGATGATGAGTCTTGCAGTGACTCTCTGTTCCAAACAGAACATATAGATGACCCTGTGGATGATTGTGTGGATGATTTTCCTAATTCCATAGACAAATCCATCCCACAAGATAATTCACCCAACTTAGAGGTTGTTTCTAGACCCCTAGACTTCCAAAAGTTGCCTAATTTAGGGTTAGAATTGTGTGCTTCTAAAGTGTTGTTGGATTACTTTGCATCTAAGTACCCAGAGAACTTGCCTATTCCTGATATCGTGCATGAGCCAATTGAAAATTTCCCAGTCCCAATAATTTCCCCATATTATGTTCTTTACACACTTCCTTGTGTTGTAAAAACTTGGTTTGGAGGTAAGTCTCTGTTTTTGATAGTTTTAGTGTCTCCGCATCGTGATAACATAAGTGTGAAGCTGTCATTTGTAAATGTTGTATTTTGGTTTGATCCCCAAATTTTCAGGTTAGTTTATGGGGATCCTTTTTGTATATTCCAGTAGGTGTATTTTTTTTTATATTTTTATATTTTTATATTTTCGTTTACTTTTTGCATTTCCCATATTAATATTTGCGTTGGATGACTGAATTACATTGAGGACAACGTAATGTTTAAGTGTGGGGGAGAGGTTAACCTTTTACTTTATTTTTTCAGGAAATTCCTTGCAAATCATGACCAGCTGTGTAGCGGGTCTGTTCCCTTTTCTTGCATGTTATGACCATCTGTGTAACGGGTCTAAAAAAAAACTAAAAAAATATATAAAATAAAATAAAAAAAAATAATAATAATTTTATTGTTACGGTTATGACCAGCTGTATAGCAGGTCTTTTCTTTTTTCTTGCATCATATGACCAGCTGTGTAGCGGGTCTAAAAAAATATATTTATAAAAAAATAAAATAAAATTATGACCAGCTGTGTAGCAGGTCTTTTCTCTCTCTTATTTTATGATCAGCTGTGTTGCGAGTCAATGTTCTGTTTTGCTCGAGGACTAGCAAAATATAAGTGTGGGGGAATTTGATAAGCACGAAAGTGCGACGCATTTTAACCCATAAATACATTAGCGAGGACTCATTATTTCTCTAATAAATTTGTTTTAGTTGTTTTTGGAAGAATAAGCTCTTGTGGAGAATTGGCTCGAAAAATGTTATTTGCACCCAAAGGACACGTGTTATTCGGACTCTCATTGTTGGTTAAGGGTCACCTCAATTACTAAGGGGAACTCAAATTACTATCGGTACCCCAGTAGCAGGATAAGGGGCATCCTTCATCTTCTCCATTTCAAATCTGGTTTTTGGCAGGAAAATGACTGCAGAATTAGAGTTCCGGTTTTGGAGGTGTTTGGGTGAGACTAAATGGCTGAAAGCAAATGGGTTTGTTCCTACCGACTAAGCAAATATGGTAATACGCTCCGATTTAGTTATATTTGGCTGGGATATCACCGATTGATGAAAACAGAAAGAACAAATTTTGGCGGGAAAATGCAGGTTTGAACTGCGAGATTTGCTGTTATGGATTTGAAGGAGTTCCAACGATAATCAATCGGTATAATGGATTATATTGGGCCTATTACTCTTAAACAGGTCTGGTATGTCCATCATATTTAAAAGAATAGGGCTATTCCGCGGTTTTGAAGAAATCAGAGAGTTGCGTGTTTTTCTTTTGAAAACCCGATATTCCTGTTCTGGGTTTGAACGATTTCTAAGGAGATTAAAACACAAAAATCAATTGGATAAGTCTTGTTACACTCGAACAGGATAGGTAAGTCCATCAGAACCGGTAAATTTGGGCTTTATCGTTGGATTGAAGCAAACAGAGGACACGAGTTTTTCACGGGTTCTATTTGAGTTACAACGAGTTTGAGACGTGTTTGGAGAAGTTTAGATGTAATTTGGAGCATGACTGAGATAAATAAGGAAGGTTGGACAGCTGCAGATGCGTGGATGAAGAAGAAAATATCCGGAGAATATTTTTATTTACTGCCGAGTAATGTAAGATTTCTGGGAGTGATTGAGCGAGATTTCTTGGTGATGTTGGCTATATAAAGGGTTTACGGGACTCAGACAAGGATGACAGAGAGCTGGGGAGAAGACCAGAGGGTTGCAGAGCAGATTTCTCTGCTGCTGCAGAGAAGAAGAAGAAGAAGAAGAAGAAGAAGAAGATGAACATTTGACGCCTACTGACTGTCGCAGAGAACTGTCGTTTATAAACAGTACTCGTAACATTTAGTTTGGCACGCTTGTTTTGAACTTGCAACAGTTCTTGTAACGGTGACTTCTGTAACGTAAATACAGCGTTGCAGTTTCATTGTAATATTAGTTTTCTTCAATAAAAACACCATTTGAGCTATAAATTATATTTTTGAGTGTGTTTTCATTATGAGAAGCTAAACCCCAACACTGGGTAGACGGAGGAAGCCGAACTTCATATATGGGTGAATTTATTTTATTTTCGATATGACTTTTGCACTAATTAAAATAGAATTATGATTTGAATTAATTAGTTATGATTTTATTTGAAGGGTCATACTTTCTTAGATGTTTGATGTTCCATGCTTACGATTTATAACTAATATCTTGAGAATCTACCTTGGAAAAAATAAGAGTCTTTGTTACTTTATTTATTGAGCGATAATTGTTGAGAATAAATAATTGAACCTCATGTAATGAATTCGGTGGAATCCTAGTCCTAGTAAATCTCTCTTTTCACTAGGATCGGTTCCCTTTCCATTACAAGGATCGGTTCCCTTTCCCTTACTAGGATCGGTTCCCTTTCCCCAAGGTCGGACATAATCTGATCATACCACAGGTGATTACTTAAGATTGGCTTAACTAATAAAATTTATACCAATACATAAGTCAGGACTTTGTGAATAGTTCTACCAAGAACACAACAAGTTGTGAGCGGTTATACTCTATCACACATATTGGTTGTTCATAAGATATGCAATGAATAACAAAACCAATAACTTCTGGCAATTTCCTTTTTGGTTCACAAACAAGTTTATGAACTTACTTCCTTAGAACACATGCGAACATTGTTCCCTAGGATGAAATCCTCACCTCATACCCATACATAATCACAATAGAATTCAAATGATTATGGTGATGTCTTATCTACAAAGTTTAATGGTTAAGCAATAAACCTCGTATTGTATTCCTTAATACTAAGTCTATCTAAGAGTTCATATATGCTTCGCAGTTATGTTTTCAATATGCACGACTTGAAAGATACATTAGGGAATGAAACAGTTCAAGTCAAATATCACTAACCTCAAGTGGGATGATTGTTGTCGTTGTAGCTCCTTGCTTCTTCAAATCTTCAAGACTTCACAATAATCGTAATGTCTCATATCCTAATACTTTCAAGCTAACCTATACGAAGTTTAACTCTAGTACATAATCAAGCGACTCTTAACATGAGTTTTGAGTCACAAAAATATGACAACCAAACTTGACATACCAAAGCTTGGTGGGTTCAACCGAGCAATGCTCTAACAATCTCCCCCTTTGTCAATTTTAGTGATAAAACTCTTACATCATATGGATAAACAAATTACAAGAATTCATTACACTCCGCTTGATTCCCGATTCAACAGCACAGTAAAACTTCTTACATTCAATCCTTGAAAATGCCGTTGTTGACATTATAATAACAAAGAAAATACTCCCCCTAAGGAACATAGGTAGATATTCAATCCGCACGTCTTTGTGATATCAATCTATATGACATGTTACTCCCCCTTAGTCTGTGCTTTCACTCTTTCATTAGATAAAACATTCAAGTACCAATGTTCTTTTCCCTAGCGATGCCAATCAATATAAAATCAATACCAGCACTACCTATTTACTCCATATATTTCTCCCCCTTTTTGTCACAAAAATGACAAAGAAACGAAAAAATAAAGGACAACACGAAAAGAATCTTACAAATCTCAGAATAGACTTGCAAACCTGTAGAGTTAGGAACGAGGGTTCCACACATCATGTTCTGATAACCACTATTAAAACCGAAACTACAAGTAGTCGTATTTTGATATTTTACCAAGAAAACAATTGTCCGAAATAATTTTTTCCATTTAGTTTAGCAAACCAAAAACAACTAATCACATTAGTCCCTTTGCTAAACCGATTGTTCAAAAATAACCGCTTAATTCGATAAGACCAAAATAAAGATAAACTCCATTTTTCTCATCAGGTTCTAATTATCCATAAACTTAGACCTTTCAATTTTAAACAAGCCAAACACTAGGTTAGTTAACTAGTATTTCCTTGTTTAGGCATTCGATTAGACTTGAATAACCGAAACCTCACTTTGATAAGACAAACTAAGATCAGAATTAACTTAGTTTCTTATCAGGAATATAATTGGACTAAACAACTCATCCCGTACACATATTATTTCGTTAAGCCATAAATAATTCATACAAACCAAAATAATTCAACTTGCATAATTATTTACCTCAATCGGAAGCAATTGTAACAACATAGACATTAAAAGCACCGCAATTGCACCGTAATTTTGTAAGCCTAAACAATTGATACCATACAAAAGCAAGATAACAATAGTTTTTCTTAATCGGAACCAATTGAATCACACACACATAAATTGTACCGAAATTTTGTAAGCCTTTACGATTGATACCACACAATAAAGCAAGATAACAATAGTTTTTCTTAACAGGAACCAATTGAAACACACATCTACACACACATCATAGAATAAATATCAATTGAACCTAAATTTTTTTAAGCAAAAACAACAAATATATATAATATAAACTCAGGCTTTTCTTAAACAGGAAAACAATTAACTAACAAGATTGTTACCTCAAATTTCGCATCCACTTCTCCAATATGATAGCATCTTCGTCCAGGGAGAATTGATATCGGAATATCACCACGTTGTCATCCTTATGCATAAACAAAAGAATAACAACTCACCTCAACCTTTACCAGAGAAAGGTTGAAAACCGGTTTTAACAATTGCAAGCAAAAGTTGAAAACCGTCGAAACACATATGCTTTTATGCTAAACCAAAACCGATTCAACATATTGTGACTTTTTCACATACTGTTTCTATTAGAACCCCTCATGATCCTTTTATAAAGCCTACATACTAGGGCTAGAACTTAATCCCGCTAAATCAAAAAGTCACCCAAACCATAATAAGGGTTCACAATATATGAGATCGAATATTAAGATAGTAAAACTGAAATCAAACATCTCATAAATCAATTTGCAATACACCATAAATGTTTAACATAAAATCAAGTATTGCAATTACCTCAATCTTGTAGGAAATTGAATTACGAAAACAACGCAAAAAGAATGAGGTCATTCCGAGTTCGGACGAAGAAGTTATGTGCAAAACAGTTTTTACACTTCTTCGTAAGGGGACCTCTCACTAGTATCGGTTCCCTTACCATGACATGGTACTAGGATCGGTTCCCTCACTATGACATGGTACTAGGATCGGTTCCCAAGAGTTACTTGTGACAAATCACAATACTGAACTGTTTTTCGACATAACTTTTGCATACGATGTCCGAATTCAGTGATTTTTGGCTCGTTTTGACCACAAAGCAAGAGCTACATATATATGATCAGTATATATCAACATCATAAACTCACAATTACCGTTTCTTTCAAAACCAAAATATAGATAGAGAAAGTATGACTATAGCAGAAAACAAATCTCCTAAAGATATTAATTAGTCATAAAGTAACCGAGAGATAATGTGCTCAGTTTTTCATGTGATTCCTCACCTTTTAAAAATATTGAGCACTAATGGTGAGCATGCACATTCTAACACAACTAGGTTGTGTTGAGTTGATCCTTGTCTTGTTCGTCACGAGTGACTAAGATGGAATCATCATTCTTGACCTCTTGATTGGTTTGTTTTCTTTTGTTCCATCTCTTGTTTTTATTCTTTGACTTGTGATGTAGAGTGTTATTATCACAACCTTTACTAGTACAAGAGATTTCAGACATAATGTCTTTCTTTATCCTTTCAAGAAGACTCTTGTAATTATTGTCACCAACAATTAACAGCTGAGAGTCATTCTTGTGACTAACTTTTGGTCCCTTCTTGGCTATGGAGGACTTAGGGACCCATTTAGAGTTGGGTTTCGCAGGAGCAGCTTTCTCCTTTACTATACCATTAGGACCATCGCCCTTTTGAATATTTTGCGAAACATCCTTTCTCCAATTTGGAACATCAGATCTTGTCTTTGCATTTACAAAGTTATCTCTCTTTCTATATCCGGGTCTTTTATGAGATGACCTTGTCGAGTGATATGCAAAATTTGAACTATTATTATAATAATTCTTTTGCCTAAACTTATTAGGACAATAACGATCTGAGTTCTTATGAGTAGAAAACTTAGCCAATTCGTTTGATACAAAAGAAAGTGCATCTTGCATCTTACGAACTTTGCATCCCCATTGCAAGTGTCCTTTATTTCCACAATAATAACAATGCTTAGTATAAATATACGAAGTATGAGTTTTAATGTTACCTTTTTGTGGATCCTCTTGCATTGGAGCTCGAAGAGTTTTCTTCTTCTTCTCCATGTTCAACGTTGTTGCTTTCTTGACATTAGTGGAAGCCTCTGATTGAGAAGAATTTTTAGCTTTAACAAATTTTACCTCTTTGTTAATATTTGAAACATCTATTCCCTTATAGCCCAATCCTCGTGTATCACGATGATTTCTACTTTCTTCTAACATTGAGGTTAACTTGTTTGAGCTTTCATTGGATTTTTTCAGTTCCAAATTTTCTTCTTCCAACGTCTTGATTTTATCAAGAGCACCGACTAGATCAGCCTCAAGGTGTTTTTATCGTGAGAGATATACACCTTCTTTCTCTTCAAAACTCTTTTGTTGAGAGTTAATCCTTGCATCAGATTCAACAAGTTTCTCTCCCAACAAGTGAATTTTTTCTAGAACAACATCACGCTCTTTCTCTAACAATTTTGTTTGAGAGAGACTAGCACTGGATTTTTCTTCAAGACCCTGTACTTGTCGAGAATTAAACATTGCTTCCGATTCAACACGTTTCTTTGCTGACAAAAACAGTTCTCTTCGAAGATTTTCACATTCTAATTTCTTAGAATTTAGATCGTTTATACGATCTTTAAGAAGATAATCATAGTTTTGGAAACCAATATAATAACCTTGAAAAACCTTCTTCAATTTATTGTTCTCACGACAAAGAGGAGTCATAAAACCAAGAAAATCCGAAGTTCTCAGATTTTCATTTTTCAAATGTTCCAGCAGTTTAGAGTATTCTAAGATATCCTCTTCTACTTCTTGTTCAAAATCTGAGTCATCATCATCGGAAATTTCATCTAACCCTTCTTGTAGACGTATTTTCCAATCGTCATCGGTTTCTACATTATTAACAAGATTAACTTGTCTCGTAGAATCTCTAGAGATGATTTCTTCAGATATTGAATCGTAGATGCCATCATAAAGTGTTAATTCAGAACTCTTGATGTCTTGCTTTAGTTAACTGAATCATTAGTTAGATTCAATTCTTATAGGTTGGATCGCACCAAACACAGATTGTTAGATCTTTTTGTGTTTTCCTGCTCTGATACCAATTGAAAAGGCAAGGGTACCCAAATATACCTCAAGCTAAAACTTTTCCTACCTATAAGTCCTTTCTCCGAAAGTGATTGTTTATGGACTGAGTCCAGACAATACAACTAATCGGTTCACACTTCGTGTGATCGTATATGGATACGAGATCGAGACAATACAACAACGAAGTATGTTTACTTGATACAAAGGTTCGGACTTAACCAAATACAATAGGATTGATTATCAAGTAAATAGGAATTAACGTTTGTGTAATTTAGTTTAATTATAATAAAATAATTATAATGCGTAAAATAAAAGTAAATGACACGGCAAGATTTTGTTGACGAGGAAAACTGCAAATGCAGAAAAACCCCGGGACCTAGTCCATAATTGAATACTCTCAGGATTAAGCCGCTACACAAAATTACACTAACTTCGTATAGTTGAGACCAAGTAACTAACCCCATAGTTCACCTAGTTCCGTCTGTATTCCCACGCCTCCAACTTATAAATAAGTCACGTACTTGGATCAATCCCTTTGGTTCGTATTCCAAACAGTAAAGGAACAAGAAATATGTTTGGTATCAACTCTATTCAACCAAGTGACATGAGTCGGACAAAGGCTCTTCTGTTTATCTCAACATAAACTCGTTCGTCATGTCTAGATCTATCTTATGTTTAATCACCCAAAGCTAATCGATTAAGATTAATCCAACAACACCTTTAATCCGAAGAACCGTGTTGATGCCGATCTACTCAATTAATAAATCCAATCTACCACAAGGATGAACCGATTATTAATTGGATCCTCTTTTACCGAAACAAGTATTGTGCACACCAAATATTGTAAAACCCAAGTCAGATCCTCAATATCTTCTTTGTCTTCAAATCTTCTTAAATATTCAATAAAAACCTGCACACAATCACTTGAATCTCTTGTGATCAATCACGCACATAACGGAGTATGTTAACAATGGATTATCACAAGATCGTCTTTAGAACTAACAACAGTCTAAAGATCCCTGACGAAACTATGAACTAGTTTGAGTGAATCTTATATCAGAAGAGAAGATTCTCAAGAATAAACAAACTAGGTGCAATCAGATTTCAACCACCGTTAGTCAATCAAATCAATCGAAAACAAAGATAAACCGCAATTATCTAATTTCCCACCAACGGGTGGCGCTAGAGATTCTCAATCCCAAAAAATACTTTAAACTGAGCGGCCGTAAGACATTTCACCTAATTAGATTACTCTCCTCTCCGATAGGCGGTTACACCAGTAACAACAACAAAAGAGTAAATCGGTTGTTACGAAGGATTAGTTTGATAGAAAGGCAAACTTCGTGTATTTATAAACAAGGAAGTTTGGACACCAAGGAATTTCCAAAACCGAAAATATTCTCAAGATATTCATTAAAGCAAAAATTCGGTTTCCATAATTCCTGGAAATGCTCTGTCCAAAAATAACGATCGAAATCTCTCGGAAAATCTAATTAGTAAATGCACATTACTAATTCTGTAATTTCCCTACAAAATGAAATTAATAACCTTAATTAAAAGATTCTTAACTTATTTATGTTTCGATCCTGGGATTCTCTTCCCTTAGCCGTTAAGGAATATCTTTGAACAATTATAGAAATAAACATTCACAGCACGTGTTCAAAGTTTGTCGACATCTTTACTTTGTAAGTTCTCTTTCACACTTACAACCTTGAAACCATTTTCCACACTTCCAAACAAGTTTAGAATTGGTTCATATGACTTTCAAGAATTATGTGATTGATCAAACCAACATTCAATCACAATCATGGGTTTAACGGTTCTACCAAAACAAGTTTCGGTTCTACCTCCATGTGAGTACTACGCATAGTCACACTAGCTTCCCAAAGATTCGGTTGACTAGGTATTAGGATCGTTTCTCCATATAAATATGGTATCTAACTTATATGTGTTGCACATGTCCATAGGATCGGTTCCTCTTTCTGCTATAAACCTTGCTGCACCCCATACAATGATCGGTTCCCCTTGATGTACTGCACCGCTTACAAGGATCGGTTCCCTTTCCCTTACTAGGATCGGTTCCCTTTCCCTTACAAGTATCTGTTCCCTTTCCCTTACTAGCATCGGTTCCCTTTCCCCAAGGTCAGACATAATCTGATCATACCACAGGTGATTACTTAAGATTAGTTTTACTAATAAAAGTTATACCAATACATAAGTCAGGACTTTGTGAATAGTTCTACCAAGAACACAACAAGTTGTGAGCGGTTATACTCTATCACACATACTGGTTGTTCATAAGATATGCAATGAATAACAAAACCGATAACTCCTGGCAATTTCATTTTCGGTTCACAAACAAGTTTATGAACTTACTTCCTTAGAACACATGTAAACATTGTTAACTAGGATGAAATCCTCACCTCATACCCATACATAATCACAATAGCATTCAAATGATTATGGCAATGTCTTGTCTACAAAGTTTAATGGTTAAGCAATAAAACTCGTATTGTATTCCTTAATACTATGTCTATCTAGAGTTCACATATGCTTCGAAGTTATGTTTTCAATATGCACGACTTGAAAGATACATTAGGGAATAAAACAGTTCAAGTCAAATATCACTAACCTCAAGTGGAAGGATGATTGTTGTCGTTGTATCTCCTTGCTTCTTCACATCTTCAAGACTTCGCAACACTTGTAATGTATCATATCCTAATACTTTCAAGCTAACCTATACGAAGTTTAACTCTAGTACATAATCAAGCGACTCTTAACATGAGTTTTGATTCACTAAAATATGACAACCAAACTTGACATACCAACACTTAGTGGGTTCAACCGAGCAATGATCTAACACGTACAACCCGTGATACTTCAATATAAATATAAACAATATAATGCAGAAAAGAAATAAAAAAGACACTAGAAATCTTGTTTACGAGGAAATCGCAAATGCAGTAAAACCCCGGGACCTAGTCCAAAATTGAATATCAATCAGTAATAAGCCGCTACAGATTCTAGCATACTATTAGAACCTAGGACTGCAATATAGCTGAGACCGAATCTACTATCACAGCGATTCATTTACAGTCGCGCTCCTTACGCTTCTTGAATCCCGCAAGACTCCACGCAATTGATTCCCTTGGCAGACGTCCTTTACATCTTAAGAGTTGCTTCAACTCAATTGAAAGCTTTAAACTAATCTGCCTCCCATAGGTCAGCATATATGTGATTTCCGTTCTGATCAAATCTCAGGGTCGGATAGGAAATCGATTGCAATAGACAAAGTCTAGCAAACATCAAAACTCGATACTTACGATTCCCGAAGAAAATGCTAGATTATTATTCACCTCACAAGTAGATACTTGTGGAATCACAAAGTCTGAGCCCAAGAACTTTGTGATTCCTATCTATCTTGCATGTTGGAGCTAAAGGCTCAAAAATCAAAGACAATATCAAGATAAAGATAGTTGGACCTGGCTTCACGAATCCCTAGGTGAAGTATTTTTAGTCGCTAAACCTAAAAAGGTTTAAAGGAGAGTACGACTCTAGTTTACAACTAGGACACACAATAATAGTGTCAATGATTCAAAGATCCCAGTTGTTTGAGGTTTTCATTTATATAGACTTTCAAGATCAAGATTGATCTGGAATCACACAATCAATGATCGATGTTAGATGAAAATTTTTACTTAAGTTTAACATAACAGAATATACATTCTGGTTAGGATGAACCGTAACCGAACCATGCAATGACTTGTTCATGAAAGGTTAGCCGAAACTAGCCAGACGAACGATAAGCTTAACCATTTTTATATAACATTTTAAGAATTTAATCTTGAGTTACAACCATAGGTTTAAATGATCAAACATGTCTAGATAATGTTTTTAGAGAATTGTCCGAATGCCGATTATATCATAGAAATAAATTTGATGCATATGATAATATTCGACAGGATAAGTACGTGTACCTGGTAGGTGTACTCTATTCCTGTTCATGAGTATTTTTGTCATGGTACGTATGTGTACCGTGTTTGTATACCCTTAAGAAAAAAATGAGTTCACGAGTCACGGATCTTTTCCGGTTTGCATACTATGTATGCGTACCATCCTTGTTCACGAATCAACAGACTTTTTAAGGTGTGCATACCGGGTATCCGTACCAAAAGTCGTTTCCGAACTATAGCTATGCTGGTACGTGTACTGGGTATATGTACTACAGCTCCGGATTTATAACAGTTATCACAATATGTGAACTAGTATGCATACTGTCTAGTATCCAGATTTATAGTAGTTTTATATCTCTCCAATAATCGATTTTGCTAGAGGATAGCTTGGTTGAATCCACCAGGTGTTGGTATGCCAATTTTGGTTTGACTACTTTAGTATCAGAACTCATATGAGTCGCTTGATTAAATACTAAAGTCAACTTTGTTTAGGTTAGACTAGAAGGTCTAGGAATGTTGAGACATAAAAGAATTACTCTGAATACCTAAAGAATGAGAAGAAGTAAAGACTACAACGAAGACATCATCCTTCCACTTGAGGTTAGTAATAATGACTTGACTTTTTTCAATTCCTAACGTATCTTTCAAGTCGTATTATATTGAAAACATAACATGCAAAGACGTATATATAATACTCTAGTGCGTAGACTTGGTCATATCATTACGATCAAAGTGTCAAGGAATTTATTGAATTACGAAGTATAACGCTTATCTTTTGAACTTTGTAAGTACGACATCAACATAATCTATGTATTTAATTACTTGATTATGTGTAAGATATAGGTGTGATTTTATCCTAGAAAACTATGTATTATTACATTAGTTAAGGAAGTAGATGTATGAACTTGATTCATGATCGAAAGGGAAATCATGATTGGTCCGGTTCTTTATTGAATATCTTTTAGATGACCAATACAAGATGACAAGGTAGAACTTATCTTGACTTATATTGATAATTGAGGTATAACTGGTCATAGCCTATAATATGTAGCATGTTATAATCGGTCACAAGCTACTTTGTGAAGCATGGTGTAACCAGTCACAAGCTACATTGGGAAGTTAGTTGGAACCGGTCACAAGCTACTTTTGGAAGCAAGGTGTAACCAGTCACAAGCTAATTTGGTAAGTAAGGTGTAACTGATCACAAGCTACTTTAGAAAGCATGATTTAACTGGTCACAACCTATTACGGGAAGCATGGTATAACTGATAACAAATTAATTTGTGTGTTGGTATTACCGATCCCAAGGAGCAAAACCAAAATTCCAATATTAACATATCTCTTTATGTTTTGTGTGATCTTGGAATTAGGGTTTGCTGAGAGAAACTTCTAGAAATCGGTATTATTTGAACATGTACATAACTATTATCATTAATTGTTCAAAGATATTTCTTGATGCTCAAGGTGATACCAAACCAAAATATTGAAAAGCATTTAATTATGATTTTCAAATATATATGTTTTAATTACCAACAATTAAAGCATATCCTCTGGATAAGGTTATTAGACAATGTGCAAAGCTAATAATAAAAGTTTTTCTAAGAGAGATTTCAGAAATATGTTTTGGAATTTAATTGGGAATATGATAACTGAAATTAGGTACTTTAATGAAATATCTTGAGAATATTTTCGGTTTTGAAATTTCCTTGTTGTCCAAACAACCTTGGTCTATAATAACTTGGGTTTGCATTTCTTGCAAACTATCCTAAGATCCAGGCAAACTTCATTCTTATTATTTCTGGTGGATCCATCTATCCGGAGAGGAAAGTATCCTAATTAGGTAAAATCTCTTATGACCGCTCGTTTAAAGACGTCTGTGGGATCAAGAAGCTCTACGAGTACCGTTAGTGTGAAACTAGATAATTGCATTATTATTTTAGTTTTCAATTATTGATTTGATTAACTAACTGTTGTTTATTCTTGAGAACCTTCTCTTATGATATAAGGGTCACTAAAACTAGATCAAAGTATCAACGGGTTCTTTAGAACCATTTGCGGATCTAAAGACATCTTTTGATAATCCATTGTTAATAGACTCTATTCTGTGTGTGATTGATCACAAGAGTATTCAAGTTATGTTGTGCAGGTTATCGAAGGAAATTGAATATTTTCTTATTAGTTTTCGTATCTTGTGAATTTAGCGCACAAACCTTGATCGGCTGGGATACTAGAATCGTGTTTATCTTTGATAGACTTGATTGTCTAGTTGTATAAGATCGGCATCGCTTTATAGTTACTCTTTGAGTTCTATATTGATTGATTAAAAATTCGAAAATTGGTTATTTCGGTAATCAAGTTTTGGATTGATCTAACCAGACAAAGGAGTTTATTATTTTAAACGGAAGATCCTTTGTCAACAACTTATACATATGTTTTACCAAACATTGATTAGATTGGTTACCACACAGATTCATTCCTTTTGCTATTTGGAATATGATCCAAATGAGTAGTTATTCACATGCGTGGCTCTCGAAGTCGAAGACGCAAGTATACTGAGGAAACTAAGCAGCTAGGGGTAGTCTACTTGGTCTCAACTATACGCAGTTGGTAGTAGATTTTGTGTAGCGGCTTAATTCTGAGAGTATTCAAAACTGGACTAGGTCCCAGGGTTTTTCTGCATTTGCGGTTTTCTCGTTAAAAAAATCTTGATGTGTCATTTACTTTACTTCCGCATTATAATTAAGTAAATCACACTTGTACGTTAATACAAATTATTTGACTTTGAACTTAATAGTCGATAGGTTTTTACCGTAACTATTTAAAGTAAATATCTTGTTGTCCTATTATCTCGACCTCGTCCATAGACAATCACACAAGGTATATGACTTAAGTTGTATTGTCTCGACTCTATCCATAGACGGCCACTTAAGATACCGAACTTATAAGTTGATATTTAAAAGATTACGGTGTATTTTGGTACTCCTCTTTTCAATTGGTATCAGAGCAAGCAAACACTAAAAGATCTAACAATTTGTGTTTGGTGCGATCCAACTTATAAGATTTGAACCCATGGCTGATTCAGTTAACGAACTATCAAGATTAAATGTTCTTCAATACAATCTTTGTGGTATATAAGAAAGATGTTCTGTGTTACTTAGGATGCTAAAAGGACGAGTTGAAAAAAATCAGTCATTAGTTGAAAATATCACCAATATCTTGGTTGATAAAGGATTGGTCAAAGAACCCTTAGAAGTACTCAAAAGGGAGTCTCATCAAAGTTCAACTCTAACTTATGGTCATATAAAACCAAATAAAAGGTACACCGAACACCTTCAAAAACCTCGTAAAGTTTTCAGTCAGAAATTTTGTTATACAAAAGAACTGACTAAACATGCTAAAAAATTGTTCGGTATAGTAAAAAACTTCACCAAATCTCAGAAGAAACCTCCTAATGATGTTCCTAAAAATTGGAATGTGAATTCTCTCCATTGTAAGGAACCTGTTGAAAGATGTCTAGGTGTATTTGCACTCAAAACCACATCACCATTTCAATGGTTTCTAGATAGTGGTTGTAGTAGACATATGACATGAGATCTCTATTGGTTTATAAAGACATGAGTATATAAAGGAGGATTGGTAACTTTCGGAGATGGAAGCAGCTGCCTTATCATCAAGAAGGGAACTATCAAACTACCATGTATTCTTGAAATGCATGATGTTGTTTATGTCAAAGGTATGAAATCCAATCTTCTTTCAGTAAGTCAAATTTGTGATGAAGGTCACAAAGTTATATTCAATATTGGAGGATGTCATATTAAGGATAAGTATGGAAATATAATCTTTCGAGGACGACAAAGTATGAATAATTGTTATCTTCTTGATATACAATCGAATTTATACTGTAACCCGACCAAAGTAGAATCAACTCATTTATGGCATGAACGTTTTGGTCATATCAACTACCGAATGCTTGGTAAGCTCATTAATTGTAAACTTGTCAGAGGCATTCCCAAAATAAATACTAAAGTAGAAGGTGTATATGGAGCTTGTCAAAAGGGTAAGCAAGAAAAAGTTGCATACAAAACTTCTCGAGATATAGCCACTCGTGCTCCTCTCGATCTTATTCATATGGATCTTTTTGGTCATATCCAACAAGCTATTGTCGGTGGTAAAAAATATGCTTTGGTTATGGTAGATGACTACACTCGTTTCACATGGGTTGCTTTTCTGAAACACAAAAATGACACTCTTGAGGAGTTCAAGATTATTGTGAACATGATTCAAAATGAACAGGGTCGCAAACTGAAGAAAGTAAGAAGTGATCGTGGTACAGAATTCAAAGATACAAAAGTATATGAATACTGCAATAAACATGGAATCTCTCATCAATTCTCTGCTCCCATTATACCACAATCAAATGGTGTTTCTATAAGAAATAATAAAACAATTCAAGAAATTTCTAGAGTAATGCTTCATAACAAAAATCTACCTCTAACATCTTGGGAGGAATCCGTCTTCACGACATGTTATATCATCAATAGAGTTTACTTAAGATCGAAAAATCTTAATACACCTTATGAATTATGATATGGAAGAAAACCCAATCTAAGCTATTTAAGGGTTTTGAAAAACAAATGTTATATACTTAAAGACAAGGAACATAGAGGAAATTTGATTCCAAAAGTGATGAAGGAATTTTTCTTGGTTATGCATCTAATAGTCGTGATTTCAGAGTATATAATCTTCGAACAAAAGTCATGATGGAATCAGTTAATGTGGTCATTGATGACATTAGTGATTTTCATCAAGATAATCATATTGCAGCTGAACTACCTCCTTCAGAAATTGTTAACAGAGAAAATCTAAATGAAGAGGAACCTGCAATTGTTCCTACTACTTGTGATATAGATGATACTGATGAAACTGATAATGTTGTTGACATACCTAACAATGCTGAAAGTGAAACTCACAAACCATCAAATTGGGTACATCTTAGATATTATACATATGATATCATCGGAGATGCCAATGCCAGAGTTATGACTTGAAGGTAACTCCATAATGCCTGTCACTATACATGCCTTCTTTGATCTATAGAGCCCAAAAATATAGAAGAATCTCTTAATGACCCAGCTTGAGTAAACTCAATGCATGAGGAACTCAATCAGTTTTTGAAAGACAAGGTGTTTGGGAACGTGCATGTTCCGAAACCATAAGGTATCAACATGGTGGGAACAAAATGGATCTTCAAAAACAAATCAGATGAATATGAAACGATTATTCAAAACAAAGCCAGACTTTTTGCTCAAGGATACTCTGTATAAGGTATTGATTTCGATGAAGCCTTTGCTCGTGTAGCTCATTTAGAATCAATTAGACTTTTACTTGCTTATGCTTGCAATTTTAATATTAAACTCTATTAAATGGATATTCAATCTTCATTTCTTTATGAATATTTAAAGGAGGAAGTCTTTGTTTCTCAACCTAAAGGGTTTGAAGATCCCTCCTTTCCTGACCATGTACTTAAACTCAAAAAGACATTGTATAGTCTAAAACAGGCTCCAAGAGCTTGGTATGATAAATTAACATCCTTTTTGCTTCAAAAAGGATTCTCTAGAGGTGGTGCTGATAAGATACTTTTTACCAAATGAAATGAAAATAATGTACTTGTTGCACAAATCTATGTGGATGACGTCATCTATGGATCCACCTCCAAAAAACTCAATGATGAATTCCCAAATATTATGAGCGGCGAATTCGAGATGAGTAATGTGGTAGAATTACCATACTTCTTGGGTTTACCGATTCAGTAACAAAAAGATAATATTTATCTATCCCAAGAAAAATATGCCGGAAACTTGGTTGAAAAATATGATCTAAAGAATGCAACTCCTATGGCAACTCCAATGCCAACCACTTGAAAACTTTAGTTTAATCATAATGAAAAGTCTGTTGATCAGAAGCTTTATCGTTCCATGATAGGAAGTCTGTTGTACTTAACTGCAACAAGACCAGATATTGCTTTCAGTGTGCTAGATTCCAATCAAATCCGAAAGAATCACATCTAAAATTTGTCAAGAGATCATCAGATATGTCAAAGGTACATAGTTCTGTCATATTCAATGGAAACTAATAACAGTCTTATTGCCTACTCAGATGCTGATTGGGAAAGATGTCTAGAAGATCGAAAAAGTACTTCTGGTGGTTGTTTCTATGTGGGCCAAAATCTTGTAGCCTGGCACAGTAAGAAACAAAACTCTCAGTCACTTTCAACCTGTGAAGCAGCATATATTGTTGCGGGTACCTATTATACACAACTTTTGTGGATGAAGCAAATGCTCATTGATTATGGCATAAATATTCCAACTATGAGTATTCTTTGCGATAACTCGAGTGTTATTCTTCAAACATAAAATACGGTTGAACATTCTCGTACTAAACACATTGATATTATATATCACTTTATTAGAGAATTTTATGAGAATGGGGTTGTCAAACTGGAGTATGTTCCTTCTGAACGACAACTAGCTGATATTCTTACAAAACAACTAGACAGATCTTTTTTCGAAAATATCAGAAAGTCCATTGGTATTGTCATGGTACATTAGTACCATGAGAATTTCGGGTTTAAAATTTTGCTATTGGCACGCATTAATTAAAACCGATTCAACCTTTTTCTGGTAAAGGTTGCTCTTGTTGTTGTACTTTTGCTCTTGCGAGAGGATGACAACAAACAAGGGGAGAGTTTTCATTGAATTTGCGCTTAAATGATATATCTTTCTGGGGAGAAGTGGCTGCGGAAATCAGGTAATGATTTATTTTGTTAGTTAATTGTTTTTCCTGTTTAATAAAAGCTTGATTTTATTGCATATATTTTTCTTTTGCTTAACAAAATTTCGGTACAATTGATATGTTCCATTATGTTGTGTGGATTGATTATTGTGATTCAATTATTTCCGGTTAAGAAAAACAACGTCGATTCTGTTGAGTTAATAATATGGTATCTTATTTATTGTTTGGTATCAATTATTTTTGCTTAACGAAATTCGGGGAAATTGTTGTGCTTCAATTGCTTTCGGTTGATAAAAACTATGATAAGTCAGTGATTTGGTTTGTACTTATTGTTTTTGCTTAACAAAAATTACGCGGTCATTTGTTTAGTCCATCTGATTCCGGATAAGAAAAACCAAGTTAATTCTGATCTTAATTAGACTTTTAAAATGTAGGATTCGGTTATTCAAGTCTAATCAAAATCCTTGATAATAAAAACTAGTCAACTAACCTAGTATTTGTCTTGTCTAAAGAGAAAGGTCCATGTTATTTTATGGAATAATTAGAGCCTTATAGGAGAAATTGAGTTAATTTTGATCTCTGTTTGTGTCTTGTCTAAAAAAGCGATTGTACACACACAACCGGTTTGGTTAATAACTAAGTTATCTTAGTTGATTTGTCGGACTAAGGGAAAATTGCTTCAAGCAATTGTTTACTTGATAACATACTAAAGCTAAATTATTTGTGTAGTTTCAGTTTTAGTATGGTTATCTAAAATGGTATGTGAAACCTTCGTGCTTACTCTTATAGGTTGTACAAGTCTTATAGATTTGTAAGATCCTTTCGGTTTGCTCTTTTGTTTGTTTGCTTCTTTGTCATTTTTATGACAAAAAAGGGGAGAAATATATGGAGTAAACAAGTGATTTTTAATCACTAGGAAAGGATATTTGTGCGTAAACATTATATCTAACGAAAGAGTAAAGCATGGACTAAGGGGGAGAAACATATCATCATGATGTGTAGTATGAAATAACAAAGATGTTCGGATTGAATATTTACCTAGATTTCCTTTAGGGGTAGTAAAGCTTTTGTTATTCAAATGTCAACATCGACATTTATTTTTTGAATATGTGTAGGATATTGTGCTGTTGAAACTTGGAATCAAGCGTATGAAGAATGAGTTATTTTGTAATTCGTTTATCTCCATATATAATAGAGTATTGTCACTAAAAATTGACAAAGGGGGAGATTGTTAGAGCATAGCTCGGTTGAACCCACCAGGCGTTGGTATGCCAAGTTTGATTGTCAGATTTTAGTATAAAAACTCATCTAGAGTCGTTTGATTAAATACTAGAGTCAACTTCGTTTAGGTTAGACTAGAAAGTCTAGGAATGTTGAGTAATACAAGTATTACTCCTAAGACCTGAAGAATCAGAAGAAGTAACAGCTGCAACGAAGATATCATCCTTCCACTTGAGGTTAGTAATATTGACTTGACTTGTTTCCATTCCTAGTGTATCTTTCAAGTCGTATTATATTGAAAACATAACATGCGAATCTGTATATATATATAATACTCCAGTGATTAGACTTGGTCATATCATTATGATCAAAGTGTCAAGGAATCTATTGAATTACGAAGTATAACGCTTATCTTTTGAACTTCGTAAATATGACATTAACATAATCTATGTATTTAGTTACTTGATTATATATAAGATATTAGGTGTGATTTCATCCTAGAAAACTATGTATTATTACATTAGTTTAAGGAAGTAGATGTATGAACTTGATTCATAATCGAAAGAGAAATCATCATTGGTCCGGTTCTTTATTGAATATCTTTTGAGATATAACCGGTCATAGACTATAATATGTAGCATGTTGTAATCGATCAGAAGCTACTTTGTGAAGCAAGGTGTAACCCGTCACAAGCTACGTTGGGAAGTTAGTTGTAACTTTTGGAAGCAAGGTGTAACGTATCACAATCTAATCTCGGAAGTAAGGTGTAACCGATCAAAAGCTACTTTAGGAAGCATGGTGTAACCTATTGTTGATGGTGGATTTTAATTCAGGGCTAAAATTGTAAAACCAGTATTTTATGCGTTGTGACCCTGCAAAGAGAAAATCCATTTAAAGAGTGATGAGTGCAGAAAACCTCATCACTTTATTTGAAGAAATTCAACAAATACACGAAATTCACCCAGAATGGTGCGTGCAACGGCAATCCCAAATATTCTGTGAATTTTATTAGCATTATTAATTAATGCATGATTTGCCTAGTATTTTTCGTGTTATGTTCTCAGCCGAACTCTCATTATTGACATGACATGACGACTGAGTGTTCACGCTCAGCAGAGTAACATGAATCTCCCAAAGTGCCAATATTGAGATGTGCACAAAATACCCATACATGCTACATCACTCTCTAAAGAGAATCTCGCATCGATGCTGTGAACACATAAATAACGATGGTATCTAAGTGTTTACAAAAAATATTCGTATTTCATACAAAATCATTGGGAGAGATGAAATACATATAAGACCATATGAGTTCGAAGCCTATCAGACTCTGAGCCTTCGGGCTCGTCATCGTCTGGTCACGGGGGAAGTAATTAAACCATGCATACGATTAAGGCATAATAATAAAACATAAAGTAAAGTACTAAATTTAAATGAGACAAAGATTTACGTGGTTCAGCACTTAGGCCTACATCCACGGGGGTTGGAGTTTCACTATGTAATGAAGAGTTACAATGATAGTCAAATGACTCTGTGTGAATTACGAAGCTAAAGGGGGAAATGGAATTCATACTTACTCTTCCTATTTCTCTCTCTTAAGATCTCCTAACTCAAAACTGGTCGACCCATTTTCTCTAAGTGGAGAGGGGTATTTATAGGGATGTAACATGGGGTCCATTGTCTGAGACAGTTACAACCTTATCTTGTCGATCTTTGTGCTAATCCCGCTGGTATCTTCGTTCTCCACCGATGGATCTCAACGGTCATGCTTGGTAAATATGGGTCACCTCTTTCTCCTCCACAGGTTGATTGACACGTACTCTATGTTTAGGGTGTTTAATGCGGGTGGTTGGGTCGTCTGCACGCGTCAGACATGTGTTTGCGGCTTCTGTACCATCTGCGTCAGTATATACCATCTCCACCGTTGTTCTTGGGTCCTCCTCAAGATGGAATAAAGTAGATTCTAGGGTGTTCTTCAGTCCTTCTTAGTGGCTCGATACTTCAGTGCTCTTATTTTCTTAGTCGTCGGATCCGCTCGATGATGAACATGTGTAGATGACAGCTTTCCTTCGGGTGTAGAGACGTGGCATCGTTCCTTGATGTCTCAGGCTGTGCATCCTCCACGTGTAAATCTTCCAACACGTGGAAAATGATGAATTATGTGTATACAATTTTCCCCTTTTCTTCTGATTTGATGTTAGTCAAATTTAGAAAAAAACTATCTTCACAGCTGATGGAATTTTATATAGTGGTAAGAAGGTTTTCGTTCTCTCGGACTTGTGAAGATTTTTTTTAAGATTTAAGATTATGGAAAGAACTGAGACTATGGATTCCACCATTGACCAATTTTTAAGTGATTCAGTTAACAAAAATATTTATGCAATTCATACGTTATGTTGTTTTTAAGTGGTAAATAAAGTTCGTTCAACTCGGACTTGTGTAGACTAAATTTCAGACTTAATAATAGAAAACAATAAAAATAAAGAAAATATATACACAAGGTTATTCACAATGTTGAGAGATTACTGAGACTCATGATTCCACCAAACCTCATACCATGTGGTTCAAAAATCAATTCTTAGACAATTATAGCTCTTGTTTATTGACTCTAATTCTTTGCCATGGTAGACTTTAAAAAGATTAACTGTAAATCACTAGCATGATGCATCAAAAGCACTTAGACCAAGCATACATCATCATACGACTTCACAACTAATTAAGAAAAATCATAAAACGATTAAATTAATGCAAAAAGTCATAAAAAGAATTAAATATAATTACCACATGCATGAAATATGGCTTCCTCCGTCATCCCAGTGTTGGGGTTTAGCTCCTCATATTAATCATGATCTCAAAATATGTGTTTGTTTCTCAAAAGATGATTAAAAGAGTGAAAAGTAATAACACAGACTGTTTGCAACAGTGTATTGTTGTTGCAAAACAGCTGTTACAATGGAACTGTTACAGAAAAACTGTTGCTTTGTCGCTGATTTTAAGACCCTAGAATAAGACTGCCCTGAACAGCTTAATGTTCTTCAGCTGTTAAACAGTGACACTTTTCTGCGACTGTCTACCGAGGGTCAATGTTCTTCAGCTGTTCTTCTTCTTCAACAGCAGCAGCAGCAGAAACAGAGTTTGGTAAAGCTCTGATTTCTTCTTCTCTGGCTCTCATTAGGTTCCCAAACTCTCGACACCTCTTATATATGACCCAAGACATCTATTTATGTCAAAAATATTGATTAAATCTCTCCCAAATCTTCCAAAATCTCTTTCCTTCTCTTCACGGCCAAGTTGCGACAATTTCTTGTTTTAGGATTTCTACGCGTTTCTGAGCTTTAATTTTTATTCTAAACTCTTCCTTTTGATAGATACAAATCTTTGGGAAGGTTTACAGCGTTTTAATCACTCTAAAATTCCCTAAAACAGGTCACACACATGACTTTCCATATTTTCTTGTTGTGAGAAAAATCCGTCGTTTGAGCCCAATCTAATCGATTTAAACACCCGTATCAGATTCCTAGACCCATAAGGAGTCTATCTTATGAAAATCGGAGGTTTAATCGACCTCAAACTCCTCCAAATCACGATTGCCAAAACTGCTCTTTAACTACACTTTTTTCCCGCCAAAACCTGATTTTTGAATGTTGAAGATGGTTTCCCCTTATCCAGAGTAGGGGTGCGATTAGCAGATGCCTGGAAATGGGATGCCCCTTAGTAATTAGGTTACCCCTTATCCAATGTGAGGGTCCGAATAGCAAATGTCCTCCCATGAACGCAAAAAACACATTTCGAGCCAATTTCGCCGCAAAATCTTATTTTTCGCAAAAACACCTACAAAGACATAAAAAGCCAAAATAAATACAAAATCGAGCACTAACAATATATACAATTGAGATTATATCAGACACAAAAATGTGTCTATCAATACGTTCAATTTGATTCTAAGATATTGTCAATATTAGATTTCCAAAATATTAATTGTTAATCGCAAGTATGGAACATCAAGAGCTCTAAGCTAAGCATGCACCATCAAGAGAGAACACAACTAATTAATCAAAATATTATAATCAATTATAGTTCAGTGCAAATAATCATAAAGAAATTGCAATAATAAATTAATAAGAAAATACCACTTTATTATTGGAACAACGCTTCCTCCATAATCCCAGTATGTTATTCTAGTTCCTCATTATTATAAAGAAAACTAAATAGAAGAAATAAAAGAAAATTGTGAAACTGGCTCTCCAAAAAAATTCCCCTGGTTTCCTGTTCTCGACATCAATATATAGATTTCAACAAAATATAACCTTCCTCTTTTAATTCTCTTCCACATGTCATGTCCAATGGGAGTGTGCCACTTGTCTAAGAATACACAATATCACCTAATAAAGACTCGCCACATGTCCGACCACTTGCTTTTCTTTTCATGGGAAAGAAAATATTATATGAGCACATACTGATCTTATGTACGAGGTAAGTACTCATTTTGTTATTATCTCAATTCCAAAACAGATGTCATGTATTAATGTGGTGAAGTATATATTATGCTCAAAATCAATCTTATTTAGTTGCAAAAGATATTTAGTTTCCTTTCTTCCTCCACCATGTCGACATACCTCGTACATTAATTATTGAGTAGGATTTTCATTTTACGTGATATCTCCTAAATCCTTCGAGAACTAATCACCAAGTCTTTCATCCTAAAATCCACGAGACCAAAATGCCCGAGCATGTTAATTTCTTAAACCAACTTCAGCCCATCATCTCCTTAACTGACTTAAATTGGGCCTATCCCATTTAGATCCAAAAGTATCCACGACCCTTGTACTTCGTAGTCCATATTTTCTTCTTGGAATCCTAGGTTTAGCCGATTTTCTTGGAAGAGCCCATTTTATTTATTTACCTACAAAAACACAATAAATACCAAAATAAGAACCAACAATATATATTTTGGGTAGTAAATATGTAAGAATTAATCGCTCATCACACCCCCAAACTTATATTGTGCTAGTCCTCGAGCAAATTTATTCTAGAAAATAAAAACTCACTAGGTGACCCTGGTGACCGAGTTATAGTTTCGGGAGGGTTTACCAGAGGTGTACCCACAAAACCTTTACTCCAGACCCTATCTATCTACGCAGAACCTTGAAAGGCACTAAATAATCTCCTTGGTTGGCATACTCTCATTGACTACAGGAAGAAGTACCCTGATGCGAAATTCCAATTGTTGTACATGAGTTTGCACTCAGCATACTAAAATTCATATATAAGTGACAGAGCTCTACTCAGATAGTTTCTGGACATCATAACCGGAGTCTACCAATCACATGGAAAGATTAAGAAGATGGATAAAGAGAAAAAAAACAGATGGTTTAAAGTGAAAGGTGTTTCCCATATCTGTCTGAAGGCCTCTGCCAAGATGAACCTATCCTAATGGACTGAGATACCGGCCTGACTAATATCAACACAACTGGCATATACAAGGGGACCAGTGGTCGATAAACCTAACTCTAGGTCAACACAACTGGCATATACAAGGGCACCAGTGGTTGACTTTATTGAATTTATTCCGGTTGGTCTGATGGTCATGTCTCAATTTTTTATATTTTTTTGGTATCTCAATCACTCTATTTCACCCTAGCAATAATAAAAAATTGAATAGTGTGCCCCACCGAATCACTTAAAAAAATTAAAACAGAAGGATTAGGATTCAACGAGATATGGCGAAACTACCATGTTTTTTTTTTAATTCTAACACCCGAGCTCTGTGATTTTATGAATAGACTCTTTATATGTTTCCATCTAATCGGATTGGTTCCTCAACTCCTACAACCAAGATGTTCCCATCCACTTAGATTGGTTAGTGCCAACCTTAATAAGCATAAATTTCTAGGCTCTGGAGTTTATTCGTTGCAACTAAAAGTTTCTCCCATACCCCCAAACTTAAATCTAACATTGTCCTCAATGTTCTAAAGATAAAATTAAAAGCATGAACAAGGAGAAATTGTTACCACTCGAAGTAAAAGAGTTAAGGAAAGATATTACCGTGTTGCATGAGATTGGGTTACCTCCCAAGAAGTGCTAAGTTTAAATTCTTCAGCAGACATCAGAAGGAATTAATCACCTCATAGAATCATAAAGAAGTAGCCGGAATAACTGTGGGTCATCTGGATCAAAAAGTGTTAACCACAAGAAGAGAAAACTGCAACAGACCAAGAAGATACCAAACATACCCATGCTTAAGAAAACTACATCTAGTTGTGGTTTAGGTTCAAGCTCTATAAAAGGGTCTAAATAAAAAGTTTTTATTGGTTGGATTTCCTCCAAGACACTCTGAAGATCAGGCTGAAGAGTCTGGAAATACTCAACTAAGAACTTAGAAGCGCATAACAAAAGCCTGAATAATTGGGGATCCTCTAAGTCAATCATATTTGACTCACACAGCTGACTACAATGAAATAGGTTGTCTTCCTTAAACAAATGTGTCGACCCTAATCTCCTAAAGTAATTAGGTTTAGTCTTAAAACTCAATAACTGACACATTTCAAATTCAAACGTTCCCACAATTGGAATAAAAGTTTTTGGTGGGAAAACTAAATCAATCTGGGTATCATAGCCTGGGTAAACCATATCAACCATAGGATGGGTTTCTAAAAACTGAACGTCTTCCTGGACAATATTAGGTTCGAGAAAATACGTATGAATATAATCTTGTAAAATGGTTGAGGCACATATGTCAAGTCCCAAGTGAGGGACCTTTCTAAGAGCTAAAGCACATGGAGAATGATGATCACCCCCAAACTTAGAGTTTTCGGTGTCTCTAGAAAGACTAGTCACAACTTCCCTAATTTTTAGGTCATCAGATTTCTGGAAATGGTCAATTGATTCTTCTAAGTCAGCTTCATCCTCACTCATCTCTACGAGTTCATTTTCTTCTAAGAGTAGAGTTTCTAAATTTCTAGACTCGAAAATAATATTCTCAGGATAAACTAGTTCCCCTAAACCATCATTGGATTCGTAATCAAAAGGAAGTACAACTTCTTCTACAACGGTATTATCTCTAGTCAAATCCCCGTCCTTTTGAATAGGTGGATAATATTTAAAATTATTGGGATTTGAACCACAAATATCATTATCATTATCAAGCTCAATAGGAGTAACAAATTCCTGATCACCATGCCTAAATACTTCAGATTCTTCATCAACATTGTCCACATCATACTCATCATTATCATAACATGGAAATGGCTGAACCTCATCTACACAAGGAGTGTCACCAATTCTAACCTCGATATCTTGATTATGCAAATAACTATCCTCATTTTCAAGAGTATTATTGGATACACTATATTGGAAATTCAAGTCATTTCGAGCAATACTTTCGTTCATCTCTAACTCAAGTCTACGTTTCGACTCAACTATCCTCTCAAGGGTCTCTTCTAAAGAAATCTCTCTAAGTGTTGGATCTAAGTTTTCACTTAACCTGTTGAGGATATCTTCCAAAGAAGATTCAGTCATTGCTGCAGTTCTTTCGTCCATAACTACGTTGTTCACCTCATCTAATTTGTATGTCGATTCAGCTAACTTACGTGATGACTCAGCTAAATTCCTGAGAGACTCTTCTAGAGAAGGAATAGGAACTGAAGGATCATAAAAAGGACTACTTTTCAATAGTTTGATTGTATCCTCTAAAGACGAAGAACTAGTATTATAATCTTCTTTCCCGTAAGACCGATGCGCGTGTGGATAGTAATTGGGCTCACCATGGTATGACCCAAAACCTTGAAAAGGTTGGCGTGCCCAACCACTATTCACACTATGATCATAAAAAGAGTAATGTCCATGTTTTTCAGTTGGATAATTATTGTATTGGCTATACCAGTTCGACATCCTAACTGCAAGGGAACTCTAAACAAACACAAAGAAGGCTGACTCGACCAAAACAAGCCTATTTTGTCTAGCAAACAAAAAGCATGATGGCTCCACTTATATTGTTTTTAGACTAGATTCTATTCTTTCGAAAAGGAATTCGTTACAATCTGAGCAAACCTCTCTGGAATCAATCCGAGTTAAAGTAAGTTGAATAGAGACGAGGGAAGCTCAGTGGAGCTTTGATACCCAAGGCCTCACCGGCGTTACAAGGCGGCGTATTCAACTCACAGTAACCATCATGAACTTCAAAGTATGCTCAAAAGAGTAACCAATATTTTTCGAACGACTTTCCTAATAAGCTCGTTACCCTATCAGTCTCGTTCTAGTCCACATTTTAATACTTAGGTTCACGTAGGTTACGTGTTCCTAAGGCGGGCAAGAAGGAAACGATGATGAAATCCGAGTCCTTATCTTGATTTGTCCAGGCCTTGCCCTTTACTAGAAAATTAAATCCGATTTCAGGTCCTCAACATACATGCATACAAAATCATCCAGCAAACCCGCTGACAGGGGATTCGCGGGTGTTTAGAATTCTTACCTCCCGTTCCATACGGGGGATGAACCGTTGAAGTGGACTCGGACCACGACTCCTATGTCATGTACGAACCCGAGGGGCCGAGACGATCTCGTAATCGTCGTCCTTCTCTGCAAACAGTTTATTTAAAACTACCCTTCCGTAGGGTTTTAAAAATAAAGTCCAATGTTCAATGTCCAAAAGAAAACAAGAAGAAAAAATGTCCAAAAATAAAATATTACAAAAATAAAAACCTTAATTACAGTTTCTAAAAAAATAAAAATAAAATTATTTACAAAATCTTCTTATTCACTCCTTTTGGATTTCTCTTTTCTTTCCTTTTTGGGCTTTTCCTTTCTTTTCAGAACTTTCTCTTTTCCTTTAGCTTAGCTCCAAATCTGAAAGAAAACAAAAATACCAAAACGCGTAAAAAAGAACAAATAAAATAAAACCTAAAAACAAATCTATAAACAAATCCGCGTCGGCGGCGCCGAAAATTGATGGAATTTTATATAGTGGTAAGAAGGTTGTCGTTCTCTCAGACTTGTGAAGATTGATTTAAGATTTAAGATTATGGAAAGAACTGAGACTATGGATTCCACCATTGACCAATTTTTAAGTGATTCAGTTAACAACAATATTTGTGCAATTTATACGTTCAATTTGATTCTAAGATATTGCCAATATTAGATTTCCAAAATATTAATTGTTAATCGCAAGTATGGAACATCAAGAGCTCTAAGCTAAGCATGCACTGTCAAGAGAGAACACAACTAATTAATCAAAATATTATAATCAATTGTAGTTCATTGCAAATAATCATAAAGAAATTGCAATAATAAATTAATAAGAAAATACCACTTTATTATTGGAACAACGCTTCCTTCATAATCCCAGCATGTGATTCTAGTTCCTCATTATTATAAAGAAAACTAAATATAAGAAATAAAAGAAAATTGTGAAACTGGCTACCGACTCACCGACTCTCCAAAAAAAATACCCCTGGTTTCCTGTTCTCGACATCAATATATAAATTTCAACAAAATCTAACCTTCCTCTTTTAATTCTTTTCCACATGTCATGTCCAATGGGAGTGTGCCACTTGTCTAAGAATACACAATATCACCTAATAAAGACTCGCCACATGTCCGACCACTTGCTTTTCTTTTCATGGGAAAGAAAATATTATATGAGCATGTACTGATCTTATGTACGAAGTAAGTACTCATTTTTTTATTATCTCAATTCCAAAACAGATGTCATGTATTAATGTGGTGAAGTATATATTATGCTCAAAATCAATCTTCTTTAGTTGCAAAAGATATTTAGTTTCCTTTCTTCCTCCACCATGTCGACATACCTCGTACATTAATCATTGAGTAGGATTTTTCATTTTACGTGATATCTCCTAAATCCTTCGAGAACTAATCACCAAGTCCATCATCCTAAAATCCACGAGACCAAAATGCCCGAGCATGTTAATTTCTTAAACCAACTTCAGCCCATCATCTCCTTCACTAACTTAAATTGGGCCTATCCCATTTAGATCCAAAAGTATCCACGACCCTTGTACTCCGTAGTCCATATTTTCTTCTTGGAATCCTAGGTTTAGCCGATTTTCTTGGAAGAGCCCATTTTATTCATTTACCTACAAAAACACAATAAATACCAAAATAATCACCAACAATATATATTTAGGGTAGTAAATATGTAAGAATTAATCGCTCATCAACAACTTCTTCGTCTTTCCACAATAACTTCCCCTAGATTTTAGGGCACGTTTCCCACTCCTTGCAATAACTCCTTCTTGAATCATGGGACGGTTTTATCATCTTTGTTATAAATAGAAGAGAGGATGTCATTGAAATAAATTTCATTCTTTCTTCATTCTCTTGTCAGTTCATATTCTCTGAACTTCTTCATTCTCTTCTTTTGTTCTTTATCTCTTTACTCCTGCTGGTGCTGCTCTTCAGGTGTTTGCGGATCGTCTTCATCCTCTTATTGATACTTCTGATTCAGGTATAGATTTCTTCCAATTCTTATTTTCTTTCGATCAGTTTTCTTTTTCTGCTACTGTACCTAGGTTTCGTGATGAAGAACAGATATACGAAAGTATATATACTTGCCCATGTTCTTTATCATGAAACCTAAGGATTCCCCGTTGATTGTTTGAAGCTAGTTTTTGATGGTCATGACTGGATTAAGGTTCCTTGATTTTGTGAATTTTAGGGTTTCTAGATTTTACTGGGTTGCTTATCTCTGTGTTTCTGATGATATTTCTGGTGAACGACATAAGTCTTCAAAGTTTCGTTTTGTGAACTTCATCACTTTCTTTGTTCGTTTTACTTGTAGATATGGCTGATCGTCATCGGATTCCATATCCGACTCCACCATCGAGCCCTTATAGATATCCATCATCCAAAAGTCCTGATGCATCTCCGTCGAAGGGTGGTATACCTAGGTCTTCCCAGCCAGATCTTCGAGCTCAGAAGACTTCGTATGTGTCTGGTCCCCGAGTTTCGTCTACCAAGAGAGGGGATCCTCCGAGGAGTTCTCAGGGTTCCCGATATGCTGTTAATCGTCCTTATGCATCTCAGCGTGCTGAATCGACGAATGCACCGTCTCCTACTCCTCACCGTGATGAGCCGCTAGTTATACAGCTTCTTCGTTCTATTGCTCCTACTACGAATCCTTCTCAGAAGTCTACGGTCCCCCCACCTACTGCTCCAGTGAAGGGAAAATCTGCCAAAGGTGCTGCGCCGAAGGCTGATCCATCAAGAAATCCTCCCACCAAGAGGAAAGCTTCGAATATGAGTCCCCCGAAGAGGCCATCGTCGGATAAAATTGATGATTCTGATGCTGCCCTAGTTATACGAAGCGTCTCGGTTGGTAAAAAGAAGGTTACTTTTAAACACATAGATCTCGAGGCGTTCAAGGTAAAGCATGAGCTCGAAGCTTTCGACGTTAAGTTTTATGCTCCCGATGACGATCTCACTTATGATTTGATTAAGAATTATAAGTACGATGACTTTCATCTGCTGACAACCGTGGGGGACTTCGAGGCTGGCCTTATGTTTCCCCTGTATAAGTCGGGTGACTCCTTTTGTTACGAATTCTTGGCTCACCGCGAGGGATCTACTCCACATACTCATTGTCGCTCGGTGATAGAGCGGTCTGGGAATTACCTTCGGTCGCTTAAGGAGTGCTACCTTCGGAGTAAGAGGGAGACGACGATGACCTGCTACGTTCCTAACCCGGCTGAGAGAAATTGGTATACTCCTGAGAACTTCAATGCTTCCTTTGGTGACTATGTTAATAGTAGGAATCGTAAGCCATGGAGCGTCGGTCGTCGTACTATTCTTGCTTCCCAAGTTGAGGTTCGTTCCTGAGTGAGGTGAGTGGCTCGAAGCTCCGATACTTCCCTAGCACTGAAGGAACTAGATTGTGAACACATAAATAACGATGGTATCTAAATGTTTACAGAAAATATTCGCATTTCATACAAAATCATTGGGAGAGGTGCAATACGTATAAGACCGTATGAGTTCGAAGCCTATCAAACTATGAGCCTTCGGGCTCGTCATCGTCTGGTCACAGGGGAATTAATTAAACCATGCATACGATTAAGGAATAATAATAAAACATAAAATAAAGTGCTGAATGTAAATGAGACAAAGATTTACGTGGTTCAGCACTTAGGCCTACATCCACGGGGGTTGGAGTTTCACTATGTAATGAAGAGTTACAATGATAGTCAAATGATTTTGTGCGAATTACGAAGCTAAAGGGGGAAATGGAATTCATACTTACTCTTCCTATATCTCTCTCTTAAGATCTCCTATGCTCCCTCAAAACTAGTCGACCCCTTTTCTCTCAGTGGAGAGGGGTATTTACAGGGGATGTTACATGGGGTCCATTGTCTGAGACAGTTGCAACCTTATCTTCTCGATCTTTGTGCTAATCCCGCTGGTATCTTCGTTCTCGACCGATGGCTCTCAACGGTCATGCTTGGTAACGATGGGTCACCTATTTCTCCTCCACAGGTTGATTGACACGTACTCTATGTTTAGGGTGTTTAATGAGGGTGTTTGGGTCGTTTGCACGCGTCAGACAGGTGTCTGCGGCTTCTGTCCCATCTACGTCAGTATGTCCAATCTCCACCGTTGATCTTGGGTCCTCCTCGAGATGGAATAAAGTAGATCCTAGGGTGTTCTTCAGTCCTTCTCAGTGGCTTGATACTTCAGTGCTCCTAGTTTCTTAGTCGTCGGATCCGCTCGATGATGAACATGTGTAGATGACAGCTGTCCTTCGGGTGTAGAGACGTAGCATCGTGCCTTGATGTATCAGGATGTGCATCCTTCACGTGTAACTCTTCCGACACGTGGAAAATGATGAATTATGTGTATACAATTTGCCCCTTTTCTTCTGATTTGGATGTTAGTCATAGTTAGAAGAAAACTGTCTTCACAGCTTCTTTATCTTTCCACAATAACTTCCCCTAGATTTTAGGGCACGTTTCCCACTCCTTGCAATAACTCCTTCTTGAATAGTGGGACGGTTTTATCATCTTTTTTATAAATAGGAGAGACGATGTCATTGAAATAAATTTCATTCTTTCTTCATTCTCTTGTCAGTTCATATTCTCTGAACTGTTCCATTCTCTTCTTTTGTTCTTTATCTCTTTACTCCTGATGGTGCTGCTCTTCAGGTGTTTGCGGATCGTCTTCATCCCCTTATTGATACTTCTGATTCAGGTATGGATTTCCTCCAATTCTTATTTGCTTTCGATCGGTTTTCTTTTTCTGCTATTGTACCTAGGTTTCGTGATGAAAAACAAATATACGAAAGTTTATATACTTTCCCATGTTCTTTATCATGAAACCTAAGGATTCCCCGTTGATTGTTTAAATCTAGTTTTTGATGGTCATGACTGGATTAAGGTTCCTTGATTTTGTGAATTTTAGGTTTTCTAGATTTTACTGGGTTGCTTATCTCTGTGTTTCTGATGATATTTCTGGCAAATGACATAAGTCTTCAAATCTTCGTTTTGTGAACTTCATCACTTTCTTTGTTCGTTTTGCTTGCAGATATGGCTGATCGTCATCGGATTCCATATCAGACTCCACCATCGAGCCCTTATAGATCGCCACCATCCAAAAGTCCTGATGCATTTCCGTCGAAGGGTGGTCTACCTAGGTCTTCCCAGCCAGATCTTCGAGATCAGAAGACTTCGTCTGCGTATGGTCTCCGAGTTTCGTCTGCCAATAGAGGGGATCCGCCGAGGAGTTCTCAAGGTTCCCGATATGCTGTTAATCGTCCTTATGCATCTCAGCGTGCTGAACCGACGAATGCGTCGTCTCCTACTCCTCAACGTGCTGAGCCGCTAGTTATACATCATCTTCGTTGTATTGCTCCTACTACGAAGCCTTCTCAGAAGTCTACGGTCCCCCCACCTACTTCTCCAATGAAGGGGAAATTTTCCAGGTGCTGCGCCGAAGGCTGATCCATCAAGAAATCCGCCAACCAAGAGGAAAGCTTAGGATATGAGTCCCCCAAAGAGGCCATCGTCGGATAAAGTTGATGATTCTGATGCTTCCCCAGTTATACGAAGCGTCTCGGTTGGTAAAAAGAAGGTTACTTTTAAACACATAGATCTCGAGGCGTTCAAGGTAAAGCATGATCTCGAAGATTTCGACGTTAAGTTTTATGCTCCCGATGACGATCTCACTTATGATTTGATTAAGAATTATAAGTACGATGACTTTCATCTGCTGAAAACCGTGAGGGACTTCGAGGCTGGCCTTATGTTGCCCCTGTATAAGTCGGGTGACTCCTTTTATTACGACGTCTTGGCTCATCGCGAGGGCTCTACTCCACATACTCATTGTCGCTCGGTGGTACAGCTGTTTGGGAATTACCTTCGGTCGCTTAAGGAGTGCTACCTTCGGAGTAAGGGGGAGACGACGATGACCTACTACATTCCTAAACCGGCTGAGAGAAATTGGTATACTCCTTAGAACTTCAATGCTTCCTTTGGTGACTATGTTAATAATAAGAATCGTAAGCCATGAAGCGTCGGTATTCGTACTATTCTTGCTTCCCAGGGTGGGGTCCGTCTCCTGAGTGAGGTGAGTGGCTCGAAGCTCCGATACGTACCTGGCACTGAAGAAACTTCTCAGAAAAAACTTTTCCCTGCTTGTGAGCGGTTCAAGCGTGATCATGATTATGAGTGGCACGTCACCGTTATTGAGGTTGTCGGTCCTTGGGCTTATGATTGGGTACCTGGTCAGCATGGATAGAACCCTGTTGCTGGTAGTCAGCCTCGTGATAGTGCACCAGCTCGTTATGGTAACTTCTGCCCTTAGAAGTTAAATTTTGATGGTATGGAGTTTGAGTATGCCTTCGATGCTGCTGATGTAGACAAAGAGGAAAGCTCCGACGCTACCCTTCCTCCGAAGGATGTTTCTAATGTCAAGGTATGACTTTTTGTGAACTTATGTGTATATTTGCCCCTTTTCTTCTTAGTTTGATTTGATCGTAGGACGGAGAAAATTGCCTTCTTGAATACACTGTACTATGTCCTTAGATAACAAAGAAGAAAAATATAGGTCCGGTTCAATCTTCCACCGATGTTTTTGAGGAGACTGAAATTCCCGATGAGGTTACCAGCCCAGTGAATGATGAGCTTTCCGAGGAGGAAGAGGAATCTACCGATGATGAAGAGCGTACAAGGAATTCTCCTCACAATTACGAGGATGGTGAGAAAGAGATTGCCCCTGGCGGTCAAGGAGATACTGTCGTGGAGCTAATGCAAAAGAGATTGCCCATGGAGGTCAAGGATATATACCCGCTAATTAGCATATATTCCCTCCTCCTCCGACCCAGAGGAACGAAGATGTTGATATTCAACCCACGATTCCCAGTGGATTGGGTCCGAAATTCTCTTTTGGCAAGATTCACTCCTCTGGTGGGCAGGATGACCTTGGTGCTTCTATGGGGTTGGCTTCAGACTTCTCCTTGATCCCTCCAAATGATGAGTGGGATGTTCTTGGCGAGACTGGTGGAGAAAAAGTAACTGATATGGAAGAGAGTTCTGCTGGTGAAGACGTCGATGCCTAGGCTAAGAGAAATTCTGATGCTAGAAAAGACGATGATGTTGATGAGGCTTCCGCTGAGGCGTCTTCGGAGGGTTTTGAGAGGTCCATGATGCAAGATGGTGATGATGCTACACTTGACTGGATGATGAAGAATAATTTGATGTTCGTGCCAAACCCTTCTCCAGTGATCCCAGGTAAGAAGAGTTCCGATGATTTCACCCGTCAGAGGATGTAACTAACGTCCCATGATGAGGTTTCGGATATCTGGGAGAAGGATTTGGGAGCTACTTCCACTAGTCTTTTAGTCGATCCTCCGTCTTCTATTGATGATATGATGGCAATTGTCAATGGGTACCAATACGGTTTTCCTCGGCAGCGGATTCTTGACGTAAGGCGTTATAAGTTCCCTATGAGCCAAGTAATATAATGTTGTGGATTTTTTACAGTTATAGTGTCTTGTTATTAAAATAGATGATGAGAAGCGAACATTGTAATCATACCTTGTACCAGTTCTTCAAAGAGAAGGCCCTTAAGTTGGAGGCAAAGTTTCGTCATAGATAAGGTGATTTGACCGATGCTAAGGCGCTCATCCCTACTAAGGACGAGGAGATATTGGAATTGAAGAATCGGCTGAAGGGGAAAGAGCGGCTTGGTGCTGAAGAGGAGAAGATTCGTAATGAGATTGCACTGGTTAGTAGTGATTTGGAGAAGGCTCGTAATGACGCCTCGTCTTCCAAAGGTTTGTTTTCTCCTCTATTCTTTTCTTCGTCGCTCCCTTTCGTCTTCTTAGTGTGCTGTCTGAGTCTCCCGGCCCTATCTTCACCGGTCGATATCCGAGAATTAACATGGCTTCGGAATGAGAAGACTCGTCAAGCTTCTCGGATTTGGGAACTGGTGGAGAAAATCAAAGATGAGGCTGATAAGTGGAATGCTCGGGCAGATGACCATAATGAATTGATGGCTCAATATCGACAACGACGAGAGCATATGGTTGATATGCAGAATCGTTATAACTATGATCGTCGCCAGTTTGATGGTGTTTTGTTATGGAATCGTGAGAATCTATGTGAGGCTCGTGAGGGTATTTTTCTTTTAGAAACCAGGGTGGAAAGCTTGGAAGAGGAGCTGTGTCAAGCTCGTTCATCTCATGATCCTGAAGCTCGGGATTATATACAGCAGCTCGTTCGGGAGAGGGATGATGCCAGAGTCGAGGCCCATGCCCTTAGTAATGCTTTAGCTGCTTCTCGGGCCGATGTCGCTCGTTTAGTGGACTCTGAGAAGGACCTTGAAATAAATATGTACCAGCTTACTAAGGGGATATAAGAGATGAGTAATGAAGTCAATCACCTTCGACATTTAGACTCCATGAAGCAGTTAGAGTTGGCTGAGTGTCAGTTTGCCCTTACAAATCTTCGGTTGGATTATAAGAAAATTTCGGACGAGTATGATTTTCTTGACGAAGCCCGGGATGTTGTAGTTAATGAATATGAAATAGATTCGGCTAGGGTCGAAGGTATACACTTGTTTGGTCGTGAACGGTCTTCGTAATTTAGATTTCTAACCCATTTGTGTTTTCTTTTTCAGAGATCGAGGGACAGCTTAACCTCGCAAATGAAAGGCTTGAAAAGGCTCAATCTTCCCTAGCATACCAAGAGGGTCAAGCTAAGTATTTCGAATGGCTAACAAGATCTAGGGATGCAGCGTCGAAGGAATCAGCCAAGGAGGTGGCTCGACTGACATCTTTGTTGTCACAATCTGAACTCAAGGCCACCGTTATTACTCATAAGGCTCGTTGTCATCTGGCCGAGGAGATTTACAAGAATTTGAACAAGATCGAACAGAACCTTCTGAAGGAACATGGTATTGTTAAGAAGTATCCTTGTCTTCCTATGCCCAAGCCCTTGACTTACTCTTCAGGTCCCTCTTCGGGGGGAAGTGTTCCTTCGTCTCAACCGAAGAATCCCGCTGATCGCGTCGAGTCTTCCAAGGGGAAGTAGACTTATATGTATGTTATAGAAAGTTGATCTTTGTTGATTACTTGGCTCCAAGCCAATTTTTGTTGTTTCTTGCTTTTCTTGTTCAATTCCTCGAACTTGTAATCAACTTTTATGGAATGGATCATCGTTTGTTTGGATATGTACAACTATGCTTTACCTGCATCATAAGTTTACTTGATTTTTAGGCAGCGAGTAAGTAAATATTGAAAATTAGGTAAATAATAAAAAGTGTTTGACGGCAATAACGAAGGTATGCACCTTCGTTATTGACTTTGGACCTGTCACCCTGCTGGTTAACCCTTGGCCAGAGGATCACTGAACGCTGGGGGTTGATGCAGCGTTCCCGGATATGTGATGCGTTTATTCAAAATATTTACATGCACCCATTCCGATGAACCGTTGTATTATCGATCGTTTGGGTATCTCTTTCTGCTGGAAGCTTTCCCCCATGGTCGGACACTTATAGACGCTAATAGGGGAGTCCCGAGAGATTGTACATGGTTACTTTCCCCAATAGAGTTATTTTGCAAAAATAATTATTCAATTGATAAGGTGAGGTCTGGTATTCCTCGTCTAGAAATAGAAACACGTCGAGCGGGTACGTTATCTTCTTCTTCTGGTACTCTTCACGCAGATGCAGAACTGCGCTGCTTTATGGATAGTATGGCTTCAGATATTTAGTGTTCCATGGGTGCCTGAGGACTTCTCCTTTCAGATTACGCAGGTAGTAAGATCCATTCCCGGCGATATCATGTATTATAAATGGTCCCCCTCATGTTGGTGCTAACTTGCCCCACTTTTTGTCTCGCTGGTATTGTGGCATTGTTCTCAGCACATACTGTCCTTCTACAAAGTTTCTAAGCTTAACATTCTTGTTTTATTCTCTGGCTAGCCTTCATTGGTAGTTTTCCATCCTTTGCAATGTTGTCTCCCTTCTTTCCCCTAGATCGTCGAGCCTTTCCAGCATCATATCTGTCGTGAGATTCTTCTCCCATGCTTCGGTCTTTGTGGTTGGCATGATAATTTCTGTCGGGATGACTGCTTCAGCTCTGTAAGTGAGGAGGAACGGTGATTCACCCGTGGCGGACCTTCGTGTTGTTCGGTATTCCCATAGCACGTTGTGCAATTGCTCGCACCATTGTCCTTTGTGTTCATCCAATTGTTTCTTGAGGATAAGACAAAGGGTCTTATTTGTAGCTTCAGCCTGGCCGTTACTTTGGGGGTAAATGGGGGTTGATTTGTTCTTCCTGATCTTGAAAGTATCAAAGAGGATATCTATGTTTTTCCCTTGTAATTGCTTGCCATTGTCAGAGACAATTTCTGCGTGAATGCCAAACCTGCAAATGATGTTCTGAAGGATGAATGTGAATATGTACACGTCTCGGATTCTAGCTAGGGCTTTGGCCTCCACCCATTTGCTGAAGTAGTCTGTGGCTACGATTAAGAATCGCCTTTTCCCTGACCCTTCGATCAGGGGTCCAACGATGTCTATGCCCCATTGAATCCGTATATAGTGTAGTACGAAGACATCAACTGCTCGTCATTCAGCTCCATTCGTTTGAATGTGTCATTGAACAGTACTTTGACCGAGCTCCCTCCATCGATGAGGACCTTCCTGGTATTACACCCCGCGATGGGTAATGTGAGAACCAAGGGGTCGTTGTGATCCTCCATGTCATCCTCTACATCCTCAACATCGAAAGTTATTGGAGCGTTCATCCACTTTTCGTGTTCCTCCACTTATACTCCATCGATTTTGTACAACTCACAGTAATCTTCAAATTGCTTCCTTAACCTTTTGCGTATCTGGGCAGTTAGTGATGGTCCAGTGGCTTCATAACATGAGATAATGTTGAGCGTTCGAGTACCCTCGGTAGCTGGACTTGCTTGCTTCGCTTATCCCTCTCTTCGATGTCAGCCTTCTGTAAGTATTGCTTGAGGTCACCAACGTCAATCATCTTTTGAATCATTATCTTGAGGTTCTTGCATTTTTCAGTCTGATGCCCGTTGAAGCAGTGGTACTCACAGTAGTCTCTAGATTTCTCGGATCGTGGTGGTTTCTTCCTGTTGGACCAAGGCCACTCTAAGTTCTCTCGATCCTTAATATCCCTTAGGATGCGAGTGTAAATGGTGTTGAGATTCGTAAAGACTTGGTCTTCGAATTTTCGGTCGTCGCGTCGACGATCATCCCTTCGTCCTCTCTTATCTTCGTTAGGACGTTCAGTTGAACCGCCCCTCTTTGATCCTCTAGCTTTTTCTACTGAGTTTATTCGATGAGATCTTTGAGTTTGGGCTCCGGGATTCTCCCGCTGGATTTCTTCTAACCTGGCGTGCTTTTCGATGATTACCCGAAGGTCTCCTTCAATCGTAGGTACACTTCTGTGAATCTCCACAAATAGCGGGTTCATTCTGTCTAATCCACATTTGTAACAGTTGATGCTGACCACTGGGTCTACGTTCCCTATTGCTTGACAAATTTTGTGCCATCTTTCGGTGTATTCCCTGATCATTTCCTTGTAACTGATAGTTAATGAGAAGATCTTGTCCATTCCTGCGTTGACATCCTTGTTGTACATGTATGTTCCTAAGAATTTCTCAGTGAGCTGGTTGTGGAATCGATAGAGTTTGACGGTAGGTTGTCGAACCAAGATAGTGTTGATCCCTTTATACGTGAAGGAAAATATCTGCAGAATACTGCATCGTTTGGATCCCATCGGGATAAAATACGATTATAGTATCGAAGATGAGTTGCAGGGTCGCTGGATCCATCGTAACATTCGAACGTTGGAACGGGACACTTTTAAGGGATAAGCGCTTTGGCCAAGTGGTGAGTCAGCGGCGTGGTGTTAGCTTCTCTCATCACTTTCTCTAGTCTCTCCCCCTCTTGTATAGCTTTCAACTCCTTGATTTCAGCCATCATCTCTGCACGAAGGTCCTCTATCACCCGCTGGTGATCGTATTTTGTCGTGGATCGTCCTGATCTTTGGTTTTCACTATCAAAATAATCTGAATCTTCGAGGACGTAGTCTGGGTCTGATGGTCTAGTTTCTCTGGAAGGTCTTCGATCTAACGGTTCCGGATTGTTGGTGTTTGTCAGGATGATTCTTCGATCACGATAGGGCTCTGGTGCCTTCGAGTTTGCTTCGTCATGTTGGTGCGTCGCTCCTATGCTTTGGGTGATCCTATCCTTGAGCTCCTGATTTTCTCGAGCTAGCAGTGCCACTGCTTCTGCGTACACCTTCTGGTTTTTCTTTAACTCTTCGAGCTCTGCCCTCAGTTGGGGGGTATGGTTCGATCCTTGATTTGGGGTTCTGGTTCGCGCCTGCCCTCCAATGGCCACCGTGTGATATTCGTCCACTGTATGGATTAGGGGGGGATCAGTTGTGACTATTGGAAGATCCACGCGCGAGGGCGCTGGCTGGTTTACTATCATCAAGGGTTGAGTAACTGGAAGAGCTTGGTTTTGGTCGTTCATTGAAGGCATCCTGAAAACCGGTTGGTGCATCGTTGATTCTGCAAACCCTTCCCGTTGTTCATGTATTCTGGTGTCTGCCATTGTCTTTGCTGCATTAGCTTTGGCTGCTACATCGGATTTGGATGCTGTCGCTTTGAGGGCCGCTGCCGCTACGGCGTTGGCATCCAATGGTGAGGTGATCTCCGTGGCGTCGGGATTCTGGTTGGCTACCTTCGGTTTCTCGCCTTTTTTTTTGCTGCGGGTCACAACTGGGTTATTCCTTGGTATTTCTTTCGACGAGGCTTTGGTTTTGCCCACCTCCTTCGTTTTCTCCATCTTTAACTTTCTGCAAAAATAAGAAGTAGTCGAAGAAACAAAATCCACGTTGATTTTGTTAACAAAGTCTGTTCGGAGAAAATTCGTTAGTAAAGTTCGTTCAAAGAAAGTTTATTAGTGAAATTTGTTCAAACAAAAGGCGTAGACCCCAGCGTGTATTTAAAGGTTTTCAACGTTTTCTAGGGGAAATGTAGATCCTACCATTATAAACATAGATCTATTGACAGGTTCAAAATACTTTGAGAAAAATTAACCGCCCGCGGGTTCATATATGAACGCCCAGTTTTAGTGTATGTTTTGTTAGAAAATATACGAGAACGATGAAAACTTAAACGAGTGGTTTCGTCAAGGAACTCAAATTATCCACGAGGAAAAATGCATAGATCTGAAAAGGTTGTCAAGGAAAAAGCAGATCTAGAGTGTTTTTAGCAAAGAAAACATAGATCTTCATATAAGTTGTTCAAAGCGCTATTATAGGGGGAATAGCGCTGAGACCCAAAAAGTAAAATCACAGGGAAAGATAAATCTTTTACCGGGACTAGAGTCCCTGTTTCTAGCGCCAGATTATGAACACATAAATAACGATGGTATCTAAGTGTTAACAAACAATATTCGCATTTCATACAAAATCATTGGGATAAATGAAATACATATAAGACCATATGAGTTCGAAGCCTATCAGACTCTGAGCCATCGGGCTCGTCATCGTATGGTCACGAGAGAAGTAATTAAACCATGCATATGATTAAGACATAATAATAAAACAGAAAGTAAAGTGATGAATGTAAATGAGACAAAGATTTATGTGGTTCAACACTTAGGCCTACATCCACGGGGGTTGGAGTTTCACTATGTAATGAAGAGTTACAATGATAGTCAAATGACTCTGTGTGAGTTACGACTCTAAAGGGGGAAATGGAATTCATACTTACTCTTCCTATTTCTCTCTCTTAAGATCTCCTATGCTCACTCAAAACTGGTCGACCCCTTTTCTCTCAGTGGAGAGGGGTATTTATAGGAATGTAACATGGGGTCCATTGTCTGAGACAGTTGCAACCTTATCTTCTCGATCTTTGTGCTAATCTCGCTGGTATCTTCGTTCTCGACCAATGGATCTCAATGGTCATGCTTGGTAACGATGGGTCACCTCTTTCTCCTCCACAGGTTGATTGACACGTACTCTATGTTTAGGGTGTTTAATGCGGGTGGTTGGGTCATCTGCACGCTTCAGTCAGATGTCTGCGGGTTCTGTCCCATCTGCGTCAGTATGTCCCATTTCCACCGTTGATCTTGGGTCCTCCTCGAGATGGAATAAAGTAGATCCTAGGGTTTTCTTATGTCCTTATCAGTGGCTCGATACTTCAGTGCTCCTAGGTTCTTAGTCGTCGGATCCGCTAGACGATGAACATGTATAGATGACAGCTGTCCTTCGGGTGTAGAGACGTGGAATCGTGCCTTGATGTCTCAGGTTGTGTATCCTCCACGTGTAATCTTCCGACACGTGTCAAATGATGAATTATGTGTATGCAGAAGCGCTTTGGTTAGCCCGATCGAGCATGCTTAATTTCCTTAAGGGAAATCTGGACTGTCAATTTCAGTCTCAGAAACGATCGCGTCCACACAAGTTGGCCGCGCAATTTAACAAGCCTAGCCAAACCCTGGAAATAATAGGCAATTGTTGTGATGACCACCGGCGGGCCCACTTATGCCCTAGCCGGTCGAACACCACACCAAACTCCCCAGCGTCGTCAAACACCAACTCAAAGTAGGTGGCCGCGCTGTTTTGGGAGAGGCTCGAACGAGCAATACTGTTCAGAACATTCTTAAAGCCATCGCAACCGTCCAACTTAGCCATCCTGGTTGGACGGATTAGATCATCCCATGAATGATCAGGGAAGCGCTAACACACACGTTGGAGGGCCTACTTCTCCTTTACCCGATCGGTTTTCTCACGGCGAGGCCATGGAGCAATGAAACGATTGCTCAAACCATGGCAGGCGCGATGCTTCTAAGGGTCGCGGAATTCCACTAGTGTCTTAAATCGATCACAACCATCCAACTTAGCCAGCCTATTTGGATGGGTAATATCACATTTAGGACCATCAGGAAGGTGCACATGCGTTCACCGTCAGCCCAACATGGGCCCCACATGATCGATCTCTCCAAAGGAGGATCACGGCGTGCCAAACCGCTTGTCCAAAGTCACGTGTGCGTGACTGATTAAAAACCCTAATTAGGGTTTGTGGCAATGCACAATTCGATCGTGACCGTCCATCTTCGCCATCCTAAACGGAGGGTGTAGATATAGAATCGAGGGGTCCCAAGGATGTCAACATGATCACTGTGGGCCCACCTTTGGGTGTGACCGGCTGGCCTATGCAGATTATGGCCCGACTCCTCAAAACTCACGCCCAAAAGTAGCATACCACACGACTTTTAAACCCTTCGCGACAATGAATTTCTGTCGCAAATCGATCACGACCATTCATCTCCGCCTGTCAAATTGAGTGGCCTAGATCGAATCTTTGTGGGACCGGGAGGTGTAGGCATGCACATCATTGAGCCGTCTTCATGCATGCCCGGTCGGCCCACTCAAAAACAACGCCAATGCTTGGGTTCGATCAATCCAAAGAGGGATGCTTTAGTACCTCTAAAAAACCCTAAAATCCATCAACGGCAGCAAACATGTGTCGTAAATCATCTCGTCCGTCCAACTTTGCCAGCTTGGTCGGACGGCTTGGATTAAAAATTAGGCAATCAATAAAGTGCCTCAATGATTACCATCCGCCACTCGACCAGATGATGGCCCGCCCAAGCGGCTTCCAAACGATCACTCGAAGATGGTTGGGTGTGCTTCCATTTTAAGTCGCTTAATCCGCGACTTACTCGATGAAGCTTTAAAACAACGATGCTTCATGCGTATCGATTGCTTTGAGATGCTTTCTTAAAAACGATGCATCACATGCATCGAGCATACACGATATTTCATGAATATCAAATCCATAAATAACTTAGTTATTTAACCTAATAGCAACGTATGCTATTTCCTGCGGCTGGTCCCACGACCTGACCCATTCACTCGAGATATCAAACATGTCACAAACTGGGGGATACGTACTGAGGTATTGGTCTGGCGGTTTACAGCGTGCGGCGTGTAACGCGCCCATTACGAGAACGTGTCAGGAGGCATGAACAATTAACGATGATCAGGGAAGTGGAAAAAGGCGTGACAATCACCTACACGACCCCACTACTCCATCAATCAACTTCCTCCACTTCCTACAAGATGAGGATTTCGCTCAAATGAATTATATAATTAGTTTCTTCAACCTATTTTAACACAACACAGAGAAACCAAGTGTTGTCACAGTATCCAGAAAACACCCAGAACTGATAGCTTACATTGTGCAAGCCAGTTCAACATTCTGATACAAGTCATAAACAACCAACAACTTCACAATCTCAACACCTTCTTCGCTTACCTCCCTAAGATCAACCCCATCTCCTTCACTTTGTGACCGAAGCAAGTCTGGAACGGTCATTTCTTGGTTTAGGCCAGAATTGTACAGATTGATCTCTCGAATCTAAAGTACTCACGTGCAGTGCATTTGTTTAGGGTTTAGATTCGCTTCTCATCCACACACACCCAAATTTACCAAAACCAGTAGAAACAGTTTTCACCCTCAAACATTTGGCGACCACAGTGGGAGATTAATCTCTCGGTTGTGAAGTCAATTTATTCAATACCCAATCCCATTTGGTTGATTTCAAAATGGTTGGTCTTAGGACTCCCCCAAAAATTTCAAATCCCGGTCGAAGTTCCTCCAATGAAGATACCCCTCTTCCCAATTGTGTATCTGATGGTGTAACCGGAAGAATCCCAACATTGATCGAGTTAGCATGGGTGCAGGAGATTCACACGAAGAACATGGACCTGATCAAAGAAACAATAAACTACATACTCGATCTCCTCATCAAGATGACATCATATATGAGCGGTTCTCCTGTCACGAAGATTTCTACACTGGGGACTGATCTTCGCAACGATCCTCCTCAAGTCAATAGTTTCACTATGAACCAGAGGCCGGTGGATCAGGAAGCGGCTTCTCTAGTGGAAAGTTTATACGAACTTTTACACCTCTCGAAGAATCAGCAGGCGGAGACGTTTGCTGCAATCAACCAAATATCCCTGGACGTGCATTTAAATCTTTTGCGTCTAGAAGCCTCAAAAACACCATAGATGTCTGTCAATAATGTTACATTTACAGAAGAAGACATGATGGCGGAAGAAAGTCACAACCGGGCCCTACACGTTACTGCATGCATCAAGGATTCAGAGTTCAAGAGGGCTCTCATCGACACGGGAGCGTCTTCGAATGTGATTACTCTCAAGACACTCAGGACGGCTAAGGTTCGCCCAAGCAAGATCGTGCGATATCCTACCACGATGACATACTTTGAAGGAAACCAAACCAACACGTACGGGTATGTCAATTTGAATCTATCTGTAGGACCCGTCCAATCAAAGGTAAAATTCGAAGTCATAGAAAAGGAGTCGGACTACCATATGATACCGGGGAGACCATGGCTTCATGACAACCGGATCGTCCCCTCGATGTATCACCAATACCTGAAGACTATGCTGAATAAAGAAGTTGTTCGTATTCCTGCATCATTGTCTCCTTTCACACCAATATGTGGAGTGGAATTGTTTGAAACAAGAGAAGCTCCACGCGAAGAATCAGACAAAGTTCATTGCATTCCACTCCCCACATGTGCGTCAATCCAGGAGGAGGACCGACTTGCATCATCGAAGGCTGAGCCTCATGATACTCGAGGAAGCATACATCTCACCAACATGCAATACAACCTTCAGCCTTCTGTAAGTAATTTCACTGAAGCATCAAGAGGAAAGCCACCGACATACAACATCCTGCGCCGCCAAACATCACCAAGGCTGCTGCCGCTCCACCATCAGGACGAGAGACCAGAGGAAGCCGACCTACTATTACCATTGCTGATTTGATGGAAAGACAAGAAGTTCTGCCACTTCAACGTTTTCAGCCAAGTCTCTTCTGATCACAGTTGCTGCCAAGAACCGTTGCTGCTCGTTTGTTGATACCAACCAGAGCTTCACCATAGCAACGACCACTACAAAGAATATTTCGTCCATGTGATTCTCCAAGCATCCCATCCAGGAGAGTACAATAAGCTTGTATCAAATCACAGAGACGTGGATTCAAGGAGGAACAACCAAAGTAATCTACGCTTGGGGACTGAAGCCTCCTTCAGGTTTAGAAGTTTAGACGCAGTCACCGCCTTACCAGCAAATGAAATAAAGACACATCTTCCACGAGAAAATAAGCTCAAGATAATTACACATGGGGACTTTTGTCACGCTGCTTACTCACGGGAGATCCTGATACACCCAAAGCCCAATCATGCGCGAAGGGCATGCTTAGCGGAGACAGAGCTAAGCAACTATCCTTAAACTAAAAGTTTTATATTTATTAGACATATCAAATAAATTTTAAATATCTTGGTGTTGAGAAGTGAAAAATCCTCAACATTCAATATTGTGTTGCCAGGTATACTGCCTCATCACGTTTTACCCTTAGTGTTGAGACGTGCAAATTCCTCAACACTCAAAACCGTGTTGCCAGGCATACTGCCTCATCAGTGTTGAGACGTGCAAGTTCCTCAACACTTACAACCGTGTTACCAGGCATACTGCCTCAACACGTTTTCACCTTAGTGTTGAGACAAAGAAATTCCTCAACACTCACTACTGTGTTGTCAGGCATCACTGCTTCAACACATATTCATCTTAGTGTTGAGATGTGCAAGTTCCTCAACACTTACAACCGTGTTGCCAGGCACACAGCCTCAACACATATTTCCCCTTAGTGTTGAGACGTGCAAATTCCTCAACACTCAAAACCGTGTTTCTAGTCATACTGCCTCATCACGTTTTCCTCTTAGTGTTGAGACGTGCAAGTTCCTCAACACTTACAACCGTGTTTCCAGGCATACTGCCTCAACACGTTTTTACCTTAGTGTTGAGACGAGACAATTCCTCAACACTCACTATTGTGTTGTCAGGCATCACTGCTTCAACACATATTCATCTTAGTGTTGAGACATGCAAGTTCCTCAACACTTAAAACCGTATTGCCAGGCACACAGCCTCAACACATCTTTCCCCTTAGTGTTGAGACGTGCAAATTCCTCAACACTCAAAACCGTGTTGCCAGGCATACTGCCTCATCACGTTTTACTCTTAATTTTGATACGTGCAAGTTCCTCAACACTTACAACCATGTTGCCAGGCATACTTCCTCAACACGTTTTCACCTTAGTGTTGAGACGAAGAAATTCCTCAACACTCACTACTTTGTTGTCAGGCATCACTGCTTCAACACACATTCATCTTAGTGTTGAGACGTGCAAGTTCATCAACACTTACAACCGTGTTGCCAGGCACACAGGCTCAACACATATTTTCCCTTAGTGTTGAGACGTGCAAATTCCTCAACACTCAAAACCGTGTTGCCAGGCATACCGCCTCATCACGTTTTCCTATTAGTGTTGAGACGTGCAAGTTCCTCAACACTTACAACCGTGTTTCCAGGCATACTGCCTCAACACGTTTTCACCTTAGTGTTGAGACGAAGAAATTCCTCAACACTCACTACTTTGTTGTCAGGCATCACTGCTTCAACACATATTCATCTTAGTGTTGAGACGTGCAAGTTCCTCAACACTTACAACCGTGTTGCCAGGCACACTGCCTCAACACATCTTTCCCCTTAGTGTTGAGACGTGCAAATTCCTCAACACTCAAAACCGTGTTTCCAGGCATACTGCCTCATCACGTTTTCCTCTTAGTGTTGAGACGTGAAAGTTCCTCAACACTTACAACCGTGTTGCCAGGCATACTGCCTCAACACGTTTTCACTTTAGTGTTGAGACGAAGCAATTACTCAATACTCACTACTGTGTTATCAGGCATCACTACTTCAACACATATTCATCTTAGTGTTAAGACGTGAAAGTTCCTCAACAATTACAACCGTGTTTCCAGGCACACAGCCTCAACACATCTTTCCACTAAGTGTTGAGACGTGCAAATTCCTCAACACTCAAAACCGTGTTTCCAGGCATACTGCCTCATCACATTTTCCTCTTAGTGTTGAGATGTGCAAGTTTCTCAACACTTACAACCATGTTGTCAGGCATACTCCCTCAACACGTTTTCACCTTAGTGTTGAGACGAAAAAATCCCTCAACACTCACTACTGTGTTGTCAGGCATCACTGCTTCAACACATATTCATCTTAGTGTTGAGACGTGCAAGTTCCTCAACACTTACAACCGTGTTTCCAGACACACTGCCTCAACACATCTTTCCCCTTAGAATTGAGGCGTGCAAATTCCTAACACTCAAAACCGTGTTTCCAGGCACACTGCCTCAATATATCTTTCCCATTAGTGTTGAGACGAGCAAATTATTCAACACTCGATATTGTGTTGACAGGCATACTGCCTCATCACGTTTTCCTCTTAATGTTAAGACGTACAAGTTCCTCAATACTTACAACTGTGTTGCCAGGCATAATGCCTCAACACGTTTACACCTTAGTGTTGAGACGAAGTAATTCCTCAACACTCACTACTGTGTTGTCAGGCAGCTTAAACACATATTCATTTTAGTGTTGAGACGCGCAATCTCCTCATCATTCACTCGTGTTTACAGGCACCACTGCCTCAACACATCATAGTGCTGACGACCTCACCACCTCAACACCCATCTTTGTATTCAAGGATCAACTTCCTTAACACTCATCACTCAAGGCTCCACTGCTTAAATGCATCATTTTAGTGTTCTCGGCATCAACTTAAAAGAAGGATGATTGCTACTTTCCTCGGCGTTTCATTAAACATGTTCTGCTGAAAGGCCAAGCCAACCTCTCTCTACTGGTAATGTCTATTTTTCTTCTCATGAATTTTATTTCCGTCTGTCACCATTTAATGCCTACCCCACAATAGTGCAACCATTATGTGCTAGGCAGGGGACTTAATGTTGATTGTGGATTTTAGTTCAGGGCTAAAATTGTAAAACCAGTATTTTATGCATTATCACCCTGCAAAGGGAAAAGCCATTTAAAGAGTGATGAGTGTAGAAAACCTCTTCACTTTATTTGAAGCAATTCAACAAATACATGAAATTCACCCAGAATGGTGCGTGCAACGGCAATCCCAAATATTCTGTGAATTTATTAGCATTATTAATTAATGCATGATTTTCCTAGTATTTTCCGTGTTATGTTCTCAGCCGAACTCTCATTATTGACATGACATGACGAATGAGTGTTCACTCTCAGCAGAGTAACATGAATCTCCCAAAGTGCCAATATTGATATGTGCACAAAATACCCATACAGGCTACATCACTCTCTAAAGAGAATCTCGCATCGACGCGCTTTGGTTAGCCCGATCGAGCATGCTTAATTTCCTTAAGGGAAATCTGGACTGTCCATATCAGTCTCAGAAACGATCGCGGCCACACAAGTTGGTCGCGCAATTTAACAAGCCTAGCCAAACCCTGGAAAAAATAGGCAATTGTTGTGATGACCACCAGCGGTCCCACTTATGCCCTAGCCGGTCAAACACCACACCATACTCCCCAGCGCCGTCAAACGCCAACTCAAAGTAGGGTGGCCGCGCTGTTTTGGGAGAGGCTCGAACGAGCAAGACTGTTCAGGACAGTCTTAAAGCCATCGCAACCGTCCAACTTCTCCAGCCTGGTTCGACGGATTAGATCATCCCATGAATGATCAGGGAAGCGCTAACGCACACGTTGGCGGGCCTACTTCTCCTTTACTCGATCGGTTTTCTCACGGCAAGGCCATGGAGCAATGAAACAATTGCTCAAACCATGGCAGGCGTGATGCTTCTAAGGGTCGTGGAATTCCACTAGTGTCTTAAATCGATCACAACCGTCCAACTTAGCCAGCATATATGGATGGGTTAGATCGCATTTAGGACCATCAGGAAGGTGCACATGCGTTCACCGTCAGCCCAACATGGGCCCCACATGATCGATATCTCCAAAGGAGGATCACGGCGTGCCAAACCGCTTGGCCAAAGTTGCGTGTGCATGACTGATTCAAAACCCTAAGTAGGGTTTGTGGCAATGCACAGTTCGATCGTGTTCGTCCATCTTCGCCAGCCTAAACGGAGGGTGTATATGTAGACTCAAGAGGTCCCAAGGATGTCAACATGATCGTCGTGGGCCCGCCTTTGCGTGTGACCGGCTGGCCTATGCAGATTAGGGTCCGGCGCCATAAAACGCATGCCCAAAAGTGGCATACCACACGATTTTTAAACCCTTCGCGGCAATGAATTTCTGTCGCAAATCGATCACGACCACTCATCTTTTCCGGTCAAATTGGGTGGCCTCGATCAAATCTTTGTGGGACCGGGAGGTGTAGGCATGCACACCATTGAGCCGTTTTCACGTATGCCCGTTCGGCCCACTCAAAAACAGCGCCAATGCTTGGGTCCGATCAAGACAAAGAGGGATGCTTGCACACCTCTAAAAAACCCTAAAATCCATCAACGGCAGCAAACATGTGCCGTAAATCATCTCGTACGTCCAACTTTCCCATCTTGGTCGGACGGCTTGGATTAAAAATTAGGCAATCAATGAAGTGCCTCAATGAAATCTGTCCGCCACTCGACCAGATGATAGCCCGCCCAAGCGGCCTCCAGACGATCACTCGAAGATGGTTGGGTGTGCTTCCATTTTAAGAATCTTAATCCGCGACTTACTCGATCAAGCTTTAAAACAGCGATGCTTCATGAGTATCGATTGTTGTGAGCTGCTTGCTTAAAAATGATGCGTTACATGCATCGAGCATACACGATATTTCATGAATATCAAATCCGTAAATAACTTAGTTATTTAACCTAATAGCACCGTATGTTATTTCCTGCGGCGGGTCCCATGACCTGACCCATTCACTCGAGGCATCAAACATGTCACAAACTGGGGATACTTACTGGGGTATTGATCTGGAGGTTTACAGGTGTGGCGTGCAACGCGCCCATTACGAGAACGTGCCAGGAGGCATGGACGGTTAACGATGATAGGGAAGTGGGCAAAGGCATGAAAATCACTTACACGACCCCACTACTCCATCACTCAACTTCCTCCACTTCTTACGAGATGAGGATTGCGCTCAAATGACTTGTATAAATAGGTTCTTCAACCTATTTTAACACAACACAGAGAAACCAAGTGTTGTCACAGTATCCAGAAAACACCCAGAACTGATAGCTTACATTGTGCAAGCCAGTTCAACATTCTGATACAAGTCATAAACAACCAACACCTTCACAATATCAACACCTTCTTCGCTTACCTCCCTAAGATCAACCCCATCTCCTTCACTTTGTGACCGAAGCAAGTCTGGAACGGCCATTTCTTGGTTTAGGCCAGAATTGTACAGATTGATCTCTCGAATCTAAAGTACTCCCGTGCAGTGCATTTGTTTAGGATTTAGATTCGTTTCTCATCCACACACACCCAAATTTACCAAAACCAGTAGAAATAGTTTTCACTCTCAAACACCTATCACAACCTATTCTGGGAAGCATGGTATAACCTGTCACAATTTAGTTTGTGAGTTGGTATAACCGATCCCAAGGAACAAAACTGAGATTCCAATATTCACATATCTCTTTATATTTTGTGTGATCTTGGAATTAGGGTTTGTTGAGAGAAACTTATAGATGTTGACATTATTTGAACATGTACATAACTCTTGTCATTAATTGTTCAAATATATTCCTTGATGCTCAAGGTGATCCAAACCGAACTATTCAAAAGCATTTAATTATGATTTTAGCAATTAAAGAATATCCTCTAGAAAAGGTTACTAGTTAATGTGAAAAGCTAATAATAAAAGTTTTTCCAAGAGATATTTCGGAAATATGTTTTGGCATTTAATTGGGAATAGGAAAACCGAAATTAAGTACTTTAATGAAATATCTTGAGAATATTTTCATTTTTGGAATTCCCTTGTTGTCCAAACAACCTTGGTCTTTAAAAAATTGAGTTTACATTTCTTGCAAACTATCCTAAGAGCCGGGAAAACTTCATTCTTGTTATTTCTAGTGGAGCCGTCTATGCGAAGAGGAAAGTACCCTATCTCTAACGACCGCTCGTTTAAACGCTTCTGTGGGATCAAAAAGCTCTACGAATACCGTTGGTGGGAAACTATATAATCGCATTGTTATTTTAGTTTTCGATTATTGATTTGAATGGTTTGTTGAAAATTTGATTGCACCTAGTTTGTTTATTCCTGAGAACCTTCTCTTCTAATATAAGGGTCACTCAAACTAGATAAAAGTATCGACGGGATCTTTACAACCTTTTGCAGATCTAAAGACTTCTTGTGATAATCTAATGTTAACAAACTCCGTTCTGTGTGTGATTGATCAAGTTGTGTTGTGCAGGTTATTGAAGGCAATTGAAGATTTGAAGATGAAGAAGATTTTCTTATTAGTTTTCGTATCTTGTGAATTTAATGCACAAACGGCTGGGATCCAACTAGAATTGTGTTTATCTTTGATAGACTTGATTGTCTAATTGTGTAAGATCGGCATCGCTTTATAGTTACTCTTTGAGTTATATATTGATTGATTCAAAATTCGGGAATTGGTTATTTCGGTAATCAAGTTTTGGATTAATCTAACCAGACAAAGTAGTTTATTAGTTTAAATGGAAGAGCCTTTGTCAACAACTCATATATATCTTTTTACCAAAGATTGATTAGAGTGGTTACCAAATATATTAATTCCTTCTTTATTTGGAATACGATCCAATGGAGTAGCTATTCATGTGTGTGACTCTCGAAGTTGAAGGCGCAAGGATACTGAGGAAACTAAGTAGCTAGGGGTAGCCTACTTGGTCTAAACTATACGAAGTTGGTATTAGATTTTGTATAGCGGCTTAATCCTGGGAGTATTCAAAACTGGAATAGGACCCGGGGTTTTTCGGCATTTGCGGTTTCCTCGTTAACAAAATTTTATTGTGTCATTTACTTTACTTCCGCATTATAATTGTTATTATAATTATGTAAATACACTTGTACGTTAATCCGAATTACTTGAAATTGATCCTAATAGTCAATCGGTTTTCAACGTAACTATTGTCAAGTAAATATCTTGTTGTCGTATTGTATCGACCTCGTCCATAGATAATCACACAAGGTATAGGACTTAAGTTGTATTGTCTCGACTATGTCCATAGACGATCACTTAAGATACCATACTTATAGGTTGATATCTAAAAGATTGTGGTGTATTTGGGTACCCTCGTCAGATTTGAAACATTCCCGAATAACATCAACGACACATATCACTGTTCCAGGCTATTTTCAAATGATTAAATCTTGAATCATAATTTAAGTCATATACAATAAAGTTTTCTTAACCAAATTCATCAAGTATGAACAAATGTTCTTAAGCTTAGTGAACATATTTCGAGAACGATTAACAAGATAAACTTGACTCGAAATTTTTGTTATGCATGTAATGTCTAATTTAGTCATGCGACAATGTCTCATGGATCATAAGGTGAAAACTTTGAGTAATAAGTGGTTCAGTCTTCACTTATCTTTTGTTGATGAAGTTCTCCAAAAGCTTCGCTTGATATTCGTCTTCAAACGGTAGGACGCAGTGATGTCTGGTACTCAATTACACACTTCTATCCTAATCCGAGACTTGACTAAATGTAGACTAGAAATCAAGGTATAATTTTGATCAAATAAATTTTACAACAAGCTTGAGATACCAACACTTGTGAGTTCGACCGAGCAATGCTCTAACATTATCTATTAATTCAGAGTTTAAGTTGTAGAAGGAAACATTGTGAAGAATAAAATAAAAATTATTCTCGAAGATATTTTCCATTAAAGAGAAGAAGATTTGGAATTATGGAATATATTCGAGAAGACATTAGGTGTTGTGTATAAATAAGAGTTGGGGAGAGCCACTGGAAGATGGAGAGCGAGGGGTTCGAAGAAAAAGAAGTTGTAGTTTCGTTGTTATATTATTTTCTCACCTTCCTTCTTTGTGAACACCATTTGAGCAATGGAAAATTATTATAATCGTGTTTTTCATGATGTGGATCTAAACCCCATCACCGGGGCAACGGAGGAAGCCAAATTTCACGAGCGTGGTAATCCTATTAGATTTTTTTATGACTTTTGGTATTGATTATTAATAAATTTATGATTTTTATTGAATACTTGTGATTTCAATTGATGGGTCATGCTTAGCTTAAGTGTTTTGATGTTCCATGCTTTCGATTTACAACCATTACTTTAAAAATTACTTTCGGCAAATAACTAGAGTCAATGAATCTTTATCATATGAGCTATAATTGTTCAAAACTGATATTTGAACGACATGAATATGAAGTTTGGTGGAATCCTGAGTCCCAGTATTTCCGGATATTGCTATCATCTTTTGTATATATCTTCCATTTTTAGTAATACAAATTAAATTAAAAAATAGAAAATATTCACAACTCTGAACTAATCTTACTACATTTCTAGAACACATCAAATATCGCACAGTTTTACACTAGCGTGAAATGCCAGGATAACACTATGTTGTACTTATCCAACCTTCCATTAGTTGATTCATCATGATGGTGCAACATTGCTTTCGGATAGCCACCCACTGGCGTTATACACAGTGATGGTGCAATATTGGCTCCTGTCCAATACAACCTGCATAATGCACCATGATCATGCAATACTGGTTCTAGGCCAATATTCCTTATAGTACGCAACATAAACTTGAGATGAAGCTTCATCACATGTCATGGCGCACCTTTAAGCATGCACAATGCAAGAAGCTCATGTGTTACACTCCATTAACCATTGCCTTTTCAAGTCTATCTTTGATATCCCTCCACACCCATGTTTGTAACTTGACCAGGTAAAATATTTAACTGTATATCTGGAATCTTCCAGGCCTACATGTGCTTTATCATCGAGGTATCCTAGAATATCTTTAAGTAGAAGTAGATGTACTAACGTTATAATTAGCTTTCCCCGAAAAAAATAACAGTGATATCTAAATCACCTAGAAGAACCAAAAGGAGGTTCGTTTCTTTTCCCCGTTTCGTTGATAAATCCTTGTTGTTATTTTCTTCATTTGTGACCCATACATAAATGCAAGATAAAAAAAAATAAATAAAAAATAAAAATAGTAAAGCCACTACCGTCATTATCAACTATGGTGGATAATGGGTTATTGGTTTTATTACCTAATGATTCTATTTTGTCCTTATTGGATATGCCTTAAAACATAAGGGTATGCCTCAAAATAGGATTCTTAGGAAAATTCCTATAGTAAATGTTCAAATGAAATTTTTTGTTGAGACAGGTGGATGGCCCAACAGGTTTTTCCACTATGGTAAAGCATTGGGCGGTTGATCATCAAGCGTCCGAACTTGAGACACATGCTGGCGTTGGAAGCACAAGCGTTGGCGTTCAAAACATAAACGCGGCGCTCGAACATAGAACGCTGGCGTTTGTACCAAAAACGTTGTTGTAAGAGTAGGATTCATGTTCAACATGAATGCTTTTAAGGACTCAAATGCTTCATAATAATCATCCACGGTAGAGAGTTGAACCAATTTATTGAAGCTACCCACAAAATTTTCCTCAATTGGATTTTCAAATCTAGCAATTAAATGAGTAGCTAGATCTGGCCATGTAATACGATTTCTATTAACTTGAAAATTTAAAAACCATTTTTCAGCTTTACCCTCTAAGTAAATAGCAACAATATTTACCTTCAGATGGTCTTCAATTCTATTGAGCTTGAAATATCTTTCGCTTCTTTGAATCCATCCCCTTGGATTATCACCATCAAGTCGTGGAAAATCCAGTTTAGGAACTCTGTATTGAGGATTAGTGTAAAATGGAGGTGTGAAGGATTGAGTCTCATTAGCTTCTGAGTGAGATCCATTGTCTTTCTCAGGAGTGTGTTGAGATTTTTCTATGAACTTGAGTAGGGTGTCGAACTGTTTGGATGGTTTATCAACTACACCACGAACATCAGACACTTCTGTAGTAAGTTTATCATAAGATCCCTTGAGTTTATCAACCTCTGATTCAACATCCTTCAAAGTCATGATGAAAAAAATTTGTGGGATGATTTGAGCGAAATGGAACGGCTCTTATGCCAAATGTGGTATAGTTACAATAATTTGTCAAACATATGGGAAGATTTTGGATAGATTGGTGATAAATCACCTCCTGAATCGAAACTCAGACCAATTTTTGTGCTAAGAAGCGCATCCAAAGAAGTAAAACTTCATTAAATTTCAGATTTGATAAGGAAGGTATTCTTACAGGACTTTAAATACCAATCAATAACCCTAGCTAAGACTCAATGGATACAACACACGTGTCGACATATGATACCTCCACTCAACAATGATATCAGCACATACAGAGTTACTAACAACAGACCTTAGAGTAGCTAACTTAACTACCGAGCAGTAATACTCTAACTGTCACACTGTGACAAACGCCAACGGGTAGTTTTTTTAAAATTCAAAATTCACTTTTTACCTCTATAAATTACCATCATCTTCAAACAATTCACTCACACCAAAATTCACTTCTCTTGAATTTTCTCTTCTAAAATCTATTTCAATTTTTTAGTTTATTGTTTGTGAAATGGATGAAAAGAAGATCACACTTTTTTGCGATGCAAAACTTGAAGATGTTGTTTCTAAGATATGTGGGAGTTTTAAAAAGATTGAAAATTGTAAGAGGGAAGTGCAAGTTTTTGAAGTTGCTCCAAGAAAATGTTCCGCTGATAGGCAAAGAAGAGCTCCAGTTTTGAAAGTTAACAACAAAAAATTTAAATACAAAGGCGAAACTGTCAAAGAGCGCGTTGAATGGACGATACGTCAAATGAAGATAAATAGGAGGTCAAAACTCGTACTTGATTTTTATTGAAGTTTTTTAGTACTTTTTATTATTGTCTAAGTTTATATCTTGAATTGGCAGTAATATCAATGAATGAAAATATTTAGATTTTAAAATAGATTTCCACTTTAGATTAAGCGAAATTTATTACAATTTGAACTTGCAAATAATATCAAACTACATTTTAATAAACGATAACAAAACATCAAACTACATCAAATCCAGCGCCATTCTCTCTGTAGAGTTCATAACATTCAAAATTCTTAAACTCTCTCCCGCTTTCTTCAGTAAACTTGATCTAAGCGATGGTTTTCTGTAAAGCATATAAAAAACAAGTTCGGATAGTTATGATGCAGTTGAGTCCATGAGGACAGAAGTAAGATACTCACCAGTTCTTTGTTGGATAAATCCAAAATTGCTACGGTAAACCATCCACAAAACTTCCATATAATGTTTGACTTCCTTAATGATGAATGCAATTCTTAGTTCTAGGCTCTTACTGTTTCTTATGGTTTCGTTCCGCGATGCTACAAAATATCCCAATACTCTTTCCTTGAAATTTTCATTGTTCATTGGTCTCATCATATGATGTAACCAAGACCGAACAAGAGTAACATCTTCTTCCATTTTAAAGACCGAGACAGGCATTCGAGTGCAGTACAGATGTGCTTGAGATGGACCATCTTTTAGAATTCTAAAACACGCTTCGTAACGAAAGGTTTACCATGAGCTTCCTCCCAATTATCAAGAGTTTTTTGGATCACTTCTTCTTCAGTTACACCGATGAACTTTTCTCGATCAATTTCCATTACCAGAGAAAGAAATGGTTGGAATGAAAGCCTAATAGATTGAAAATGAGCACGCAATTGACGAGCATCTCGGTTTTCTGGGTTTCCGTCAGTGATACAAACACTGAAAAACGTTCTCCCAAAAAGAACCGTCTTGAGATCCCATAGCAGTGATTACCCTATGAAAAAAATATGCTTTGAATATAGTTATATCCTCTTCTTTAGTAAACTTGAGACAACGATTTCTAACAGACATTTCTGCAAAGTGAGAGAGATTAAAAAGAAGAAGAAGATGATGTGATTTTGGAGATGGGAAGAATGGAATTTATAGGTCGAGAAAGAAAATCGAGTTGTTGGAAATTTAGTCGTTGGCGTTTGTAGTAAAACCGCGCGGCTTTCCTTTAAGCGCCCATTTTAATTACCATAGGAGTTAGCGTTTGTAGTAAAACCACGCGACTTTACTAAAACCACTCGTTTGAATTACCAACGTCTATTTTTTTTGTTATAAATACAACACTAGGTTTTATTATCAACCAAACTAACATATTTCTTTCTCAACATCCACCATGTTTTCTAAAGGCAAGCGAAGCAAATATTATGTGTCAAAGCAAAAGAGGTTTATCCATTATGTTTCGTGATGTATTCAAAGTGTCCGCGGGAAGGTTATTCACGCATCAGAATGGTGATTGAATCACAACCGGAAAAGCTCAAGTATTTGCAATGTCAAGATCCCAACTATCCAGAGGAACCACATATGCTAGATGATGCTATGAAGATTAAAAAAGAAGAAGAAGAAAAGATTGCAACACTCTGCAAAAACTTCAAACTTAAAGCCAAATTGAAGGAGTTATTACGCTGCAATCATTGTGGATATGGAGATCACGAATACAAACATTGTCCACAGAGAATCAGTGGATGCTCAAAGACCGGTTGCAATACTTTTATGCATTTGCGGACTTCTTATGAAGAAGACACATATGGAAGGCATTTCTGGGAATGTTCTAGGTGTTTTTTGGTGGAGTGGGTTGATTGAAGTTGAAGGACATATCGATTCACTATGATATTATGTTATTTAGTTTGCTGTTTATTTTGTGTTATAACGATTATCTATAACCAAACATGTGGATGTCTTCACATTTGCACCATCAATATCATAAGTAATTTAAATTTTTTATGGATTAAACATTGCACCATCAATTTCATAAATAAAAACATACTGCATTAAACAACCACATCATACATGAGAATAAAAGAAATACATTAGATTAAAATAACTATTACATAGGCGTCAATTCTCCGTGGGTGGTGGAATTCCTAGGGCGATGTAGGGATCGTATTTGTTGAGCACCCTAAGAATGTTGAAACAAGCATGGAAGTCGAAAGGACGACCACCGTGAGATACTGCCCACATTGCTAGAATTTTGGGTTCCACTTCATGTTCGGCTTCACCGTTGAGCTTATTTTTGTGATTCTCCATTAGTAAAGCGATGAACTCCGATATATGACTACTAATTGAACTAAAACGATGCGACAATAAGTGAGAATCACACCCATTAATGTTCCCCGTTTCAGAGGTGAACATTCTATAAACTTTCTCCTAGAAAATCAACGTCAATTCGGCTACATTACTTAAGACAGCATCTTATGTGTGAAAAACAAAGGCTCTACAAATAGGTAAATGCTCTTGTTGAGTGAATCTAACAACACGAACTCCGGGAGGCATTTTTGTAGATGATTTGAGAGTGAAGAATTTGTAGAATGGGTGAATTTAGAGTTGAAATGAGGAGTATTTATATAACTCAAAAATTATAATCGTTAGATCACAAAAGGTTTTCAGCAGTCCAGATTCATCCGTTTTATGAAAAACGCAGCGGTTTTAGCAAAACGCTGGCGTCGGAAGTAGCAGCGAGCGTTGGAAAGACAAGCGCCAGCGTTTTTGGCTCAAGCGTCAGAGTTGGTTTGTAGCTCGCCCGACTCTCCTTTAACGCGCGCTACATGTTCCATCTCATCCATTTTTCATGTTTGTTGAGTCCATAGTGGGATCAGAATCAACAAACTTCAAGTTTGTTGATTCCATAAGAAGCGCTCTTAGGTAGGTCATCTGGGAAAATGCAGTGAATTGTCAATTATGTTGGATTGCCTAATGGGCTTGGATGAGCAGAATGAGGCTTGGTTTGTTCATCCCCAACAAAAAGACAAGACATGAACAGTTCTTTTTCCCTTTTGAAGCAGAGAGACATACCAACTACTTGTAATAGATGATGACCGTCTAACAAAATTTTCGCAAGTGAAAACTAATTTTGGAATTGGAAATAAGATCGAAACGATGGGATTTCTTTTTTTTTCTTTTTTTTTTTTTTTTGAAGAAAAAGCCAGATTTTGTTAGAGAGTTCGAGTCACGTCGTAGTGACCACTACATATATCATGTATGCTGACGAAATTACAATTTTTTAGCTGGGTGACCAAATCTTCGTTATCGAGGAGAAGATGTAAAACCCTTTACATGATCAGTGTTAAGAAAAATGGGAATGTTATTCTTTTTTTTCCGTTTCACTTCCACAACAAACACGCCGAGGCTGAGACTAGCGATGAAGAGAAAAGGATTTGGGATGAACAGTTTATGAAGTTTGATAGTGCAACGTATTGCCCATTATTTTGTTTGACATGGCCAAGGCTGCGAATTTTATTAACATAGAGGGCTTGCTGGACTTGATGACGGATAATGCGGACCGTATGATAGGTAAAACACCATTGAAGATGCGTAGGACATTTGCCATTAGAAACCAACTCACCCCTGAAGAAGTAGTAGAAATGATTCGCATGGAAAGTGAATGGGCCTTCGAATCTAAAACGTAAAGCGGAAAATCGCACACTATATGTACATTTGAAATTTGATCTTCTAGAATTCTGCTCTTGCTTGAAGTCAAAATGCAGGGGAAGGAGGACTATAAGGGATGGGAATTAAGCATAAATCCTTCCTTCTTCGGACTGTTGCGCCAAACACCTCCGACATGTCCAAATCTTCTGGCCTGACACCACAGGGAAGTTTCCAGTCGAAGTGGTACAGTAAATGAGCAAGTAAAAGCCCCATATTGGCTGTCCCAAGTGACAGCCCTGGGCACATCCTCCTACCAGCCCCAAATGGAATGTACTCAAAGTTAGTTCCTTTATAATCAATATAGAACTACCATTAAACCTCTCCGGGTCAAAGCTTTCCGCATCACTCCAATATGCTGAATCTCTTCCGATAGCCCATGCATTTACCATGATTCTAGTATTCTTCGGTATCTCATACCCATCGATCTGACAACTCTCCCTACTTTGGCGCGGGATTAGTAGTGGAAGTGAAGGGTGTAGCCTGAGAGTTTCTTTGATTACTAGTTTTAAGTAGCTTAGTTTAGGTATCTCTGTCTCATCAACCTTTCCATTTGTAGCCTTGAGGGCATTTCGGACTTCAGCTTGTGCCTTTTCCATGACTTTTGGCTGTTTTAACTTTTAACATTAAAACTACTGGAGTGAAGGCGGCAAACTGGAGCTATTTTTGTGGTAGATACGAACCATAAAAGTAATGGCAGTAAACTCAACACTACTGGAAATAAGGCGGCAAACTGGAGCTCCATGGTTACAGAAATGCCGATGAATTAAGAGGTCGGATGAGGGTTATGCAAGATCACAAGTCCACTTATATGGTTTTTTCAAGTACATTTTGTAGTTTTGCTGTGGAGGATCACCGCCGGAAGATGCTTTCTAGATATTATAGTTTATAGGGTTTGGTGCCCTTCACCAATCAAATTACAAGTCACTGAAATGAAGTGCTCAGTGCTCACCCACAATTAGTTATTTCTGATCCGCCCCAGTGTAACTGCTTCTATCCAACCGAGGCTATGCACGGCTTCATCCAGTTTTAAAAGGAAATGTTGATGAGTAAGAAACGTGGAACTGGTTTAGGGGTTTGCCACATATTATGACTCTTGGAGGTGTCTCTTGCCAAGAGAAGCGACTCAAAGTAAGAAAAAATATACGAAAAGATGTAATGAATGTATGTGCCTATTCAGTTTGAGACACAACGGTTGATTTATTATAAATACATGATGCTAGCCTAGTCTTCTTATGCAATACCCCATTCATCACCATGGCGCCGGCACCATCAAAGACCATAACTTGAAGAGTTGTGACAATCGAATCTTTGTGATTGACAGGGAAGCAGCCCTGAAATCAAAAAGGTTTGAGTCCGCAATGCTTGCCAAGGAAAATAAAAAGATTGTTCTCAGTTATACCTTAATAACAGGCGAAATATTGTCTAAGATAGTTGAGTATCTCAGCAAACACGCTGAGACCCAGACTAGCGAACAAGAATTGAAGATATGGGATGAACAATTTGTCAATTTTTTTAATAATAACGCCATAGTGTTCGACGTGATCAAGGCAGCAAGTTATCTTCAGATAGAGGGCTTGGTGGATTTGTTAAAAAAGGGAGTGGCGGATTGTCTCAAAGCCAAAACACCTGAGGCGTTGCGCGGGAAATTCGCCATTTGTAACCAACTCGATCTCCCCGGAGAAGAAGAATAAGGAGATGAAGAGAGAATTTCGCAGAGCAGCAAGGAGCAACTCTCCCCGGAGAAAAAGAAGGTGAAGATTGAATTTTGCAGCAGCGGCGAGGAATAAGAGGCGACCATATGCATAGCCGGTGGATAGATTTCTTATACATTTTATTACTGAATAATCTCATCTTCTTTGCGAAGTGACATGAAACTAAATGTGTGTTTTCCATTTTATTCTCATTTCTATTTGGCTTTTAATATTGTTGAAGATAATGTTTTGTAGCCAAGATCTCATGTGGATATTTGGAATTTTGGCATTATTGTTCTGAAAAACTTCAAGGAACTTGTGTTTGCACTAGAAGAAGTTATTGTGTGAGTAATTTTATGGGCTCTTGCTTATTTTTTATTTTTTTTAATAACCCGAGCATTAACCCTGTTGATAGTGTCAACTTAATGGTATACTACTCATTACTTTCACTTTTTCAATTTGACCTAATAATTGAAGAAGTAATCATTTTGATAACTAGAAATTTTCAGTTCCTAATTTAGTCGTCAAGTTCTTCAACAAACTCTTAGGAAAAGATAATCCCCTAAGATAATGAATCGGGTAGCCTACTAAAAACAACTTAGAAGAACTTGTAAAATATCCAAGGTGATGATCCAACAAATTCTCCTTGATCCGACTTTATTACTATACTGGTTTAAATAGATTTTTGATCTTTGTGAGAAACAAAAGTTCTGTAAAGCTATGCACCATATCAATGTTGAGCTATGTATATGCGTGAAATGTTGACAAACAGAAAAAATGGTAAGATATATATGTTTTACTGTTTTAGTGTACACATGAGCCCAAGCTCGCCCACTCATAAATGATATTCCGGCGCTGTTTTACATAAAACTACGGTAATTCGCACGGTATCACTGTAATGTGATGGTTATATTTGGGGATTTTTGTTTTCAATAAAGTTTAACTTTTAAACTGACAAACAAACTAACTAAAAATTGGAAAGAGAGGATCTGAGGATCGGGGATTTTACGAGTCAAATCAGATAAAAATCGGTTTTCATTTTCTAACTTGATCTTTCATTTTTACTATGTTTAAAATCTTTCTTTTCAGATTTTCCTCTCTTTAATATGTTTGTTATCATGTTCTTTCACATATTAGGTATTTTGATTCATTGGATATTATGGAATTATCCCATGAATAGCTTTAGTTCTTATTCCTCCAAAGTAGTTTTTATTATCTTTCAATTGTATGTTTTAAGCTGTTAGATCTTGCTTCCGAGTCTTTCGTTTACACAACTTTTGGTAGCTAATCTCCTCTTGTGGGAGAGTAATCTCTTTTTCCTGTGCAGGTGTATCCAAGATAATCATTTGTGGTATCCAGTGGTGGAATTTTCAAAATGGTCTCTTCTGAAATAAGAACAGTGGTATGGAAAGCAGTGCTGCAAGTCATCTTCTTTGTGATGATTCATACTAGTAGTATAGTTTCTCTTTATGTCTGTTCAGACATCAGCAGAAGCCAACATGTTGAACTTCGTGTTCATCAAAAAATCTCTCTCAAGATCTAGTTCCTTCGGAAATTTCAAAATTTTCAATTCCCCCCTAAAATTCAGCTTTCAAAGATTAGCCAAATCAAAGACTTACATTTTCTTATGTCAATCAGTTACGTAAACATGCATGTGTTTCCCCATTTAAATCCTCTCATATATATCAGGCATATTTCGGGTATCTCCTAACCTCTTTAGGAAAGTTTACCCGCATCATATATGAAGATTATTCCATTGGTCATCAGGATAATAATTCTTCCTTCTCAATATTTTTAGGAGATATTCATTATGATAGCAGAATCATCTTATTTTCTCTGAAGATTTTGTTTAGAAGTATATATGCTCTCAACCCAGCAAAGGAAAATACCAAATTCATTCCTAGCCTTATAAGAACTTTTGTCTCAGATCTAAAACCTCGAAAAATCAAAACAATGGCTACTGGCTCAAACAATCGAGCTAGCAAAATTAACCTGCTATCAAGATAACTAAGGAATGCATCCTTGGAGATACCAAAATAGAGAAGAGGTGTTGTAGGTTCCTCTTCCACCATCAATGCAGCCATGGAAGAATGGTCTCATGTGATTTTAGGAATGCTCAGGTACAAAGAGAAGATTCCGATGAGGGTAATCAGAGAAGAAATTAAATCATTATGTATAAAGTACAGAAACAAGGAGATTCGTATTATGGGTCATAACCTTAAGTTAGTAAGGTTAAATAATGAGGCAGAACGTGATGAAGTTATAAGAGAGTATCCTTGGATAATATGAGAAGCCTTATTTACAATCAAAAAGTTTGTAGCTGGCACATCTGCTAAAGACTATGTTTTTACGCATCAAGTGTTCACTGTTCAATTCAAGTATCTCAAGATTTAACATCTGAATGTCAAAGTTATTGACGAAACTATTGGTTTTATGGGGAAGAAGACCTCAACTACCTCAGAAAACTGCAGGCCGAGAAATGGAAATACTGTGAAAGCAAGAATAGAAATGCATCTTTAAAAACCATTACATCGAGGTGGCTGGTGGAAAAATTTAGGAGATTAAGATATATGGATTCGATATCGCTGGGGAATTACATCCCAAGAAATTATGTGACAATTGTTGGGTTATTGACCACCAAAATAAAAAATGCATGGAATGGAACTGGTTACTGTATCTGGATAGCCTAACAGCAGCAGAATGTGATGAAATACTACAAAATGGAAGAGATTTTTATGAAGGCAATGATGAAACAAGTATGTCTCCACTAATGACTGAAGAGTTAGAAGAAGATGAAGCATCTGAAGAAAATAGGAAAAGCAAAAGAATAAGAAACTCAATCCTCAATCAAGAACCTTATATGAACTCACACAATATTCATGTCAATCCACCTAATACTTTAGGTATTGAATCAACTACTAGTATGAACAATATCGCAGCTCAAGAGATGATTTTTAGCAATCCATAGGCAATGCATTTTGAACCCACAAATGGTTATCAAGGAGACATAGACTCAGATATCTATTTCTGACTTAATTTTAAGTGATCTTAATAATCATTTATCTTGGGTTTTTTCCCCTGTTTTTCTCTTGCTTTAAAGATGAAAATAATTGCATGGAACTGCAATGGTTTTGCAAATAAAAGCACTAAAAATTATAGCTTGGATTTGAATAGAATGCTTAGTCCGGACATAATAATTTTACAAGAAACAAAAATCAGTAGTGATAAAATCGTCAGGTTCGTAAGACCTTTAAACTTTCAAAATTCTTTTTATGTCCCTTCTATGGGGAGATCAAGAGGAATTTGCCTTATATGGAAAGATGGATTAGATACATTACTTAGTTCATAGTGACCCTTCTAAACCAAGATGGTTGCTGCCTTGTGTTTATGGTTCCCCATATCCACATGAAATGAATGACTAATGGAACTTTATAAGAGACATCTGTTTGACCTATGATATTACTGCCCCGTGGATTCTCATTGGTGACTTAAATATCACCTTACATGAAGATGAAAGAGTTAATAATAATGGATCTTCCTCCTTGTCCTCATACAAAGCTATCAACACCATTAATAAGGCGGGTTTAAGTGGCTTAGGCTACCATGGAAATCCATTCACATGGACAAGTAATAAACATGGTACATGAAAGATAAAATCGAGATTAGATAGATCTTTAATGAACTATGATTGGTTATTAAATTTTCTTGATTCTTGTCCGAAGCATTTGCCTTTCTTATCTTCTGATCATTGCCATATAATATTAGAATTGTTTCCTAACAATGTTTGTAGTGCAAAGAACTGGAAGTTCTTCGAATGTTGGTTAAGGGATGCTAGTTGTAAACTTCAAATTCAAACTTCTTGGTCCAAGCATCATAGAGGATCAGCAAGATATGTCCTAGATAAAAAGTCGTCAGAAACAATGAGGGATTTATCACTCTGGAATAGATGCAATTTTTGCAACATACATGACAAACTCAAAGAACTTCAATAAAGGCTAAGCGAGCTTCAAAAACCTGGTTTATGTGGCTTGGATAATCCTAAATATGTGCAAGAAGTTAAAAAATAAATTGAAGAGTGGCATCAGAGTGAAGAGGTCTTCTACAAACAGAAGTTTAGAGATACTTTTTTTTCATGAAGTGGGTCAAAATACGAAGCACTTTCATCTCCAAGCCAATCGGAGAAGTTCGAGAAATAGAATTGAAATTTAAAGAGGCAAGATGGAACTTGGTGCAGTGGCAAATACCAACTTGAATCATTGTTAGCTGACCACTTTAAGGAGATAATGACTGCATCCAATCCAGACACTGATAAAGAGCTGCTAACTCTCTTGCTACCATGTATTAATGAAGAAGATAATGATTATCTCACAAGAATTCCTAATGAGTATGAAATTTACAATACTTTGAAGCATATGCAGCCTTGGAAAGCACCGGGACCGAATGGTTTTCCACCGGGTTTCATTCAGGCAAATTGAAGCACGATAAATGATGATGTCATTAGTATGATACAAAGTCTTTTCCATATCGTAAGATTGTTAAGAAAGGTAAACAAACCTCTCTCTCATACCTAAATGGAAGCTACCTCAAACCTCAGGAGATTATCGGCCAATAGATTTATGTAATTCAACATATAAACTTATTTCGAAGATTTTGGAAAATAGACTAATATTGCAGATGGAGAAGATTATTTCCCCCATGCAAGCAGCGTATGTTCCTGGAAAACAGATTGGAGATAACATCACATTGGCTCATGAGCCTATTCACTGCATGAAGAGAAAGAAAACAAAGAAGGGTTATATGGCACTCAAACTCGATATGCAAAGCTTTTGATCGTGTTGAGTGGTCTTTCCTTGACAAAGTTATGAAGCAATTAGGTTTTAATAGCAAATGGTGCGGTTTCATCCATGAATGTGAGAGTACTACTGAAATCCAAATTCTTCTAAATGGTTCCCCGGGAAAAGATTTCAATCCAACGAAGGGAATACGTAGGGTGATCATATTTCACCATATTTAGTCTTACTCACCATGGAAGTTTTTACTCGTGCTTTGGCTAAAGCTGAAATGGATGGTAAGATTCAAGGCATTAAGATATCAAGAAAATCCCCTCAAGTCACTCATTTGCTTTTCGCAGATGATTGTCTTGTTTTTTACAAGGCTGATATTCACAATGTAACAAATCTACTTCAGGTGATAAAGTCTTTCAGCATCATGTTAGGGTAGCAAATAAATTTTCAAAATTTTGTTGTCTTTTTCTCAAAACATATGCCCCCGAGGCATTGTATAATCCTTCTAAGAAGTTTGAAGATGAAGGAAATGAGTCTTAAACAAAAGTACATGGGAATCCCATTTTCCTAAATAGGAAAAAAAACTACTTCTTTCTCAAGTCTTGTTGTCAGCACAAAAATCAAACTAACCAGATGGAAAGGGAAGTTTATTAATCAGTCAGGAAGATCAATTCTTGTGAAGCATGTTCTTAATGCCATCACATCACATCACATGAGAATTTTCAAAGTTCCAGATGCTACCATAAAAGAACTGGATAGTATACAAAAGAATTTCTGGTGGGGGGAAACAGGATTCAAGAGGTTTCTTTCTCACTAGCTGGCCAACCATTAACAAGCATAAACTAAATGGAGGTATGGGTTTTAGAGACCTAAAATGTTTCAATAGAACTCTTTTGGAAAAAGATGCTTGGAGATTACTAAAGAATGAAGACAAGCTATGGGCTCAGGCCTTAAAAGAAGATATTTTCTAACTACTTTAGGTCTGCATGCAAAGAAAAAAGAAGAACTCTACTTGGGCCTGGAAAAGTATTCAAGGGAGATGCGGTTCATTTTCAAGTACAGTCTCTGGGTAGTTGGTAATGGAAATAAAATATCCATTTGGTCTGACAACTGGATTCAAGGAAAACAAGCACCTCTTATCCCAGCTGTGGAGTTGGAGATTGCAAATACTTGCAGCAAAGTATCCGAATGATCATGATACTAAGTCGTGGAAGGTGACAATGGTTAAAGAATTATTCAAATAGTAGGATGCTTTAAATATCATGCAAATGAGGATACCACGGAGAGGGGAAGATAAGCTTAATTGGACATTGACAAGGAATGGTGACTTTACTGTAAAAGTCAGCCTATAAAAAATTGGTTGAGTTGAAAAGTGGTAGCATTGTCATAGATGAAGTAGCTGCAAAAATATGGAAGAGTGTATCGAATGTCCCAAACTTACCAAGAATAATCATTTCTCGTGGAAGTGTATGGTAGACATTGTACCTTCTAATGAAAGATGGCAAGAGTACTGCATTATGGGGGTAAAAATGCAAAGTCTGCAAGAAGGGCATTGAAACTACAAAACACATATTGTAGGAGTGCTCTTTTGCAAGAGCCATTTGGTCTACAACTCCAGGGGCTAGGAGAAGCATGCCTCGCACTGATTCTACAGTTCAGGGATAGATTCAAAGCTGTTTTTCTAATGAGTTCAATGATCTGATCGGGAACTGGACAGTGCTCATGGCAAATACACTTTGGGAGATTTGGAAAGCAATATACAAATGTGTGTTTGAGGATATCAAACCAAGTCCAATGGAAGTAATTAGACTAATCCAGTTGTTGAATGAATATACTGGAAAACAAATGTTGAAACAACATCACAATAGTCAGAATAGGGTGCATGATACTATGCTTATTTGGAGACCGCCATAGGCCCCATATTTCTATTTTTGTTGTGATGCATCCATTAATATTATTAATCATGTCGCTTATTCAGGATGGGGTCTAATTTATCTTTCTCATGTAGGAGAATTCATCCAAGCAAGATGTAATTATTCAGGTGGAATCTTGAGTGCTAAAGTAGCGGAATGCAGAGGACTTTTGCAGGCTATGCAGTGTGCAGAAGAGTTAGATATTCAGTTTGGAAATTTCGAAATGGATGCAGAGCTTGTAATTAAGGCTAAAACTAAGCTAGAAAATCATTCTTTTTGGATATGCAAATGTATTAGTAGGAAAATAAATAAGCCAGTAGATGGGTTGGCTAAGCACGCTAGAGTTCATAACATGTTTCATATACCTCATTTTGTTTAGCAACATGCTCAGCTATGGTGTCTGAACCGTCCTCCATGTTGACATGTTCTTATTGTACTTTTACTGGTCATGAACTCCCCGTGTGTTACAAGTACAAACATAAAATAAGATATGTCAATAAACTTCAACAGAGAGCAAACCGATTATCAAACAAGCTCAAACTTGTTCAGAAGTCGTTTGAGGTATGTAAACTCATCTCTTCTTCGAAGAAGTTAATTTACAAAGAAAAGTTTAGACCACTAGAGGAAAAAATATGGTCTAAACAGTCTGTGAAACAGGGTTCTAAGAATTCCATTCGAGAAGGTAGTTCCAATAGAGTTTCCAATGGGAGCAATGAAATAGGTGCGACAAATTCGCTCAATCAAACAAGGATAGCCAAAATTCTTGTTGGAAGACGTCATCGACATCATTTGAAGAATGATAAATCCACAAATGTCGAGACTTTGAGTACCCAATTCAAGGAAATAGACCAACTCCGCAAACTCACGACTCCACCGAGAATTCTCAATTGTGGAGGGACAAAGATTATATATACCAAGTTTTCCAAATGACATCAAGGAAAGACTAAGATTATTAGTAGGAAATTTTCCTTCAATCCAATCAACACTCTTACCACAAAGACCATTAGAAATGGTTTCATAGGATGACCTTTTTCTCTACTTGGTCTTGGAAGACGAAAATTACTCATGGGGATTTTAGTAATCCTTGAAATCAACTCTCTATTAACAAGAATCCTTTCTCTATTTATCATGGTCTTGAATTCCATGTCCTCGGATTAACACCATGGATGTTAGCATAAAACATTCTTGTAAGAATGTCAAAACCTTCACCAAGACCATTAAAGATATTTCCAAGATTAAACTTTTCAAAACACACCAAATCTTCTGTATGACCACTAATCAAATCCAATTTATTCTCTAGAATAAACCCATTAGAAGAAAGCCTTTCAAAAACCTTACTACTAGCATCATTGACAAATCTAATTCTAAAAGAGTCTTGATCAAAAGGTAAGATCATGCTAGAAGAAGATGAACCCAAGTTTTTTGAATCCTTTTTTGAAACCTTGAAATTCCTCATGAGATCTATAAAAAGAGAAAATTAGGAGAAGAAAAAAATACTTGATATGTCCCTTGGAGATGATGAACACCCTTTATTAATTTTTTATCTCCAAATAAGAACTAATGGAAATAATACATGAACCCTAGAAAAGTTCACGTAAGCGGACAAGGAAGGGAAGAAGAAGAAAGGTAAGCGTACCACTCTCTTATAAACCCAATGATGGGCTTGGACCCGTTTATGAACCGCGACCCACAAAAGGAAATGCAGGATTTCATAAACATTCAACACCAAAAGGTTCGCACACTGTGGAAACACAACATAGTGCGAGAAGATAATAGAAAGACTACATCACTTTATCCTCGGGTGGACAGATAGAAAATCTGTTAAGGAGTTTTTCCAAAAAAAAAAAAATTAACCCTACACAACACAAATCAAACCGTTACTTTCCCCATCTAAAGTTATATATAAGTGGGGTAGAGCCAAGCTTGTTACCAAGAGGCAGTATGTGCAGAGTGAATCTCATGCACAGTTTTCGGTTGATATTTGTGGACAGTACCAGTGTTATAATCATAGTAATGATGATAATCAAGGTTAATAGAGTTTTCTAACTCCTTTTTCTTTTGACCAAGAAAAAAGGTTTTCCGACATTTTGAACCTGCACCAAACTCATAAGAACCCCTTTTACTAGATTCACATGAGTTGACAACATGTTTAGTTCGTACATCATGATTACATGATTTGACAGGTATAGAATTTTTATCAGAATGATTCTTTTCCTCAATCAAATTGAGTCTTTATAAGAATTTGAAAACGCCTTTAAAAATCTTTAAATAGATCTTTGTCAATATATCCATCATGATAGTATTCCTCAAACAGATTAAGAAGCAATCTAGTGAGATTACATACCTTTGAGCTTTGACTTCGTTTCCTCGAACAATTTTTCTTAGAACTTTTAATTTTTCCTTTAGATTGTTTTTCTTCATCTAAGATATCCAAAGTCTTGGACAAAGAGAGATTATCATGAGAGACCAGGAGTCTTATAGATAATAAGATCTGAACAATCTTTAAGGACTTCTGGCATGCGTTACATATGCCCATAACAAATTTCTTAAAGTGATTTCCCATACAGACAAACTTTAAGGATCATTCAAACACAAACTTATTAGGTTTATAGTGTTTGCCTGCTCTGATACCAATTGAAAAAGCGGAGGTCTAACAACCACACCCGATATTTCGTTTTGGAAATCTGTATGGACAAACTACAATATACTTTCAAGAGAATCAACTAGACAGTCAGACTCAATCTTTATAAAAGTATATCAAAGAGTTATATCTCAATTTCTCAATTCAATCTGCAATCAAGCAAATAAGAATTTGTGAGCCCGATTGAATAAGAGAAATAACTTGGGTATCACAAACCAATATCCAAATGTCAATCAATTCAATCAACAACCCAAAGGCCGGATTCAAGAACTGATTGAACCTAACGCACAACCTGTGATATTTCAATTATATAGAAAATATAATGTGAAAAATAAATAATACATACACCAGAAATATGCAGAAAAACCCCGGAACCTAGTCCATCTTTGAACACCACATTGTATTAAGCCGCTACAGACACTAGCCTACTACCAATGAACTTCAGACTGGTATGTAGTTGATCCCTAACCAATCTCACACTAATCATGATACAATTGCGCTCCTTAAGTCTCCGAACCCCAATATGATTCTACGCAATTGATTCCCTAAGCTGATCTCACCCACAACTAAGAGTTGCTACGACCCCAAGTCGAAGACTTGATAAACAAATCTTTCTCACACAGAAAATTCTATTGATATAGATAAATATGTCTCCCACAAAAATACCTATGAGGTTTGTTTCGTCTTATGATAAATCAAGGTGCACAGGAACCAATTGATAAACCGGACTTCTATTCCCGAAGAACAGCCAAGTATTATCAATCACCTCACAATAATCTTAATCGTATGGAAGTGAAACAAGATATTGTGGAATCACAAACGATGAGACGAAGATGTTTGTGACTTCTTTTTATCTTGCCTATCGGAGATCAATCTCGAGCAAATCTTAGAGAAGATAGTACTCAATACAATAGAACATGACAAGATAAGAACATGCAATTACATAGAAAATAGTCGGGTCTGGCCTCACAATCCCAATGAAGTCTTCAAATCGTTAACTTACGGTGTTTTGGAATAAACCTAAGGTTAAAGTAGAATCAACTCTAGTCGCAACTAGTATCACACAAGAGGTGTGGGGATTAGGTTTCTTAGTTGCTAGAGTTCTCTCTTATATAGTCTTTAAATCAGGGTTTGATAGCTTTGTAACAAAGCAATCAATATTCACTGTTAGATGAAACCTGATCTAAGAGCCAAGCTAAGTTTTCTTGAAACCAAAGCAATATATCTCCACCGTTAGATGGACTTAGCTTGTTACACACAAATGAAATGTACCTTCATTTAGATATGGGTAATCGTACCTAAACGTGTACACTAGGTTGGCTCAGCAATAGTAATTCAAGTTAGCCACATGAACACTTTCATATCAACCTTATTCATCTTAATCATAACTAGTTCAAATGACTCAAATGAAATTAGTTATAGAATTGTTCAATTGCTATATTCTCATAGAAGTATACAAGAACACAACTGAAACAAAATCGGTTTGATTCACTCGAATCAATTCATGAACATTATAGCCACGGTTTGCAAAATATTGCATTCCTTATTATATAAATGTATTTTTTAATGTCACAACCGATTCTAGAACTTAACCCACTCAAGTATGCAAACGGGTACGCATACTTAAGTAGCCGGACTTGGACTATGTCCGACAGTATGCAAACGGGTATGCATACTATCACATATCCAAAACAACAGTTGAATTAGTACGCGTACGGTTACTCATACAATAGTTCACGGACTTCAACTGAGTTCGCCAGTATGCTTACGGGTATGCATACCAAGGCTCCCGGACTTTACCTGACCTCGCCAGTACGCATACGGGTATGCATACTATACCGGTCTTGGATCAACATATGTGCAAGTACGCATACATTATGGTTAAGTGTTCTAAATTCTATTTCAATTATTGAAATATTCTTAGAGGATGACAATAGTTGTTTTCACAAACTATTAGCATCAAAGCAATTTTCAATTATTGAAATAATCAATTCGAAACATTTCAGGTCTACATTAAATGACTGTCTCACACAAATCATGTTAAGATGTTATTAGGAGATTTTTACATGATCATCTTTTGACTTTTGTCAGGATTATAAGATGAACTTGGTTAAAGTGAAATCTTATCAACACATATTTCGAGAAATATGTAAGCGAGTTAAACTCAGCTCGAAATATCAAATGTGTATAATCGAATACTATATAGCTATACGACTTTTGTCTCAATATAGGAGATATAGTAGAAATAGACTTTCCGAGTGATATATGAGTTTTAGTCTCCACATAACTTTTGTTGATGAAGTTCCACAAGCTCTCCTTAGTAGTTCTTCGTCTTAAATTGATGAACGCCGTGAAGTCTAAAGATCAACTACATAATTTATCCTAGTCTGAGACATAGCTATAAGTAGACTAGAAACCAAGACTTATAGTTTTGATCACTAAACTTAACAAACAATCTTGAGATATCAACGCTTGCGAGTTTGACCGAGCAGTGCTCTAACACTTAGTGCATTCATAAAGGAGTTTATAAAGATACAAGATAACTCCTACAATATTCCACAACCGCACTCCCCACAAAGATATGGAAACTAAGCACAAGTTCAATTAAGAACTCTCCCCCATTTGATGTCATTCCCAAGAGAACAACATGAGCGACCTTACTTTTACGAGAAAAAAATGATTTATTTGGACATTAACAAATCACATGGACTTGTATCCAATAAACTCGAATAAATTAACCACAAAAAGACCTTCTTGATTAATTTAATTGGAAATACTCAGCATAAGAAAACTTACAGAGCCATGCAGTACTTTCACATAGAAGTGGATCAGCTAAAGATCAATATTGTGGAATTTTCAAAAGTTCATTCTATCTTTTATCAATATTTGCCTAAAGACATAATAGGCTTAACTTTTGAGCAATTATGAGATACTAGCACAGTTCACGAACGTAAAGGCATACATCTCATAAGCAATTGCAATATATAAAATAAAAAAAATTAAATACTGCAAAAAAAAAAATCATCTTCCAAATAACTTAGAATTTAAATAAATAAATCTAAAAACATTGCAAGATGAAAACCGTTGAAATAGCTATATGTAATCACAATATTTTCTATTCCAAACCCTAGTTATCCTTCTTAATCATAAGAATAAATTCTCATAAGAAGTTTCCTAGACAAAATAAAATCAAAAGATAAAGAAGTTAATCATGTATAAACAAATATAATGCGGAAAGAAATGACACAGACACCAGAAATTTTGTTAACGAGGAAACGGCAAATGTAGAAAAACCCCGGGATCTAGTCTAGCTTTGAACACCACACTGTATTAACCCACTACAGACACTAGCCTACTACAAATAAATGCACATCCAATTTGATAGTTTTTTAACTAAAATTGACAAAGGGGAAGATTGTTAGAGCACTGCTCGGTCGAACTCGCAAGCGTTTATATCTCAAGCTTGTTTTTCAAGTTTAGTTGATCAAAACTATATACTTGTCTTCTAGTCTACTTATAGCTACGTCTCGGATTGGGATAAAATGTGTAGCTGAGCTTTATACTTCACGACGTTCACCAATTGAAGAAGAAGATCTAGTGAGCAGCTTGGAGGAACTTCATCAACAAAAGGTATGTGGAGACTAAAACTTATCTATCACTCAGAAGTCTATTCTATTCCATCTTCTAATGAGACTAAGTCGTATAGCTATATAAACTTTTACATTGTACACAGTTGATATTTCGATCCGAGTTTATCTCGCTTATCTATTTCTCATATCAATCAGGCTCACGGATTTCTATCTGCCTGATTTGCTGATTGTGTTGAAAAATATAGATAAAACTCTTTGATATATTTCTCGATTGAGTCTCACTTTTAAGTTGGTGCTCTCGAAATTATATTGGAGTTTAGTCCGTACAGATTTCCGAACAAATTATTAGGTGTGGTTGTTATACCCCCGTTTTTTCAAAGACAGAATGACTTACTTATCTACAACATCTCTCGTGTACGTTCCCTTTTTCTTTGTAACAGTGCCTTTAGTCTTACTTGACACGCTTCTCGAGAGAGCAACGTACAGTTGACTATGGATGAACACATGTTCAGGGAAAAAATTGTATTTTCGATCTTTTGGCCTTGTGCCTTGTTGACTGTAAAGGAAAAACACAAACAGATTGGATGTTTACGTGTAAACTTGTATAAGAGCTTCAGATTCTCAAGTGGCTCTAGTGGCATCATGTGAATGAAGACTCGTGTGCCTATGGAATTCCCATTAATAATTTCAGAATTTATATAGTTTAGGAAGAAGTCTTTGATTATTAACCTGGTACCATTACATAAACCATTTTTTGCATCAACATTCCGCGACAACATAATAGGTGCAATGATCTTCAATTTCAAAATGTGTAATGGTAAACCCCCTGGAGCGATGTTATTAAGTATTCTTGCTAGTAAAGACTGTGAGTTTCGTCGTCTACAGAATCAAATGAGTAAAATATAACCTTTTTTCCAGGAAATATGCCAAGTACTCAATCATTAAGCTTCTCGATGTACTCATTCAATGGTGTAATCAGTGCCATGTTAACTATGTAGTTTCTGTCTCTGGCATTCTCCACCAAGTTTGGAAATGTTACGTTTATAAGCTGAGAAATGAATCATCACTAACCCACGGTATGTCCATCTCTTCCGGAACCTTTATCATCTCGTTAGCAACATAAGGTTCATCCTCATCACCAACACGAATCAAAAAACTCGGAATAAGATGTGTATCATCGGATGCACGCATATTCTTCTTCAGATGTAAAACATGTATTTTTTTTCCCACAAATATGATCTGTTAAGAATATAATGTAAATCAATTTCATTTCAAATTATTCGCTTGAAAGTTAGTTATCATAGTTTAAGAAGTATTATGTCTTAACTATCACATATCAATATAGAAATTTTTACCTGCTAAGACATGCATCGACCATTTGTCCCCTTGTACTCATTGGAATCACTGGTAGTACCTGGTGGAAATCACCTCCTATGATGAGAATCTTTCCACCAAATGGTTCAGAAATCTCTGTGATGTCTCTCATCGTCTGATCAAATGCTTCCAAAGAGTGGCGATGCGCCACTGTAGCTTCATCCCACATAAGGACGGTAGCATGCCTTAAAAGTTCAGCTTCTCCAGATTTGTTTTTCGTACGACACATTGAAGTTGATGTCGGTGTCATTGGAAGATGAAATCTTGAACGTGGTGTCTTCCCACCAGGTAGCATAGTAGTATCAATTCCATCACAATGCCACCATTTTTTCCGACAGTCGCCAAAATAACACGATATAGAAATCTCTTTCCAGTACCTCCAGGACCATCTATGATGAAGACCTTGCTTTCGTTTCTCTCAACCACCCTGACTCCGATAAGACTCAACATCAATAGCTAATCCTCAACAGCCTCATGTAGATTCGAGATGAACCATCTCATCCGAAGAGTCTTGTACAAGCACAAAACTCATGCACAAGCCTCATCTAAGGAACATACTCTTTTTCAGCGTTTCAAACACACTCACGACTAGTAAATTGAGCCTCAAATATACATGTTTATCCAAAAACATGGATAAACCCTCTTGAGTTCCTTATGCTCGAAAAAGGGACCACGGGAAATATTTCATCCTCCACATGACATATGTGACCAGCCACAAAGCGATAGAGTCCAATCTTAGCTCCTCTTACACTCTACATACTCTTTTCATGTGACTCATCCTAGTCATACTCAGAAATCAGGAATATCTCTTTATCTTGTTCAATTTCGGCTGCAAAGCATATTTCTCTCTCAGCATATGATCACAAAGGTTGACTCAGTCGTACAAAAATGAGGGGATATCAATTAGGATTTTGGTATGGTGGTCTATGACACATGTAAGAAATACCTGGATTATTTCTCACCGTGAAAGAGAGTAAAGACGACGGTATAGGGAGATAAACTTTTCCTAGTTTATCTCTAGCTATTCCTGAAAAAACGATAAAAGTGCTCCGTATGGAAACTAATTGAATAGGAAGGGGTCTAACAACACCACCCAATATTTCGCTTAGCAGTCTGTATGGACTAACTCCGAAATACTTTCTAGAGAATTAACTAGACAGTCAGACTCAATCTAGGTAAATATCTCAAGGAGTTAATATCTCTCTCTTGTTTTGATTTACTCGAGCTAATAGAAATCAACGAGTCTTTAATCAAACACAGGGAATAACTTGGATGGTACCAAAGACCAATATCCAAGGATCAATCAATGACAATCAACAACCAAAGGTTGGATTACTCTAATTGATGATCTAACGCACAACCTGTATTATTTCAATTATAAAGATAAAACAATATAATGCGGAAACCGAAATAACACAGACACCAGAAATTTTGTTAACGAGGAAACCTCAAATGCATAAAAACCCCGGGACCTAGTCCAGATTGAACACACACTGAATTAAGCCGCTACAGACACTACCCTCTGATTCCAGCAGGATACTGCGCACTTGATTCCTTTAGCTAATCTCACCCACAACTAAGAGTTGCTACGACCCAAAATCGCAGGCTTTGACAATAAACAAATCTGTCTCACACAGACAAGTCTATCAAATGATCAATCTATCTCCCACAGAAAAACCCTAAAGTTTTTATTCCGTCTTTTGATAATAATCAAGGTGAACAAGAACCAATTGATAATCCGGTCTTATATTCCCGAAGAACAGCCTAGATAAATCAATCACCTCACAACAATCTTAATCGTCTGGTAGCGAAACAAGATGTCTCGGAATGACACACAATGAGACGAAGATGTTTGTGACTACTTTTTATATCTTTCCTATCGGGGATATTAATCTCAAGCCAATCAATCTGATTGTACTCATACTATAGAAGATGCAAGATCATATCACACAACTACGATAAAATTAGTATCGGTCTGGCTTCACAATCCCAATGAAGTCTTTAAGTTGTTAACCTGGTTTTAGAAGAAGAAAACCAAAGGTTAAAGGAGAATCAACTCTAGCACGCAAACTAGTATCACACGTGAAGTGTGGGGATTAGTTTTGCACAATACTAGATGTCTCATTTATATAGTCTTTCAAATCAGGGTTTCTCCTTGGTCACAAAGCAAACAATATCCACCGTTAGATGAAAACCTGATTTAGATTCAAGCTTTCTCAACTGTTAGATCGAAAACTTAGCTTGTTATACACAAATGAAATGTACGCTTCTAGGTTTGTTAACCGTACCCAAACGTGTACATTGTTGGTTCAACAATAGTTAACCAAAAGGTTAGCCATATGATCATTTCATACCAACCATATTCTTCTTCACCATAACTAGTTCAAATGACTTCAAATGAACTAGTTAGAGAGTTGTTCAATTGCAAGGAAATCTTATGTACTACACAAGACACGATTGAAGCAAAGATGATTTGATTTACTCGAATCGATTCATGAACTTTTATAGCCACGGTTTGCAAACTGCGTTCCTTAGTCTTTATAAGTTTAAGTTCAAAAATCATCTTCAGATATATAACCTTCTTAAGTTCGCTCACTAGGTTCGTGGACTTAAGCAACCAGACAGAGTTTATAAACTCCAGCAGAAAATCTCGGCAAGTACTTTCCGTCGGTTCGCGGACTGGTACTCACGCAACAATTTTGTCAACTCCAGCAGAATTTCTCGGGATGAGAAGTTCGGCAGTTCGCGGACTTGGCAACAAGCCATTCTTCCGGTTTCTCTTGATCAACAAAGTTCGCAAACTTTGGTTCAAGGGATAGGACTTATGCACATATGTGTTTCCACAACAATACTTATGTCCATCATTGGTTATGTAATCTAAACTCTCATTCCAATCATTGAAACATTCTTAGAGGATGTTATACAGTTGTTACACCATTTCTCGTCAAAGAAATTTTCAAAGTGATTGAAACATATCATGACTTTCGTCACTAGGTAAAGATAAAATGGTCAAAGCGAAATGCTTACCAACACATATTTCGAGATATAGATAGGCGAGGTATACTCGATTCGAAATACCAAATGTGTATAATCTATGTCTATATATAGCATACGACTTTTTGTCTCAAAAAGTAGGAGATAGAGCAGATAGTCTTTTGAGTGACAGATAAATTCAAGTCTTCACATACCTTTTTGTCGATAAGTTCTACCGGTTCCTTGAGTAGTTCTTCTTCTTGTATGATGAATCGCCATGAAGTCCTTGAGCTCAACTACACTTTCTATCCTAGTCCGAGACTTAGCTATAGTAGACTAGAAATCAAGACTTACAGTTTTGATCACTAACATTGACAAACATGATTGAGATAGAAATGCATGCGAGTTCGACCGAGCAATGCTCTAACAATCTCCCTCTTTGTCAATTTTATTGAGAAAACTATCAATACATATGGAATACAAAAAAGATAAATAAACTTTTAGTAGCTCCTATTCCACATGTCTAATCTTCAACATTCCTTGAAATCTTCGTCACTTCCAAGTACTCCAATGATCCCAAAGGTTGTAAGTTTAGCATCACCGTTGTTGAAGATCCGTAGCTATAACAATGAGAAAGCATTGGTCTCGATCATTGTTATACAGTGTCACAGTATTATTACACGGTGTCAAAGTCCAATTGTATCACAACTTCAACAATAATGCTATGGTGATATGTATCACTCCCCCTTAGTCGATACTCCATCTCACATGGAAACCACTCCCCTTACACAATGATCCGAAAACTAATATATTTGTAGTGTGAACTACATATTAACTCTCCCCCTTTTTGTCAATAAAATTGGCAAAGGTACAAGAACGGATCATAATGAAATTTCCGTAAGAGACATTTCATGACTAAAAGAAAATACATACCATCTAATTTAGATGCAATCATATAGCCGAAGCTAATAACATTCATCAAGGATTTTAAAGATACAAGATAACCCCTTTAAAATTCCACCGCCGCACATCCCTCAAGATATGACCATTAAGCACAAGTTCAAAAGAACTCTGCCCCATTAGATATCATTCCCAAGGGAACAACAAGAGCGACCTTAATTTCAAAAGAAAAGAAGGATTTTGATTGGACACCAAAAACCATGAGAATGATTTTCTATATCCAAAAACTCAATCAAATTAATCACAAGTAAACCCATGATTAATTTAATCGGAATACGCAATCAAATTAAACACAAAAGTGATCAACTTAATTGATTATGCTCGACATAAGAGAACTTACGGAGCATACGACTAACATAACCATTAGAAAATGAATTAGGATAGTCGTTCATATACTCAACATAAGAGGAATCTTACGGAGTATGAAAATACTCAACTAAATTAATTACAAGAGAACCCATAATTAATCTAATTGGAATACACAACCAAACTAATTACAAAAGTAATCAATTTAATTGTCATTTGTTTTGCTCGATATAAAAACACTTATGGATCAAAAACTAAATAACCAAACAAGATGATTAATTTAGTTCAAGAATGCTCAACATAAAGTACCTTACGGAACAACCAACAAAGATAATAAAAAATTAATCAACTTGGTTGTATCGTGCTCAACATAAGACACATTACGGAGCCTCACAGTATTTTAAATAAAATATGGATCAGTGAAGATCAGTACTATGGAATACACAAGGATTCATTCTATCTTCCATCACTATTTGCATAACGATATTTAATAGACATAATCCTTGAACACAAAATATTTTAACCTATATTCCATAAAAGAATTGACAATATAGGCTTAACTTTTGTATATGTCAAAAGCCTATTCATCCTTAAATCAATACATGAATACCGATCATGAACGACTTTACTTTTGACAAAATATGGGACAACATAGTTCACAGACGTAAACACCAATATCCCATAACAAATTGCAATATAACAAATCATAAAGATTAAATACTACAAACCATCATCCTCCAAATATTTTTAGAATTTAAACAATTAAACCTAAAAAAAAGAACAAGAAGATGAAAAATAATAGCTATGTGTAGTCACAATCATTGTTATTCAAGCACTGGTTATTCTTCCAACTAAACCAAAAATAAGACATACTAGGCAACATGAAGTTTTCCCAAGGCCTCTTCGGAGAATTCTTTCTCGTTGTTGAAAAAACCATTGATAATGGGATCATCCAATTCCTCCAACTCTTTGGAAATAACTGTCAACTTACTAAGTTCTCTTTTCAGTTTATGTACGGTGTTCGTTGTTAGAAACAACATCCGTTCATAGTGAATTAGCTCTTCCAAAGACGAAGCGATTTGGAATTTTAAATCATTTCTTTTGCTGATGAATTCTTTTACCCAGTTCCTGAAGTTATCATCACTTTGATAAGAAGAAACGAACCAGTTTGAGGAAGGACCTTTACCATTAATTGCAGCCTTCACTTTCTTCACCCCTATGGAGAAAATTCTTGTACACCGACGTACGTTAGCTGCTTCAACTGCATCCTTGCTTGTGCTGCCTCTAGTTACAGGATCCATGAAACAATAATCCTTTGGGAAATAACACAAAGTTTTCAAACAACTAAAACCTTATAAAACAAGACTTAGATAGTTTTAAACAAACCTTTTTAACCAAGGCAATACTACTTGAGCCAAAAAGACGTAAAACCCCATTTTCTCAAGTTAAAGATGAGATGTGGACGTCTATGAAGTTAGGTAGAGACGTTGTGAGCCAAAATCTCCCCTTGTTATCACATCGTGAAATTTCAAGGTTTGTTGTGTGAGCAGAAATCCCCCTCCTTTTGATTCTGAAAATATTAGTCTCATGGGACCTATGACGATTATCCATTCGAGACAGCTTGTCCTTGGGAAAACAATCATAAGCTAACAAAAGTAGAGTGGACTCAGGGAATCCCATAGGAACAGGTGTTTCGTCAGACTCAAATTCTCCAATCCGTGAATATCCTTGAGTGACAAGTCTGGCTTTGTTTCTGACCGCTGTGCCTAATTTATCAGACTTATTCTTGAATACCCATTTGGAACCAATAATATTGATATTGGAAAGACATGGTACAAGATCCCACACGTCTTGTTTTTGAAATTTATTTAACTCTCCATGCATTGCATTCACCCAAAGGGGATCGTTCAGAGTTTCATCAGAATTTCCTGGTTCTACTTGTGAAAGATAACAACCAAACTTGCACATATTTTGAAGCCGTCCTTTTGTTTTGGCTATAGACTCTCTTCCACTTTCACAGTTGATAGATGACACAACCCATGGAGAATTGCCTATCGTATGTAATAAATTACTACATCTACTGTCAAGGAACCATTGAAAGGGAGATGTAGGACTTACAGCAAAGGTACCCATACTATCAGTACTTTTCTGTTTAGAATTTCCTGATAGTTTTGTATGTCTTTTTAAAGTAACACAGAGTTGTTTAGTTTTCTTACAAGGATCACTTGCAACATTCAGACTCTTTTCAAAAGACGTACAAACTTGTTAAAATATGATCGAAGGAATCACAATACCAACACGGGACAATACTTTGAATTTTGTCTGAGTGGTTCCTAGTCATATCAGTTTTCACAACATTTGATCGTTGTTTACCATCTGATTTACGACTAATCTTTAAACAGGAACATCTTGAGTTTCTAAGATTCACCAAGGGACTATTACCAGATATCAAATCCTTAAGAATTGCAATTTCTGCAACAAGACCAGAGTTGATCCAGATTTGTTCATCTAACCCTTTTTGAAGAGTAACCAGTTTATCAGACTTTTTTCTATGGTTGGTTTTTAAACCTGGTGAAGCGTCAATTGAGACTTTATGGACCATATAGTCAGATCGCTACAAACACAGATTTTTGAGGTCTTGAACGTGTTTGCCTGCTCTAATACCAATTGAAAAAGTGGGGGTCTAACAACACCACCCAATATTTCACTTAACAATCTGTATGGACTAACTCCAAAATACTTTCTAGAGAATCAACTAGACAGTCAGACTCAATCTAGGTAAAAGTATCTCAAGGAGTTAATATCTCTCTCTTGTTTTGATTTACTCGAGCTAATAGAAATCAACGAGTCTTTAATCAAACACAAGGAATAACTTGGATGGTACCAAAGACCAATATCCAAGGATCAATCAATAACAATCAACAACCAAAGGTTGGATTACTCTAATTGATGATCTAACGCACAACCTGTATTATTTCAATTATAAATATAAAAAAATATAATGAGGAAACCGAAATAACACAGACGCCAGAAATTTTGTTAACGAGGAAACCGCAAATGCATAAAAACCCCGGGACCTAGTCCAGATTGAACACACACTGTATTAAGCCGCTACAGACACTAGCCTACTCCAAGCTAACTTCGGACTGGACTGTAGTTGAACCCCAATCAGTTTCCCACTGATCCAAGGTACATTTGTACTCCCTACACCTCTGATCCCAGCAAGATACTGCGCACTTGATTCCCTTAGCTGATCTCACCCAAAACTACAAGTTGCTACGACCCAAAATCGCAGGCTTTGACAATAAACAAATCTGTCTCACACAGACAAGTCTATCAAAGGATCAATCTGTCTCCCACAGAAAAACCCTAAAGTTTTTGTTCCGTCTTTTGATAATAATCAAGGTGAACAGGAACCAATTGATAATCCGGTCTTATATTCCCGAAGAATAGCCTAGATAAATCAATCACCTCACAAAAATCTTAATCGTATGGTAGCGAAACAAGATGTTGCGGAATCACAAACAATGAGACGAAGATGTTTGTGACTATTTTTTATATCTTGCCTATCAGAGATATTAATCTCAAGCCAATCAATCTGATTGTACTCGTACGATAGAAGATGCAAGATCAGATCACACAACTACGATAAAAATAGTATCGGTCTGGCTTCACAATCCCAGTGAAGTATTTAAGTTGTTAACCTGGTTTTAGAAGAAGAAAACCAAAGGTTAAAGGAGAATCGACTCTAGCACGCAAACTAGTATCACACGTGAAGTTGCGAGGATTAGTTTTGCACAATACTAGATGTCTCCTTTATATAGTCTTTCAAATCAGGGTTTCACCTTGGTCACAAAGCAAACAATATCCACCGTTAGATGAAAACCTGATTTAGATTCAAGCTAATATTTCTCAACCGTTAGATCGAAAACTTAGCTTGTTATACACAAATGAAATGCACGCTTCTAGGTTTGTTAACCGTGCCCAAACGTGTATATTGTTGGTTCAACAATAGTTAACCAAAGGTTTAGCCATATGATCATTTCATACCAACCATATTCTTCTTCACCATAACTAGTTCAAATGACTTCAAATGAACTAGTTAGAGAGTTGTTCAATTGCAAGGAAATCTTATGTACTACACAAGACACAATTGAAGCAAAGATGATTTGATTCACTTGAATCGATTCATGAACTTTTATAGCCACGGTTTGCAAACTGCATTCCTTAGTCTTTATAAGTTTAATTTCAGAAATCATCTTCAGATATATAACCTTCTTAACTTCGCACACTAGGTTCGCGGACTTAAGAAACCGGGCAGAGTTTACAAACTCCAGCAGAAAATCTCGGCAAGGAATTTCCGCCGGTTCGTGGACTGGGTTCGCTGAGTGGTACTCACGCAACAAGTTTTTCAACTCCAGCAGAATTTCTCGGGATGAGAAGTTCGGCAGTTCGCGGACTTGGAAACAAGCCATTCTTCCGGTTTCTCTTGATCAACAAAGTTCGCAAACTTTGGTTCAATGGATAAGACTTATGCACACATGTGTTTCCACAACAATACTTATGTCCATCATTGGTTATGTAATCTAAACTCTCATTCCAATCATTGAAACATTCTTAGAGGACGTTATATAGTTGTTATACCGTTTCTCGTCAAAGCAATTTTCAAAGTGATTGAAACATATCATGACTTTCGTCACTAAGTAAAGATAAACATGGTCGAAGCGAAACACTTATCAACACATATTTCGAGATATAGATAGGCGAGGTATACTCGGCTCGAAATACCAAATGTGTATAATCTAAGTCTATATATAGCATACGACTTTTTGTCTCAAGAAGTAGGAGATAGAGTAGATAGACTTTTGAGTGACTGATAAGTTCAAGTCTTCACATACCTTTTTGTCGAGAAGTTCCACCGGTTCCTTGAGTAGTTCTTCTTCTTGTATGATGAATCGCCATGAAGTCCTTGAGCTCAACTACACTTTCTATCCTAGTCCGAGACTTAGTTATAGTAGACTAAAAATCAAGACTTATAGTTTTGATCACTAACATTGACAAACATGCTTGAGATATCAACGCACGCGAGTTCGACCGAGCAATGCTCTAACACTAATTCCTATATTTACCAACCTGAGATTAGAGAATTCGACTATAAATATGTCCTCTATTTCTCCATGCTAACACAACTTTCTCATAAACTTTCAGAACTATTATTCATTCTCTAATCTCTCTTCATCTCTGCTTCCTTCATAAGACCGACACTAACCTCTTTGGTGACCGTAGCAGTTTTTGAACGACCACTGTGCGTGTTTTAAGCAAAACAAATTCGTACTCAACCTTCAGTAACTCACTTTCAAAATCCTAGAATCCCACTTTTAGCCTCTCACTTATTTTAGGTAACTACATTTTGGAAACCACGTTGGGAGGTTGTCCACTCACACACAGTAATCACATCAAATCAGTTCCAGATTCGATCTCAAACTATAGTATCTACAAGAGGGAATTAAGGAAGCGGATACCACCAGAAGGGGATAGATTTTCAACTCTAAAGGAAAACGATCCACATAAACCAAATTTGAACATGACAAGGAGAAAAGAGCTTCTCGCCCTTGTCTCAATGAAAGCTTCCACAACACAGATGAATACGAGATCCATGATGCACCTCCCCGACTCCAAGATGGTACAACATCCACCATGGTACTCTTAAAATGGTGAACATCGAACAGAAGAATTTCCAAGACCCATACCTATCAGTGCGTCCTTATCGCCCGAAGAGCGCTTACTCATGGTGAATCTGCTTAAAGAATACCAAGATATATCTTCGGTTGGACTTATAAAGAGATGTCAGGGGTGGGTGACAAACTAGTAACACATCATCTTCATGTTATTCCTGGATCAAGGCTGGTGAAACAGCAGTATAGGCACTTCAGACACGAGGTTGAAGAACAAATCAAAATCGAGGTCCAAAACCTGCTCACAGTTGGGTTTATTAAACACATGCTCTAATCCTAGTTTGAGACTGATTTTTAGTAGGCTACAAGTAAAGATATAAAATAAATACGAATGTTTGCGAGATTTTCTCAGTAAATTTGATTACACTCTAACGAGTATAAGGAGGTTTTGCAGAGTTTCCCTCCACGAGAATTTGTCTCGTTACACGTAATATTGAACATAGTTTAGATCATATGACCAATTTGATCTCTAAAAAATTTGTTTATTGTTTGTGCTTAAAAAGTTTTCTTAAGAGACATATTACATGGTTATTTAAAAGAGACTCAAATACATGTCAGTCCGTTAAACTTATAAGATCAAACGCAAATCATTACCTAGTAACATTTAGGCTCGTTGAGAGCCATCAAGATGTCTGTAAACTATCTTAGGGAACTATACAAAATATCCTAATTTCAATTGGTAATTTATAAGATGTCAATCCTTTTTTGAAACTTTAAAAGGTACCCCACGGTGATTCCATTAGGGCCTACGATGTTAGTCATTTTTTTTCGTTGACAGAGTATATCCCGAGATTGAAATACCACCAACATGAATTTACATTAATGCCATACATTAATAAAAAATTTAAAAAAAAAATCTCAATTTAACAGCTTCAACAATACTTTCCAGGTTCGTGGGGTCTGGTTTAGGATCGTTAGTCTATTTTCAGGTTCATTCCATCGTTCCTCTAGAAAAATTCATCATTTCCAAGTATTTTGGGGTTTTTGGTTAGCGGAGAATCAACTTTGTTCAACACTTTTTAGGTTCGTCGAACTCATCCAAGATCATTACCGCGTTTCTCGTTCGCCGAGCCTGATTCAAGATCACTACACCAGTTGCACGATTGCCATCGTTTTTCTTTCCTATTAAAGCGATATAGGCAACTTAGTTGAACTCAAGAGCTTTTATGACTTTCATCATATAATATAACCGTTAGCTGTTTATACTCTTCTATTAAGAAAAAGGGCAACCAGAAACTTTCTCGAAATCAAGCTCATTAGACCACGTGATCGGTGACTATTTCGGAAACATTGAAACTACTAGTCTAGACCCCTCTTGTTAGCTGCATTGATTCTTCTTGGGCCACTCACACCTGCCACATTATTTTTTAGCGTCACGTTTGAAACGGCATCACGAGAACTTATCATAAACATTCTTCTCCCCCCTCCCTTACTCAGATCTGCAAAACGAAAAAAAATCCAAACAAAATCAGAAATGCACAACTTTTGAAGACAACAATGGAGTGTTTGAATCGAGTAGTCTCTAGCTTTTTTAGATTTTAGTATTTGGAAAATCTCAAAACAATGTTTGCTGAGAGATTTGGAGCAAAAAAGAAGAAGGTGGACCACTAAATGAACCTTGCTGCTGCATATATTTTAAAACAGCTTTTGGGAATCCAAGCAGTGACAATACAAAGTTCAATCCACGTCTTCCATTTTTTAAATTTGATTGGTTTCTTGTGCCGTGAATAATGGGTTTCTCAGTCATCCCCTCTCCCACTATTGCATTTCAAAAGAGAAAACACACTCAACAAGAGTCAAGACCCAACCGGCCTAACATTACTAACCAGTCGTCTATAATGATTCTTTCCAACTTTGAACCACAAGCTTCTAACAAAACTTATAAAGCCTACTACTAAATTTAGTCATCCGGTGGTACCCAATTCTCCTGTTGGTTGGCCGACTAGCTTGGCCTAGTCCCTAAGAATTGGAGTTACCGAAGACTTGGCCCTTTTATTTTCTTCTCATCGTAGCGACAAAAAGATGGATTACAACAAGCTTATTTATGGGACTTGCAGTTTTCATTCCAGTGATGCAACAATCCCGCACCTACTAATATTAGGTGCAGTGGTCATTTATTTTGAGTTGCCATTTAGTATGGTAACTTTTAGTGTGTGATGTAAGCTTGCTTACATATCCGTCCCTGCTGCAACAAAAAAAGAAATGGAATAACTTTCTGAGGTGAAATTTCTAAGTTGTACCTCCTAATTGAAGTTCAAATTCAAACCGTGGAATAAACAAAACACTGATACTCACTTGACCCTTCAACTCTGCTTCACCTACAACAACGTGTATGAGAATCCGTGAAGAAGAAACACAAGTGGATTCATAAGTAACTGTCTGTTAAATGGTGAAGAAACGCGAATGCGCATATACTTCTGGATAAAACCGCCTCCGATGACAACATTAGACTTTTATCGTATTCTCACTAATTTTGCATTATTCTCTATTGAGTCCAGTTCACGCATGAATCATGACCTCCATAAACAGTTCATCAAGCCATTTAGAATCTTTAACTACATTCACAGCACATTCATACCGATACAGTTTCATCAAATTGCGCTAGCTAATTTTTGCGCTAGCTAATTTTGCTTATGTCCGTTACAAATTATATTCATTACATTTGCTCCCACTGATTTTTACATGTACTTGTAATTAATATATTCATATCATACATTCGTAACGGGGTCCCCACGTATAATACATGAATCATCCACGCAACCATTATAATACTGACATTATTAATGAGTAACCCTCCTCATCATTTCATGAAATTACAAAATTTTCATTAAACAAACACTAACCAACAAATTTAATTAAATACAGTGGTATAGAGTTATATAAACAGAAAAAAAGAAAATCATAAATTTGTCTGGAGGTTCATCCTTTTCTACAAAGCAAAAACCCAAAAAATCTTTCCTTCTATATTAAGCTTTTTCATTTCCCGTTCCTTCGGTTGGTAGGTATTAGTCCATCTCACCGAAAGATAAGGTTAGAGGAGAAGGAGAAAACAGATTTTTGTTTCTCTTCAAATGGGCTCGTCTCTCTCATCTCCTTCATCTTCGACCTCATCTTCTTATCATTCAGGAGGAGGAGGGATTCAAATTCAATCATCGAACTCAAATCCGAGGTCAAAAATGAAATCAGTATCAGTGATTTCACCGTTAGAAACAACCGATGAAGATGATATGGAAGTCGATCTTGAAGATGATTTTGTTAATCAGAAAAGAATTATTGTTATCGAATCCAACAACTGCACCGGCAACAAGATAGATTACTTATCTGAGCTGCCTGATGAATGCATAGCTTATATTTTTCAGTCACTTGGATCTGGAGATAGAAAAAAATGTTCATTAGTATGTAAAAGATGGTTTCAGATTGAAGGACAAAGTCGTCATCGATTATCACTAGATGCAAAATCAGATCTACTCGCTGTAATCCCATCGTTATTTTCTAGATTTGATTCTGTTACTAAACTTGCTTTAAAATGCGATCGGAAAACTACTAGTATTGGTGATGATGCTTTGATTTTGATTTCATTTCGTTGCCGTAATCTTACACGTCTTAAGCTAAGAGCATGCCGTGAATTAACGGATACTGGAATGATTGGTTTTGCTAAGAATTGTTTGAATTTGAAGAAATTATCTTGTGGATCTTGTACTTTTGGAGCTAAAGGGATGAACGCTGTTCTTAATCAGTGCGCGGCGCTGGAAGAGTTATCGGTGAAGCGGCTCCGGGGGATTACGGACGGAGCTGCTGCGGAGCCGATTGGACCTGGTTTGGCTGCTGGGTCGTTGAAGACGATATGCTTGAAGGAGTTGTATAACGGACAGTGTTTTGGTCCTTTGATCGTTGGTTCAAAGAAATTGAAGACCTTGAAGCTTTTTAGGTGTTCAGGGGATTGGGATAATCTGCTGGAGTCGATAGCTGAACGAGTCAGTGGATTGGTTGAAGTTCATTTGGAGAGGTTGCAGGTTAGTGATCGTGGTCTTGCTTCGATCTCGAATTCGCCGAATTTAGAGATTCTGCATCTAGTTAAAACTCCTGAGTGTACAAATATGGCGCTGACGTCGATTGCTGCTCGTTGCAAGCTTCTTAGGAAGCTACATATTGATGGGTGGAGGACTAACAGGATTGGAGATGAGGGTTTGATTGCTATAGCTAAATCTTGTTCAAATCTTCAAGAACTTGTATTGATTGGTGTTAATCCAACTTGTCTGAGTTTAGGACAACTTGGGTCGAATTGTTTGAATCTAGAAAGGTTAGCGCTTTGTGGAAGTGAGTCAATTGGTGATGCGGAGATTTCGTGTATTGCTGCGAAATTTGTTGCTCTAAGGAAACTATGTATTAAAGCATGCCCTGTTTCTGATTCTGGCATGGAAGCGCTTGCTGGTGGTTGCCCAAAGTTGGTCAAGGTGAAGATTAAGAAGTGTAAGGGTGTAACTTGTGATGGTGCAGATTGGTTAAGAGCGAGCAGACAGGCGTTGGATATAAATTTGGATATTGCAGCAGTTGAACAAGTTGATGCAAGTACTAGCGATGGTGGTGCTCAAGAAACTGCTGCAGAATTCACACCATTGTTCAGTCAGAACGCAGCTGCTGGTGGAGCTGATGTTGCATCTAGCAGCAATGGGCGATCTGCTTTGCCCAAGGCGAGGTTAGCCTTATTTGCAGGGAGAAATTTTGTTGCGTGCACATTTGGAAGATGGGCAAACAGTAACAATGGCTCTCATAGTAGTTAGACCAGTTTATAATGTTTGGAGAAAAAAATGTATTGTACTTGTTTTAATTGTTTTGCCAAGTGTGTGCGTGCGTGCTATGTTGTTGTATCATGTTGTTTATTCCTTCCAAATTGGACCGAACTGTTAGAAATGACAAATCGTTGGAGGTTTGATGCTCCAATTTTCTTTATTGCATTTCATTTGTGATTCATCATTTGATAATCTATTTTTTGGCCATTCTTGAGACAATGTGTTTCTATGATTCAGAACTCTAACTTAGGTTTATCATATTGCAAATTTGTTTCGAGTTGTAAAATGCAGGTATGTAAGGTGATAGGCTTGTTAAAGTGCAGGTTTTTCTGAAGCCTACCAGTCAACCTCTTCACTGACCCCAGCAGCTATTTGTCTCAGATTCTGTGGGCACTAAATCTCATGCTAGCCATGGAAGGCATTGTGGATCCTTCACCTTGAGTTGACAGTACAGTGCTCAGGTTTGATTTTTGTTATCCGGAAAACAGTCACTTGGTTTATCAGTTGTTTTTCCTCAGAATCTAGCTAGTTCGAAAAAGTTGTTTCTTGCTTTTGGATATTATACTATTCAATTGTCCATTTTGTTGGTTACTGCTTTAGTCATGGTCTTTTATAGCCCAAACTCAAATTGGGAGCTTGATGGAATCTCAAGTTAGATATGATCAGTTTTTATGTATTCTTTCTTGGTTACAGAATTTGATAAATGAAGTAGGTTAAAAAATATACTACATTATGCTGTGTGATGTGTTTCCACTTCATAGTCCATATACAAGCATGTTGAGACGACATAAGAGCCGATTATGTCAACGCATGATTCATAAAAGCCCTGCATAGAGATGGACGACTGAATAGCTAAGTTTGGTTACTAGTCTAAGGTAGAGTTGCCAAATTGTTCAGACATTCTTGGTTATCTGTAACCCTGTTTCGTTTGCAGTTATGCTATAGAAAGTAAAAATCTCTTTTCTAATGTAACATTTGTTTCCTGTCAAGTTAATTGTCAAAAAGGATACTCCTGCAGTCAATTTTGATCTTCCATTGATGGATTGCATGTCAAAGACGGTGACACTGACATACCTTAGAACGTGGAAGTAAAGAAAATGCAAAAACAGAGTGGCAATGGAGTTGAACTGTCCAAGCAGATTTGAAAGGTACTTAATGCTTGAATAACTTCTGCATCAGTAACATCGGTTGAACAAAAATGTTGAAATTATTCACATTTAAGCAGGGATTGCCAATGAAACAACAAAAAAAAGGTCGACTAGAATTAGATACCGACCTACAGTACTGGCCCCTCCCTTGGATATTTCTGCTTGAAGCCCTTTTAGAGCGTTACTAGTCAAAAACTATATGGTTGTCAACTGTGTCTCCACATCTCTTTGCTGGTGACCATATAGCTTAAATGCTCGTGTGCCAAACCTTTCTGGTCCAATATCGAACACTTGGTTTGTTATTTCAGTTTGACCCTGGCAGAATGTCCTTTCAACCATTTTACACAGCGTTCTAACTGGTCTCATTGTCAAGTCATTATCCTGGGGTTTTGATGGTTTTTTCTGGGATTTTTTTTTGTCAAATCTTGTTCCACATTTGATTTGTTCTTAGTAGAGATTTAAGTCATTGACTGCATTACCCACTCAATGAGCTCCACCTGTGCTAGTCTTGTATTCGTACTTCTTTACCCTGATGTCATGGATATGTATTAGAAGGAATATCCCATATTTTCATGCATCTTGCACATTTTAGCATTAGCCAAGACTTTTAGCAATCATAATCGAGAAACGTATACAAAATAGCAGTAAATTGGTGTCTCTTCATGGATAATGGAGAGTTGGTCTTACACTTGTCTTTATACTACATCAAAGTTTCCAAATGGATGTCTATTTTGAAATTTTGAATAGAAAGCTGGGTTCAACGGAATAATAGTCCGAAGGCTGTTTCTTTCTTTTATTTTGAAACGTCAAGGACTGTTGTATTTACTGCATGTCATGCTACATTTGTTCGTTCTCTCTTTGTTGAAAGCTACATGTCGGTTGGGTATATGTAACTGGGCTCTTTGTGCAACCAAACGCGCAATAAAATAAGATGTTAGCGGCTGAAATAGGGCATTGATTTGTCGTTCTATTTTGAAACTCGATGGATGGCTTGTAGTAGTAACATTCTCTTCGTTGGTCACTGTGTGACACAGTCCACCAACTCCTTGTATGTTGACATTGAATTTGGGGGATGCTTGTAGATTGGATTTAAAACCAGCACAATGATCAGTCTTCCTGACACAGGTTTGTGAACAATTTGCTCTGTGTCTGTCAAGAGGTATTCAAGACAACAACAAAGTTTTGGAAAATGCAAGGGGAACTCAGAAACTTTCACTTATTTTGATGGGAAGATGGGATATATTCCAAGGACTGAAATTGAGGCTACTCCTCTTGCTGGTCCCAATAGTCAATGTGATAGGCTGGCTTATCTGGTCTGCTAGTAAATCAGGTAAGCTTAACTATCAAGGAGGCTTATAAGTTATAACTATCTTACTTTTAGAATACTAACGGATTTGAAGCTAATATTTTGGAAATACGTTCATCTCACCAAGTTCCACATGCGTACCAAAAATGAATACATTCCTAAATATAAAACCTCACGATCTGCGGTCTTAATTTCAATGGCTAAAAATTTGTTGATTTTCAACGGCTCATTTTCAAAGTAGTAGATGATGGTGTCATACGTCTTATAATACACTCATTTTCGGTAGGAACGTACAGATTTGTAAGAGAATCATATCCTCAACGTGTGAGATAGTGTGAAAATAAAAGTGTGAAGGGATCCCTCCTCATCCTTAGAAAGGACCGATTCACTTACGGAGTCTTAATTGTCCTCAGAATATCAAAACTTTTTTTATCTTAATTGTCCTCGGAATATCGGAACCTTTTTATGGCTCCCAAAACTCAACCGAGTTTACTTAAACGAGTCTTTGTATAAGAAGGGAATTGGATCTCATCCTGGATGTGCCATAAGAGCAAATCCTATGGGTAGTGTCACTCTTTCAAATGAAGGAGTGCACTATCAATTAGGCCAAATTAGAGACTTTTATGGGTAGTATTTAGTCCCCTTTTCACCCAAACACGTTCATGCACTCGTTCTTTTAAACGAGTGGTTGGAAGTGGAACACTAGACGGGGACTGTCCCCCGTCATGCAAAATAACAACAAACGGGAAACAGTGTCCCGTTAGTAGAAGAAAATCTGGATTGGACTGGGACAGTCCCCCGTCTATAACATTTTTGACTATCTCACGGGGGACCGTCCCCGGTGAATGTTTCATTTCTGTTTTTTGAATGTTAAGGTTTCCCTCCCATTCTTATGTTATTATTAAATTTTGAATTTTTTTTTGTTAACGGTGGACCGTCCCCCGTTTTGCTTCAAAAAAAAATTCTCACATGAGACCGTTTCCCGTGTAGTGCTCTTTTTTCTTTTGTCCATAGTGGATTCACTCTTTCATATGAGCGAGGGGTCCTTCATATGGGCGAGTTAGTCTCCAAATGGAGACTACCCATAGGATATGCTCTAAGGATAAGAAGGAAAAGATTTTTGGTTCATCTGAAAAGAAAGAAATGGTGCTGTCTTTAACAATAAAGCATTTCAACTCTGGAATCTTAGCAAGAGCTATTTAGAATGCTACGGAATATCAATTGGTGAACAACATGGGCAAATCTGTTTGCAGTGCCATAGATTTTTCCACAACCAGGTTTTCACAAGTTAAATTGTGATGATAATCATTTGCAGGTATCGGTGAAGTTGGTCAAAAAGATAACGGTGATTACTGTGCTGGCTATGCTCAACATATTTTTAACTTAAAGCACAAAAGAAGGTACCTTGTTGATTTATATTTACCTCGCGTTTTTAGGGGCCACTCAAAAGGATTTAGGGGCCAATAATAAAACAAAAAAGGTCACCCAAAGGAAAAATGTAGTCAACCCTTATCTCGCGTAATTCGTAATGGCAAAATTACTCTTATATATTCGGAGGATATGATAACATTTTTATCCTCCGATTTCAATCAGAAGCCAAAATATTACCCAGACTTCCGATTGTAGTCGGTGCAGTATTAGGATGATTTCTGTTTCATTTTTTCCATTTCTTTTTCATTTTTGAGTTGTTAGAGTTATAGAGAAGAAGGTGAAGGAAAAAAGGGAAACCCCATTTTATCACTACAAAAATGGATGGATATGAAGAAGAAGGTGAGAATCATGGCGAAGACGAATTGGGGTATATGTTGAATGATCCAAACTTTTGTGGAGAGGAAAACCTAGACGACCCTTTCATGGAAGAAAATGGAGAATCGCCTGATATTGAAGCTAACGATGCATGTAAAACACAGGTATTGTGTTAAGAAACTCAAATACTCGATTTGCATGCGTTTGTGTGCTTTTGTAAACAAGAAAAACCGATTATTGCATGCATTGAATGCCATGAACTACCCAGATTCGGTAGATAATTTCTCGAATAAACTTACGAATATAACACACTGAGTACCAAATATGTATATTCGGTAGTTCCAAGATAGTAGTTTACTGCCGAATATGAGAAAAAACCCCAAACTGGTTTTCCAAAAAAATCTACATTCGGTAGTTATGTAGAGTTATTTACCTCTGAATGGCCCCAAAAACGAATTCCTCAAAAAATTTCAAAACTCAGTATTCTTATCCTTTACAATCGGTAATAGTTTAACATTATTTGACTGCCGAATATAACAGTGGCCTCAAAATAAAATTTCCGAAAACTTGAAAATCGGATGTTTATCGATTAAAGTTATCTCCCGGTTATTTATATTCGGCTGTTTTACTATATATTTTAGATTCCGATTATATCATTTTTTGCACTCAGTAAACTGTGTACATTCATTTGCATAAATCAGGTGTTTTGGGTAACCGATAGGATTCCGAATATAGTATATTCGGCATTTTGACTTATTTAATAACCTCCGATTATTGTATAATAATTGGTTGCTTTCATATGCAGGCCGTTGAAGAGTTTGTTGATGATTTCTATTTGAGGCCCGACACTTCCCTATACTATGCAAACGATTTGGTATACTCATTACTACTTTTCTTTTCTTTTCAAAATTTATATGTTAAATGGTTATGCTTATTAGATTTATCGGTCGCAAAAAATACAATGTTGTCTCCCGAATGTAGGAATCAGGCTCTTTGATACACGTTTTGATTCCGAATATTATAATCGGTTGGTAATGATACACGTTTTTATTCTGAATATTATAATCGGTAGAACTCTTAAATATCTATCTAACGATTTGGTGGGTATTTCGAGGCACGGCTATATTTTTTTTTGAAACTATGTAATCGGAACAACAGTATTATAACACTTCAATCTGATTAATCATATTCGGGAATTCCATATTTTATCAAACCGCCGATTAATATTACAAATTTGAATTTACAACACTCAAACATCACATGTTATTCTTTTTTCCCAGTCTGAGATGCAACAATCAACGCGGCTTCGAAAACTAGAAACGACTCTCCTCTCCACTTGTAATAAGCATCTTGTGCCGCAAACCTGTCGTCTCTGTGCCTAGCAAGAATACGGTTGTACTCGGTGCACAATTTTATAACATGGTGCACCCTTGAAGAAACATGGGATGGTTCATAATTGTGGCGTGGATTCTTGTACTTACCAACAAAAGGACCCAATGAAACGTTAATCCTAAATATACGATCGTCCTGCTGTTCTTTGGGTAGATCTTTCACAATGTAATAATTTTTTAACCATTCGGTCTCTTCCTCAACTTGTTTTAATCTTTCTCTATGATGGAATTGTTCTTGACCTTGCTTCTTAGCCTTGATTTCCTCTTCCTACTCCTTCGTTGCCACTAACGATGGTTTAATTTTTTTGGGTTGTTTGTTCCTTTTTTGTATTTCTTCTTCCATTGTTGCAATTGATGTAGTTGTTCGCTTGCATCTTCGAAGTATGTTGTCGATTGATGATGGACTTTCCATTGAAAAAGTTTTTCATTCTGATTTTTTACTAGATAATAACTGAGAGGGGTTACCCTCCTTATATAGATTAGAGTTCCAACGTCTCTAATTTTTGAAAATATGGCCGTTGAGGTTTCTGAAAATATGGCCGTTGAGGTTTCGTATCAATGATGCACTACAATCGGTTGCTAATGATACACGTATTCTCTCCGAATAGGACATTCAGTAGCGAACTTAAATTTTTATCTACCGATTAGGTTGGTATTTCTAAACACGACTATATTATTCGGAGGATAATTTTTTTTTGTAAAGTCCCGAATGTACGATGGCCCGAAAATCAGAATTTGGAAAAAACTGATACTTTTCAAATTTTGAACTTGCAATAATCGGAAGTAAACTTAGTTACCCAAACTTCCGAATATGGGTTGTCTAACCTTCTATATTGGCCCTTGGAACCACCTAGAGCCATGGCATGGTTTGTTTTGAACTTGTAATATTCGGAGGATAATTTTTTTTTGTAAAGTCCTGAATGTACGATGGCCCAAAAATCAGAATTTGGGAAAAACTGATACTTTTCAAATTTTGAACTTGCAATAATCGGAAGTAAACTTAGTTACCCAAACTTCCGAATATGGGTTGTCTAACCTGCATGGTTTGTTTTGAACTTGTAATATTCGGAGGATAATTTTTTTTTGTAAAGTCCCGAATGTACGATGGCCCAAAAATCAGAATTTGGGAAAAACTGATACTTTTCAAATTTTGAACTTGCAATAATCGAAAGTAAACTTAGTTACCCAAACTTCCGAATATGGGTTGTCTAACCTTCTATATTGGCCCTTGGAACCACCTAGAGCCATGGCATGGTTTGTTTTGAACTTGTAATATTCGGAGGATAATTTTTTTTTGTAAAGTACCGAATGTACGATGGCCCAAAAATCAGAATTTGGGAAAAACTGATACTTTTCAAATTTTGAAGTTGCAATAATCGGAAGTAAACTTAGTTACCCAAACTTCCGAATATGGGTTGTCTAACCTTCTATATTGGCCCTTGGAACCACCTAGAGCCATGGCATGGTTTGTTTTGAACTTGTAATATTCGGAGGATAATTGTTTTTTGTAAAGTCCCGAATGTACGATGGCCCAAAAATCAGAATTTGGGAAAAACTGATACTTTTCAAATTTTGAACTTGCAATAATCGGAAGTAAACTTAGTTACCCAAACTTCCGAATATGGGTTGTCTAACCTTCTATATTGGCCCTTGGAACCACCTAGAGCCATGGCATGGTTTGTTTTGAACTTGTAATATTCGGAGGATAATTGTTTTTTGTAAAGTCCCGAATGTACGATGGCCCAAAAATCAGAATTTGGGAAAAACTGATACTTTTCAAATTTTGAACTTGCAATAATCGGAAGTCAACTCAGTTACCCAAACTTCCGAATATGGGTTGTCTAACCTTCTATATTGGCCCTTGGAACCACCTAGAGTCATGGCATGGTTTGTTTTGAACTTGTAATATTCGGAGGATAATTTTTTTTTGTAAAGTCCCGAATGTACGATGGCCCAAAAATCAGAATTTGGGAAAAACTGATACTTTTCAAATTTTGAACTTGCAATAATCGGAAGTCAACTCAGTTACCCAAACTTCCGAATATGGGTTGCCTAACCTTCTATATTGGCCCTTGGAACCACCTAGAGCCATGGCATGGTTTGTTTTGAACTTGTAATATTCGGAGGATAATTTTTTTTTGTAAAGTCCCGAATGTACGATGGCCCAAAAATCAGAATTCGGGAAAAACTGATACTTTACAAATTTTGAACTTGCAATAATCGGAAGTAAACTTAGTTACCCAAACTTCCGAATATGGGTTGTCTAACCTTCTATATTGTCCCTTGGAACCACCTAGAGCCATGGCTTGGTTTGTTTTGAACTTGTAATATTCGGAGGATAATTTTTTTTTGTAAAGTCCCGAATGTACGATGACCCAAAAATCAGAATTTGGGAAAAACTGATACTTTTCAAATTTTGAACTTGCAATAATCTGAAGTAAACCTAGTTACCCAAACTTCCGAATATGGGTTTTCTAACCTTCTATATTGTCCCTTGGAACCACCTAGAGCCATGGCATGGTTTGTTTTGAACTTGTAATATTCGGAGGATAATTTTTTTTTGTAAAGTCCCGAATGTACGATGGCCCAAAAATCAGAATTTGGGAAAAACTGATACTTTTCAAATTTTGAACTTGCAATAATCGGAAGTAAACCTAGTTACCCAAACTTCCGAATATGGGTTTTCTAACCTTCTATATTGGCCCTTGGAACCACCTAGAGTCATGGCATGGTTTGTTTTGAACTTGTAATATTCGGAGGATAATTTTTTTTTTGTAAAGTCCCGAATGTACGATGGCCCAAACATCAGAATTTTGGAAAAACTGATACTTTTCAAATTTTGAACTTGCAATAATCGGAAGTAAACCTAGTTACCCAAACTTCCGAATATGGGTTGTCTAACCTTCTATATTGGCCCTTGGAACCACCTAGAGCCATGGCATGGTTTGTTTTGAACTTGTAATATTCGGAGGATAATTTTTTTTTGTAAAGTCCCGAATGTACGATGACCCAAAAATCAGAATTTGGGAAAAACTGATACTTTTCAAATTTTGAACTTGCAATAATCGGAAGTAAACTTAGTTACCCAAACTTCCGAATATGGGTTGTCTAACCTTCTATATTGGCCCTTGGAACCACCTAGAGCCATGGCATGGTTTGTTTTGAACTTGTAATATTCGAAGGATAATTTTTTTTTGTAAAGTCTCGAATGTACGATGGCCCAAAAATCAGTATTTCGGAAAAACTGATACTTTTCAAATTTTGAACTTGCAATAATCGGAAGTAAACCTAGTTACCCAAACTTCCGAATATGGGTTGTCTAACCTTCTATATTGGCCCTTGGAACCACCTAGAGCCATGGCATGGTTTGTTTTGAACTTGTAATATTCGGAGGATAATTTTTTTTTTGTAAAGTCTCGAATGTACGATGGCCCAAAAATCAGAATTTGGGAAAAACTGATACTTTTCAAATTTTGAACTTGCAATAATCGGAAGTAAACCTAGTTACCCAAACTTCCGAATATGGGTTGTCTAACCTTCTATATTGTCCCTTGGAACCACCTAGAGCCATGGCATGGTTTGTTTTGAACTTGTAATATTCGGAGGATAATTTTTTTTTGTAAAGTCCCGAATGTACGATGGCCCAAAAATCAGAATTTGGGAAAAACTGATACTTTTAAATTTTGAACTTGCAATAATCGGAAGTAAACCTAGTTACCCAAACTTCCGAATATGGGTTGTCTAACCTTCTATATTGGCCCTTGGAACCACCTAGAGTCATGGCATGGTTTGTTTTGAACTTGTAATATTCGGAGGATAATTTTTTTTTTTGTAAAGTCCCGAATGTACGATGGCCCAAACATCATAATTTTGGAAAAACTGATACTTTTCAAATTTTGAACTTGCAATAATCGGAAGTAAACCCAGTTACCCAAACTTCCGAATATGGGTTGTCTAACCTTCTATATTGGCCCTTGGAACCACCTAGAGCCATGACATGGTTTGTTTTGAACTTGTAATATTCGGAGGATAATTTGTTTTTGTAAAGTCCCGAATGTACGATGGCCCAAAAATCAGAATTTGGGAAAAACTGATACTTTTCAAATTTTGAACTTGCAATAATCGGAAGTAAACTTAGTTACCCAAACTTCCGAATATGGGCTGTCTAACCTTCTATATTGGCCCTTGGAACCACCTAGAGCCATGGCATGGTTTGTTTTGAACTTGTAATATTCGAAGGATAATTTTTTTTTGTAAAGTCCCGAATGTACGATGGCCGAAAAATCAGAATTTGGGAAAAACTGATACTTTTCAAATTTGAACTTGAAATAATCGGAAGTAAACTTAGTTACCCAAACTTCCGAATATGGGTTGTCTAACCGCATGGTTTGTTTTGAACTTGTAATATTCGGAGGATAATTTTTTTTTAAAGTCCCGAATATACGATGGCCCAAAAATCAGAATTTGGGAAAAACTGATACTTTTCAAATTTTGAACTTGAAATAATCGGAAGTAAACTTAGTTACCCAAACTTCCGAATGTACAACACAAATCATGGTCATTTATCTGCTCTTCTTTACTTTACGACCGTGACTACCTCCCAGTCCTGCACGACCACGGGTTTGAGCACCTTCAGCGCTCGATGAAGCTCGAGTTCTTTTACCCGTCTTTGATACTGCCACCTTGGGCGGATTGATAGACGCATTTATGTGTCTAATATAGCTCATTTGTATATATTTTTAGTGCTCGAGATCGTACTTATTTGGTTATTTTATTTATTTGTAGGTGTTTTTGGAAGAATAAGACTTTGTGGCGAAATTGGCTAAAAATATGGCATTTGGACCTCCGTAGATAGCATACCGGAAGCTCCCCGAAGTGTACCGGAAGTACCCCAGAAATACCCCGGAGGAACCCCGAAAAAGTGCGGAAAACATCCCAGAAGAATTGCTAAAGGCACCCCTAATTTGGATAAAGGGCACCCCATTTCAGGGCATGTACTAAAGGGACACCGGAACTGGATAGGGGGAGGTCATCTTCAAAGTTTCAAAACTGGATTTTGGCGGGAAAAGAACTCTGCAGAAGAACAGTTTTAGGGGTTCGAATTTGAGCGAGTTTTAAGGAAATTAAACATCGGATTTTCACTGGGCTGGACTTCCTAGACTATAAAAAGATCAGTATAAGCAATTTAACCCAACCAATTGGGCTGGAATGACCGGGAGAATGGATCAAAGTCCAAACATGACAGTACCATGCTGTTCACTTTCAAATATTTGTGAGAGATTTGTGGAAGACTTTTACGCTAGATAACTATGCACCTAGTCTTGTTCAAGTCTTAAGAGAAGTTTGGAGCGTAATAACTGGCCAGAGGACGCGTACAAAGCAACAGAAAAGAGATTATTCTCTCAACTGCTCGAGAAGAAAAAAAGAGAAATACTCTCGGATTTGCACGAGAATTTTGGTTCTGTTGGCTATATAAAGCATTGCTTCGAGTCTTAGAGGGGTTAGAAAGTTTTAGGAGAGAGTTAGGAGGAGTTTAGAGCCGGAAACAAAGAAGTTATAGAGAATTTGTTGTTGCTGCTGCTGCTGCTCGAGGAGGAAGAAGAAGACGAAGAACAGACGCTTCTGAAGTGTCGTTCTTTAACAGTGCTTACAGCGAGAAATAGGTGTCGTTTTTCTACTGCAGTTCGCTTGTGTCGATTATAAGCTGCAATACCATTGTAACAGTGACGCTGTAACATTTATACAGCGTTGCAAACTTCTTTTTACACCATTTTCATCAATAAAAATACATTATTAAGCCATGGATACATCTTATGATTATGTTTTTGGGATGAGGAGCTAAACCCATTAGCCGAGACGACGGAGGAAGCCATTGATCCATATTGATTGGTATAATTCTAATTTTATTATTTGATTATTTGCATGGAATTGAATTTGAAATATTAGTTTTTATTGAATAGTTGTGAATTATTTTGATGAAGCATGATGGGTTTTAAAAACTTTTGATGTTTTATACTTTGTGATTACAATTATTACTTAAAAAATATATTTGAGGCAAATATTAGAATTATTTTTAAAGATAGAATTGCATGAATATTATTTAGAGTTTACTATTTAATTGGTCAATGGTGGAATCCTAGTCTTGGTATTTTCTCTAAAGGTTTGAACTATTTTATTTATTTGCCTGTTTAATTTAAATATAGAAAAATTGTTTTCTTCACAAGTCTGAAAAGACCCCTTTTTACCACTACAACTACAATCACTATTTGAAATCCATCAAATTTTTGGCACCGCCGATGCGGACCTGTGTTTAGTTAGCATTTTTTTTAGATTTATTTTTTTTATTTATTTGTTCTTCTTTACGTTTCTGGTTTTTTGTCTTTTTCTTTCAGATTCTTGAAGTTGGAGCGAAAGAAATTTTTGCCAAAGTTTTTGGTGGACATTTAAAGACTTGGAGTAAAAGGCAAAGCAAAAGGAGCAAAAGAAGAAGAATTTTATTTATTTATTTGATAAAAAGAGAAAAAAAAAGAGAGCATTTTTATTTTTGTAATTTTTTTTAGACTTTCTTTTCTTTTGTATTTTTTTTATGGACTTTGGACATTAATTTTGGACATTTTTATTTTTTTTTACCCTACGGAAGGGTACCCTTAAATACAAACTGTGTGCAGGGAAGGACGGTGATTACATATCGTCTCGGCCCCTCGGGTTCGCACACGACATAGGAGTCGTGGCCCGAGTCGACTTCAACGGTTCATCCCCGTCTGGTACGGGAGGTAAGTCCAATCGAAACACTCGCGAATCCCTGCAAGCGGTTACTGTATTCCTTAAGGTGATAATTGTTTGAGGACGAACCAGACTGTTTTTATATTCCTAGTAAAGGGCAAGGCCTGGCCTAAACAAGATAAGGGTTCGGATTTCATCACCGCTCCCTTCTTGCCCGCCTTAGGAAACGAAACCTAACGCGAACCTAAGCTAAAATTTGGACTAGAAAGAGACCTATAGGGTATCGAGCTTAACAGGACAATCATTCGAAAAATATTGGTTACTCTTTTAAGCACACCTCGAAGTTCTTGACGGTTTCTGCGAGTTGAATGCGTGACTGCGCCGCATTGGATCGGTGAGGTTTTGGGTATCAAAGCTCCACTGAGCTTCCCTCGCCTCTTCAACTTGCTTTAACTCGGATTGATTCCAGAGGGGTTTGCTTAAATTGTAACGAATTCCCTTTCGAAGGATTAGAAGCTGGTCTAGAAACAATCTAAGTGGAGCCATCATGCTTGTTGTTTGCTAGAAATCTTTAGGTTTGCTGTGGTAAAGTCGAGTCAGCCTGCTGTGTGATTGCTAGAACCTTCCTGTTAGGATTTTTATTTCTTTTTGAATTCTTTTAGTGTATGCCCGATTTTGTTAATAGGGCTTGGAAAAGAGATACTCTAGGTCGATTGATTAGCGAAAAACCTAGTAGTTCTTCTGATTTAAGCAGGGAGCTCGAAGACTCTTCTTTGGAGAGCCCTGTTTTTGGAAACTTCAGTTTTGAGAATTTCTCTCGTGAAAAGTACCCCTAGTACTCCAGTTGTGCCAACGATGGCAACTTTGAAAGATTACATGTTCCCAACTAGGACCAACCGAGCTTCATGCATTAAATTGCCAGCCACTACGGCTAATTTTGAGATAAAACCTAGTATTCTTCAGATGATCCCTATATTCTTAGGAAAGATGATGAGAACCCTTATTTCCATATTAGGGACTTTGAGGAAATCTGTGGGACAATTAGAATAAAAGACCTTACTGATGAAGTCTTGAAACTTAAGATGTTTCCCTTTTCTTTGAGAGACAAAGCCAAGACCTGGCTGAAAACCTACCATCTGAATCCATTGAAACATGGCAGGAACTTATTGCTGCTTCTATATGAAGTTCTACCCTAAGCATAAAACTGCAGCTGTTAGGCAGAAAATTAGTGCTAGTGTGCAACAAGAGGGAGAGTCTCTTTATAGGTTTTTAGAGCGATTCAATGATCTCCTATCTCAGTGTCCTCACCATGGATTTGATAATATGAAACTCGTACAGATTATTTATGATGGTTTAGACTATTCAACCAAAGCCATGGTTGAGTCTATGTGCGCTGGTGAGTTCACTAGTAAAAATGCTGATGATGCTTTTACCTTCTTAGGAGCTATCGCTGAAAAATCCCAACAGTGGGAATCTTGTGTTGAACCCCCTAAAAGACTCTTGGTCAATAGAAGTAGCACGAATATGGTAGATACGAGTTTTGCGTCAGATGCTAAGTTTGCTGCTTTGTCCAGAAGGTTAGAAGCTTTGGAATTGAATCAGTCTAAACATAGGTCTCTTGTTGAACCTATGATAGGAATAGAGCCTCTCAAGTCTCTAGTTGTGGAATAGAACCCGATAATTCATTTTGGGAAGGTCAGGTTAGTGAAGAACAAGCCCATGCTGTCTATAACAACGCTAGGTTTGAGAACCGTCAGAAGTTTGACCCATACTCAGAAACCTACAACCCTGGTTGGAGAAACCATCCTAATTTCTCTTGGTCTAAGGGCCAGAGTCAAGGCCAGTCTAGCAATTCTCAGCCTCCCCCAGGTTTTGGTTTAAAGAATTCTTCAGGTCAAACCCAGTTTCAGAACACTTCTGAGAAAAATCTCTACCTTAGAGGAAGCTATCACTATGTTAGTAAGTAACCATGACATGCTATCAAAGAACCACATGAGCTTTCAACAAGAAACTAGGCAGGAATTGAAGAATACTTCCCAGAGTCTTGCCAAGTTAGAACTTCAAGTAGGACAAATAGCTAAGTTTATAAGTGAGAGAGAAAATGGAAGGTTCCCTAGTCATACTGATCCTAACCCCAAAGGAGAGAAATCGTACAATCATGTGAATGCTGTCACAACCCTGAGGAGTGGAAAGAAAGTTGACAACAAGGTTTACATGCCTGATAGTGAACATGCTATAGTTCACCCTGCTGAGCCAGAAAATGAGGAGACTGATAGAGTCTCCAAAGAGACCAATAAGGGTCCTGATGAGCCCGGCTTTGTTCCCAGAGCCCCGTTTCCCCAACTGCTAGTTCCGACTAAGAGGGAGTCCAACTTTAATGATATATTGGAGGTTTTTAAGCAGGTTAATATCAACCTTCCATTATTAGATGCAATTAGGCAGATTCCCTCTTATGCCAAGTTCCTTAAGGACTTGTGTACGCGAAAGCGTAAGCTCAGTGTCCAGAAGAAAGCCTTCATAGCTAGTCATGTGAGTTCTATTATTCAGAATACCACTACTCCTAAGTATAAAGACCCAGGGTCCCCTACCATTGCTTGTACAATAGGTAAATACCGTGTTGAGAAAGCGTTGCTTGACTTAGGAGCCAGTGTGAACTTACTTCCGTACCATGTGTACCTTAAGCTAGGACTTGGTGAGATGAAACCTACCCAGGTAACACTTCAGTTAGCTGATAGGTCCGTTAAAGTTCCTCGTGGTGTGATCGAGGATGTTCTCATAGAGGTTGACAAGTTTATTTATCCAGTGGATTTTATTATCCTAGATACCCAACCTGTCCCTGACCCAGAGAACCAAATACCAGTGATTTTAGGTCGCCCGTTTTTAGCCACGTCTAATGCGATCATAAACTGTCGAAATGGTATTATGAATCTATCCTTTGGTAATATGACTATTGAGTTGAATATTTTTAATGTCAATAAGCTACATTCTGAGCTAGATGACACGTGCATTGAAGAGGTCAACATGATAGGAACCTTAGTTCCGAAGTCTGTACCAAACACCGAATCGGAAGATCCATTAGAGAGTTGTCTAGCCCGTTTTAGCATGGATTTCGACGATGATAGCAACATTGAACAAGTAAATGCTCTGTTGGATTCTATTCCTATGTTAGATACCGATAGATGGAAATCTAGGTTTGAACCATTACTAGCTACCGAATCTACCTTAAGCCCTTATTTCGAAGAGCCTAAAGATCCTCCTAAGTTGGACCCCAATTTATGCATTTTAGGCCCATCTGAGATTTTTCCTATAACTTCCGATTTGGATAGTGATCAGGAGAATAGGCCAGAGACCATGCTTCAAGAAAATAAGGAAGTTTTAGAGTGGACCATAGCAGCTATGAAGCAAGTAGAGGATGAACCACCTGATTATAACTTAGAGAAAGCAATTGACCTTTTTCAAGAACCCGATGGTCTAGAAATTAGGAACATTGTGACTAGTCTATGTAGAGGAACCAAAATTCTAAGTTTGGGGGTACAGAACTAGAAGAATCTCTTGAGCATTTTAAGGACTGGGAAGATCCGGAAATCCAAGCAATAATTAAAGGTTTGTCTGAGAGTAGTGAAAACCCTAAGTTTGGGGGTAGTAATGATTCTTGTGATCGTCAAGTATCCCCATTGGAAGTCCCTAACTTGGGACTCAAGCCTAGTGCATCTGAGGTATCGCTTGAGTCTATTCAGACTCCACAACCTGATCCGCCTGATACTGTTTAGGAGGAAATCCATATATTAGAAACCCGTTTTTCGGATGAATCTATTTTTCAAGACACTCTTATGAAGCCCAACTGGAGGCTCTGGATAGATCCGGTTGTCTTGCAAGAAACCTTAGATGAGGATGTGCTCCTTCTGTTCATTTTTCTGAACCAGTGCAGTTGTCTCATATTGATGTTAGCTCTATTTGGTATTATGGACCCACAACTTTTTCGGCTATTGGTATATGACTTTGGAAGGTGAAGATCCTTTTTGAGGTATTTGATGTCTGGCTGAAGACTTTAAACTTAGCACTTCTTGGGAGGTAACCCAATCTCACGCAACACGGTAATATCTTTCCTTATCTCTTTTGCTTCAAATGGTAACAGTTTCTCCTTGTTCATTTTTTTTCATCTTTAGAACATTGAGGACAATGTTAGATTTAAGTTTGGGGGTATGGGAGAAACTTTTAGTTGCACTTTTGAAACTTCTAGCGTCACATGGTATCCGGTTAGCTAAGTTTACATATTGTTTCTCACCGAAAAGATAGAAATTGGAATGCTACAGATAACAACTTATTGAGACATTAGAGAAAAAGACATTGAGATCCTTGAAATTCAGGAGAGAACTTGTTCTTTTTAGAGGGTAACCGTGATGGACCTAACCATACATGATGGAAAGGCAAGTAGGTCAGGAAATGCCAGAAAGACAAAGCAACCTCACAATGTAGTCTTAGTTACTGGATTGCGACTCTCTCTCAGTAGAAACTTATCATCATCAACAAGCGGAGCGACATCAAAATCTATGAAGAAAGTGAAGACGTTTTAGGTTTAGAAGCAACAATAGAAGAGAATAATTCAAAAATCAAAGTTGAAGTTATAAGAGCAAATGATATAAGTTGTTAGAATCCATGATACCAAGACATCACAAGTTGCGAAGATCCAAGTTTTGAAAGTCCTTCTCTCATGGCCATGTAAATTTTTGTCTTGTAATTTTTTTTATTTTATTTTAGCCAAAAAAAAAAAAAAAAATGAAAAAAAAAGAAAAAAAATGAAAAAAATAAAATGAAACATCATTACGTTCTTTTTGTTCAATAAGGCCATAGGGAAGAAGAAATTTATAAGTCAAGCAAGAAATCGAAGAGAAGAGTTAATTGTCAAGGTTCTATGAGGTTCGAGAGTTTATCATCAACAGTTGAAGACCGAAGAAGGCGTTGTTTCTACTGGGCACTGTGAGAGAGTCGAAGAAAGATGCATTTTGGTTGCTTTGTTAGTCTGCTTTCAATCTGGCACAAGATCTTTCTAGCACTGGTTTAACTCATCACACGTAATTAGTCCAGCTGTATAGCAGATGTCCCTCTCATTTTTATCTCTCTCCTAATCTTATCCAGCTGTAAAGCAGCGGACGCATCTTACAATGTTTATCTAGCTGTATAGCAGATATCTCTTTATCTAGCAGTCGTGTGGATGTGTCTCCCCTTTTCTTCAGTTAGCTTTAGAGCTGACACCTTTAATTTCTCTGGCATTCTAGTTACTTAGAGATAGGTTGAGAATATGTATGTCCTCATAGCTCTTTGGATACTTGTGACCAATTAGGAGTAAAGGTTTTGTGGGTATATCTCTAGTAAGACCTCCCGAAACTATAACTCGGCCACTAGGGCCACCTAGGGGTTTAAAGGCTTATTGCATACGCTAAATGCAATCGACGATGCCTGCGACAGTGAGTTAGGATTTTATTTTGTAGTTTCGATTTGCTCGAGGACTAGCAAATAATAAGTTTGGGGGTATTTGATAGACGCATTTATGTGTCTAATATAGCTCATTTGTATATATTGTTAGTGCTCGATATCGTACTTATTTGGTTATTTTATTTATTTGTAGGTGTTTTTGGAAGAATAAGACTTTGTGGCGAAATTGGATAAAAATATCGCATTTGGACCTCCGTAGATAGCATACCGGAAGCTCCCCGAAGTGTACTGGAAGTACCCCAGAAATACCCCGGAGGAACCCCGAAAAAGTGCGGAAAACATCCCAGAAGAATTGCTAAAGGCAGTCCTAATTTGGATAAGGGGCACCCCATTTCAGGGCATGTACTAAAGGGACACCGGAACTGGATAGGGGGAGGTCATCTTCAAAGTTTCAAAACTGGATTTTGGCGGGAAAAGAACTCTGCAGAAGAACAGTTTTAGGGGTTCGAATTTGAGCGAGTTTTAAGGAAATTCAACATCGGATTTTCACTGGGCTGGACTTCCTAGACTATAAAAAGATCAGTGTAAGCAATTTAACCCAACCAATTGGGCTGGAATGACCGGGAGAATGGATCAAAGTCCAAACAGGACAGTACCGTGTTGTTCACTTTCAAATATTTGTGAGAGATTTGTGGAAGACTTTTACGCTAGATAACTATGCACCTAGTCTTGTTCAAGTCTTAAGAGAAGTTTGGAGCGTAATAACTGGCCAGAGGACGCGTACAAAGCAACAGAAAAGAGATTATTCTCTCAACTGGTCGAGAAGAAAAAAAGAGAAATACTCTCGGATTTGCACGAGAATTTTGGTTTTGTTGGCTATATAAAGCATTGCTTCGAGTCTTAGAGGGGTTAGAAAGTTTTAGGAGAGAGTTAGGAGGAGTTTAGAGCCGGAAACAAAGAAGTTATAGAGAATTTGTTGTTGCTGCTGCTGCTGCTCGAGGAGGAAGAAGAAGACGAAGAACAGACGCTTCTGAAGTGTCGTTCTTCAACAGTGCTTACAGCGAGAAATAGGTGTCGTTTTTCTACTGCAGTTCACTTGTGTCGATTATAAGCTGCAATACCATTGTAACAGTGATGTTGTAACATTTATACAGCGTTGCAAACTTCTTTTTACACCATTTTCATCAATAAAAACACATTATTAAGCCATGGATAATCTTATGATTATGTTTTTGGGATGAGGAGCTAAACCCATTAGCCGAGACGACGGAGGAAGCCATTGATCCATATTGATTGGTATAATTCTAATTTTATTATTTATTGCAATATTATTATTTGATTATTTGCATGGAATTGAATTTGAAATACTAGTTTTTATTGAATAGTTGTGAATTATTTTGATGAAGCATGCTGGGTTTTAAAAACTTTTGATGTTTTATACTTTGTGATTACAATTATTACTTCAAAAATATATTTGAGGCAAATATTAGAATTATTTTTAAAGATAGAATTGCATGAATATTATTTAGAGTTTACTATTTAATTGGTCAATGGTGGAATCCTAGTCTTGGTATTTTCTCTAAAGGTTTGAACTATTTTATTTATTTGCATGTTTAATTTAAATCTAGAAAAATTGTTTTCTTCACAAGTCTGAAAAGACCCCTTTTTACCACTACAACTACAATCACTATTTGAAATCCATCACGGATGCCTCTTCGTGACTTTCTCCCCAAACTGGGCAGCATAATCTTCGTTATCCATATTATCAACTAGGTCTCTAGCCTCTTTGATCTTCTCAGCTGGCATGGGATCTCCGCTCTTCAGGCATGCAGTTAACATTTTGGAAACACGCTTGAACTTATTCACCTGTTTTTTATACGTAATGACATAACATCAAACGGTAATTACCTAAGATTTATAGGAATAATATAAAATGAACAAAAATATAAGAACACGCACCAGTCTATCATAACCAGCTGGTTTGTCTTTGATGATACAATTATAACTTGAACCCGCCGCAGTAGTGTTGGATTTGATTTCACGGATAACCAAAGGATGTGATACGTTGTTATACCAACTAATATAGTCTGGAGAATTTTCATCACCTCGGGTGGTTCGTCTACCAGTGTCGATAATGAAGTCATTCCTCTTATCCCAGTTATCAAGAACAGTAGGTGGGCTTGTGTGAACAATCGTGAGATTATCACCACTAGAAGAGCACAACTCCAACTCCAATTTGTAGTACTCCCCCATTTTCTCCACAGGTTGATGTTGTATATACCCGTGTTGTCGCATCACCCTAGAGGGGTTATACATCACATATCTTGTGGGGTGCCACAATGGTCCAAAATAAAGGGACAAGTCCGACCGAACATTTATATGCCCACTGGCTCGATCTTCCTTGTATGGATCAAAGCATACGTCCGAGGCCTTCAATTGGTCCAAAATCTCCCTCGTGCGAATCAACTGCTGCTCTTTTGTCCTAGAACGGTTGTCTTCAAATATATACTTTGTTCCTCTAGGAGTACCTTTGCACCACCCCGGGTTCTCTCCGGCCAACTTCAGGACAGGGAAGTGGTCATAGATCCATGCCTATATACATAAGAAACCAAGTTTTAGTAAATAGATTGTGTATATTCGGTAGTAATTTCCAAACATTATTTACGATATAATACATAGACAATACATTAATAAAAAATAGTAATTTTATTACCTCGGTTTCGTATATTTCTCTGGCCCATGAGTCTTTGTATCCAAATAGCAATTTTCCTCCATCCGCCGGTAGCCCAAGGATTGTGCCTGCTGGAATACCCTTCTTCTTCAAGTGATGAGGGACAAGATGTGATGCTTTCTTAGCAATATCCTTCTTTACACCATCTTTTCCTTTTTTGGCTTTTTGGATACCACTTGGTTGTCCTTCTTCTTCTACTCTTGGCACTGGATCAACTGGTTCAATTTCATGGTGGGGTGTAACTTGTGGAGCAGTTGGTTCTGCACTCTGTTGAGCGGCTTGTTCAACACTTGGTTGCACCCCTTGTTCACTGCCTTGTTGTTCTACACTTTGTTCAGCACTTGGTTGCACTCCTTGTTGACTGCTTTGTTCTTATAAGGTTTGTTGAGCACTTGAATTATCTTTGGCACTCCTTTCCCTCCTAGCACTAGCTGTCACTTTCTTCCTCCTTTCTCGACTTTGTCTAAACAACAAAGAAAGGAACAATATTTACAAACTATACAATCGGAAGACAAAGTATGGAAATATAACCCGAATGTACACATTCGGACGTAAAAAGACACATATTGTTCCCGAATACAAAACAATCGAAAGCTAACTAAACATATTTGCAACCGAATATGCATCAATTGGAGTTCAGAAGTTCTAAATTTTTCATCCTACACAATCGGAAGAAAAAGTACAAAACTATAACCCGAATAAAAAAATTCGGAAGTAAGAAGACACATATTTTTCCCGAATGAAAAACAATCGGAATATAACTAAACATGTTTGCAACCGAATATTCATCAACTGGAGTTCAGAAACTCTAAAATTTTATCCTACACAATCGGAGGTATAAAACATTATATTGTCTTTCGAATAAATACTGGCCCCAAAATGGGATTTTTCCTATATCAGAAATTTTGAGATTTTTTCAATATATATATATATATTCGGTAGTGAGTGTACTTCCGAATACTGTGTGTCTACTTAAATATATTCGGGAGCCAAAAAATTCATTAAACTACCGACTATTACCAGTTTGTATCCAGGAAGATATGGCCAACAATATTCGGCCGATAACCATCAAATATTTCTCCCGAATACTGTCGATGTTCTTGAGAAATGAAGAACACGACTACATTCGGAAGTAAATAAGCATGAATATCGCCCGAATCTGGATAAATAACCGAAAATCTTAGAAATTTTTTTTCTCGATTCGTCGAATTAAAGCGAAATAAACCCCAAAAATGATAGATTCTTACCTAATTGGGGCAATTTGAAGTTGACAAAGTGTTTGACTATCGGAATCGCAACCACCGACTACATCGACGGGTACTTCTTCTTCGCGTTCTTCTTCATTTGCAGCAACAATTTCTTCATTTCTTGCTAAAATCCCAATCTTTGGATCGATACCCCGAGCAACGTTTTTGGTTCTAGGTCTGTGGGTTTCATTTCCCTTATCCATTGTTTTATAAACGAATCGACGATGTTTTGATTTTACGATTCGCGGCGATGTTTCGATTGAACACAAGAACGAGGGCAAGTTTTTTTTTCTTCCACAATCGGAAGATAATATGAAACTGGAAGAAGAAGAGTTGAAATGAGTAGAATTTTTTTTGATTTGGTTTTTATACAGTTTTACCAGAAGGGCATTTATGTAACTTCAATATCATATAGGGTACCCCTTAACTAGAGTCTTTGGCTGGGTATAAATTGATGGCCCCTAAATCCTTTCGGCTGGCCCCTAAAAACGCGAGGTATATTTAAGCACAGGAGAAAGAAAAAAAAAGAGATAAATGTGTAGTGTGGAAAGTCACTATCTAGAAGCAGTCAAAAAATATTATACAACCAAAGCAGTATGAAGTCAGCCGTCTAGCAAAGCAATATACACATTATGAGTGATCAGAGTACTCGATCTTCACTTGAGCAAGCACTGGGTGCAAATTGACTGCATATCAATATCTGGGCGGCTGAGGATATGGATAAGGGGCTGAACACAAAGATAAAATGAAAACTCAGTAAGCATCAGATTTGCAACATCCTAAAAAGCAGTAGACAAAAGCTAAAAATCAGTGCACAAGAAAGTTACCTGGTGGATAATAAGGGGCGGCCTGTGGTGGGGGTGGATAAGGCTGCTGAGGATAGGGTGCAGGTGGGTATGCCTGTGGAGGATAGACATTTGGTTGGGGAGGATAGGCATTTGGTTGGGGAGGATACGCGGATGGTGGAGCAGGATAGTAAGAAGATGGTGGATAAGCTGATGGATTTGGTGGGTAGGAGGGATATGAAGGCGCGGTTGAGTAGGGCACTGCTGAAGGATAATGTGCTGTTTGCACAGGAGGAGCACCATAACCTGTGCTATGTGGAGCATGCATATAGGGTGGTGCTGATGGTGCACCGGCTGTTCCATGTTTCTGCATTTGACCAACACAATAAAGGAATAAGATTCATATTTCTTTCCTACTAGATATTTTAAAACTGCAATAAAGGAATAAGATTCATATTTCTTTCCTATTAGATCTTTTAAAACTGCAAGTAGATATAGAGGGCTTCAATCTTAATTATATTTCCGAAGTCAACTAGGCATGTGGTGATGTGTAATATTTTGAGTGATACAGAATGGATCTATGAAGAGGTCTTCTTCCATGGGATGTTTGTGCTGATAAGCAAGTTACTTGAATAAAATATCCGATTTTCCATATTGTTTACCAGTAAATTGTGCTACATCAACCGATCATAAAGGTCTAGTATAGAACCAGAGATGAATCTAAACATGGAAAATAATACTGGAGGTAAATTGCTAACTACCTAACAAATTGACAATGGATTAACAGTGATGTCTATGATAGACGACAGAGGATGCTCACAAATTGTGCAGTTTCATTGTAGATTTGCTATCGATAAACCTATAAAAGTATAATGCTGATAGTTTGGACAAAATAATATCCTAACATCGCTTATTGTTAAGCAATAACATTACTGCAGATACATGCGCTAGTTACAGGTTTGATAATGTAAGCATAGAGAGAGATGAACTTACACGAAAATTGGGGTAATGAATTATGAGACGAACTTCTCCTGTGTGTCTGCAAATGTTCAAAACAACATATTGTTTTTAGAGATGAATAGATACGCAAGACTTGAAGAGCAGCACAAAGATTTGTAAGTAAGGTTTACCTGCCCCTTCCACTTTGTATTGGCCAAGTTGAGTCATCAAAACCTTGAGAAAGAGCTTTCTGGAGTTGAACTCTACAGACAACCAAAACAACAAACACAGAATAAATATTACAGCTAATATAATACTCTAAAGATCAGAAATTAGGGCTTTTCTTGTTAACTGGTATAAGGTTAAGAAAACATACTTTCCACTGCCAATGAAGTCATCATCCTTGAGAGTATTACTATTATAGACCATAACATTAATCTCTCGAAGTCCTTCAATTAGTGTGAAGTTAAATTTCTCTTGGAAAGTAGGGTTTTTACCTCCATCTATTGTACCAAAATCAAAGTAAAAAAATTAAGAACAAGATCAAAATAATTAGGGTTTTAACTAGTAAGAACAAAGAGATCTAATCTAGAGTTGAGATATTTCATACCAGTACAAGTTCTAGTTCTAGATTTACTGCTTCCATATTCAAGACAAACATAAGGATCTTGTCTCGAAATCCATTCTGTATCTTTCAACTTATTACAACCAACAACTGCAACAAGAAAAATTGATAAATAAAATTACAGACTAACAAATTTTTGAAGAAAGAAAAGAAGATTTAAGTATCAAAATTGAAATCTCAAAAGAGGAGTACCTGTAACTTCAAGAAGATTCCCGTGAATCCCTGAAACTGATGAATGCATGAGTACTATAGATCTTGGAACAAAGAAGAAGTAGTATTAGTATTTAGCAGTATGACTATGATTATCGCTAGGTTTTATTTTTTTAAGCAGAAGAATTCTGATTATATCGTTGTGTTTTTTATTGTGAGCATCTCTTGTTTTTATATGAGTATATATGTATCTCAGTTTAGGAAATTCCATTTACTGCTGGAAAAAGGACAGTTTCTCTCTTTCTACGAATTTTCTTTTAACCGCGTGACGTCGTCTCATTAACTGTCTTCTGTTTTACTTTGCCGCGTCAACACGGACGTCAAACATATCAAAAACCGGAATTCGTGCAAGGAAACGGTGGGGGGTGTCCAAGACGCCAAGTAACCGGTGGATCCACATGGGTCTCCATTTGTTTGACCGTTGTTTGTGAGGGAGGGAATATTATTAGTCAAATTACAGCCGCTAATAATGAAGCTAATAGGAGATTTCGTCCAAATCCCCCACAACCAACAGTTCTATAGAAAAAGGAATGCGTTATTGTAGGGACAAATATTTTGGTGTTCTTGACCATACAGCATTTATCTTTTTGGTGAATATGACCTCAAATAACTCATTGCATTTTTTTTTCCTTTTTTGGTCATTGTAGCAAAGGTAGAGTCCTAAAGTTAGCGTGTTTCACCCACAAGAGTCTTTCGACTAAAGTTGTGAAATGCTTAGGAAATATTGGGGTGTACCAAATTTCTTGATATTGTCTTGCCGGGAAAGTGTCTAGGATTCGCAATTTCTCATCGGTATCAATGACCGAATCAGTCTCCTCTGGAAGCATTCTACAAGTAGTGGGACATTTTGGCCAATTCTTCAGGATAAAAATTAAGACGAGAATTCTTCGAATTTTGAAATAGCTCTTCCCGCTGCCAAAACACAAGAAAGTCACTTTTTGGACTGACTGAATAAATCAAACAGATAAATAATGAACGACCAACAACCTTTTCGGGTGACTCAATAATGGATCAATAAACAATACAAGTGGGTATAGTGTATATGGAACGTAATGCAATTATAGAATTTTCCACTTCAAGACTTGAGAACAGTCTATGAAGAAGCCCCTACCGCAATTCCCATAGTTTTCAACACCCACAAATTACGCAGAAATTGTTAACATACGACTACGTCAAGTATGCAAGCTTTTCTCCCTAATGTGGGAGATACGGCAAGAACTGGCTGGGAAAGTAGCATTAAACTAATTAACACGAAAACAATTACTGAAATTGATGAATTAGTTACAGTAAAAAACAAATGAAATGAGTTTTATCTGTTGAATTGAACTAATTAACATCCTCTACAGAGAAAAAAAGGAAGGCTTTTTTTCAACAAATTCCACATTAATTAAAAAAATCTCACTAATGCTAGACCAATCAAGATCAGTTTGGTCAGGAAGAGAGGTTTTTCAAACAAACAATTTACAAGGATTTTCTGGAAACATAATAATCATCATTTCATCAATACCACCATCACTCACTGGGATTTACTCACTTTCATAGTCTTCATCGTCCCCAAAACTAAAAACTGAAGCATCCGCAGCAATAGCTTTGAAATCACTTGACTCGATAGAGGATGCAGCACCGGTCCCATCATGTTTCACTTCACTCGTGGGGTTCTGCACACGCCCGTCATTTCCAAGTGACACATTTTCTGTTCGACGTGTTACGTCTGCCATTTCCTCAGGTGCAACGCCTGTTTTGGGATCATTGGTAGCAGTAGTAGTATTTCCTGCACTAGAGCTCATTTGACCATGTCGTTTCTTTGAAGAAACACTTCCTTCTGATTCAGTGTCTGAGAACACATCATCCTTATCCTGATTTTCAGAGTCCTTATTAGGTTTGGAAGCTGGTGCACTCTGGTCCCCAGTAGTAGTAGTGGTACCAGAGCTGCCTCCTACTGGTGACTCCTTGCTGGTGGCGACTTCAGTTTTAGACTTGGTTGGGATTGTACCATCATAATCAATCATTACAATCTCAACCTGGAAACCCGGTGAAGGCAGCTTCCGCTGAAAAAGTGGAACTCATGTAAAAAATATGTATATCAACATGCTAGAAATGTAGAAATGAGAGACAGCAAGGTGGAGAAAAAGATCTAAAATAAAGGCTGTTTTGTCCCAAAATGCTTCCTACTGCAGGTAACGAATTCCAAAACCAACAATACTTCTTTCTCTACATGTTTATCTGTTGTCAGTCATACCTTGTCAAAACCGTCAAGGTCGGATGTCTTCAGTACTTTTCTGTTTTCTGTCATTGTGGTGTTCAACCAACTGAATGACATAAAGATTCACTGATAAGTAGCAACTTAAGCAGCAGCATAATAAGAAGAAACAATCCCATTTCTGGACAAAAACTCAATTTTTCTAGGTATACCATAAGCTATCACTATTTCCTCAAAGAAGACAGGAGACTTGAGAACTATCAAAGATGCACCTCACATCTTTACAAATGATTTTGCAAAAAAAAAAAAAACTTAATGAACATACGCTTTTCAAAATGTTATGGACGATTCAAGTAATGTAACTTAAAATAGCGACAAAAGTTCCACTCTCTTAGTAAAATAAAGTTTAACTGTTTTTCTATCTTTTACTACAGCACAGCAATTCAGCTGGTCTATGCCAACAATGGTAAAGAAAGTTTGGAGGACGCGGTTGAACAAAATAGAAAGACATTACTCAAAATAGTTTCTCTTGCTCGGGATATGTCACAAATGTGGTCCATGTGGATTGACAACCATCAACACATCGTGAAAGAAATCAATACAAAGGAAAGAATGGATTAGTGACAAACCAGTAAAAATCTCCTTGTCGGTCATGAAAGTGAATTTTGAAGTCACCATTCAACTCTGTTAGGCCAGGCTCTCCTGGTAATGCGAAAACCATGATCCCTTTCTTTGGTGAACTAAACCAGAAATCTTCTGGCTGTAGAAAGAAAGATGATGCATTGTAAACAAACACATCTGGAGTTCTTTAAAGGAAAGAAGTACAAATGGTATATTTTCAATGCTATACAACAGTATATGAGCAATCCAAGTATACAAAAGCCGAAAGACAAGAAGAGAAGAACTTAATGATTTATATATGGTCAACCAAAGGTTGGAACACATTCTGGTGAGAAAAGGGTATTAAAATCTAAGTTCAATAAAACCAATTCAGTCACAATGGTGTAAATGAATTTACCATTAAATCCTTAGTCCGTGCATGTGTTTTTGTAGAGAATAGAAGTCCTGCAAATTGCCAAATATTGTGTTTAGGTCTTCACTATTGGTTATAGCTACGGATAAATGAATAAAAATGCATCAAGGAGAGAGAAAAAGTAATTTTGAGTGTGTCCAGAATTAGATAAACCACTTAATGCTGGCAGGCAGCAACAGCAACAAGATTGTAGAGTGAAGAGGTCATTCTCCTTAATTGTACTCAGAAAACAAGCTTCATCATTTGTCTTTATTCTTTTTGTAATAACCTGGGAACTTAGTGAAGATGTAGTTCATTTGTATTCTGCTTCAATGACTAGGCTGAACCTTAAAACTACAGCGTGAAATAAGAAAATGCATGTCTCTGCAATTGCAGGTTAAAAGTATCCATCATCTAAGGAGGGGCGAATTGGATGTGAGCCCACTACTTAGATCTGCCTATCCTAGTTGTGTATATTGTCACCACACAGTCTACACTTGGATTGTTCTATTTCTGACAATATGATCAAATAAGAACATGACTTGATAGAACACCACAAAAAAAAGGCCATAAAATGATAGGTCTAGTGAAACAATCATAATATACAAGGGCTGATTGTGAGGCATGAGACTTCTAAGGGCTGATTATCCACCTGTGGATGAATTCGGTGGGTGGATAGTACAAGTTGTCTGGTGTGCATATAACTAACAAAGAACATTACACAACAGATATTAACTTTATAAATGTAAACTTGGGTGCAAGTGCTGGCTTCTACAGTGTATTACTAATAGCTTAAAACAAAAGACATCGAGGGATTAAGCAAGATTCCAAATAAAACTAGCTACCTAGATAGAGAGTAACAAAAAAAATTCCGTGTAAACGTGGAGTACCGGAATTGGATTGAAAAAGAGGCAAATATACCGTTATGGTCAGAGATGGTAATTGAGGGCCTAATCCAATAGGGACACCTGTGGAGCCGAAATCCCCGAAGCATGCACCTGGTGAAGCAAATCATCAATAAGTTGAGCATACCAAACAATAACTAGGGTACTCCATATAGTGTCAAGAATGTATATATACCTGCGCCCAGGCTGATTTTCACCGTTGAAGTATGTTAAGATCCGCTCAAAATATTTGACATACCTCTAAAAAAAAAGGAAAAAAGTATTGATCAGATATGGGAAATGTATGATTGATTCAAAGATAACATTAGTTAATAATAGATATAGACTAACAATTTGACTTGGAAGAACTAGCCCCTTCCCATCGATACATCTTTTCTGGTTGTAATAGTCAATAGACTCCTCGGCTGTCGGGAAAAACTGCACAGTGAAATAAAATGAGGCAATATATATCATTACAATCCTCATCTGCCAATTAAGGACATTGACAATCGAACTCTTACCTTCAAGAATAGAAGAAGACTAGTAATCATGAGCCCTGTTCTTGCCATGCCAGCCTTACAGTGCACAACAACTACGTTCTCGATATCCTCCTTCAACCAAGAGTATGCACTTTGACAAAATGCCTTTATGAGATGGATTGGTGGGCAATTGTGGTCATCAAACGGGAAACTTGCAACCTGGTCGTGAGAGGACAAAATAAGTAAGCATTTTTTCTATTAATGAGAACAGCCTCAACAAGACCAAAGGTTACACTTCTCCAAGATGATTTTTTCATTAGAGATAGAGGGAACTTCTAAAGGTTTTCAGAAACATTGTAGCAGTTAGCTCAATAAAATGCTATCTCAGAAATGAAGTACTAAAAAAAATGAAAGGATATTGTCCTTTGACTATCTTAGCATGCCACGAGGCTAAAACAAAATCAAATAACATTGCACCTTTCCCTCAAACAGTGCTGCATCGTACAGCCTCTCTGAGCAAAGATTGTATACTTTGTACTTTCCCTGCAAAATTAAGATTGATCAGCAGGCCATACAAGAAGCATCACCAGCATATCAATACACAAAATATTGCACCCACCATAACTACTTCAAAATAAACCACACAAATGAAAAGATATAAGAAACGTGATGCAGACACTCATCCTCAAGATTCAAGTAAACCATACCAAGAAACATAAGACTGCTAGCTAGTATTTAAGGAATTGACTACTACAAAAACTAATTTGAACCTGCAGCATTCCGTATTAAGTCATGGCCCTGGAAGTAAGCCAAAAGTAATGCAGGTCTACCTTGTGATGCGTTTCGAAAAACTTGATCACTTCTTCCATGTGGTTCCGGTATAACCCCTGCAATACCAATTCAGCAATGGTGAAGAACTATCAAACTTGCACTGTAAAACTTTCAGCCAATACTGCAAAGATTATTTACCTCGAAATATCCAAAAAGCCCAGAGCTCATATCACCTGCAGGGAACCCCATAGCAATTATATTCTCAGTGATATACGTCATATCCAAATCAAATCCTCCCTCCTGGAAAAAGGCATTAATAACCAAGTAAATAATGATGTAGTAAACAGATTATGAAACCAGAGAGGTATGTACTGGAGTAGAAAGAGGGGCAAACTACTAGCAAGTAGAAGTAACGTGCTAAAACAGTTAGTTCATAATCACGCTCTCAAGAAGAAAAATTAATCCACCACAAGATAAGGCAAGAAAAGAAGTACTAACTTAGCTAAGTTACCTGGTATCTTCGTTTGTTTTGGGATACCATATGTCGAGCCTTGACCTGTACAGCTTTTACTGCATTCCTTGATGTGTCAACTAATCCTTTTGTAAAGGATCCAAGAACACCAGTTTCTGTGGTTGTTGAGGTGCCCTCAGCACTCTCATTTGGCACAGGATCTTTTGGGGAAAGCAAACCAAATCCACTGGTAAATCGTGAAAAGGTAGACTTTCCAGCATTAGCAGTGTCCTCTTCTGTTGACGCCAAGGGCTGTGGAAGTTTTAGACTCTTGGCCCATGATGAAATGCCGGAAGCAGATAATAACGATGGTGTATCACTACTGGAGCTACCTTCACTGGAAACAACAGGAGTTTGAGTAACTGGGTCTTTAACAGGAGGTGAAGCTGATGAATTGGCAGATTCGGAGTCCATTATGCTCCAAGAACCCTATGATCCAGGTACCAGCAGTAGCTAGAGCTCTAATTGTTTACTGAGAACTGTCAAAAATTGATGCACAACTCGATGCTGTCAATTAAAATAATTCTCACAATAAATTTGATCTAAAACAACTTCAGCGAGAAACCATAGTTAAAATACAAGATATTTTAATAATTTCAATCTCATTATGCAGTCTCAATAAGTTAGTCAAAACTATGATCATCATTTTTTCCGAAGATTGTTATAGCTTAAACAAATAAACTCTAGCGAAGATGCAAAAGTGCAAAACAATCGATATGCAAAATTAATGTTACTTCTTAATGTGGCAAGCCTGTACCAATACACGCTAATTTACATCCTAAATATTTAATACTGGTGAATCAACTAACTCGTATGACGGTGATATCAGCTTTTTCCATCAAAAGTTCAGAGCAACAACCATTATAAATATAAGTGAATTACGGCAATGTATAAAACCTCACCAATGTGCTACTATAAGCAATATAAATTACATCTAATTCAGTTCACTTTCAAGTTTCAACAGTGCCAAAAGGCAATTTATTCTTACTTTTGCCATCCTAATATTTGGACCTGTACACAAATTTGATTCAGCCAGCCAATATTTTCTTGGATTGCAATTCCATAAAAGCCTTCCTCTCTCTTCTTCCTTGATGTTTAGACCTGTATCTTAATTTTCAGTTGAACTAAAAATGAACCTGTTCGACCTAACTCCCCTATGCTTGTCACTATTCTGTTAGAAATACAGTGCCCCCAACCACCTATGCCACTTCAGTAACCTAGTAATGATTGGAGCTATTGGAAACGGGTAAACCCTAAGATATCATTCCAAGAAATCTTCATAATCCCATTTTGAATTTGATATAAATCCCGTTAACTACTTAAATGGTTATCTACTAAGCCTGTCTAGCATCACTTATTGTCAAACTAACCAACAAATTACAGTAAAAAACAAAGAGATGCCCAATCGGAGATAATTGTTTACGAAAATGATAATAATCAGGGTATCAAATTTCTAATTTCTGAGAAAAAAGGATGTAAACACTCAATATGCAAAGAAAAACATAGGGATCTTGAGATTAAGCTTAAATTAATGAATTGAATCAAATAAGAGCTATAAACTAGAAACAAGGATCAGATCTGCAATAGATTTAGTACTTACAAAGAGACGAAAACAAGAAATTAGTCTGATAATTTGATACTTCGTTTTAGGGTTTTGATGTATATGCGGGATGAGGACAAGTTCATCTTCTTCAGTTACCGCTATTTGAGGGAGATTGCTCGCAACATCATCTCATGAGAGAAAATTATTTCATACGATGGCGCCATTTACAAGTTCAGTTCTCTATACTAGTCAATTATGGGCTCTATTTCATGGACCCTCAAAATATTTAAGGCTCTGTTTGGAACCCTGTTATTAGGAGACCTGGTTTTCTTAGGGGGTTCCTGTAAGTATTACACGGATTGACTGGTGTATTCTTTACTGATGCACCAAGCCACCCAACATACTACTGTCGGAATAAGAGTTCAGATCAGTTAACAGACCACAAGGTATTTGCAACCAAGGCTGCACATTGATATAGTGATGTTAACAGATCACATTCAAAACTAATTCAACCCAAAAACTCTGAGAGAAAATACACACATCTGACATAATTAACCAAAAAATTTGACACTTTTAAAGTCAGAAAGCTAGAAACAGTAAGTTCCATAGTAACAAACATATTCTGACATCACTGGAGATCCAAAACAATCCAAGAATATGACAACAATTTTACTTCTAGATGCCTGCAAGCTCTCGTCTCAGTCTGTCATCTCTTGCAAATCTCCTTTTTACCACTCTTCATCATCTAGAGAATCTACAACAAGTAGTGAACAGTCATATAATACGAATAAACAAGAAGTTAATAATTATAAACATCAACAATGAAGAAAAAAATATGAAGTTAATAATGTAAACATAACAAAAAAGATGTAATACCTGTCTCCGCATCCTTCTCATCATCATCATCCCCTAAGCCAGAAAGATCAAGATCCATTGTTGAGTGTATCCAACTTTGCATGCAAATCAAGGCCTCAACTGTTCTAGGAGTTAAAGAACTTCGAAACTCATCAAGGACACGCTTTCCGCTATTAAAAAAAGTTGATTTAGATGCAACAGAAGAAACGGGTATGGCCAATATATCCCTCGCAATGTAGGCCAGAATGCCATACTTAGTAGATTTGTCTTCCACCAGCCCAGTAAATCAAACTGAGAGTTATCGCAGGTGCTCTCACATGGTTCGGCCAAATACCTGTCCACCCCTGATTTGTACTCAACATTCTCTTCTTTAAATTTATCTAATCTCTGTCTCAACAGAGGCCCAACACTATCCTCACTGTCATTCATTTCAGTGTCATGTAGATTACTTGTTTCAGCAGCGCCATTTTTTGCATCTGGATAGAGTAACTTGTACTCTTCGTAGAGTTTCTGAAGAACACTTTTCACCCTGCCCATTAACTTTACTGCCAAATCCTCATCCTTTTCACACAATACATCAAGTCGCAACTTTAATCCAAACTCTTTTTCTCGTGGATCAAGCAGTACAGCAATAAATAAAAAAGGATTCATGTCCTCGTAAGTTCCAAAATACTTGTTATACTTGTGGAACATTGTTTTAGCCATGGTGTTTAAAATTGGGTCTGCACTGTTAACCCAAATACTCAATTGCTTATGAATCACACAAAGTTGCCACAAGAAGGAATCTGATGTAAGATATGTAGACGCAGTAAGTTTAACAGTGGCATCAGCAAAGACCTTTAAGAACTTCACAAAGTTTCTGGTGTAACTCCAATCTTCAGCATAGGAAGTTTCCACATCAGATTCGGAATCAGAACTGGAAGCTTTTTGGAAAGGAGATGAATCTTCTTCATCAGATTCGTAATCAGAACTGGGGGCTACTTCATAAGATTCGAAATCAGAACTGGAAGCATCTTCAATATCAACGGTGGAAGCTTCTTTATCAACAGTAGAAGTAGAAGTACTTGAACAGAACTTTTTAAAGAACTTAGCATCTTCCCTTTCTAAACTTTGAAAAACTTCGAAAAACTTTTCCCTTGCCTCTAACATCATCAAGGTAGAATTCAATCTAGTTTTATCATCCAAGACTAGACCCATTTTGCATTCAATCTTTTCTTTAGCAACACACTCTTTAAATCTAGAAGGTTTACTTAAAACATACTTAAGCACTGCTCTGATTTTTCTAATCGACATATGATACTTTTTCAAACCAGCCTTTACAACATGAGCAAGTACATGAGCAGCGCATCTAACATGCAAGAAGTCGGCATTCATTATTGCATTGTTTGTTGATCAATCTACCCTTCAGATATTTAATAGTTGTATCATTACGACTAGCATCCTCAAGAGTCACAGTCAACAATTTATCAATTCCCCACTCTAACAGACATGCCTCTAAGATCTTACCATCGTTTAAACCTTCATGACTCTCAACATGATAGAAATTTATAATTTTCTTATGTAACTTCCAATTATCATCAATAAAGTGAGCACTTATGCGCATATACTCATCATTTTGGATGGATGTCCATGTATCAATTGTAAGACATACTCTCTGACGATTTTTCTTAAAAAAATCTTTCAACTTCTGCTTCTCTAACATATACATAGCCATAACATCACGATGAACAGCCATACGAGATGGGACCTCAAATCCAGGATTAAGGCATTTCATAAGTTAGAAGGCCTTCCACGACTATTTTAAAAGGCCTCCCACTTTCAATAACCATTATAATAAATGCCTTCCTACGAGAATCAAGATTAGAGCTATCACCAACTTCTGAGAAGTGTGACCGTGCTTCAGATGGGGTACAAGTTGAATTTCTTTTCTTACCTATAGTTAACTGATGTTGAGGTTCGGAAGCTTCGACGGCAGCAGCAGCAGACCCAGTTTTATTGGCAGCTTCAGAGTCCATCGTTCTCCAAGAACTCTATTGTCCTGGTAGCACCAACAGCTAGAGCTCTAGTTTTTACTGACCACTGTCAAAATGTGATGCACAAGTCGAAGCTGTCAGTTAAATTGATCATAGTGATAAAGTTGATCTGAAACAACTTCAGCTAGGAACCATAGTTAAAACACAAAATCTCTTAATGAAATTTCAATCTAATTGTGCAATCTCAAAAAGCTAGTCACAACTACAATCATCATCTTGCCCAAAGTTTGTTAAAGCTTAAACAAAATAAAATTTGGCGAACCACAAAGTGCAAAATTAAAGGCAATTTATTCTTGTTAAGGTGCTTCGCAATGGATTCATACTAACATATACCACCATAATACTTAGACCTGTAAACAAATATGATTCAGTCAGTAAAAATTTTCCAAATTGAATTCTATAACAGATCTCTAAGCCTTCCTCCCTATTCATTCTTGATGTTTAGACCTGAATCTAACTATAGATTGCTTTCATTTTTATTAGAAATTTAATCCGTTGGAAGTAACTCTCCTATGCTTGTCACCTCTTTCTTAGGAAATACGGCTGAGAACCTCCGCTATTTCAGTTAGGTAGTAATGATTAGACCTATTATAAACCCTGAGAGATCATACTAAGAAATCTAAAAAAAAATACCTAATCAAATGTGATTTCTTATTTCTGAAAAATAGGATGTCATCATTCAAGGAAAAAAAAAACGCCTTAAAATTAAGTTCAAATCAATAACTTAACCAAATGAGAGGGATTTGGTTCTTACGAAAGAAACGAGAAGAAGAAATTAGGGCCTGTTTGGTACAGTTTTGAAAAACAGTTTTCAAAAATAGTTTTCCACTGTTTTAAAAACATACCCTTTTTTTCCTTGTTTTCATTTTCTAAAAATTGTTTGGTAAACTGTTTTTGAAAACAAGGAAAACCAACTAAATCGGATCAAATGTAAAGATTCGTCTAAGAGATAGTGATATTAGCCATGACTCACTTGCAGTCATTCCCCATCTCTTACTTTGTTCTGAAAAGAAGAAAAGAATAAAGAAAAGAAAAAAAGAGAAAACACAGAAAACAATAATTTGTTGTTTTCATTTTTTTGTTTTTAAAAACAGAAAACAGATAGAAAACATTTTCTGAAAATGTCCTTACCAAACGCGTTTTCTCCTGTTTTCTGTTTTCTCTGTTTTTAAAAACAGAAAACTGTTTTTGAAAACTATACCAAACAGGACCTTAGTCTCTGGTGATTTTGATAGTTTCGAAACTTCGTTTTAGGATTTGAGGGAGATTGTTTGCAACGTCTAGGGTTTTATCTTCTATGAGAGAGAAATGTTTCTCAGAATGGCGCCATTTACAAGTTCTGTTGTTCTTCATTAGTCAATTGTGGGCCCTTTGAACTTCTTCATGGACCCTGCAAAGGCCATGTTTGAAACTCTCTTAGGCCGGTTCCCACTTCCCATGGGAACGGCTAACACGCCCATTTTCAATGCCAAGTGGTCTAACAAACGAGCCATGCCAATATGAGAATTTAAGTGCAGGAGATGTTATCGAGCGATCTTTATATTTATATTTATATAACCAGCAATAGGGTTTTTATAGCTGATGCTGTCGTCATCCCTGCTTGATATAAACAATACCACCAATGGTTGACTTTGTCCCGCTAATAAACACCATATCACCCTGTAGTTGGTATATGGTAACAATTTGGATAAGGGACAAAAGTGTTATTTCAAGATCATAGACAAAACTAAAATCTCACGGGAGAGATTAATCTCTTGGTCCTCAAGGCACTCATAGCCACAATTTCTAATATACGTCCCCGCAAGACACTGCTGGTTGTGATGTCGTGATTCCTAGCATACATCCTCGACGAGATACTATTGGTCACGTAGATTCCGTAGAGTGTAAAACATCTCTGATAGACTTATGAACCAGAACATCCACAATTCCAACATGTCTTCGCGAGACGCAGCTGATTGTGATGCCATGATTCCTAGTATACATCCTCGACGAGATAATGCTGGTCATGTAGGCTCTGTTAATGCGTAAAAACGTCCCCGGCGGACTTATGACCCAGGGTGGAGACATACATGTCTCATGTAAGCACGACTCACCCTATATGAGATTAAGGACTAATTCCTAATACATCATCGAGAGATGCACTGGTCATGTCTACTCTAAACTTTGACTCGACTTACTGAGGCTTCCGAATATTTCCTAGGACATCCCCGCAAGATACACTGGTTCCCCTGAGCCCTTTCGACGGACTCCTAGAACATCCTTCCGAGATACAATAGTCATGTCAGCCTCATGATGCAGACATAATTGACTCCTATCACATCTCAGCAAGATACGTTGGTCAAATACAAGTGAGCCAAAGTCTCGCAGAGAGATTGTCCGGCGTGCAAGCCTTCCCTTCTCTCCCAAACATGTCTCAGTTGACTTCGGAGAGACTAAATCGCGTCGGCCAAGTCTTAGACAGCCTCAATCGCGTCGGCCAAGTCTCACACAACCTCAGCCGTTTCAGCCAAGTCTTAGTCTCTTCAGTCTCAGACAACCTCAGTCGCGTCGTCCAAATCTAAGACAACCTCAGGTGCGTCATCCAAACCTCAGATGGCCTCATCCGAACTAGCCATCTCGTCTGAAGAGTTTTATACATGCGTAATACTTAGGCACAAGCCTCACCTAGGGATCACGCCTATTTCTCAGCGTCTCAAACACACACTCACGACTAGTAAATTGGGCCTGAACTGTACATGCCTATCCAAAAACATAGATAAGCTCTCTTGAGCTCCGCATACTCAACAAATGGACCCACAAGCAATAATACGGTCTTTATGTGACATATGTGACCGGATATGGAGAGAGGGAGCTCAACCTCAGCTTCTCTCACACTCTACACACGATTTGTGAGGCATTCCGTGTCTTTTCACGTGACTCATCCTAGTCATTCTCACAAACCAGAGAATATCTCTCTATCTTGGCCAACTTGGATAAAGAGAATATTTCTCTCTCTCAACACATCACCACAAAGGCTGACTCAGCTTCACACAAATGGGGGGATATCAATTAGGGTTTTGGTCTGGCGGTCTACGACACTTGTGAGAAACTCAACCTAGTTTATCTTTATCTATTCCCGAAGAGACGAAGAAATCTTTACCGACCTGAGATTAAAGAATTCAGCTATAGATAGGTCCTCTATTTTTCCAAGCTAACACATAATTTTATCTCAAACTCTTAGAGAAATTCTTCGTCAAACCTTAGAATTCTTTGATCTCTCTCTTCATCTGCTTCCCTCCCTAAAGCCTAACCTCTCATGTGACTGAAGCAGCCTTTGAACGGCCACTGTGCGTGGTTTAGGCGAAGACTGTTCGTGCTCAACCTCCTGTAACTCATTTTTAAAACCCTAGAATGCCACTTTTAGCCTCTCATCCATTTTAGGTAACCACATTTTGGCGACCACAGTGGGAGGTTGTTCACTCAGTTACAGATTTCAATCATGGTCACTATTAGGAAGGAAGCCGATTCCCCCACTCCATACACAAAAATGTTCTCATTGATTCAGTCTATGTAAATCCATTCCATATTTAACCGGGAGAGTTATCCCTACCAGCAGTTTTCTCTCTCAGACGAGTGTTTGACCTTAGTGAATAGGTTAGTGCTTCCTGGATCACTTAGATCTCTCCCTAAAATATGCCAGTAACCTATTTTCAGGAAAATCTACTGCTAATCCTTGAAAACATTGGGGAAGGACCAAGGCGAGTTCATATGGACTCAACGGAATCTTTCAAAATCTCATATTGATATCCAGACTTATCTGAAAACGCCTTTGCAGTTGCCAGTAGGGATAGATCCAACAAATCTGGATTGAGTACATGTTTTCTAAAGAATGAGTACTAAAATTATTGAGAATAGCGCGCAACGGATCCAGTCTGTCTGTAATCGACCTCACTGGAGAAGATGAAGCTCGTTATGAACGCGACAAAGCAAATGAGCAACCATCCAGACGACCTTATCACTCTCAAGGACCTCAAGGACCAGATGACACTCTAAACTTGGAGACTCTAACGAGTATTTGCTCCAAAATTCTTTTAGGTCAAGGGCCCTCAACCTTATCACAGGGGACTCGAGAAGTTTACTTCACTTTACTATTTTACTTATAACTCTTCCATTTGTATCCGATTGACCTAGTTCTTTTTCCATCAGATTTGTCTTTTCGTCGTCTATAGGATAAAATTAGCGAAAACGTGGAACGACTTCAAAAAAAATCGTGGTCTAGTCAAAAGCATTGCAGAGCCGCGTATGATCATAAATCTCCTGCCAAGATACATCTTGACGTTATTCCTGCTTCAGAGGGTCATGACCAAAACGCGACAAAACATAAGATGAGACTAGATTCCAAGACGAGGCTCAGCCAAATCTCATATTTATCTGAAGATGAAAATCCGCCGGTCAATATGATAACTCAGCACTCATCTCGTCAGAATGAAGATGAGTCCTAACAATTGTATAATGAAGTCTCGATGATCCTCCATCTTAGCTACACCGACGATTATCCAGTATCATTTTCCGATGGGACCTTAGTTCACCCAAGACGAAAAATAATAATATCTTTGCAGATGAATATATCAAGTGAAAATAATTATACTCGTGATGTTAATTATTCAGGCTACTCATCCAGACGGTTGCTAGCAGTTCCCGCAAACAATGTCTTTTCTCTCCGAAAGACCAGCTCGAAAAGATAGCCCATGTGTCAGAGTCGGACATGATGACCTAAGAAAAAGATCCGACGACCACTTACGACTCCCTAAATAAAAAAACTACTTTCCCAAGTTGGGATGTACCGTGGGGACTTTCGAAGAACTCCGTCACCAACAACCTTAATGCAACCCATCTGTCTATTATCCCTAAAGCATGTCCCTTGCATCACTAGATGTCACGTGCCCATTTAATCGCCTAAAATTTTCATGGGACATGACCAGCAATACTATGTGGTTCAGTGAATCAACTTCACCCACAAGTACTCAGCCTTGCATACTTGCATTAAAGTATGCATTTGCCTTCACTCTTAAGGCAATACACAACGGAAGTCTTCATCTTATTTCTCTCTAACTCTTTATACCCCCATAAGCATAAGAGGTTCTGTCATGCATCAAACCAATTGACCAACTCATAAAATTAGCAACATCACAAACACAAAGATATACTGCAACAAACTCATTTTATTGCACTAAAGGAAGATTACAAAACTTGGCCATCACATGGACCAAAACAGGCCATTCACCCTCTTGGTGAATGCCTAACACTCTATACAAATCAGTGGTTCTTCTCTGAAACGAACAACACCAAACTTATTAGTCTCTAGGATATTTATACAAGCTAAAGATCAGGCCAAAACTTGTGCAACCGCTTGCACATCCTACAGACAACCACATGTTCACGGGTAGTTTTCCTAACCGCCAATCTGCTTTTCAACTGCTACCTTTTGTGTTGTCTTGCAGATTGAAGACACATTTGTCTTGAACGGTTAGGGACACTCTAATAAGGTTATAAAATTACTTGATAGCCGTTCAAACTTGTCTCACATCATTGGCATGCTCGCAAAGCCAATAAACAACACTTGAGCCATAATGCGCCACTTTTGTGCAACTTCTGCGCCTCACCGCATTAAGCCTTGATATGAACTTTCTAGGACTCTTTAACTAAGCCAAATTCATTCCATCTTGATTTCCAACTTATGCCACTATGTGCCATATGCTCATATGCGTTATTCTTGTTTCACTTACACAATTTGCTTGACAATAGTAATGCGCACTATCGCATTACTAGCTTTTTTGCACTGTCCAAGCTTTGGAAATCCTTGGACTAATGCATATGCCAAATCTTGGCCTATTCTAAACTCTTGCATCATCCTTGAGTTTGGGCTAACTCAATTCCATGGATATGCCTTAATGCCAACATCGCATGTTACATTTGACAACTTGGCCATGCCTTGCCAATCCCTCAATGAAGATTTATTGTGTCGGCCGATAAGCTTCATTACTTAGCCAATGTCCTTTACAGTGTAGCGCCACCTTTCGCTTCGCTGGCCATGCAGGGTCTTGTTATCTCAGCACTTTACAGTCTACGCAGTGTCGCGCCATCCTGGAGCACACCGACTTCGCCTGCAACACTGTAGAGCGCAATCATTGTGCGTCACTTGCCTGACCTGTAATATACCTCCCCCACCTAGTATGTTCAACGTCCTCGTTTAACGCAACCAAGTATACTCATTATACTTGTCTCAATCTTCGCTGCATGCACTTTTAGAACCCTTTCTGAAATTAAGCAATCTTTGTTAGATTTTGCAAAACGCCTTTAGCCAACTTTTATGCTTTAACATCAACATCACTTAGATTTACTGCCTTGACATTGATTCTACTAATCTTGAACTTTGTTGTTGCATCGGGACCGCTTTCAACTCCATTGCAAACCATATATCAACACTTAAATGCAAACTTGAAATTCCTCTTGCCAATTCCCTGAATTAGCTTGAACTTCGCATGAATCATTTGTGCCTAAGTGTACATAAGTAATGATTCCTCCCAACTGATCATATTGATCAATGCCATAGTCTTTTCCCTTCACTTTCCGACTTTAGCTGCACCTCGTAACATAACATGACTTATACAAGACTTGGCCTCATTCTACAATCATATGCACCTACGCTAAATCATGACATGCCTTAAGGTATGCACTCTATGATTTCATACCACTCTAGGTATAAGCCACAATCTATAGCCTTTGCTGCACTTTGCTAACATCAGCACTTTCACTAGATTTGGCCTCCAAATCATATTGCAAACTTCACCTTCTTGGACTTGCATAATTTGTATGCCAAAGAACCAACACCTCGATGTTATTTGCTTGCATTTTCGAAACACCTTGATTGAAATGCATGACTTTGGTATAGTCATGACTTAGGATCACCCAGGACCACCGTCACTTTGGACAAGGTATCCTCTTCACGTGCCTTTGAAACCAGCAAAGCCTCAATTTCTCTTTTAAATTGATATGCTTTAATGTGGCGTCAAAACAACATCATGTTCTTCCCAACTATGAATTACTCTTAACTCATTTTACTCGATGGGCTTACTTCTACATTCTTGTTACTTTACTCCATGAGATCGCTGCTAAATGTCATCGCATTTCCACATAACTCTCAACAACAAACTCTTCTATGCCACCAACTCCTCTATTTGCTTCTTTCACTTCCAGTGTCCTCTATTGCATATTTTGACATAATATGCTATGTAGCATCTTCTACACGAACTAGATTTACTTTGAACGAAAGAGACAAGAACTTTCGTCTCAAATACCCTCATTCGCTACTACCTTACATAGAGAGACAATTCCCAATACCAAGGTCCACACGACCCAAACGGAAAGTACACTCAAACTTGAGAAAATACTCGCACCAACTGATTGCAACTCTTAATACCTAACAATCCTTGCAATACTGAATTCATCTTCGCTTCTAAGCAACAAACAAGGAAGCGAGACAACACCTACTGCCCCCAATGTAGCAATGTACTCTACCACATGCACTCTTCCAAATATCAACGTTCTTATGCAACTCCCATAACGAAGCATAATATAATTGACACTTATTTTGAATACTCCTTCAACCTGAGGCTACCATGTTGCTTTAGATTTCATGAAGATTTCTTCAAGAATGACCACATACATTCTTAGGCATCACCACTACTATCCGTTATCCTAACCGCAACCAAGCTTCTTCAACTGCTACCTTTTTTTACTGGCTTGCAGGACATACTTTTTCTCGACGGCTAGGGCATACCAACATTTTTACACAAACTTGTGCACCTTTGCACAATTGAACTGGACTTATCTTGGTGATACTGACCATCACCATAGAGCTCAGCAAGTCATATTACTCAATGAATTTTGCGGAAAAATTCTTTGGACAATCTTAACAAGTATATAATCCTTGCAAATGAGGCGTCACTGCCTATGCTCTTGTTGATCAGAGAAAACAATTTACTGGCTTTTGAGGAAAAGTGATGAGACGAGGGTCGATTACTCAAACGAGCAAATTGCTTTAACCTTTTGCCAAACTGCATGGGAGTGCTTTGAGTTCGAGAGATTAATCTGTAGGACTCCGGCCTAAACCAAGAAAATGGTCGTTCCAGAGTCAATTCGGTCACAAGAGAGGATGGGTCAATATGTAGCAGGGAAGCTGAGAAGTGATGTGTGAGATCAATGATGATCAAAGGATTGAATGTGTTGTGGGTTTCTGCAAATTAATGAACTGTTGAGTTTGAATAAGTTTGAATTCTGCTCTGTTGAGAGTAATTTTTCAGATGAGAATTCTTCTGATAATTCCCGTATATTTGTGATTGTGCTAAATCATGAATTCAGAGACTTATTTATATTGCCATAATGTAGACATATTGATCTATAGTAAGTGTGACGGTTGTTCGAGTGAAAGAGTGGGAAAGTGGGAAATCGTAGTTAAACCAATTCCACATCGTGCGGAGACTTGGTTGATTGTCCACCCACTACTTTTCTAACTTCCTCAACCGCTTCACAACTTATTCACATTTCTCATCATGGGTGAACACAGGCCGCCAGGCCAAAACCCTAGTTAATATCCTCCGTTGTAAAATGATTGATGTCTCGTGATTGTTGAGTCTGCAAGGCAGACATGTATTTAATTAATGAAAAATCGAAGGGGTGGGGAGGTCTAACAACCGCACCCAATATTTTGCTTAGCAATCTGTATGGCTAACTCCAATATACTTTCAAAAGAATCAATTAGACAGTCAGACTCAATCTTAAGAAAAGTATATCAAAGAGTTATATATCTCGATATCTCAATTCAACCAGCAATCAAACAAATATTAATTTGCAAACCCGATTGAATATAAGAGATAAAAACTTGAACGATACCAAAGACCAGTGTTCAAGGATCAATCAATTTCAATCAAAAACCAAAGGTTAGATTTACCAATTGATCGATTCAACGCACAAGTTGTGATATTTCAATTATATAACAAAATATAATGCGGAAAAGAAACAACACGGACACTTGAAGTTTTGTTAACGAGGAAACCGCAAATGCATAAAAACCCTGGGACCTAGTCCAGATTGAACACCACACTGTATTAAGCCGCTACAGACACTAGAGTTATCCTTTATATAGTCTCCAAATCAGGGTTTGTAATCTAAGTTCCCTTGGTAACAAAGCATTGAATATTCACCGTTAGATGAAAACTTGATTAGATTCAAGCTAATATCTTTCAACCGTTAGATCGAACTTAGCTTATTATACACAAATGAAATGTAACTTCATTTAGGTTTGATTAACCATACCTAAACGTGTACATTTAGTTGGTTCAATAATAGTTTACCAAGGGTTAGCAATATGAGCACTTTCATATCAACCTTATTCATCTTCACCATAACTAGTTCAAATGACTCAAATGAACTAGTTAGAGAGTTGTTCAATTGATTAGATCTCATAGAAATATACAAGACACAATCGAAGCAAAATCGGTTTTGATTCACTCGAATCGATTCATGAACATTATAGCCACGATTTGCAAAGATTGCATTCCTTATTATACAAATGTTTTAGTTCATGTACAAACCGATTTTAGAAAGTAACCTACCTAATTATGCGAACACGTACACGTACTTAAGTAACCGGATTGAGTTTGTTTTTTAGTTTCAAACTCCAACAGAAATTCACGGACATGAACTTTCCGCTAGTACTCGTACGGGTACGCATACTCTCCCGGATTTCCAATAGCCGCCAGTACGCGTACGGGTACGCATACTTTGGGTTCCCGGTTTTGGACTTTTACACAAATGTGAGAACACACTATGTTTATATCCAAATATGGTTACATGTTCTAAAATCTCATTTCAATCAATGAAACTTTCTTAAAGGATATTATATAGTTGTTATTCACAACTATTTTTCATCAAAGCGATTTTCAAGTTATTGAAATAATCAACATGACTCTCGTCACGAGTAAAGGTGAACTTGGCCAAAGCGAAAGCTTACCAACACATATTTCGAGAAACAGATAAGCGATATAAACTCGGCTCGAAATAGCAAATGTGTATAATCGAAGTCTATATAGCAATACGACTTTTGTCTCAATATAGAAGATAGAATAGATAGACTTTTGAGTGATAGATAAGTTCAAGTATCCACATACCTATTTATCGATGAAGTCCCACCAATTCCTTGAGTAGTTCTTCATCTTTGCATGATGAACGCCGTGGTGTCTAGAGCTCAACTACACTTACTATCCTAGTCCGAGACTTAGCTATAAGTGGACTAGAAATCAAGACCTATAGTTTTGGAAACTAAACTTGACAAACAAGCTTAAGATAGCAACGCTTGCGGGTTCGACCGAGCAGTGCTCTAACAATTAGTTAGTTGTTGACTCGATTAGACGATGAGTCTTGATATTGTTGAGTCGAGTATGATTGACAAATGCTATATAATTCATGGATTGAGCATGTCTGTTGAGACAAACATATAATTCTCGAATGGATGTTGATAGTTGGATCAACATAATAAATATTGATATCCTGAGAAAATATTGCTCGTCCGATGAATAATTGTTGAATATTAATAACTGAATCAATATTGATAAACTAAGCAAATATTGCTCGTTCGATGAATTGTTGAATATTGATAGCTGAATCAATATTGATAAACTGAGTGAATACTGCTCGTCTGATGAATTATTGGTAGCACGTCCAAATAAAATATTAATTTAAAATATTGGCAACTGGACCGAGTATAATTAATTAAAATGCTGATTTATGAATCAACACAAAAATATTGGTGTTTGAACATGTTCAGAATCATGCTTTGCTGAGCATTTGATTCGAAACCCTAATTTTGATCAATTGTTGATAAATTGATGATTTACTGAAAATCAATGAGTGAGAGGGAACGCCTACATGGAATGGCGGACAGACCATGTAGCGCCCAGATGCTCGAATGAGCAAACACCAAAATCCTTTGCAGACCAGTTGGTGAAAGAATGATTAAATGCTGGTTTAATCATTTATTAAAATAGTGCTCGTCTGAGCATTAGGTAATAAAACCTAATTATGAAGAGATGAGGGACCGACCAAAGGGTATAGAACCAGCCCTTGGTGATCATGGGACCGACTGATGGTCGTTTGATCAAATTCCAAGTTGCTTGGAAGGAGTTTGAACCCAATATGAACTGTAGAAGACAAATTAGGTTAAATTATGAAGATGTGTGGGACCAGATCTTTGCAATCCAAAGAACCGACCTTGGTCGATCAAGGTGGCATGCCCGTGTCACGATATTGCTCCTGGCTCAATTCTGAGAGTTTTGATATTTTTTGACGTGCGTTCGAGCAATATTTTGTATTTTCAAAAGAGTTTGATCTTGACTGAAACTCTCAATTTTGCTTGAATAAGCAAGTAAAACCTTGCTCGTGCGATCAATATTTTAATAATATTTTAATTTTTCTCGTGAGAAGCCTAGTCGGTCATGTGACCATTTGACTTTTGGCTTTTGCTAGTTTGAGCAATGTTGGTGAAATGTGGAAAAATCAGGGTTTTTGCTCAAACGAAAGAGTTTCATGAGATGAGAGAAGAAATAATAATAAAATAAAGAATTAGAGAGGTTGTGGGACCGTCCAAGGCTAGGGAATGACCGTCCAGCCAGTGAGCCCGGTCCCGTGACACTCTTCCATATTTTATATTATTTTTCATCGTGTGAGGTAATATGGAGAAACTAGGAGTTTTTCTCGAATGAATGAGTTTTTATGAGATTAGGAAAAATAATAAAATAAGGTAAAATAAGAGGGAGAGGCGTGGGACCGGCCACGATGGCATGACCGACCGACCGGTGGGCCCCGGTCCCCTAGGCGCCTCTCTATTATTTTATTATTATTTTTTTCTCCCAGATTTTGCATAGGTTTCCTCGTTCATCCATATTTTTGAATAGTCGTTCGTGCATTTGGGTGTTCGTTCGTGCATTATTGTTAAGTACATTCACACCATTTTCTCGGGGCTTACTCGGTGGTGGCCCAGATGCCCGTACTTTGAATATTTATTACTAACTCATGGAATTCTGCTGAGAAAAATCATGAATTGAAGTAACAAAATATTATAAAGAACGTAGAATATTTTCTAGGAATTCAGTTGATGAATATTGCGACTAGAAATAATTAATTGATGGCTCTATACAAGCAGGCATGCTGTCTAGAAGCATCACAATTATTCAAAAATCGAGGTATGAGCTAGTTGAAGCGCCATACTCGTTCTGAATGTTTATTCTGTATAATCAGGGAACATTGAGACATCCTGAAGACGTTATTGCTCTATAATAGTGATTAATACATCTAGGATCCTTCCAAACATTTTCGATTTTATACATAAGTGATTACTAAAGTTTCTCAATATTGATGAAATATACGAAATAGCTCAGTTGAGAGACTTTAATAACCGCAGATTCATGTATGCTCTGAGAGTCGGTACACTCAGTCAGAGGTGATGCTCTGAGAGGCAGTACACTCGGTAAGAGGTCATCGTGGCATGAGCTTTCATACTCAAACGAGAGACATGAATCTCAATACTCATCTGATTGGTGGATCAGGAATATGCAAGATTATGATTTTACGATTTTAGCCTTTATCAAAAATCCACCATCAGCAGTTCCATGAAGCAAGAATGCTGCATTCTTCTTCAAACTTGGAACTCATTTTTACTGCCCATGCAGAACTGGTTACTCTTGTCTTTCCCCTTCTCCAAAATCAACTTCATTTGCAACAATTGTTGATTTACAGTCGACAAATACATCCGTTTGTGGTTATGAACAAATTCAGATATTTGGACACCCTTGTCCAAGCATATTGATCCCACTTTCATAAACCAGGTGCAAGCACACTCTTTGTGCACATCTAGCATCAACGATGGACAGTTTGAAAACACAAGACCGTGGTGTATCGGTTTTCCCCTAACTTGCGCTTATTTCTTCAGCATCTCCATATGCTTTATGCTAAACAAAAAATTTTCCTACCAATTCTTCTTTCATGGCATCACATTTCCACAAAAATGCTATTTTGCAACCAGACTTTGCATTACAACCAAGGTATATGCATCGAGAGAGATAACTTTAATCTTCCATCAAAATGGCTACGATGAAAACACCTTCAATCTATTGCATAGACAGGTTTTTCATCTACTTTGCCACTGCAATGGCCATCAACATCTTTGAGTTCACGAATTTTCACAACATTCCCATTAACACACGTAATGCACTCGCTAATGATAAATCCACAAAGATATGCATTCCAAATGCGTAATGTTTGTATACTTGTGATAAACATGGACTTTAAACACCTTACTCGCACCATAGAAGTCAGCATACTCTTGAGTTTTGTCATGCAATCACTTGAAAACCTAGTTTTCAATGATTTTCACATGTTCGTGTAACACTTTGGGTAGGAATTTTGACACCTTGTTATAAAATTTCATGGTCTTTTACTACTTCAAGATTCAAAGTTCATTCCAATTGATCTTTCCACACAAGACCAACTTCTTCTAGTCTCCATACTACCGAAACCCAAACATTTCTTCACTGAATTTGACAAAAAAATGACACTAACCTAAGTAAAAGAGAGAAAAATCAAGAATTGTGTCCCCAAACACGTCTCTGATACTTGTTGTCACATCGCCTAAAATTTTCATGGGACATGACCGGCAATACTATGTGGTTCAGTGAATCAACTTCACCCACAAGTACTCAGCCTTGCATACTTGCATCAAAGCAAGCACATGCCTTCACTCTCAAGGAAATGCGCCACGGAAGTGTTTATCTTCTTTCTCTCTAACTCTTTATGCCCCATAAGCATAAGAGATTCTGCCATGCATCAAACCAATTGACCACCTCACAAAAACAGCAACATCACAAATACAAAGATAAAGCAAGGACATTCAGAGTTACCATATTTTTAACACCAAATTATCCATCTAAACCCAAGGTTGGTACAGGGCCCACGAAGTCAACACTTGCATCAAGATAACAACATGGGACTACCTTACACTCAAGCCCCTATTAAGTATAAGACCAACTGTTTTGTGTTTAACATGGGTCTTCTGAGAAGTGTTTGTGAGATCTACAAACAAATAAAATATCAAACAAGTCTAAATGGATCAAATTACATAATTTAAAATCAAGGGAGCAACAACACATGACTAGGGTTTGCTCTATATGAGGACCGACCTTCCCGCCTAAAACCTGCTCCTCATACAATCCCTTAAAGTTTTGTCTCATCCAATTCTTTCAAGACTTGTCCTCTTCTAATCCCTTCAATCCTAACTTCATGCCTATAGTCCTATCCTTAAAAATAAACTCATCTCACATCTCATGGGATACTCACAGGTTTTTTGGGGCCACACTTTCACAAAGGATCAAGGAAAAATACGTTTTCTTCACAACAAAGGGTACAAATGTAAAATCAAAGGATGGGGCATGTCTCTGACCTATGGAGGCAAAAATCACGGCCTATTTTAATATAAGGAAATGTAATGAAGTCATAATACTACAGGGTTCATGCTTGAGACGTTGGGACATGCTAAGACTTCAAGGAACGCAAGGATTCCTCTTACAATTAGGATTGCTATGCACTACAGCGTGAACACATGCTAACTGATGAAAATCCATAAGGAATTCTGGGGTACTCTCTTGAGAAAATATGTTCCCATACGTCTCAGGTGCGACATATCAAAAGGGAGCATTAAATGGACAAGAGATCTAGGATATGTGGTCGCAACACCGAAGTAAGTGCAATCTGAAAAACTTCTGAAATTTTTATACGGGATTTCTGAAGTCAAAAGTATACACAGATTTGATTTTCCAAACGAACTCGAAATCGAGTCATTCTTTAGAAAGCCTACCCTTTTTTCTTTCAAAGTATGGGTCCGGGGACTCAAATCGGAGTCCGTATGAAGAGTTTACAACCATTCTACACAAGTCTCTCAAAATCGGAGTTTTCTGACGAACACCCAAATGAGGAGTCCTAATACAAACAGAGCGTGTGAAAGAATAATAGACCGACCCCCATACCTAGTGCACGCCTAAAAGTGTTGGAAAGTATTCTATTTTCAAGCCTAGCTCAAAAGGGAAGCCATCAAGCAAAAGGAAAAGGAATTAGAGCCAAAATAAATTTTCACTTCTTCTGATAAAGAAACCTAGGTTTCAATTCTTCCAAAACCTCTCCAAACCGTGTCCAAGCCTCTCCCACATGCATGGGGGGGTGCTCTCCTAGGCCAGTGGGACGTCAATTATTCTCTCGAAATTTTTTTGGAGGCGCCAAAGTTGAAGAGAATTAGGGTTTTGACGAAAATAGTTATAATTTCAAGAATTTGATAAAGAAAGCGATTTATCCAAAAAGAAAGGACACAAGCCTCTCTCACTCACTTATCCGGCCTTCATGAATGCCTCTCAACTATTTTCTCACCTCAGTCAACCTTAGAGACGAGCTCATAATAGATTTTGACAAAATACCCTTATTCCCTAATTTTTAGTATTTTGAAATAAGAATACCCTAGCACAGCCAGAGCCCGACCAAATCCTCCTCCACTCAATCCAACGGTCTCGTAAACGTGAATATTGTGTTCTCTAAGTGTTCAGAGAAGAACGAGATTGAAACAGAACCCATAAAGCAGAATTTCAAAGAAAATGAAGGGAATTTAGCTCAAACAGGGAAGTTCGAGTTCATAATTTCTAAAAGCAGGAACATGCACATGCCTCTTTCCCTTTATAAAGACGTGACAATTCCTAGGGAATCTCATGGTCTCTCTCATGCTAAATAAAATCAAGCTCATAATGGTTTTTGATGAAAATGCCCATAAGTTTCAAAAGTAGGTATTTCCTTTGGAAAAAAGAGTGTCTGACTGTGACAAAGAATTGAGCAAGCTCTCATCAAACAAGATGCCATTCATCTAAGGGTATGACATGCCTCCAAAGCCTCTCCAATATACCTTCTCAAATCGAATGTAAAAATGCGGGGGTCTAACAACCACACCCAACAATTCGTTTGGAAATCTGAGAGGACTTACTCCAATACACTTTCTAGAGAATCAACTAGACAGTTATACTCAATCTAGAATAAAGTATATAAAAGAGTTTAATATCTCTAACTCTTAATTCAATCTGCAATCAACAAATAGAAATCTGCGACCCCGGTTGAATATAAGAGGAATTACTTGAACGGTACCAAAGACCAATGTTCAAGTGTCAATCAATGTAAATCAACAACCAAAGGTTGGATATTCTAATTGCTTGATCTTAACGCACAACCTGTGATATTTCAATTATATAACAAAATATAATGCGGAAAAAAAATAACACAGACACCAGAATTTTGTTAACGAGGAAACCGCAAATGCAGATAAACCCCGGGACCTAGTCCAGATTGAACACCACATTGTATTAAGCCTCTACAACCACTAGCCTACTACCAATTAACTTCGGACTGGACTGTAGTTGAACCCTAATCAATCTCAGACTGATTCAAGGTAAAGTTGCGCTCCTTACGTCTCTGATCCCAGCAGGATACTACGCACTTGATTCCCTTAGTTGATCTCACCCACAACCAAGAGTTTCTACGACACAAAGTCGAAGATTTGATAGACAAATATGTCTCACACAGAAAAGTCTATAGGATTGAATAAATCTGTCTCCCACGGAAATACCCAAGAGTTTTTGTTCCGTCTTTTGATAAATCAAGGTGAACAGGAATCAATTGATGAATCGAAGAACATCCCAGTATTATCAATCACCTCACAATAAACTTAATCGACTAGCGAAACAAGTTATTGTCGAATCACAAACGATGAGACGAAGGTGTTTGTGATTACTTTTCTGTCTTGCCTATCGGAGATATAAAATCTCGAGCCAATTAGTTCAATTGTACTCAACACGATAAAAACAACAAGATCAGATCACGCAACTATAAAGATAATAGTTGGGTCTGGCTTCACAATCCCAATGAAGTCTTCAGGTCGTTAACCTATAGGGTCTCGAGAAGAAACCTAAGGTTAAAATAGAATCTCCTCTAATTATGCACCTAGTAACACACAGGAGGTGTGGGTATTAGGTTTCCCAGTTACTAGAGTTCTCCTTTATATAGTTTTCAAATCAGGGTTTGCAATCCAAGTTACCTTTGTAACAAAGTATTCAATAATCATTGTTAGATGAAAACCTGATTCAATCAAGTCAATATCTTTCAACCGTTAGATCGAACTTAGCTTGTTACACACAAATGAAATGTACCCTCATTTAGGTTTATGTAACCGTACCTAAACGTGTACACCATGTTGGTTCACAAATAGTTAACCGAGGTTAGCCATATGACTACTCTCATATCAACCTTATTCATCTCAATCATAACTAGTTCAAATGACTCAAATGAAACTAGTTAAAGAGTTTTTCAATTGTTATAGAAAACACAATTGAAATCAAATCGGTTTGATTCACTTGAATCAATCATGAACATTACAACCATGGTTTGCAAAGATTGCATTCCTTATGATTTAAATATTTAAGTTCATGAACAGACCGATTTGAAAAATTAACTAGCTTAATTATGCGTACTTAAGCAACCGGATTTGAGTTTGTTAAGTTTCCAAACTCAGCAGAAATTTCCGGTTCGAAAACTTCCGCCAGTATGAATACGGTTACGCATACTTAAGGTGTAGTTTAGGAGTTTGTAATTCCCAAACTCAGCAGATATTTTCTGAAAAAGCGGGGGTCTAACAACACCACCCAATATTTCGCTAGCAATTTGTATGGACAAACTCGAATATACTTTTAAGAGAATCAACAAGACTCAATCAATTAAAAGTATATCAACGAGTTTATATCTCTCTTTTGATTTGATTTACTCAAACAGGAACTGCGAGTTCTAATCAAATACAAGGAATAACTTGGATGGTACCAAAGACCAATATCCAAGGATCAATCAATGACAATCAACAACCAAAGGTTGGATTACTCTAATTGATGATCTAATGCACAACCTGTATTATTTCAATTATAAAGATACAACAATATAATGCGGAAATTGAAATAACACAGACACCAGAATTTTTTTTCGATCTCAACCGTTAGATCGAAAACTTAGCTTGTTACACACACTTGAAAATGCACACTTCTAGGTTTGTTAACCGTACCCAAACGTATGCACTTGTTGGTTCAATAATAGTTAACCAAAAGGTTAGCGATATGAGCATTTCATATCAACCATGTTATTCTTCACCATAACTAATTCAAGTGACTTCAAATGAACTAGTTAGAGAGTTGTTCAATTGCAAGGAAATCTTCTGTACTACACAAGATTAATTGAAGCAAAGATGATTTGATTCACTCGAATCGGTTCATGAACTTTTATAGCCACGGTTTGAAAACTGCATTCTTTAGTCTTTTTAAGTTTAAGTTCAGAAATCATCTTTAAATATATAACCTTCTCAAGTTCGCAGACTAGGTTCGCGGACTTAAGTTACCTGGTAGAGTTTACAAACTCCAACAGAAATTCTCGGGATGAGAACTTCGCTGGTTCGCGGACTGGGTTCGGCGACTTAGCTTCACGCAAGTAGTTTGTCAACTCCAGCAGAAATTCTCGGGTTTGAGAACTTCGGCAGTTCGCGGACTTGGCACTTGCCATTCTTCCGGTTCTCTTGATCAACAAAGTTCGCAAACTTTGGTTCAAGGAATATGACTTATACATAAATGTTTTCCACAACAATGCTTATGTCCACCATTGGTTATGTAATCTAAACTCTCATTTCAATCATTGAAACATTCTTAGAGGACGTTATATAGTTGTTACACCATTTCTCGTCAAAGCAATTTTCAAGATGATTGAAACATATCATGACTTTCGTCACATGGTAAAGATAAACTCGGTCGAAGTGAAAAGCTTACCAACACATATTTCGAGATATAGATAGGCGAGGTATACTCGGCTCGAAATACCAAATGTGTATAATCCAAGTCTATATATATATCATACGACTTCTTGTCTCAAAGAGTAGGAGATAGAGTAGATAGACTTTTGAGTGATGGATAAGTTCAAGTTTTCACATACCTTTTTGTCAATAAGTTCCACCGGTTCCTTGAGTAGTTCTTCTACTTGTATGATGAATCGCCATGAAGTCCTTGAGCTCAACTACACTTTCTATCCTAGTCTGAGACTTAGTTATAATAGACTATAAATCAAGATTTATAGTTTTGATCACTAACATTGACAAACATGCCTGAGATAGCAACGCATGCGAGTTCGACCGAGCAGTGCTATAACAATCTCTTCCTTTGTCAATTTTTAGTGACAGAACTATCAATACATATGGATTACAAAATAGATAAAGAAACTTTAGTAGCTCCTATTCCACATGTCTAATCTTCAACATTCCTCGAAATCTTCGTCAGTTCCAAGTACTCCAATGATCCCAAAGGTTATAAGTTTAGCATCACCGCTGTTGAAGATCCGTAGCTATAACAATGAGAAAACATAGTTCTCGATCATTGTTATACAGTTTCATAGTATTATTACACAGCGTCAAAGTTCAATTGTATCACAACTTCAACAATAATACTATGGTGATATGTATCACTCTCCCTTAGTCAATACTCCATCTCGCATGGAAACCACTCCCCCTTACATGATGATCCGAAAACCATATGTATTTGTAGTATGAACTACATATTAATTCTCCCCCTTTTTATCAATAAAATTGGAAAAGGTACAAGAACGGTATCATAATGAAATTTTCGAAAGAGACATTTCATGACTAAAAGAAAAATACGTACCAACTAATTTAGATGCAATCATAAAGCCGAAGCTAAATGCATTCATCAAGGAGTATAAAGATACAAGGTAACCCCTCTAATATTCCACAACAGGACTCCCCTCAAGATATTACCATTAAGCACAAGTTCAAAAGAACTCTCTCCCATTTGATGTCATTCCCGAAAGAACAACAAGAGCGACCTTAATTTCAAAAGAAAAGAAGGATTTTATTGGACACCAAAAACCATGAGAATGATTTTCAATATCCAAAAAACTCAATCAAATTAGTCACAAGTAAACCCATGATTAATTTAATCGGAATACGCAATCAAATTAAACACAAGAGGTGATCAATTCAATTGATTATGCTCAATATAAGAGAACTTATGGAGATAGGAAAATACTCAACTAGATTAATTACAAGATAACCCATAATTAATCTAATTGGAATACACAACCAAATTAATTACAAAAGTAATAAATTTAATTGTCATTTGTTTTGCTCGACATAAGAAAACTTACGGAGCAATAACTAAATAACCAAACAAGATGATTAATTTAGTTTAATATGCTCGACATAACATATCTCACGGAACACCAACTAAGCTAATAAATCAACTTGGTTGTATAGTGCTCAACATAAGATGCATTACGGGGCCTCACAGTAATACATAAAAATATGGATCAGGGATGATCAACACTGCGGAATACACAAGGATTAATTCTATCTTCAATCACTATTTGCATAACGATATTAATAGACATAGTCCTTGAAAACAAAATATTTTAACCTATCTTCCATCAAATGTTTGACAATATAGGCTTAACTTTTGTATTTGTCAAAAGTCTATTCATCCTTTTACCAGTACATGAATACTGATCACAAACGACTTTACTTTTGACAAAGTATGGGACAAACATAGTTCACGGACGTAAACACCAATATCCCATAAAAAATTTCAATATATCAAATCACAAAGATTAATACTGCAAAAACATCATCCTCCAAATATTTTTAGAATTTAAACCAAAAAAACTAAAAAAGAACAAGAAGATGAAGATGAAACATAATAGCTAAATGTAGTCACAATCATTGCTATTCAAGCACTAGTTATTCTTCCAACTAAGACAAAATGAAGACATACTAGGAAACAAATAACACAAGCTAAAAGAAAACAGACTCCAGTGCTATTCTGAACACGAACTAAGATCATATGGACGGTTCAGAATCCTCATGAGACAACGGGTCTTTGAGCTTGTGATCAACATCACTCATTGCAGCATTAGAGAGGTGAATCTCTTTGCGAAGATCATTGATGTAAGACTTTATGAGACCAAGGTCAGCAGTAACCTTTTCCAACTCAGTTTTCAATGCATCAAGATTTTTCAGAGTAACAATGAGCTCTTGTTTTGCTTTCCCAAAGTACTTAAGAAAGTCATGAACAACTTCAGCAAAAATCATATCATCCTTTTCAGCATCCTCATGAATATAGGCAAAATAACATGAAGCATTAGGATGATCTTCATCTACAAGGGTTCTTTTCTTCTTGGACTCAACAACACCTTTGTCAAGGAATCCTCTTGCAAAACCACCATAGCAAGATGAAGAAGAAGACATTCTTGACAACCCAGAAAACAACCTAGAGTATGCGTACATGACTTTTGCAACTCAATAGGATGGGTACTTAAAGGATTTCTTAGGGAAGGAATTTTCTAGGGTTTACAAATTGTTGACCCGTAATGGTTACCATGTACACATACGAATACAACATGGCCCTCAAAGAATAATCCAAAAAAAAAAGTTTTGCTACATGAGAAATTCATACATGGCTCAAATAAATTCCATGACATGGTGAAGAAATTTAGAGCACTAGTGTAGCAGGCAAAAGGAATTCCAAATAGAGACGTAAAACTAGACAAACAAAAACTTTTAGGAAATATTGTCTGCAGACACTAGTTTAGCTATAGACGATAAGAAGATAGCTCAACTAATAAGAATACAAAATTTCCACAGTATACCTGACAATATCTCGCTCAACCAGGATTTTTGTGAATGAGATTCCAACCTTGTGATTAATTAGCACAAGTATGAGCCTTGAGCTCATCAAATGACCGTAGATTACGATTGACTCTCTTTTTCCAAGATCTTGAGGGAAAACGGTTATGATGTGAAAAGTTATCATAAAATTTGCTATCATCAAAATAAGATGCATAGTTTTTGTTTTTACCTGAAGTAGCTTGATCAGCACAATTTGACAACCTGTTAATGATCTCTTTATATCCTTCAATTATCATTTTTAGATTGTCTTCGCCATCTTTGCTTCTTTCTTCTGGTTCTTTTTTCACATCAAGAAAAACATCATTTCCCTTTCTACCATAAGAAGATTTGTGAACCCTTCTTCAATGAAATGATTTAGGAAGTTTGTCTCTCTTTCGAACATTTGAGGAACATCTTGAACTGACCATCCTGGTATAGAACACAGGGTGAGTACTAAAACCAATTGGTTTAGACATGCGAATGTCAGTTACACCTTCAAGAATCAAATCTAAGGTGTATTGAAGACGATAAATAGATTTGTCATTCAACCTGGATTTTCTCTCTCGTTTAACATGTCCTTTTGAATCACAAAAGAGGCATACTTTCCGATCAATGAGGTAATCAAGAGAAACGGTTTTACAACCATTGTTAGGAGACTTCTTCCTTCCATTTGGTGTAGAAATTCCTTGATTAGAGGAAGACACAATCACATCATTTTTTTCAGGAAGGGATTCTGATTTTACTCCTGGTTTAGGAACGTTTCCAGTCGTAGAAGAAGTACTTGGTATATTAGACTGCTTAGAGGATCCTTGAATAGAGAGTTTACTCAAGCGATGTTCAATTTCCACGACATCCTTTTTCAGGCTAGCCTCAAGAGTCATACGTGAAGAATGATCTTCAGTATTTTCTTTGAATTTACAGTCTCTTATTACACCAAGAAGAACATTGACATGGTGTTTTAACTGATTAAGTCTATCATCTTGGATTCTAGCAAGATTTAGAATCAATTCACTCTTTTCAGCTGTTTCCCGTTCATTAATAGAGATAGTCTCTTTTGAAGGGTAATAGGAATCACACATGTCAGTGTTTGTCTGTCTCGTCAGAACACACGGTTCATCTACATTCGAGATTGAAGAACCTTTCTCTTTAATAGAATTAGATGAGACAGACCTTTTATTTCTGGTGACGCGTTTATCAGAGATACTGCTCTTGTCCATAGAGTCAGATCGCTACAAACACAGACTTGTAAGGCCTTGAACGTGTTTGCCTGCTCTGATACCAATTGAAAAAGCGGGGGTCTAACAACACCACCCAATATTTTGCTTAGCAATTTGTATGGAAAAACTCGAATATACTTTTAAGAGAATCAACAAGACTCAATCAATTAAAAGTATATCAACGAGTTTATATCTCTCTCTTGATTTGATTTACTCAAGCAGGAACTGCGAGTTCTAATCAAATACAATGAATAAATTTGATGGTACCAAAGGCAAATATCCAAGGATCAATCAATGAAAATCAACAACCAAAGGTTGGATTACTCTAATTGATGATCTAACGCACAACCTGTATTATTTCAATTATAAAGATAAAACAATGTAATGTGGAAATTGAAATAACACATACACCAGAAATTTTGTTAACGAGGAAACCGCAAATGCAGAAAAACCCCGGGACCTAGTCCGGATTGAACACACATTGTATTAAGCTGCTACAGACACTAGCCTACTCCAAGCTAACTTCGGACTGGACTGTAGTTGAACCACAATCAATCTCCCACTGATCCAAGGTACAGTTATGTGCCTACGCCTCTGATCCCAGCAGGACACTAAGCACTTGATTCCCTTAGCTGATCTCACCCACAACTAAGAGTTGCTACGATCCAAAATCGCAGGCTTTGACAATAAACAAATCTGTCTCACACAGACAAGTCTATCAAAGGATCAATCTGTCTTCCACATATAAACCCTAAAGGTTTTGTTCCGTCTTTTGATAATAATCAAGGTGAACAGGAACCAATTGATAATCCGGTCTTATATTCCCGAATACTTATCTTGTCTCCTTCACCAATTTGGTATACACACATATGCATACACTTGGTTCCCGGTTTGTGGATTTATACACTAATGTGCGACCACACTATATATGCTTATATCCAAACATGGTTACATTCTTAACTCTTTATTTCAATCATTGAAACATTCTTCTATAATGACAATAGCCTTTTTCACACACTATTAGCATCAAAGCAATTTTCAAGATATTGAAATAATCATTATCGAAAAGCCTACATCAAATGATTGTATCACACAAACCATGTAAGATGTTACTCGACAATTTTCTCATTATATAAGATGAACTTGGTCAAAGCGAAAGCTTAACAACACATATTTCGAGAAATATGTAAGCGAGATATACTCAGCTCGAAATCTCAAATGTGTATAGAGAAAATTATATCTTAACACGACCGAGCAGTGCTCTAACAATCTCCCCCTTTGTCAATTTTTAGTGACAAAACTATCAATACATATGGATTATAAAATAGATAGAAATTGTAGCTTCTCATCCAAATGCTTGATCTCCTTGGCATCTTCAACGCGACTCAAAATCTTCGTCACTTCCAAGTACTCCATGATCCTAAAGGTTGTAAGTTCAACATCACAGTTGTTGAAGATCCGTAGCGATAACAATGAGAAAACAAAATGCTCTCAATCATTGTTATACGGTGTCATAGTATTATTACACAGCATCAAAGTTAAATTGTATCACAACTTTGTCAATAATACTACGGTGATATGTATCACTCCCCCTTAGTCAATACTTCGTTTCAACATGAAAACCACTCCCCCTTACATAATGATCCGTAAACCATATGTATTTGTAGTATCACACTACACATTAATTCTCCCCCTTTTTGTCAATATAAATTGGCAAAGATACGAAAACTAGTGGGATCCTCATGAAAGTTTCACATAGATACTTCATGACCAGAGGAGAATGCATTCATCAAGGAGTTTATAAAGATACAAGATAACCCCTAATATTCCACAGCCGCACTCCCCACAAAGATTTGGCAATTAAGCACAAGTTCAAAAGGAACTCTCCCCTATAAAATGTCATTCTCTAAAGAAAAACAAAGGCGACCTTACTTTTACAAGAAAAGAAGGATTTATTTGGACATAAACAAATCACATGAAATCATGAATTTGAATCCAAAGTATTCAATTGAATTATTCATAAAAGAATTCATGATTAATCCAATCGAAATGCACAATTAATTTAACCACAAGAAAACCCATGATTAATTCAATCGGAATTGCACAACTAAATTAACCACAAGAAAGTGATCAATTCAATTGGACATGCTCGTCATAAGAGAACTTACGAGCAACAACTAAAATAACCAAAACAGAATGATCAATTTAGTTGGTCATGCTCAAACATAAAGAAACTTATCGAGCAACACAGTATATGCACAAAAATGTGTATCGGAGATCGACCAATACTGCGGAATAAACAAGGATTCATTCTATTTTCCATCACTATTTGCACAATGACATACAATAGACTTAATCCTTGTAAGCAAAAGTTTTATCCTTTCTTCCATCAAATAATGACATAAAAGGCTTTAACTTTTATAATGTCAAAAGTTCATTCTATCTTCTATCAATACTTTCATACCGACATAATAGAGATAACTTTTGAACAAGTATGAGACATTCACAGGTTCACGGACGTAAACAACATATCCCATAACACTTTGCAATATATAAAATCATAAAGATTAAAATTGCAAAAACTATCTTTGCCATTTGAAGGTAGAATCAATCTTTTTCGCACGTATTTATACCAAGAGTGGTTACCAAAGGCATGTAAAAAGATTTTCTTTAAAAAAAAAGAACATACAAAGTCATTAAAGACCATGCATCATAGTTCACATAAGATGATTGTGAACATTCAAGAATCCCATAGCAATGCGTACTACTGCCTATTCTTGAACTTCCTTCTTTTTGATTCACCAACATCATTCTTGTAAAAGCTAAAAATTATCTTATAAGAGAATTACTCCAAGAATCCAAGTGCCCAAGTCCAACAGAAGTAGAACGAACAAGTGCGACGAAACGGAGCAAATTACTCAAAAACCATATATGGGACAAAGACCAACCTCAACTCATTCAAATTTAGGATTTCTCATCACCATTTTGAAGAGAATTCAAAGAGGAAGAGAATACAAAAATAATGAGGTCATTCTGAGTTCGAACGAAGAAGTTACGACCAAAACAAATTTACTGAATATCGACGTCAAGTATGCATACGGGTTTGCAAACGAATTCGTATCCTGGAGCAGTATGCGTACGGGTATGCGTACTTAAAACCCTGGATTTTGATTTAAAATGATGTTATGCATACCTGGTAGGTGTACCATGTAGTCCAAACATCATGAACTATTATTATCAAACCTAAACATTTAAGAACCTTAAACACAGATCAAGTTAGGTAGAAATGAACGATAAGAAAGGTACATGGATCATTATAAGTTCTCTAAGAAAATAAAAAAACAAATCTTGCTCAAGTTTATAGACATGCCTTTTTAGAAGAATCCAGTTGAATTCTACAGCCTTACCGAACATAATTTGTGCGCCCCAATTTTCGTGCTTCCCTCACTGTATACATAACAAGGCATTCCTTGGTGAGGATGCACTTACAACACACTCAAGTTGTGTTGAGGTGAATAATTTCTTGCTCACCACAAGTGACTTTTGGATTATCATGAAAGAGATCGCTTTTAGAACCTTTCACATCTAAATCCATCTTTCCAAAGAACTCTTTTAAGTTCCAACATCATGGATACTTCCTTCTCCATAATCATGGAATTTTCTAGGAGATCATTCATTTTCACACTCAAAGCGTCATTGACTTTCTTTGGAACCCACTTATGAGTGCGTTTAGAAACAACCAGAACCTTCTTCCCGTTACTCTCTTCGAAATTTCTCGAAAGAGAATTGGATTGACTATTCTTTTGCAAGTTAGTCTTTCTCCAATCGGGAGCATCTGATCTTATCTTAGTCTTTACGAAGTTATCCTTTTGATAACCATTACGATTGTGAAAAGGATTCGTATGACGTTTATAGGCAAATCTAAATTTATCACAACACTGATTCTTTTGCCTAAAGGTTGGACAGTTACAACCTGTAGCGTTAAGGGATTAGTCTTAACATATGATATTGGTTTCACAACTTCTTGTGATTCCCAAACAAGAACATCATGAAGTTTCTCATTCCTTATACGGAAACGACATCTCCTTTCCAGGTGACCTTTATTTCCGTAATAGTGAAAAACATAAGGAATGTTCTTACCTCGATCCGTGTGTGCTGACTTTGGAGGTTGATATACTTTTCTCTTTTGAACCTTAACTGCCGTTGAAGGTATTTCACTTTTTCCATCAGTGGAAACCTTTTGTTGAGAAGAATCACTAGCCTTGACAAAATTTACCTCTTTGGTAATACTTGGAGCATCTATTCCCTTATAGCCCAATCCTCGTGTATCACGATGATTTTTACTTGCTCCTAGAATAGTGGTTAACTTGATTGAACTAGTATTGAAATTTTTCAAGTCATCTTCCAACATCTTGATTTTATGAAGAGCAGCAGTTAAATCAGCCTCAAGACTTTTTTCTCGAGAGAGAAAAGCGCTTTCTCTGTAGTCAAAACTAACTTGTTGAGAGTTAATCCTTGCTTCAGATTCTGCAAGTTTCTCTCCCGACGAAAAGTACTTTTGATAAAGATTATCACATTCAAGTGACTTCATACGTAGGTTTTCCTCAGAATCCTGAGGATCGATTCATACGACCCAAAGTCGAAGACTTGATAGACAAATCTGTCTCACACAGAAAAGTCTATAGGATTGAATAAGTCTGTCTCCCACGGAAATACCCAGGAGTTTTTGTTCCGTCTTTTGATAATAATCAAGGTGAACAGGAACCAATTGATAAACCAGACTTATATTCCCGAAGAACATCCTGGTATTATCAATCACCTCACAATAAACTTAATCGACTAGCGAAACAAGTTATTGTGGAATCACAAACGATGAGACGAAGGTGTTTGTCATTACTTTTCTATCTTGCCTATCAGAGATATAAAATCTCGAGCCAATTATTTTAATTGTACTCAACACGATAAAAACAACAAGATCAGATCACGCAAATACAAAGATAATAGTTGGGTCTGGCTTAACAATCCCAATGAAGTCTTCAAGTCGTTAACCTACAGGGTCTCGAAAAGAAACCTAAGGTTAAAGGAGAATCGACTTTAGTTATGCAACTAGTAACACACAGGAGGTGTAGGGATTAGGTTTCCAAGTTGATAGAGTTATCCTTTATATAGTTTTCAAATTAGGGTTTGCAATCCAAGTTACCTTGGTAATAAAGCATTCAATAATCATCGTTAGATGAAAAACTTGATTCAATCAAGCTAATATCTTTCAACCATTAGATCGAACTTAGCTTGTTACACACAAATGAAATGTACCCTCATTTAGGTTTATATAACCGTACCTAAATGTGTACACCATGTTGGTTCACAAATAATTAACCGAGGTTAGCCATATGATTACTCTCATATCAACCTTATTCATCTCAATCATAACTAGTTCAAATGACTCAAATGAAACTAGTTAAAGAGTTGTTCAATTATTATAGAAAACACAATTGAAATCAAATCGGTTTGATTCACTTGAATCAATCATGAACATTATAGCCATGGTTTGCAAAGATTGCATTCCTTATGATTTAAATGTTTAAGTTCATAAACTGACCGATCTGACAAAGTAACTAGATTAAGTATGTGTACGGGTATGCGTACTTAAGCAACCAGATTTGAGTTTGTTAAGTTTCCAAACTCAGCATAAATTTTCGGTTCGAAAATTTCCGCCCGTACGCATACTTAAGGTGACTAGTTTAGGAGTTTGTAATTCCCAAACTCAGCAGATATTTTCGATTCGAAAACTTCCGCCACTATGCGTACGGGTACGCATACTTATCTCGTCTCTTTCACCAATTTCGTACACACACATATTCATACACTTGGTTCCCGGTTTGTGGATTTATACACTAATGTGCGAACACACTATATATGCTTATATCCAAACATGGTTACATTCTCAACTCTTTATTTCAATCATTGAAACATTCTTCTATAATGACAATAGCCGTTTTCACATACTATTAGCATCAAAGCAATTTTCAAGATATTGAAATAATCATTATCGAAACATTCCAAGCCTACATCAAATGATTGTATTACACAAACCATGTAAGATGTTACTTGGCAATTTTATCATGATATAAGATGAACTTGGTCAAAGCAAAAGCTTACCAACACATATTTTGAGAAATATGTAAGCGAGATATACCCAGCTCGAAATCTCGCATGTGTATACAGAAAACTATATCTTAACACGACTTATGTCTCAATATAGGAGATAGTAGAAATAGACTTTCCAAGTGATAAACGAGTTCAAGTCTCCACATACCTTTTGTCGAAGAAGTTCCACAAGCTCCCCTTAGTAGTTCTTCATCTTCAAATGATGAACTCTATTGATAGGTGTTTAAAACACCTAATTTTATATCTAGTATTTATGCTTTCTTTGCTACTTTTCTTGTAAATTATGTATTTTATGTTTGATTTTGAGTTTATTAGGTGCAATGGAGTCATTATGAGCAAAAGAAGGATAAACGTCCATTTGGAGCGAAAAGCGCAAAGAGGTCAAGTCACTGGCGACATTTGGAGTCGGATAATGTTGCGTAAGGAGTGAAGAATGAACTGTCAGTTTTCTAAGACTGACAGGCCACATAGAAATTGGTCAGCCCTTATCCGAGTCCCTGAGTGCCAATACAAATCTGGGTTATAACTCTATACCTGAAGTTCAGAAAAACCATCTCTCTTTCATGTTGGCTGCGTTTTTATTGTCTAAAATTGAGAGAAATGAAAAATGAGAGACGGCCGTCACTGAGAGTTTGAGTTGAAAGAGGAATCGATGAGAGAATTCAAGATGGAGATGAAGTTTAAGAAGGATGAGTATCTGTTGCTCAGAATCAGATTGAGAAGAGGGTGGATTTGTTGTTGAAGGGGTTTGATTCTGGTGGTGTTGATATGAAGAACAAGAATAAAAAGGGATCTGTGAGATTTTAAAATCAAGCAGATAAGAAGAAATTGGTGACTGGTTTCTATGTGTTATGCTGTGAATCTGGTTGGAAGAAGATGAGAAGCTGTTATGCTGTGAATCTGAGAAGAAAGAAGGAACTTAGGGTTTGAGAAGCAAGAGTTGTTTCTGTGGTTTATGTCTTGATGATCTAGATGAGGACCTAGGATTTTGCAGTGATGAGTACGGTGAGAAATGGAATAATAAATCAGAGGGCTAGGCTCGTTACTGGTTAATGAAGCTTGGGTTCAACTCGAGCCTGAAATTGGCAGCAAAACGGTTGGATTTTGAGTTGATTCAGGGAAGGTTTGAAGTTGCTGGCTGAGACAATGAAGCCAAAATGGTGGTATACTTGGGTTGGCAGCAAGTGGAAGAAGTGCAGCTGTTGAACACTGATTCAGTTGAATGGTTTACAGGGCCATGATTTTTTATGGTAAATTGTTGCTGTTGTGATGCAGAATTGCAGCTGTAACAGGGAAGAATTGAAACAACCTCGTGATGTTGTTGATGCTCGAATTGAAGATGAATCTGAGTTCGTGTTATTATTAGCTGAATCTGATGAGGGTTAAGATGATTTGAATCGAGAATGGGTATTGAATTCGAATTAGGTGTTGGAAGATAAGAACAGTGCTGCTACCAATTGGTCTGTGGTGAAGCTGAGAAAATGGCTAGTAAAGAAGATGGATGCATTTCTGGTGGAAAGGTGAAGATGAAAAATGGTTGAGACACTGGTGGCGTTGGAGCAGTTCTGCCAAGAAGAGTTAGGAACAACCAGTAGTGGTTGCAGCTGCGATTGCAAGTAGATGAGCAGCTGAAGTTGAAGCAATGGCGTGGATCTGGTGGTTACTGTGACTAAGTGATGCAGGAGTGGATTGGCATCTTAGATTGAAAGTGGAGAAGGAACCACTGGGTTGTGCGGGTTCTGTTGTGTCGAGTTTGCGAAGAAAGGATGTTGCTGGATCTGTGCTATTGGGTTGAGCTGCTAAACACGAAGAGCTGCAGTTTGAAATGGTTGTTGTGGCTGAATTCGACGAAAGATGATTCAGATAAGAAGAGGGAGATATGGCTGTGAATTGCAATGCAGTGAAGTTGGTAGGATGTCATATGCATTACAGGAAAGAATAAGCTATATGTGTGTTGGTGGTATTGCTACAGATGCTAGTGAAGATGAGATGTACTGAGCATACGGGTTTGTCTGAATGTGCAACTTCAAGCAATGGTGTTGAGTACCTAAGCTAGAATGATGTTGTAGCTACAGAAAGTAGAGAACGGTGGATGCAGCTTCCGTTATGCTGAGATGGTGTGCTGACTGAAGTTACAGAAGTTGGGTTTGGCCTGAAATGGAAGTGGTGGACAAGACTAAGATAGATTCTTTACTGGTGGTCGATATGTTGTTGCTGTAGGGGTGTTTTAAGTGCTGAATAGATATATGTTAGGACAGGTACAAATTACAGGAGCTTAATGGGTTTGTGATGCAGTTGAAGATTAGTGTGGGAGGTGCAAGATGATATGGATGGTGTTGCACCTGGTGGTACTAAAGTTGGTGCTATGTAACTACAGGGTGCGAGCAAGAAGCTGTGGTGATGTTATGAGCTTGTGGAGATACAGTATTGCAGGGAAGACTAAAAATGGTGTCTACAGATAGAGTCTGTGTTGTTGTTGTAGATGGCTAAGCAAGAACCAAGTGATGTTGTTGATTGTGGTGTTCTAATTATAATTGAGCTGCTGCCAGAACAAAGGAACTGCAGGGATTGCATGTGCTGAGTAAATGTGTGTGTAGGATGGAATGGATGATTAAATGATTGTGCAGGGGAGGATCTATAGTTGAGCCTGAAACAGGCAGGAAATACCCCAGAATCGGCCTGAACTCGTCTGGAATCGGAGTACAGCGAGTTGACTCATCGATCCAGATAGATGACTGGATGGACTTGGACTTACATTAGTGGACTTGATTCCTGGACTGTTTTAAGGACTGGTTTTTGGCAGACGGGTGCGACCTAAACTAGCAGAGAGAGTATAAAAGAAAGATATATCTCTATTATATGGGAGGATATACAATATCTCTTCTTCTACTTTTGTTTTAGGGTTTAGACATGGAAACTCTTCTTTTCATTCTTGTTATGAACTCCAAAAACATGAGCTAGAATTTTATCATTGGTTAAAGAATAAATTGGATTTCCAAGCATGAGTTTTGTTCAATAGATTAGTTTTGTCTCATGTTTTATCGATTATGACTCGCTAGAAATATCGCCATGTATGATTGATTGTTAGTTTTGTCAAGTTGCAAATTGGTAGAACTTGTAATCATATCTATTGCTAGTTTAGGGTTTATTATACGTAAACGTGATACACCTTAAATACAAGTAGCATAATTGTGATTATTTCTTGTAGTGATACATCCTAGTAGTCACAAGTGATTTATAACCTTTGTTAAATCGGATTAGTGCTTTTACACGTTCGATTGCTTTGATTGGCCTGATTTCATAAAACTTAATGCATCTAGGGAATTAAACTTGATTAGTGCTTTTACACGTTAGGTTGTTCTCTAAGGTAGAATTCATACTCGCATCTTTTAATGTGTTTGTTGATGAAAACAGGAGATTTGCGGGATATACTTGCGATCAAGGTATCTTAGGTAGGGATGTCAATGGGTACCCATTAACCGGGTCCGGAACCCGAACCGATGGATTCGGGTCCGGTTACGGGTCCTTAAATTGGACCCATTAACCACTTTGGACCCGGCGGGTAATTACCCATATATACCCGTTTATGAACGGGTCCATCCGGATCCTACCCGTCGGGTACCCGCGGGTATTCGGGTATTTCATAAAGGGTAATTGTGTAAAATCCCCAGCGAAAATTAGGTCATATATAAAGCAAAGGATGAAGATCACCACCCATTCTGAATTTCCGATCTACTTTCTTCTCCTGCCTCTGCCTGCAACTACGAAGTGGAAATCCTTTGTTTCTCAAATTCTTTCACTGAAAGAAAAGTATGATATGCTAATCTACAAATTCTTAAAGGTTAATTAGTGGGTATCTTTCAATTTCTCAATTTTAATCAGTATTTGGTGTGCTCAATTTCTCTAAATTCAATAATTGAACTTATGGCTCTAATTGTTGCTGCTAGTGAAGTTAGATTTGTGGGTAGAGTTGTCAAACAGGCCGGCCTAGATTTGTTGCTGTGTCTAGTTATTAACTTATTATACTATTTCTTATCTAGTAATTGTCTAGTTGAAATGAATCGCTCATCTCTTATTAGTCTACTGTTTAATTTCTTTCATTTTTTTGTATCAATTTTTTTTCCTTGTTCTTGATGATTTCTCTTGCACAGACAAGGCAAACTTATTATGCTTGAATAGGTATCCCTGTAATCTCAATGATATGTGAACTCTATGGTTGTTTTTGTGAGAAATCAATGATAGCTCGAAGGCTGGGTGTTTTCAGTAGCTTGCAGCAAACATGCACAAGAGCAAATCAATGATAGCTCGAAGGTTGGGTGTTTTCAGTAGCTTGTGTGTGGTTGATGTGTATGTTGTTTATGCGTATATGCTTGGAACATTTGTATTTTCCTTACTGTATAATGTATATGCTTGTTAAATTTATTATCGTTTACACTTTATAACACCTGATAGGCTGATACAGATGTTTGTTGGTTTTTCCTTGCAGAGGCAACATGAAAAGTCAAACAGGAAGTAGTGTTGGTGATCATTGTGTTCCTGTAAAGAAGACTAAAGTTACCGTTTCGAAATCCCCGTGTATGCCGCCTCCTAAATATGCAACACATTATGCTTCTTCAGCTCATGTATACTCAGCAAACATTTCGACAAATCAAGTGAACATGGAAGATTCAGTTGGTAGTAGTGGTAGTACTTCATCTTCTCAAAGTTCTTTTACTTCTATAAGGAAAGGTTTGACGGCATTTCTGGAAGAAAGTTCACAACATGACGTTGTTCGCACAGATCTAGAGCAATACCTATCAGCTGATGTTCACCCTATTAGAAAAGGAAGTGGTATTGATCTGAATGATTCTAGTTTTGATGTTTTGGGGTGGTGGAAATTTCATGGACCAATGTATCCAATTGTAGCAGTGATAGCTCGTGATATATTAGCAATTCCTGCGTCATCGGTGGCTTCTGAATCTGTTTTCAGCACCAGTGGTAGAGTTGTAGATAAATTTCGTTCTTCAATGCTTCCAGAAACAATTGAAGCTCTGATATGCACACAAGATTGGATAAGAAGTGCGCTGAAGAGTAAGTAACATATTCAATTCATGTTTGCTATTATATCAATTTTAGTTAGTGATTCATTTACTATCGTTCTTGTACGTCAACTAACTATTTTATTGTGTTAGATGAGGGATTTGGGTTAGGTAGTACTTCACTTCAGACTCTTTTGGAGGCAATGGAGGAGCTCGAGTCAGATGATGATGATGCAACATCGCACATTGTCTAACTGACTGACTATCAATTTAAGGTAAAATAACCAGCTAACCTTGGAATGCACAAATTTGTATTTCCTTAAACTTTGTCGAAATGTGATTAGTAGTACAGTATAAGAAAGTTTGACTTGTGTCTGTCTATACAATATTAGTCCTAGCTAGTTGTATATTTGGGAATTTTAATGTTTGCTTGTGGTCCTGGCCCTAGCTAGTTGTATATTTGGTGAGTGCAATCATGGAAGCAATTCTTGCTTCATCACAGGCAAGGTCTTTGATTGTGATATGGTTACTTGTACACGTTGTTTGGTTGAATATGATCAACTGTTTTTGTTTCTCTTGCAGGAACAATTGGAAATATGATGGTGAAATCTTTAGTGAACTGGTTGGAACTTCTTTTTGGTATATATATATTATATAGGCATAGCCAAAGAACATGCGAAGTGCGAACTACATCCTTCTTTTTTTGTATATGTACTTGTGAAGGAAACACATTTATCTTTTGGGGCTTCTACACTTTATAGGATGATATGTCTGTCAACTTTTGTGGTTATAATACGACAGACTATATTAGCCATTAGGGCTGGCGTTACTTGTAGTTATCGGCTAAAAAAATGTCTGCCAACTTTTGTATTTAATATTTATCATATATAATGGAATATTCTTACTTATAGCTAGGAAAGTAACTTTGATTTTCCTAATCTAAGGATTCTAAGCTCAAGTTTACTCTACTTTTGTATGTATGTTAAATATGGTCACTTTTCAGGTGTTGAATAATCTTTTTTCAGTACTCAGGAGCCATAAAATTGGGAAGTCATATAACTGATATAAGTTTGTGTTTTTACTCGATGGGTACCCGGACCCGGTGATTACCCGTGACCTTTACCGGGTCCGGTTCTGGGCCAATATTATGGAACCGGTCCCGGAACCGTTAGGACCTGGAACCGACGCTGATATGTGGGGTCCGGGTCTGGGCCATGTACTACCCGGGAGGACCGGGACCCGTTGACAGCCCTAATCTTAGGGCCTTTGATAAAGGAGAGATTAAATATCAATTCTAGTTATTGTTAAAAAGCATGTTTGTGAATGAAGATGAATCCTTAACCAATATCTTTACATCTTAATTTGTGTGCTTTATTTGCTTTTATTTTAGTTTACTTTAAAAAAATCAGAAAACCCCCCTATGGTATTTATAGGAAACCGAAATTTTTTGACAACCTTAGTCCTCTCTGTGGGAACGATCCTTTCTTGCCCTTGTTATATTTTATATTTTGAGTAGTGAGAAAGTAATTTATTTTTGACGCGTACGACATCGATCATCTGTGAAATCTAAGCTCAACTACACTATCTATGTCCTAGTCCGAGACATCTATAAATAGGGTAGAAATCAAGACTTATAGTTTCAATCACTAACATTGACAAACATGCTTGAGATAGCAACGCATGCGAGTTCGACTGAGCAGTGCTCTAACAGAATGCAACGGAAAAAAAAATTAGGGTTTAGGCAAAATACAAGTCTGGATTTTGAACTTCTATAGAACAAGTATTCCATATCCTCAAGGATGGAGTCCAGCTTTTCTCATCATGTCTCTCCAACCTCACGACTATCCAAGGTTTTTTTTTTCCAGGTTTCCTCTTTCTCAAAAATGATTATACAAAGTCGAAGCTCAATGAAGAGGATAATTGGGGTTTTGATTAAGTAAACCTTAATTTGAGAATCTTTCTCAAAATTGAACGTCCTAGATCCTCCCCTACATGATTAAAACTAGTGTCACACCCAAAAAAGGCGTCAAACATTTCTCCATCTCCCCTGCACACGTATCTGAACCTATCAGAAGCTCAGAACATGGAAAATGTTGCTCATAACATGTCTTATTTCGGGAGTTCACATGTTTCCAGGCAAGGACGCAAGTATTTCATCATCACAGTCAAGATATATCATACACAACAAAATTCCACACGTATCTGGAATACCGTTCATACCATGCAAGCGCATCTCAAGTCTTCGACGACGAAATTAAGGTAGTGACAGAATTAACCCTAGTTTGATAATTCTATCAAAACAAAATTAATATTGCTCCACTGGAGGACCTAGTTACTTCTCGCACACACCGTTAACATCATACACATGAGGATCTTCACTCATACTTGCTCCTCTCTCCAATGCGGCCCACAAACAAATATAATTAAAGTTTACCCAAGGAAAACTCTAAAGTCAAGAGTTTGAATCGAGTAAGGAAAATTTTGATTTTTTAGGGGAGTTTTTTATACAATAAAGATTTATCCTCACAATGAGAAGTTGGTCCCAGCAAAAGCACACCTGAGTCAGTGGTTATATATTGTTGAGTTTCGTAATCAAACTAGGAGAGTTATTTTTCACAGACATGAGAGTTATGAAGAAATCTAAATCAAAAAGATGACATCCATCTGTTGTTCACGACGTAACTTATTATTTTGGTACAAGTAAAGTCTATTCCCTAAATTAGGGTTCCTACACCTTTTAGACTAAATTCTCACTGTCAGTAAATCCCGTGGAAGTCTCAGAGATCAAAGCAATCTAAGTACCACCCGTATCACTTCATCACGACTTCTTTAAAATCCAAGCTCAAGTCAAAGAGAACATGCAAAGATATATCCACATTGAGACTGTACATGGTCCAAACAAACCAACAACTAGCTCACTACCAGTAAATCTCAGTTCTTCGATTCCCTACAAATATGAACTTTATACAAGTTATGCTCAGATGCAATCAACAAAGACAACAGGAAAGACTGGTTCAGCAAATCCTAATTCAAAGTGTTGGCGTATTCAAAACGTAATTTCAAGTCACCATTAACGTGTGAACAAGTCTCAACTCTATCAAGGTATTTGCTTCAATCTCAAGAACTGGGGACTGAGCCCTATCTCTCTTTCCTGGTGGTGACTGCCGAATAAAAAGGTACCGTATGCAGACAAAGCTTCATACATAAAATTTACCTAAAACAAGTCTCGGACATCCAACATTTTGATGCAAGGTGGATCTTCCAATTAGACAACGAAATATTCCATGAATTTTAGTTTTCATCAGCTCAAGATATTGTCTCCGTTCTATAATCCTAACCCTAAGGTTTCTTTCACCTAAAATCTAACATGACCAGATAATCAGAACTAGGGGTGCACATACCCTACCCATACCCGCCAATCCTACCCTACCCGCCAGTTTTTTAACCGTATCCTACCCTATCCACTATTTGGCGGGTAGGGTGGCGGGTAAAAAATTTCTTAACCGCCGCTAGATGGGTAGGGTGGCGGGTAAAGCTCGAAATTATCCTACCCTACCCGCCTACCCGCCTGTTTATACTATTGATCTCTGCCGTTGGTTCTCGTTTAATCTCTACCGTTGATCTTTCAACTATTGATCTCTGCCGTAGCTTTATATTTTCCTACAACACTAAAAACTAAAAAACTAAAAACTGGATTCAATTTTCGTTTTATCTCTGCAGAGAAACTCCCAGAACTGAATTCATTGCTAAGAAAAAAATCTAGAGAAGAGAAGATCATGAAAAGAAAAACCCTATTCTTGTGAATCCACAACGTAAAAGAAGAACTGGCCAGGGGAGTTTTTGAGAACGGAAGAAACATAAAACCAGTACCTCTGATTTACCAGTACCTCTCACATCTCGTTTAGAACTTCAAATATGTTAACAGATCTCGTTTAGAACCTTTTAATAGGTTGATTCAAGGTAAGATCTAACTTCAAAGTTCATTTTGTTTCATTTTTTTTTTTTGTGTTAAATTGATTGAAAAATCATAAGGTTTCATGCATGTTGCTGGATATGAGGAATCTGAGTTTGGAAAGCTAATGAAGGGTTTAGAGAGTGGTTCTTCCTCCTAATTTGAAATCCAAACTAATTTTCAGGTGAAAATTTGAATAATTTTTTTAATAATTTGAATGGGTTTTTCTTTTATATGTTTTATTGCTTGGTGATTTTATTTGTATTTGAAGAAATTAGTTGAAATCAGTTGAGTAATATGATTGCCATCGTGAAAAATTGACATGCATGTTAACTGATTGATGAAATTTCTCATAGAAATTTAGTTTGTTCCTCATGAATGACGAGTTTCAATGCGATTCTGTTAGGAGATGGGAAAAGGCAATTGAATGGGATTTAAAATCTGTGGTCATATGTAAACTGATTGATAAATTGTCTCTTCATGATTTCTATCTAAAACCCATGTCTTTAAATGTTTAGATTATCAATATTTCAAACAATTTCAGTGAGATTTTGATTATGTGACACCCATGTCTTTAAAGGTTTATCTAAAGCAATTGAATTAACTTTAGATTCTGCTCACAACAATAGTAGTATTAATGAAAATCATTGGTTTGATTGAACATTAGCATCATGTCAGGTGAGTGAGTACATTTAAGACCTTTGCTAGGTGGGTGAGAAAAGGAGAGATTTGTTTTGTAGTTTAAATAGACAGTTGACACTGGAGTCCAGTATATATGTTTTCTCGCAAATAACTTGTCTCCACAATGCTTGTATGTCTGCAGAATATCTCGAATGCCACTTTCCCAATAAAGATCTATACATGAGTCTCAAATTCCTTATTCCAAGTCAATACAATGCAGAATAGCACTATCATCGATACCAATAGAACCCTCTAATTCTCCAAGGATATCTTAACCAACGGACGGATATAACTACTGTCTAATTCTAGATTTCAGTGTTGTTCTCTAGATTTCAGTGCTGTTATTAGGACCCTTTGAAGCCTGTTAACTTTTTTTGCTTTCTATTCATATCACTTGTTCTTTCTAGTGAGGAAGCATGGTTGAGATTACAGAATTGATGTCAACGAGACCTCCTATTCCCTCTCAAGATGCATCTCAATCCGTGCAACAAAGGGTCAGGGTTGTTATATCTCCGCCACCTCCACCTCCACCATCTTCTCAACCTGAGGTCAGGGAAAGTATGAAGCAGAACAGAACATCTTCGGTGTGGGAGCATTTCCAAAAGAGTGTTGATGAAGCTGGTGTTAAATGGGGGAAATGTAACTATTGTGAAGGTGGTAAATATAGGGCTGGTGGTAAGAAGTATGGCACATCAAATTTGAACTGGCATTTGACCAAGTGTCGGAAGTATTTGGAGTCACTAGAAGCTGCGCAGTTGGACTCTCTCGGTCATCCTAGCAATCTGGGAGATCAGCAGCAAACAGTTGGGGTTACGTTCTGTCAAGATGGATGTAGGAGAGCCTTGATAAAGTTCATTATCACAGATGAACAGTCTATCACTTATAGCAAGAGATATACTTGCTATTCCCGTCTCTTTAGTTGCAAGTGAATCTGCTTTCAGTACTGGAAAGCGAATACTTGGTCATTTCCGAAGTTCTTTAAAACCCCGAACTGTGGAAGCATTGATTCTCCTACAAAACTGGTTAAGGACACCGATTGATATGGATCCATCTACATTTGGAGCTGAAGAGAAGGAGGATGACGTCTTAGAGTCAGGTACACGAATTTCCTACATTTATTCTCCTACATTTGTCAAGTCTCTGTTGTTTTCAGTTTCTTAGAATATAGTATAACTATTATATGTCGTATAAATGATGATTATAGTATAACTATTATATTTCTACTTCATGTAAGTATTATAACTATCAACTGTGACATGAATTGTTAGCTTCTTATAATTTGAAAATAGTGTCTCAGACTTGGAGTCCTTGGAATGAAGGCAAGTGGTCAGGTTATATAGTGGTCATCTTGCTAAACCTTAAGACCCAACTTCATCAAGCCCCCATGTGGCTGCCACGTAACACCATCAAATATGGCATGTGCACCTGAACCTGAACGGATGAAAACCTCAGTAGAAAAATCACCAAAGAACTGATGAAGTAGAATGATCACCTGAGTCCTGACTCTTAATCGAAATCATATTTATCAGAGTTTCTTACATTCTGTTACAAGATATGGCAAATACCAGCGCAAAACTAACAAGTCTCACTCAAATGTCCAGAGCATGTCACCAACAGACAGGACTGCGAATATATCTTTGAGAGTTCTTACACCGTATAAGCTACCAGTAACTTTATACATAGTAGTCTAAATAAATACCTAAAGATATATACATTCATTATTCAAGATCGTTGTTGACATGTTGTTGGATTGGCATTATATAGATATGGATACATCTGACTGAGTATGCAGATCCAAATCCCAGTGACTACCACCACCACTACTTCTTCACTGCCTTTTGCTTTTATCCTACATTCTTTTTGGCCGTCTGTTTTATGGAGTTGTCTTTATATATCTCTATAGTGTCACACTTTGAATTGATTAATCAAAAACCATTATGGCCATTCAACTAGTACTCTAAAACTCTTTTTGTTTCTCTCTTTACTCAACTTGTTGTGATATTACTTGTATGCAGATTTATCTGGTGATCTTAGTACTTATTCCATCATCGTAGATGATGATTGAAGAAGAAGGTCAATATGAAGAGCTGCAATGCTTGTTAGTTGTTGGCTAAGAAAGCTAAAGTTGTGGAATTTGTGGTCGTGGAATTGGTGGTCGCGTTGGTGATGCTGGAGGTCGGGGTGGTAGTGTCACTAGAGGTCGTGGTCGTGGTGGTGAAACTGGAGGTCATGGTCGGGGTGGTGGAAATGTTGGCGGTCGTGTTGGTGGTGTAACTGGAGGTCGTGGTGGTGGTGTAACTGGAGGTCTTGGAGGCGGTGAAACTGGAGATCGTGTTGGTGAAACTGGAGATCGTGGTGGTGGTGGTGGTATTTGTGTTTGGGGAAGAGGAAGAGGAACACCAACAGCAGCACCCATATCTTCGACTCCTTCTACTCCTTCAATTTCTGAAGTTTGTTCATCTTCTGGATCACCAAACGTGGATTGACTTGCTGGTCGTGGTGTAACTGGAGATCATGGTGCTGGTGGTGGTGTAGCTGGAGGTCATGGCGGTGGTGGTGTTTGGGGTAGAGGTACAACACCAGCAGCACCCGTTTATTCGACTCCTCCTCCTTCAATTTCTGAAGTAGGTTCATCTTCTGGATCACCAAACGTAGATTTACTTGCTCAAGAAGTGCAGAAAACTCTTAACTGTACAACAAGAACCAGCAGTTTCTCTTGTTAGTTTAGTTCATGTAATTCACTTTCATCATCTCAGACATAGCCCATTCTGTTGTACTTGATGATGTATCTGTTCCTGCAGAAAAAAAAACGGTTATACCCGCCATCCTACCCTACCCGACCCGCCAGAGAATGGGTCGGGTAGGATCTTCCCCGTTTAATGACGGGTAGGATGGCGGGTGAAATTTTTCTTAACCGCCAATAAACGGGTAGGGTGGCGGGTATAGGCCATATCCTACCCATCCTACCCGTTGTGCAGCCCTAGCCTTAGGTATTTGGAGGGTCCATGAAATGATTCATTTGGGCCCACAATTGACTAGTAAAGAAATGAACTTGTAAATGGCGCCAATCTATGAAATACTTTTCTCAGAGATATGAAGATAAAACCCTAAGAGGCTAAAACCCTTATTTTTGCGAAAGTTCTCCCTCAAACAGCGCTCGCTGAAGATGATAAACTTCTCCTCATCCCGCATATACGCCAAACTCTAAAAGAAAGTCAGACAATTTCTTCTTCTCGTCTCTTCGTAAGTTACCTAATCCCCCTTGATTCAAGCTTTTTGTTTGATGGGACATTTTTCTATTTACTTTGTCGGTTCATGCTCCAATAACGGATGAACATCAAATTCAAAATAGGAATTTAAGGATTTGTTAGGGTTTACAATAGCTCTAATCATTGTCACCTTACTGAAATGGCGGAGGTGTTTGGGGGCAGTGTGGTTCCTTAAGCATAGGAGAGTTAAGTCCAATGGATTCATTTGTAATAAAAATGAAAAACAATCTATAGTAGGATTCAGTTCTAAACATCAAGAAAGAAGGCTTGGAGATCTGTTATGGAATCCAATTTGAGAAAATATTTATTGACTGAATCAAATTTTCTAAGCACCTAAATAAGAATAAATTGCCTTTGGTACTGCTGAAACATGAAAGTGACAGGAGTTAGATGTGATATGTATTGGTTATAGTATCATGTTTGTCGAGGTTTCATGATTTAATTATTTATAATGGTTGGTAGCTTGCTGGTCCTAAACTTTCGTTGGCGATAGCTGATATCATCATTATCATCATAGTAGTTCATCAGTGTATGTATTTAGGATGTAATTGGTGTGTGTTCGAACAGGTTGCCATATTAACAAGTAAGTGAGTAACATTAGTTTTGCACTTTGTGCTTCACTAATGTTTATTTTGTTTAAGCTTTAACAAACTTTGGACAAAATGAAGATTATAGTTGTGACTAGCTTTTTGAGATTGCACAGTTAGATTGAAATTCTATTAAGGTATCTTGTGTATCAGTGTATGGTTTCTAGCTGAAGTTATTTCAGATCATTCTATCATGATGGTCAATTTAATTGACAGTTTCTACTTGTGCATCACATTTTGACAGTGCTCAGTAAAAAGTTAGAACTTTAGCTCTTGGTGCTACCTGGACAAGAGAGTTCTTGGAGAATAATGGACTCCAAAGCTGCCAATACCACTGGGTGTGAGGCTGCTGCTGCTGCTATTAAAGGTTCTGAACCTCAAGGTCAGTCAACTGCAGGTAAGAAAAGAAAAGCAACTAGTACACCATCTAAAGCAGTGTCACACTTCTCAGAAGTTAGTGATAGCTCTGATTATGATTCTCGTAGGAAAGAATTAATTATAATGCTTACTAAATGTGGGCTTCCTTTTGAAATGGTTGAAAGGAAAGGGTTTAAGGCATACACCAAATACCTTGATCCTGGATTTGAGATCCCATCTAGTATCGCTGTTCATCATGATGTTTTGGCTATGTATATGTTAGAGAAGCAGAAATTGAAACGCTATTTTAAGAAAAATCGTCAGAGAGTATGTCTTACATTTGATACATGGACATCCATCCAAAAGTGTAAGTATATGTGCATAAGTGCTCACTTTATTGATCATAATTGGAAGTTACGTAGGAAAATCATAAATTTCTGTCATGTTGAGAGTCGTAAAGGTCTAATCAATGGCAAGACCTTAGGGACATGTCTGTTAGAGTGGGGAATTGATAAGGTGCTGACTGTGACTTATGATAATGCTACTGTTGATGATAGAACTATTACATATCTGAAGGATAGATTGATCAAGAACAATGCAATAAATGCTGACTTCTTGCATGTTAGATGCGCTGCTCATGTATTTGCTCATGTTGTAAAGGATGGTTTGAAAAAGTATCGTATGTCGATTAGAAAAATCAGGGCTGTGCTTAAGTATGTTTTGAGTAAACCTTCTAGATTTACAGAGTGTGTTGCTAAAGAAAAGATTGAATGCAAAAAGGGGCTAGTCTTAGATGATAAAACTAGATGGAATTCTACTTTAACGATGTTAGAGGCAGCTGAAAAGTTTTTCTAAGTTTTTAAAAGGTAAGAAAGGGAAGATACGAAGTTCTTTAAAAGGTTCTGTTCCAGTACTTGTACTGTTGATAAAGAAGCTTCTACCCTTAATATTGAAGAAGCTTCCAGTTCCGATTCCGAATCTTATGAAGAAGCTTCCAGTTCTGATTACGAATCCGATGAAGAAGATTCATCTCCTGACCAAAAAGCTTCCAGTTCTGATTCCAAATCTGGTGTAGAAACTTCCTATGCTGAAGATTGGGGTTACGCCAGAAATTTTATGAAGTTCTTAAAGGTATTTGTTGATGCTACGGTTAAGCTTACTGCGTCTACATATCTTACATCAGATTCCTTCTCGTGGCAGCTTTGTGTGATTCATAAACAATTGAGTATTTGGGTTAACAGTGAAGACCCAATTTTGAATTCCATGGCTAAAGCAATGTTGCGCAAGTATAACAAGTATTGGGGAACTTACGAGGACGTGAATCCTTTTTTATTTATTGCCGTACTGCTTGATCCACGAGAAAAAGAGTTTGGATTAAAGTTTCGACTCGATGTTTTGTGTGAAAAGGATGAGGATTTGGCAGTGAAGTTAATGGGTAAGGTGGAAAGTGTTCTTCAGAAACTCTATGAAGAGTACAAGTTACTCTATTCAGAGGCAGAAAATGGTGCTGCTGAATCAAGTAATCTACATGACACTGAAATGAATGACAGTGAGGATCTTGAGCCGCTTTTGAGATGGAGATTAGAAAAGGTAAAAGAGGAGACTGTCGAGTACAAATCAGAGGTGGACAGGTATTTGACCGAACCATGTGAAAGCACCTGTACTAACTCTCAGTTTGATTTGTTGGTCTGGTGGAAGACCAATTCTACCAAGTATAGTATTCTGTCCTACATTGCAAGGGATATGTTGGCCATACCTGTCTCTTCTGTCGCATCTAAATCAGCTTTTTTAAATAGCGGAAAGCGCATCCTTGATGAATTTCGAAGTTCTTTACCTCCTAAGACAGTTGAGGCTTTGATTTGCATGCAAAGTTGGTTACTCTCAAGAACGGATCTTGATCTTTCTGGCTTGGGATGATGCTGCTGCTGGTGATGATATTGAGACAGGTATTATATCTTTTTTGTTGATGTTTATAATTACTAACTTATTATTTATTCGTATTACATGATTATCCACTTCTTGGTGTAAATTCTCCAGATGATGAAGAGTGATAAAAGGAGATTTGCAAATGATGTAAACTGAGATGAGAGCTTGCAGGCATCTGGATATAAATTTTTTGTCGTGTTCTTAGATTGTTTTAGACCTCTGGTGATGCTAGAATATGTTTGTTACTATGGAATTTATTGTTTCTAGCTTTCTGACTTTATAAAAGTGTCAAATTTTTTGGTTAATTTATGTCAGATTTGTGTGTATTTTCTTTCAGAGTTTTTGGTTTGAATTAGTTTTGAATGTGTTTTGTTAACTGATCACTGTATCAATGTGCAGCCTCAGCTCGGCCGCAGTATCTCATGTACCTTTCACCGATCACACTACCAAGCTTTTAGAAAACCTATCTGAACTCTTGTCCCACAGTAGTATGTTGGGTGGCTTGGTGCATCAACAAAGACTAAAGAGTACACCAGTCACGACTCACGTTTCTGGATTCCGCGGGATGGCCTTCTCCTTGGCTCAAAATTTCCAATTTTTTATTTGGATACCAGCTTACTCTCCTACCTGTCCATCCTAATGTTCATTTGTGTGCTGTCATGATAATGCAGGCAATCCTGGCACATTCAGGTGTAATATAGTTTTAGGAACCCCTAAGCAAACCAAGTCTTCTAATAATAGGGTTCCAAACATAGCCTTAAATATTTCCGAGGGTCCATGAAATAGAGTGACTACTCGTAATTAATGGCGCCATCGTACTAAATAATCTCCCTCAAATAATTTTATCTGTCTTTTTTTTTTTTCCAGAAAATTAGAGCCCATTCCAAATTTGTGAAGCCAACACAAGAGAGTTAAAGCAGGATGAATGCTATGAACTTTATAAGATTCATGTGTAAGGATTTAATTTTGATTAAGTTTTATGTAATGTGATTGTGTTTTTTAAATTAAATATTTGTCTAATTAAAACTTAATGAAACGTAAAACCAGTTTGGATTTGATCATTAATTTTAATATAGTTTTTATTAATAAAAATATAAGATAATTACATTAAAAAGGTTGAAATTAAATTACATCCATAAATTACCGTTTCCTGACCATTAAAGATTTAATTGGTCAGGTTTTGTGGATCACGAGTGTTGTTCGACATTGCAGAGATCTCACCGGCTTGAGACTCATTTGGTGGTTGAGTCTTATCAGAATCATCAAAACATTGAAAGTAACGGGTTTACTAGGCGGAACGGAACACGATCGCGATCTTGAAATGGGTGAGCTTGAAATGGTCGAAATGCTGACGTGGTTTAGGAGATTAGGGTATATAGAGTAGATTTCCTAACTACTTCAGAGTTCAAGCCACTACTAGGAGTCATAGTGTAAGGTAGAAATTGATTGAACAAACCTCCAGGAGTTTTTTCCATGTTAATGACTTCATCACCACGTACTTGAGCATCTAACACTCTATATTAGGAGTAGAACTATCTACCACTACATTATGCATATAACGACTTCTAACTTCTTTGACTTCTCAAACTTCACTGACTTCCACTACGATGGCTTAAGCATACATCAAGACTTGTACCTAAACCATCATGACTTGAACTTGCACCACTATGACTTACACCTGCACCACCATGACTGGATTATAAGTGACAAACATCATGTTATCCCTAAATTTTTTCATCTCACTCAAGTGGAATCTCTGAAACTCATGTAGTAGATCATTATAATCGTTCAACTGGTCTTGATACTGCTCCAATGTAGATTCTACCCCCAGTATGGATAAGTGCGTTTAAGAACACTAGAATGAACAATTGGAACATAAAAAATAAGGCTTAATTTCTCCCGTGAGAGTTGAGTTTTGACTTGCAGATTTCCTGAATAGATGCCTAGGCTTCGCTTTTTCTGAATCTGAACTTGAAATCGATTATGGGCTTGGAATTTCTCGTGAATATTTATGCTAGGCGGTGTTTATCCGGGTGTTGTAGTCTTGTCATCATGAAATAAATGCCTTAGGCGTGTATATTTGCGATTAGGGTTTATCTGATTAAATCCCTAATTTTCAGCTTTGTGCTTGATCGTGTAGACCAATGTTGTGATGCTTACCGTAAAGCTGAGTATGGCCATTATAACCATTAGTGAGAATCTTGAATAGTTCTGATTAGGGCTGCACAACGGGTAGGGTGGGTAGGATATGGCCTATACCCGCCACCCTACCCGTTTATTGGCGGTTAAGAAAAATTTCACCCGCCACCCTACCCGCCATTAAACGGGTAAGATCCTACCCAACCCATTCTCTGGCGGGTCGGGTAGGGTAGGGTGGCGGGTATAACCGTTTTTTTTTTTCTGCAGGAACAGATACATCATCAAGTACAACAGAATGGGCTATGTCTGAGATGATGAAAGTGAATTACAGGAACTAAACTAACAAGAGAAACTGTTGGTTCTTGTTGTACAGTTAAGAGTTTTCTGCACTTCTTGAGCAAGTAAATCTACGTTTGGTGATCCAGAAGATGAACCTACTTCAGAAATTGAAGGAGGAGGAGTCAAATAAACGGGTGCTGCTGGTGTTGTACCTCTACCCCAAACACCACCACCGCCATGACCTCCAGCTACACCACCACCAGCACCATGATCTCCAGTTACACCACGACCAGCAAGTCAATCCACGTTTGGTGATCCAGAAGATGAACAAACTTCAGAAATTGAAGGAGTAGAAGGAGTCGAAGATATGGGTGATGTTGTTGGTGTTCCTCTTCCTCTTCCCCAAACACAAATACCACCACCACCACCACGATCTCCAGTTTCACCAACACGATCTCCAGTTTCACCGCCTCCAAGACCTCCAGTTACACCACCACCCACGACCTCCAGTTACACCACCAACACGACCGCCAACATTTCCACCACCCCGACCATGACCTCCAGTTTCACCACCACGACCACGACCTCTAGTGACACTACCACCCCGACCTCCAGCATCACCAACGCGACCACCAATTCCACGACCACAAATTCCACAACTTTAGCTTTCTTAGCCAACAACTAACAAGCATTGAAGCTCTGCATACAAGTAATATCACAACAAGTTGAGTAAAGAGAGAAACAAAAAGAGTTTTAGAGTACCAGTTGAATGGCCATAATGGTTTTTGATTAATCAATTCAAAGTGTGACACTATAGAGATATATAAAGACAACTCCATAAAACATACGGCCAAAAAGAATGTAAGAGAAAAGCAAAAGGCAGTGAAGAAGTAGTGGTGGTGGTAGTCACTGGGATTTGGATCTGCATACTCAGTCAGATGTATCCATATCTATAGAATGCCAATCCAACAACATGTCAACAACGATCTTGAATAATGAATGTATATATCTTTAGGTATTTATTTAGACTACTATGTATAAAGTTACTGGTAGCTTATACGGTGTAAGAACTCTCAAAGATATATTCGCAGTCCTGTCTGTTGGTGACATGCTCTGGACATTTGAGTGAGACTTGTTAGTTTTGCGCTGGTATTTGCCATATCTTGTAACAGAATGTAAGAAACTCTGATAAATATGATTTCGATTAAGAGCCAGGACTCAGGTGATCATTCTACTTCATCAGTTCTTTGGTGATTTTTCTACTGAGGTTTTCATCCGTTCAGGTTCAGGTGCACATGCCATATTTGATGGTGTTACGGGGGAGCCACATGGGGGCTTGATGAAGTTGGGTCTTAAGGTTTAGCAAGATGACCACTATATAACCTGACCACTTGCCTTCATTCCAAGGACTCCAAGTCTGAGACACTATTTTCAAATTATAAGAAGCTAACAATTCATGTCACAGTTGATAGTTATAATACTTACATGAAGTAGAAATATAATAGTTATACTATAATCATCATTTATACGACATATAATAGTTATACTATATTCTAAGAAACTGAAAACAACAGAGACTTGACAAATGTAGGAGAATAAATGTAGGAAATTCGTGTACCTGACTATAAGACGTCATCCTCCTTCTCTTCAGCTCCAAATGTAGATGGATCCATATCAATCGGTGTCCTTAACCAGTTTTGTAGGAGAATCAATGCTTCCACAGTTCGGGGTTTTAAAGAACTTCGGAAATGACCAAGTATTCGCTTTCCAGTACTGAAAGCAGATTCACTTGCAACTAAAGAGACGGGAATAGCAAGTATATCTCTTGCTATAAGTGATAGATTGTTCATCTGTGATAATGAACTTTATCAAGGCTCTCCTACATCCATCTTGACAGAACGTAACCCCAACTGTTTGCTGCTGATCTCCCAGATTGCTAGGCTGACCGAGAGAGTCCAACTGCGCAGCTTCTAGTGACTCCAAATACTTCCGACACTTGGTCAAATGCCAGTTCAAATTTGATGTGCCATACTTCTTACCACCAGCCCTATATTTACCACCTTCACAGTAGTTACATTTCCCCCATTTAATACCAGCTTCATCAACACTCTTTTGGAAATGCTCCCACACCGAAGATGTTCTGTTCCGCTTCATACTTTCCCTGACCTCAGTTTGAGAAGATGGTGGAGGTGGAGGTGGCGGAGATATAACAACCCTGACCCTTTGTTGCACGGATTGAGATGCATCTTGAGAGGGAATAGGAGGTCTCGTTGACATCAATTCTGTAATCTCAACCATGCTTCCTCACTAGAAAGAACAAGTGATATGAATAGAAAGCAAAAAAAGTTAACAGGCTTCAAAGGGTCCTAATAACAGCACTGAAATCTAGAGAACAGCACTGAAATCTAGAATTAGATAGTAGTTATATCCGTTTGTTGGTTAAGATACCCTTGGAGAATTAGAGGGTTCTATTGGTATCGATGATAGTGCTATTATGCGTTGTATTGACTTGGAATAAGGAATTTGAGACTCATGTATAGATCTTTATTGGGAAAGTGGCATTCGAGATATTCTGCAGACATACAAGCATTGTGGAGACAAGTTATTTGCGAGAAAACATATATACTGGACTCCAGTGTCAACTGTCTATTTAAACTACAAAACAAATCTCTCCTTTTCTCACCCACCTAGCAAAGGTCTTAAATGTACTCACTCACCTGACATGATGCTAATGTTCAATCAAACCAATGATTTTCATTAATACTACTATTGCTGTGAGCAGAATCTAAAGCTAATTCAATTGCTTTAGATAAACCTTTAAAGACATGGGTGTCACATAATCAAAATATCACTGAAATTGTTTGAAATATTGATAATCTAAACATTTAAAGACATGGGTTTTAGATAGAAATCATGAAGAGACAATTTATCAATCAGTTTACATATGACCCCAGATTTTAAATCCCATTCAATTGCCTTTTCCCATCTCCTAACAGAATCGCATTGAAACTCGTCATTCATGAGGAACAAACTAAATTTCTATGAGAAATTTCATCAATCAGTTAACATGCATGTCAATTTTTCACGATGGCAATCATATTACTCAACTGATTTCAACTAATTTCTTCAAATACAAATAAAATCACCAAGCAATACAACATATAAAAGAAAAACCCATTCAAATTATTAAACAAATTATTCAAATTTTCACCTGAAAATTAGTTTGGATTTCAAATTAGGAGGAAGAACCACTCTCTAAACCCTTCATTAGCTTTCCAAACTCAGATTCCTCATATCCAGCAACATGCATGAAACCTTATGATTTTTCAATCAATTTAACACAAAAAAAAAGAAACAAAATGAACTTTGAAGTTAGATATTACCTTGAATCAACCTATTAAAAGGTTCTAAACGAGATCTGTTAACAGATTTGAAGTTCTAAACGAGATGTGAGAGGTACTGGTAAATCAGAGGTGCTGTTTTTATGTTTCTTCCGTTCTCAAAAACTCCCCTGGACAGTTCTTCTTTTGCGTTGTGGATTCACAAGAATAGGGTTTTTCTTTTCATGATCTTCTCTTCTCTAGATTTTTTTCTTAGCAATGAATTCAGTTCTGGGAGTTTTTCTGCAGAGATAAAACGAAAACTGAATCCAGTTTTTAGTTTTTTAGTTTTTAGTGTTGTAGGAAAATATAAAGCAACGACAGAGATCAATAGTTGAAAGATCAACGGCAGAGATTAAACGAGAACCAACGACAGAGATCAATAGTATAAACAGGCGGGTAGGCGGGTAGGGTAGGATAATTTCGAGCTTTACCCGCCACCCTACCCATCTAGCGGCGGTTAAGAAATTTTTTACCCGCCACCCTACCCGCCAAATAGTGGATAGGGTAGGATACGGTTAAAAAACTGGCGGGTAGGGTAGGATTGGCGGGTATGGGTAGGGTATGTGCACCCCTACTTAAGGCCCTGTTTTGAACCTTGTTGTTAGGAGACCTGGATTGCTTAAGGGGTTCCTGTAAGTATTACACTGAGTACATAATAAACAAGGGGCGGCAAGTTTTATTAGAGGGGCATCAGTGTGATGGTGATGTCTTTTTAGTTGGTTAGGGAATGTCTTAAAGGGGATGTAAATTGACTAGGTTACCTTCCCCATTTTTTAACCTAAATCAAAACTAAATTGAAAATTTGTTTTCTTTCTTCTTCTCTTCTCCTCCTCCCATCAACCAAAACTCCATTAAAACTCAAAATTCCATCGTCTTCGATTAATCGACGATTCGAAAATTAATCAAGTGTAGTGTAATGACTTATATGAAGTATGTTTTGAAAAATCCAATTAGGGTTTAGTTTATCTTGTGCGATTTAAGTTTAATTTCTATCAAAAATTAGGGTTTTAGATGAAAATTGAAATTAAAGTTTCTGGGTTTATGTGAGTTACGGTTGATTTTAACTCTATTACGAACTGTAACTGGAGATTTTGATGTTGTTACGGTTGGTAATAGTTCAACTACCAACCGTATGTTCTTGTATATGAGAATTTTATTCAGTTACGGTTGGTATCGAGCATTTGGTTACCAACCGTAACTGAGTTACGGTTGGTATATAGCATTTGGTTACCAACCGTAACTGAGTTACGATTGGTATCGAGCATTTAGTTACCAACCGTAACTGGTTTTACAATTGGGTTTTCCCCAAATTTAACCAGTTACAGTTGGTAGTTCATCTTTTACGAACCGTAACTATGAATTACGGTTGGTTACGAGCAAAATGCCAACCGTAATTAGCTCTGAAAACGTAAGAAATTGAATTTTTTTACGTATTTGAGCAACAAAAAGCTAGTTGGGACTAATTTAGAAATATACCCGGTCATTTTCAGGCATTGGGTTTTCACTTTGTTGGTTAATTTCTTCAATTGATTGAGATTGACCTTCACTTTGGGTTAAAACTTCTCTACCATCTCCAAACTTTTTTTTTTAAACTCTAAAATCTGATTTTGTTTTGATTTTGAGTTAATATAAGTGAAATTAATCATTAGCATTAAACTTGATTATCATCACTAAACTAGGTTATCAATTATGATGGTTAATTTGTCATTTCCAGTTTTTTTGATAAAAGATACCTTGAATGATCATGTAATGACCCTTTTTGTCCTATTGAAATGCCGCCCCTCTGATAAACCTTGCCGCCCCTATAATAAGGTTGATAATAAATGTGTATTACTCCGCAGACTCCAGAAACGTGACTGTTGTGTTCTTTACTGATCCACCGAGCTACCCAACACTACTATGGGAATAACACATACATTGCACTAGAGATGTTGTGCAAAGTGACTTCAAATAGGTTACATTGGACTAGAGAAGTTTTGCAAAATGACAAGTTTGGTAGCCAAGAAGAGAATTTCATTGCATTTATGGGTTTGATATAGGCTGGCTAAGAGGGAACAGACCAAGGATGAGAAATTGCAACTCTTAAAAGTTCTTCTTAGTAGCTCTCAGCTCTGACATGTTTAGATTGCTTAAAAATACACAAGGGCTGCCATTGGTTAGTGACCGATCCATGCCAAAATGATAACCGAATCAATGTGGTTAATTAGTCTGCTATGGGATTCAATCTGTAATGCCTTCGACAATCAGTTAATCTACATAAAAATCTGAACTAAAATATAAAAAAACTGTTCATTAAGGTTAATCCATCCAAACATAAAAATCTGACAAACTTTCAACCTAATAAATCTTAACACTTTCAGGTCTGAAAGTTACAAAAAGTAAACTCTAATCCCAAATCAAGAAGACGTGACAATCAGATGCGGAGCAGCCTGCAAGCTCTCATCTTAGTCTATCACTCCCTGCAAATCCCCATTACCAATCCTCATCATAAGGTAAGATTGGTTATCGGACCTAGAATATCTACAATAAGAAGCGAACAATCAGACAAATAGATAACATATGAAGTTAATAATTTTAAACATAACAAAAAAGATATATTACCCGTCTCAGCATCAGCAGCGTCATCATCACCTACGCCAGAAAGATCAAGCTCTGTTGTGTGGCCTAACCAGCTTCACGTACAAATTAAGGCCTCATCAGCCTCCATATCGGCATCTTCATCATCACCGAAGCCAGAAAGATCAAGATCTGTTGTGCAGCGTAACCAGCTTTGCGTGCAAATCAAGGCCTCAACTGTCCGAGGAGGTAAAGAACTTCGAAACTCATCAAGGACACACTTTCCGGTATAAAAAGCTGATTTAGGTGCAACAGAAGAGACGGGTATAGCCAAGATATCCCTCGCAATATGGGACAGAATACTATACCTGGCAGAATTGGTCTTCCACCAGCCCAATAAATCAAATTGAGGATTAGCACGAGTACTCTCACATGCTTCGGCCAAATACCTGTCTACCTGTGATTTGTACTCCACAGTTTCCTCTTTTAATTTTTGTAAGCTCCGTCTAAGAAGAGCCTCAGCATTGTCCTCGCTGTCATTCATTTCAGTGCAATGTATGTTACTTGTTTCAGCGCCAACATTTTCTGCACCTGAATAGAGTAACTTATACTCTTCGTAGAGTTTCTCAAGAACACTTTTCGTCCTACCCATTAACTTTACTGACAAACCATCATCATTCACACAATGAATCAAGTCGAAATTCAATCCGGACTCTTTTTCTCGTGGATCAAGCAGTACAGCAATAAATAAGAAAGGATTCATGTCTTCATAGCTTCCCCGATACTTGTTATACTTGTGGAACATTGAATTACCCATGTTTCTTGAAAATGGATCTTCGCTGTTAACCCAAGTGCTCAAATGTTTATGAATCACACAGTGTTGCCACAAGAAGGAATCTGATGTAGATGCAGTAAGCTTAACGGTAGCAATAACAAATACCTTCAAGAACTTCACAAAATTTCTGGCATAACTCCAATCTTCAGCATAGGAAGTTTGTTCATCAGATTCAGAATCGGAACTGAAAACTTTTTTGCAAGGAACTGAAGCTTCTTCATCAGATTCGTAACCAGAACCAGAAGCTTCTTCATCAAATTCAGAATCAGAACTGGAAGCTTCTTCAATATCAAGGGCGGAAACTTCTTTCTCAACAGTAGAAGTAGAACCAGAAGTAAAAGTACTGGAACAAAACCTATTAAAGAATTTATTATCTTCCCTTTCTAACCTTTGAAAAACCTTTCAGCTGCCTCTAACATCGTTAAAGTAGAATCCCATCTAGTCTTATCATCTAAGATTAAACCCTTTTTGCATTCGATCTTTTCTTTAGCAACACACTCTATAAATCAAGAAGATTTACTCAAAACATACTTAATCACTGCCCTGATTTTGCTAATCGACATACGATACTTTTTCAAACCAGCCTTTACTACATGACCAAGTACATGAGGAGCGCATCTAACTTGCAAGAATTCAGCATTCATTATTGCATTGTTCTTGATCAACTTATCCTTCAGATATTCAATAGGTGTATCATTAGCACTAGTATTATCAAGAGTCACAATAAACACCTTATCAATTCCCCAATCTAACAAACATTTTTCTAATGTCTTACCAATGTTCACACTATTACGACTCTCAATATGACAGAAATTTATGATAATCTTTTGCAATTTCCAATCATGATCAATAAATCAAGCAGTAATGGGCAAGTAGTTAATCTTTTGAATGGATGTCCATGTATCAACTGTGAGACATACTCTCGAAAGATTTTCCTTAAAATAATCTTTCATATTTTGCTTCTTAGACACATACATAGACAAAATATCGCGATAAATATCCTTCCAGGATGGAACCTCAAATCTAGGCTCAAGGGCTTTGACAAATCGCTTAAACCCTTCTCCTTCAACCATTTTAAAATGCATGTCATCTTTAATAATCATTTGAACTAAAGCTTTCCTACAAGCCTCATAATTATAATCATCAAATCTACTGGACTCAAGGACTAAGGAAAATAGTATAAACCCTTCTCTTTCACTTATACCAAGAGACATCCCATCTATAACAATACATTGAAGTAAAGCTTTCCTACGAGCATCATAATAAGCTTCCATTTCTAAGTCATTATCAGATTCTCCTTCACTCATTTCTGCATCACTATCAGCTTCCTCTTCACTATTTTCTGGGCAGTGAAGAGGAGGTTTCTTTTCATACCTGCAGTTGATCGTTCTTCAGGTTCAGAAGCTTCAATAGGAGAAGCAGCAGATAAACCAGCACAAATAGCATCAGCATCAGAATCGGAGTCCATTATTGTCTAACAAACCAACAAATAAAACCGAAAAAATGCCCAATCAGATTAAAATAAATAAATTAGGGTACCAAATTTCTCATTTCAAAATGCAGAGAAAAACATAAAGATCAAGAAAGATTATGTACTTACGAAGAAATGAGAAAACAAAGTAGTCTCTGGTGATTTTGATAGTAGCGGACTTCGTTTCAGAGTATGAGGGAGATTGTTTGGAACATCTAGGGTTTTCTTCTCGTCTGAGAGAAAATTGTTTCGGCGCCAATTTCAAGTTAAAGTGGTCTATTGCGAGACAGTCATTTTGTGGACCCTCGAAACATTTTGGGCTCTGTTTTGGAGTGCACTTTTATTAGGAGACCTGGTTTGTTAAGGGGTTCCCATGAACTTGCACTTTTTTGTTGTCGACACGAGACGAGATACAAGAACAAAAAAAAACAAAAAAACAAACAAATTAAGGCATGACAAAAACCGGATAGGGAAGTAAGTCGGCAAGAGAAAGATCCCTTTCAAATTAGACTAGTAGTGATTTGTGGTGAAAGTCTTTACTATATGGTAGAGAGTCTGTCGCCCATATCTAGGCTATACATGAAGTAACTAGTTGAGAGAAAAGGGAGAGAAAAGATCTTAATATTTCATTACAAACACAATACAAAGAGGAGTATTTAAGCAGAGAAAGAGTAAACAGTAACTCAAGATACCTTTACCAGCTGTCATCCACTCATATGACATAGATATAAGACCAATAAGAAGAAAACACATGGACTATGTTATGTTAGGTACAATTATCTTAGAGTACAGACACATGACAGCTGAGTGTAAGAATATGACAATTATCCTCCCTCGAGCAAAGGGAGCTTTAGCACCTGAAGCTCGTGTTGTATTTGAGGAACTCAAATCTTGGAGAAGACAAACCCTTTGCGAAAACATCAACAACCCGATCATTAGTAGCAACATACTTAACCTGCAAGGACTTGTTATGAACCAGTTCTCTAACAAAGTGGAAATCAATGGCCAAATGCTTCATCCTGCTATGAAATACAGGATTTGAGGCTAAGGCAATAGAGCTCTTATTGTCACAAAAGAGAAAAGGAGGATCAGAGATAAAAATATGAAGTTCTCTTAACACCTGACATAACCACACAATCTCAGCAGTTGCAGAAGCCATAGACCTATATTCTGCTCCAGTGCTGGACCTTGCTACAATAGGCTGCTTTTTAGATGACCATGAAATTGGATTGCCCACAAAAAACTTGTAGATCTTCTGCTAGTAGGATCTCCTGCCCAGTCAGCATCAGAAAAACCTTGAATTACTGTAAAAACTTTACAAAAGAAAATTCCATAACCAATAGTGCCTTTAATATACTTGTGAATTCTTTTAGCAGCTCTGCAGATGATAAGTAGTGGGAAATTTCATGAATTGGCATACTTGGTTTACAACAAAACATATCTCTGTCCTAGTTCATGTGAGATATTGCAGAGCACCTACAATAGATGTATACTCTGTAGGATTTGAAAGAAGATCAACCTCATTCTGGACTAATTTGAAAGAAGAGGGACAAGGAGTAAAAGAATGCATAATACCCATTAAATTAGTCTTCTCAAGTAAATTTAAGGTATATTTGGTTTGAGACATAAAGATTTCAGTAGAATACCTTTTAACCTCTAAACCCAGAAAGTAGTGAAGGTTGGTTAAGTCTTTTCAGGGAAACTGAGGCTGTAGATGTGATATAATGTGATTACAGAACGACTATGAGCTACCAGTGATAGTAATATCATCAACATAAACTAAGATAATAGTAAGTTCAGAATATGAGTAATGTATGAACATAGATGAATCAGCTAATGAGGGTTTGAAATCAATAGCTACAAGGGCATCAACTAAACTCTCACACCATGCCCTTGGAGTTTGCTTCAATCTATATACTGATTTTTGCAGCTTGCAAACATAGTCTGGTTGGACTGGATCAACAAATCCTAGAGGTTGAGTCATATAAACATCTTCCTTGAGTGAGCCATGAAGAAAGTCATTGATAACATCAAGTTTCTTGAGACACCAATTAGAATTTACTTCCAAGGAGATAATAAGTCTGATGGTAGTAGGTTTTACCACAAGACTGAAAGGATTAGTATAGTCTAACCCCTCAAGGTGGTTTAAACCTTTGGAAACAAGTCTGGCCTTGTATTTTTCAATAGACCATCAGCATTCTCCTTTATTTTGAAGACCCATTTGCAACCAACCACACTCTGAGATGGATATGGTGGAACTAAAATTCATGTACCAGCTTCATCCAAGGCATTCTTTTCATTATGTAAAGCAACTTTTCATTTAGAATTTTTGTTAGCCTGAGCAAATTTTTTGGGTACTAAAGAAGGAACAACTCTCATAAAAGATGCATGAATAAGATGTTTAGTATCAAGAAACACTTTAGGTGTGAAGATACCATTTTGAACCATAATAGTCATAATATGAGATGTACAATACTTTGTAGTGGGAGAAGTAGACATTCATCTTGTCATATGTTGATGCAAAAACTGGAACAAACACAGTATCAGAAGCTGTAACAGATACTGATGGAGATATTATGTCAGATGAACTAATAAAAGAAGTTGCTGATGAAGTAGTCTGAGTAGTTGAAGCAGGTAAATGAAAAATAATATCCTAAGATGTATTGGAGTATGAGACCTTTGCAATAGCATAGTGTAACATTTATAGAGTGCGGATAGAAGACAGAGCATTGTCTATGAATGGAAATGTGGGCTCATTGAATCCAACATGTCTGGAGACATAAATTTTTCCATTGACCATATCCATACATCTGTATTTCTTGTGATGATTACTATATCCCAAAAATACACGAGCTTTACTTCTTGGTTCAAACTTGTTCATTGTATAAGTTCTCAACCATGGAAAGCACAAACAACCAAAAGTTCTCAGAAAATTATAATATGGAGTCTTCTTAAACAGAACTTCAAAAAGAGATACCATGTGAAGATATCTAATATGAAGTCTATTGATGACATAATTGGTTGAAGTTAGAGCTTCAACCCAAAATTTATCAGGTACACTAGATTGTATCTGAAACGCCCTCGTAATTTCTATAAGATACCTATTTTTGACTCTGCAACACCATTCTGCTTAGGTGTATACCATGTTCCAGCAAAAATGAACCTAATTCATTGTTTACAAATTCTCCTCCTCCATCTGTTAATCTACGTTTTTATTTTGCATGAAAACATATTCTCAACAAAAGCTTTGAAATGATAGAAAATAGTTATTGAAATTTGATTTTGCAGCAAGTGGATAAATCTAAAAAAATTTATTAAAAATCATCAACAATGTTTACATAGAATCTGTAACCAAATACAGAAATAGTTGGTGCAAGACCCCATACATCTAGGTGAAATAGTTGTAAAGGAGAACAACTTACATACCTAGACATAGTGAAAGGTTGCCTATGACTTCTTGCAAGTTTACAATCATTGCAGAAAAGAGGTTCATTCAAAGAAATAGGTAAGCTAAGTTTTTACACACCTATTTAATAGTTTGAAATATAGGATGTCCCAATCTCTTGTGCCAGGTTGCTGCAGGAACTTTGATACAAGATAAAGTAGTTGAAGTAGATGATAATGTGGAGGACGGTTGAACATGACCATGAATAGGATAAAGACCACCTTTATTGATCCTCTTGAATAATATCCTCTGAGATACCATATCTTTTGCAACATAGTCATAAGGAGTAACAATAAGAGAACAATGATTATTCTAGTAAATTGATCAAGAGATCAAATTTTGAGCACATTTTGGGACATGTAGAACATTCTTTAAAGAAAAAGCTTTGTTCTGAAGAATAAAATTAGTATTGCCAATATGTGAAATAGCCATACCTTCACCTGTAGTAGTAGTAGAAACTTGTGCAGGACCATCATAAGAAGTGAAAGTAGAAGCACCATAATCATCCATGTTGTGAGTTAGGTGATTAGTTGCCCCAGAATCCATATACCATGGATTTTCACCTAATATGTTAGCAATATCAAGCATTGCAGACAGATTATGTGGTGTTTCTCTGCCTTGATAGGAAAATTTCATGTGTTGATAACATTTTAAATCACTATGACCAGGTTTTGACAGATCTAACAGATAATGTGATTGCTAGGTTGTGCAGCGGATTTTGGCATGATATTATCAATAAGCGAATGATGTCTTGGAGTATAATATGAAGAACTATGAAAACCTCTCCTAAAATTTTATCCACGACCTCATCCATAAAAATTGGAAGGAAAATGAGGTCTAAAGTTTCTGAATGTACCTTGATGAGAAGAGGAAGCAAGAAAAGCTTTGGATTCTGCATCAGAACGAATTGTTGCATTTCGTTCTAGAGATAATGATTTCTTCACTAAGAAGAAGACTGTGAATTTCACCAAAAGTAACATGAGGATACCTAACACGGATTGATGTAGGAAAAGCATGATAATCAGGACCAATACCACCAAGAACAATGACAAGAAATTCATCATTTGAGATTCCCAATCCACAAGCAGCTAATTGATTTAAAATTTTCTCAATATCAGAGATGTAAGTAGAAACCTTAAGGTCACATAGGCCGTTCATTGGGTTGAAAGTGAAAGTCGCCAAAAAGTGGCGGATTGCTTTTGAAACCAATGAACTTAGGTAATATAGAGGAGAGTGAAATTTCGTATGTAGGGGTGAAAATCGGATATCTACGAAGGAAGGCCAAAAGCGAAGGAAGCTCTATAGGCATATAGAAAAAAGTTGATTCTACGTACTTAAGATAAAACAACTAGATCAAAATGTGGTTGAGATCTTTTTTATAGATGCGATCGAGCGAAACATTTATGTAAAGGAGACTTGTGCCCTACGTTTAGCTTGGATTGGTATAGCCAAGAGGAAGATCTTTTTAGGATTTGCCTCTCATTCAAACAGCCTTTTACACGGAGTTTACTAACATGGAGTTTACTTACGCTTCTTGACTTGAATCTCTTGGCTTAATGGAGAAGGACGGGGTTCACTCAACGAATGAAGGAATCATACCTAAGAAAAGACTAGTCTTGTTACTCTTCTTACTCTTTTGTAACCTGCACATCTGCTTCTTATTTATTCGACTAGATAGAAACTAGTTGGCACCACCTTGCATATCGTATTACTTCTTCACTTGTAATTATATGAGTCCAATTCTCGCACCCCATTAAGACATTATGTTGGTAGAAGTCTTTCTATAATCCTTTCAGTCGAGTCTCTAAAGTGACTCTCGTAAAGATTCAATGGTTGATAAGGAAACAACCCATGGATTTCACTTCCAGTTTTTAAAGACTGTCCCTCCTTTAAGAATCTCCGACGAATGATGTGAAGGATTACATTCTTTAAAGAACGATGCTTCCTTGAACGTGGAGAACGTGGATCCTTCTTACAAGGCATTCCCCATACAGGATTGACAGAAGTGCTAGAGGAAGACTTCGAGAGAAAATAGAAGATGTTTCTTTCCATTCCTCGTGAGCCGTACATGAATCAATTTGCGGTAAGAAGACAAGAGTATCCTCTCATTTGACCTTGTGACAATCTGTATACTCCAATCACCGGGTAGGCACAATTCTTAATACTCATAGACTATGCCAAAGTAGAAGAAAAGAAAATGGTAGAGAGATTCGGCATGGTGCTCACTAAACCTCTGTAATATCCACTAGTGGAAATGGGGGTTAAAATGACCCACAACCTCGACCCTCATTGACGGTCAACGGACCGTGGACCAGTCAAGACGGTCATTGTTGTTATAAATTTCCAGAGCACATCCCAGAGCGCTAAAAACAGTCATTGTATAAATAAATTTAATTACGATTGTGTCCCGATTCATCAACCCACACCGCGACGGACGAACCTAGTTGAATCAATGCTACTTTTTTGGCGGGATATCTCACTCGTTTCGCTCCATTTCCCACCTCGTTATTATCGGTGCTATATTATCCTTCACATCCTCTCTCTCTCTCTCCATAAGTTTTCATTCACAAAAGAGAAAAATCACAGGCCACCCAAATTTCTTCTCCTCTCTCATAACTCCACCATGGAAGCTTAATTAAGCCTTTAAATCACAAACCCTAACTAAGATTAACCTTTTACATCTCTCAGTTAGGTTTAATTTTTCGAAATCATCACAGGTACAGTTAGGGTTTTTAATTGAAGTTTTATTTTTCTTCTCATTTTCTTTTACTTGTTGATTTTCTTCATGGGGGTTTAACAATAATTGTTTTATTGGTGGATTTCAGGTAAATCAAGAGCTTTAGTTGTAGTTCATATCTACCTCAGGTAAAGTTAGGGTTTTTGATTCAATTTTTTTTCTTTTACTGATCGAATTTGTTCACGAGGTTTAAACACTACTGCTTTATTTGTTGATTTCAGGTATATCTCAACAGCTTAAGTTGCAGTTCAGAAATTTTATCAGGTGTATCTGATTTTGGGTGATAATTTTTTGGTTCATGAGTTTGAATCTAGTCTATGGATCATGTATTAGAGTTAGAATTAGTTATGGTCTGAGTTAGCAAAAGAAAGGAATGATATTTATGGGTATATCTGATTTTATTTGATTTGGGTGATAATTTTTTGGTTTATGAGTTTGAATCTAGTCTATGGATATCATGTATTAGAGTTAGGATCAGTTATTGTCTGAGTTAGCAAAAGAAAGGAATGATATTTATGGGTATCATATATCATCAGATGGTCCACTAAGAAATTAAATTGCGTTCGTCTACATTTAATCAGTGATATGCTTTATGATGGAGTAGTTGATTTTGATTATAACTTGTCCTAATCTAAAGAAATTTAGTACTCAGCAACAGTGAGTACTGACTAGCAAGTCTTCTCACTGCTGGTCGAAAGCTTGATTTTTTCTTGGCTACCCTACTACCTTGGTTTTGAACTTTTGATTAAAGGTGTTAGTTTGATTTTAAGTGGTTTAGTGCAAATGAAGGGTCACACTCTTGAGTCAAAATTTCAGTCAACATGAGTTAGCAATTAACCACTTAGCATAGAAGTGTTATTGTTGAACATAATCATGTTTTAGTGTTGTTGCACTTGTTAGTATAGTTTTTCTTTGTTCTTCCTTTTGGAAATTTGCATTGTTAATTAGTTCTTGCTGTTTTATTTGATGGATTAATATGTTATTCAATTTTGAGCATAATAATCATTTTTAATTATTTCATTCTTTTGAATGATTTCTGGTTTCTGATTATTGTTCAAATTGATTTTGTAGTAGACAACTATGCCAAGACATCCTCTTACTAGTAGCAGTCGATCTCGGCCTGCAAGTACTAGGTTTGCAAGTACTGCTCCAAGTGCAACTAATTGGCCGACGACTTTGTTCAATTCACAAGGGTCCCCATCAACTGATGGTGGTCACATTGCTACAAGTCCAAGTGAAGGGAGTCGTCATCGTTTATCTTCGTCAGATGGAGATCATTCTCCGAGCCATGGTAATGGGAATCAGGCTGTAGGAGATGGATGGCATGAGGCTTTTCATCAAGCAAATAATGAAGCTGAAAATACGGAGGAAAGCGGGATTAATTGTAGCACAATATTGTATTTCAGTTTTTTTTTTTATGTTATTGTTATAATATGTTATCAAGTTCTAATTGTTTCTGTTTTCTGCAGATGATCATCTATTGGAGATAAAGTTCAATTCTATGGGACAACCAATAGAACATGGTTCTAAGAAATATGCCACCAGGGTTGGAACAATAGCCACAAATATTATCCCACCACATCACGAAGATTGGAGAGATGTTCCTTGGGTTCTTAAGGAAGAAATCTGGAGAGCCATCAAGAATGAATACAAGGTACCTGAAATCATCAAATCCAAGGCTCTAAAGATGGCAAAAAAATCATGGAATAACAAAAAGACTACCCTAAGGAAATGGTGTGATCAATTTTAATACCGTTGCTGAGAGAAAGAATAACAGACCAAATGGTGTGAAGAGAGAGGATTGGGAGAAATTTGTGGACTTGCATAATTCAGAAGCTGATCAGATACTAAGGGAGATAGCGAAGGAATCAAGGAAGCTTCTGAAATCTTTACATACTAATGGAAGGGATGGTATTGCACGCCGTCGACATGTTATGGAACAACAATCTCCAACTGGTAGTGTTAGAAGATCTGTTGTATACTTGGATACACATGTTTACAAAGAAATACCTCAAGAAGCACTTGAATTAATGGACCCCAACTATTATGAAGTAAAATGCAGAGAATATATTGTAAGTTCAAGTTTCTTATTTGGTTTTCATTCACTATCATATATTATTCTTTGTTGGTTTTCTTTGCAAATTTTTTTCCACTTACATACAATCTGATATACTTTGCAGGCACAAGTAAGAGAGCTTAATGAAAATTAGCAGTATAGAGAGGAAACCAATTTGGACAGAGATGTAGTCGCCAAGGTGAGTGCACATGAATTTTTTTTGTTTCCCAAACAAAAAAAAACTTGTTAGTTACTAGCTAGCTAACTGTTTTTGTTTACTTCTTTGTAGGTGTTTCAAGTTGATGATAGAGGTTGTGTTCAAGGAATGGGATGTGGGATATCTAAGACTAACTAATTTCTTCTGCAGTTCCTAGGGAGCAGTTACGACAACAAGTGCTGAAGACTAGAGCTGTAGAAGATCGGGTCCGTAATCTCGAAGAAACTGTTGAGACACTAATGACCGGTTTAAGTTGCAATCCTAACCCCAGTACTTCTAATGCTCAGGTAATAACATTCTATAACTAGTTTTTAGTTTGCAACTTATAAACATTGTTCTAACCTCTTTGTCTAGCAAAAGGAAATATTCATTTTTACTTAAAATCTTGGTATGGGAGTGCTCGGTGTGCAAAGTGCTTTCATATACCAAATATCATGTTATACAGTGAGATGAGATTGGACAAGTATGCAACATATATACTTACAATTTTATTCTACTGTTTCAGAGTCCTGCTTTTATCTAATGAATGTATTAGTATCAATCTTGTTCAGTTTTTAACATTGTTTCAATTTTATTCTACTGTTTCAATCTTGTTCAATTTCATCAAGTCTTTTTCTGTTTTCTAATTCTTACATAGCTTTCAAAAAAATTTCAGTCTTTTACTCATAATTCTTTGCATAGCTTCCAACCAACACTTGACATCAATCACAAAATATTATTGGATGCAGAAACTTAAACTTCAAATGTGTTACAATCCAAGTTCTTAGAAACAGCACATACCCAATCTCTTTACCATGAAGAAATTTCAGAACTTCCATTCAGCTGAGTAAGTTACAAACCTGACTCATTTCAGACTAAATTATCTAGCTAAGAGGCGATTCAGCCCATTCAGCTGAGTCAGTTATTAAAAAGCGGGGGTCTAACAATAACACCCAATATTTCGCTTAGCAATCTATATGGACTAACTCCAAAATACTTTCTAGAGAATCAACTAGATAGTCAGACTCAATCTAGGTAAAAGTATCTCGAGGAGTTAATATCTCTCTCTTGTTTTGATTTACTCAAGCTAATAGAAATCAGCGAGTCTTTAATCAAACACAAGGTATAACTTGGATGATACCAAATACCAATATCCAAGGATCAATCAATATCAATCAACAACCGAAGGTCGGATTTCCAATTGATTGATTCAAACGCACAACATGTATTATTTCAATTATATAAACAAATATAATACGGAAATAGAAATAACACAGACACCGGAAATTTTGTTAACGAGGAAACCGCAAATGCAGAAAAACCCCGGGACCTAGTCCAGATTGAACACACACTGTATTAAGCCGCTACAGACACTAGCCTACTCCAAGCTAACTTCGGACTGAACTGTAGTTGAACCCCAATCAATCTCCCACTGATCCAAGGTACATTTATGCTCCTACACCTCTGATCCTAGCAGGATATTGCGCACTTGATTCCCTTAGTTGATCTCACCCATAACTAAGAGTTGCTACGACCCAAAATCGCAGACTTTGACAATAAACAAATATGTCTCACACATACAAGTCTATCAAAGGATCAATCTGTCTCCCACAGATAAACCCTAAAGGTTTTGTTCCGTCTTTTGATAATAATCAAGGTGAACAGGAACCAATTGATAATCCGATCTTATATTCCCGAAGAACAGCCTGGAGTTATCAATCACCTCACAACAATCTTAATCGTATGTTAGCGAAAAAAGATGTTGCGAAATCACAAACAATAAGACGAAGATGTTTGTGATTACTTTTTATATCTTGCCTATCAGAGATATCAATCTCAAGCCAATCAATCTGATTGTACTCGTACGATAGAAGATGCAAGATCAGATCACACAACTATGATAAAAGTAGTATCGGTCTGCCTTCACAGTCCCAATGAAGTCTTTAAGTCGTTAACCTGGTTTTAGAAGAAGAAAACCAAAGGTTAAAGGAGAATCGACTCTAGAACGCAAACTAATATCACACGTAAGGTGTGGGGATTAGTTTTGCACAATACTAGATGTCTCTTTTATATAGTCTTTCAAATCAGGGTTTGCAATCAATGTTAGCTTAGTAACAAATCATTCAATATTCATTGTTAGATGAAAATCTGATTTAGATTCAAGCTAATATTTCTCAACCGTTAGATCGAAAACTTAGTTTGTTACACACACTTGACAATGCACGCTTCTAGGTTTGTTAACCGTACCCAAACGTATGCACTTGTTGGTTCAACAATAGTTAACCAAAATGTTAGCCATATGAGCATTTCATATCAAACACGTTCTTCTTCATCATAACTAGTTCAAATGACTTCAAATGAACTAGTTAGAGAGTTGTACAATTGCAAAGAAATCTTATATACTACACAAGACACAATTGAAGTAAAGATGATTTGATTCACTTGAATCGGTTCATGAAATTTTATAGCCACGGTTTGCAAACTGCATTCCTTAGTCTTTTTAAGTTTAAGTTCAGAAATCATCTTCAGATATATAACCTTCTCAAGTTCGCAGACTAGGTTCGCGGACTTAAGTTACTGGTTTTACAAACTCCAGCAGAAATTCTCGGGTATGAGAACTTCGCCGACTCGCGGACTGAGTTCGCGGACTTAGATTCATGCAAGTATTTTGTCAACTCCACCAAAAATTCTCGGGTTTGAGAACTTCGGAAGTTTGCGGATTGGCTCACGCCATTCTTCCAGTTTTCTTGACCAACAAAGTTCGCAAACTTTGGTTCAAGGAATGTGACTTATACATAAATGTGTTTCCATAACAATGCTTATGTCCACCATTGGTTATGTAATCTAAACTCTCATTTCAATCATTGAAACATTCTTAGAGGACGTTATGTAGTTGTTACCCCATTTCTCGTCAAAGCAATTTTCAAGATGATTGAAACATATCATGACTTTCATCAAATGGTAAAGATAAACTTGATCGAAGCGAAAAGCTTACCAACACATTTTTTCGAGATATAGATAGGCAAGTGATAATATTTTTGATTGTGGTTGTTGTGGTAGTAAAGATTCGAACTCTAAGACTTGTTAAGATTAATTTTAAAGGAATAAAATAGAGAGTTACTGGGTCTAGGATTCGGCCAAACTCATATCAATAGGTTTAATTGTTCATTCTCAAACAATTATCGCTCGACAAATAAAACAACATCGACTCTTATTCTTGCCAAGGTAGATTCTCCAAACATTAATTATAAATCGTAAGCATGGGACATCAAACATCTAAGCAAGAATGACCCATCTAATAAAATAATAACTAATTTTTTCAAATTATAATTCTATTTTAATTAAGTGCAAAAGTCAAATAGAAAATAAAACAAATTCACCCAAGTATGAAGTCCGGCTTCCTCCATCGACCCAGTGTTGGGGTTTAGCTCCACATGGTGAAAACACTCTCAAAATAATATTTCATTGCTCAAAAAGGTGTTTACAAGGAGAAAAGGTATAAACACAGGGCTATTGTAACAGTTATAATTGTTACAGATACAACAATAAACTGTTACTAACGCTGTAGCTTCTACGACTGCCACTATGTGTCGCAACCACTGTAGATATACGACCCACGGCTAAGTGTCGTTGTCACTTTTGGAAAACGACTGTCTTTGCAAGCCTGTTCTTCGTTCTTCACTGTTTTTCTGCTGCTGCTGCAGATTTCTCTGCAGCAATTCTCTCGACTCTGTAGCCTCCCCAATCACTCGATATCCTTCTAGGATTCCCAGCAACTTATTTATACCCATAGCGACTCCAAATCTCTCGAGTAAATGCAAAATATTTTTGATTATTCTCCATGCAAGGTACGGGTATTTTCTTCCTTTTTTTATCTCCTCACGCGCTCTGCTGGTATTGACATGTTCCAATTACTTTGATACATAACTCTTGAATGAATTGAACTCCATCCATCCACATGCTACCACCAATAATATCTCAACAAAATACCAAAAATATCTCTCGAGAGTATTCTTTCACTGTTTCAACCAATCTCTACGTTGCAGCCATATTTGATCAATTCCAACACACATACCTTCCCTGTTTGAATGAAACAGGTCATTCTGCAACCAATTTCGACCAAAAATCCGATTAAATTTCAGCCAAATCACTTCCACAAATACACGCAGATACAGTCAAACCCGTGAACCCTGTTTTCTTTGGATCCAACTATCCAGCCAACCTGGATTGATTCTAATACCCTTACTGGCCATGTTTCACCTAATAGAGTTATCCCAAACAAGTATAGCCATTAAATCTCACTACAAAGCTTCGAATTCTCATACCCTAATTCTGGTCCGTGAAGAACAACTTTCCCGCCAAAACTGTGTTGCTTCAGATCCATGATTCTAGCAAACCCAGCCAAAGTTTATGAATTCCATCATACCAACCCTGTTGAGCTTTAACAGACTCACCCAAGAAGTTTCAGCGATTGAATCTCATTATTCACACCCCAAACACAAACCCTAATTTTGTTCTGTGAAGTTCAAAATTTCCCGCCAAAACTCAAAATTTGAATTGTTGAAGATGAAGTGCCCCTATCCTGAACTGGGGTGCGAATAGTAGACGCCTTTTGGGGTGACCTGGGGTGCCCCTTAGTAATTGAGGTTCCCCTTATCCAACTGTGAGAGTCTGAATAACACGTGTCCTTCGGGGTACAAAAACCACTTTTCGAGCAACTTTCTCCAAAAGAGCTTATTTCACAAAAACACCTACAAACAAGTTTATTAGTGATAAAATGAGTCCCAGCTAATGTATTTATGGGTGAAAGTGTGTCGCACTTTCGTGCTCATCAGCGAGGTATACTCAGCTCGAAATACCAAATGTGTATAATCAAAGTCTATATATATAGCATACGACTTCTTGTCTCAAAGAGTAGGAGATAGAGTAGATATACTTTTGAGTGATAGGTATGTTCAAGTCTTTACATACCTTTTTGTCGAGAAGTTCCACCGGTTCCTTGAGTAGTTCTTCTACTTGTATGATGAATCGCCATGAATTTCTTGAGCTCAACTACACTTTCTATCCTAGTTCAAGACTTAGCTATAATAGACTAGAAATCAAGACTTATAGTTTTGATCACTAACATTGACAAACATGCTTGAGATAGCAACGCATGCGAGTTCGACCGAGCAATGCTCTAACAATCTCCCCCTTTGTCAATTTTAGTGACAAAACTATCAATACATATGGAATACAAAAAAGATAAAGAAACTTTAGTAGCTCCTATTCCACATGTCTAATCTTCAACATTACTCGAAATCTTCGTCACTTCCAAGAACTCCAATGATCCCAAACATTGTAAGTTTAGCATCACCGCTGTTGAAGATCCGTAGCTATAACAATGAGAAAGCATCGGCCTCGATCATTGTTATACAGTGTCATAGTATTATTACACAGTGTCAAAATCCAATTGTATCATAACTTCAACAATAATACTATGGTGATATGTATCACTCCCCCTTAGTCAATACTCCATCTCACATGGAAACCACTCCCCCTTACATAATGATCCGAAAACCATATGTATTTTTAGTATGAACTACATATTAATTCTCCTCCTTTTTGTCAATAAAATTGGCAAAGGTACAAGAAGGGGATCGTAATGAAATTTCCAAGAGAGACATTTCATGACAAAAGGAAAAAAATACATACCAACTAATTTAGATGCAATCATAAAGCCGAAGCTAAATGCATTCATCAAGGAGTTTAAAGATACGATATAACCCCTCTAAAATTCCACAGCCGCACACCCCTCAAGATATGACCATTAAGCACAAGTTCAAAAGAACTCTCCCCCATTTGATATCATTCCCGAAAGAACAACAAGAGCGCCCTTAATTTCAAAAGAAAAGAAGGATTTTATTGGACACCAAAAACCATAAGAATGATTTCCTATATTCAAAAATCCAATCAAATTAATCACAAGTAAACCCATGATTAATTTAATCGGAATACGCAACCAAATTAAACACAAAAAGTGATCAATTCAATTGATTATGCTCAACATAAGAGAACTTATGGAGACACGAAAATTCTCAACTAGATTAATTACAAGAGAACCCATAATTAATCTAATTGGAATACACAACCAAACTAATCACAAAAGTAATTAATTTAATTGTCATTTGTTTTGCTCGACATAAGAAAAGTTACGGAGCAATAACTAAATAAGCACACAAGATGATTAATTTAGTTCAATATGCTCGACATAACATATCTCACGAAACACCAACTAAGCTAATAAATCAACTTGATTGTATAATGCTCAACATAATATGCATTACAGAGCCTCACAGTAATACATAAGATATGGATCAGGGATGATCAATACCGTGAAAAACACAAGGATTCATTCTATCTTCAATCACTATTTGTATAATGACAATTAATAGACATAATCCTTGAAAACAAAATATTTTAACCTATCTTCCATCAAATGTTTGACAATATAGGTTTAACTTTTGTATTTGTCAAAAGTCTATTCATTCTTTTACCAGTACGTGAATACCGATCACAAACGACTTTACTTTTGACAAAGTAATCTGCACTTCTTGTGGATTTAACGCAGATAGCATTTGAGTTAAAAACATAATCATCCAAACCATTGTGTCATAAAGTTATTACACCACAGAGTCATAAACTTCAAATCCAATAAAGATAAATTTAAACAGATAATATCAAAGAAAGATATAGAGAAGAGATATCAGTCACTCCATCTATAATGATCTCTTTCAATTTTATAAAACTTCTCTAGCAACTCTGGAACAGCATTTCCTGCAAAATCTACTTGCTCTCTGAGAACTGCATTTTCTTCTCGTTGTTCAGCAAGTTCTGCTCGAAGGCGTGACAATTCTTCAGCAGCTGGAGTCTTAGGGGCTCTTGAGTCTACCCTGACTGTAGAGGGCCTCATCTTCTCAATGCTTGACATAGTCATCACAGTTGGTCCTCCAATATCAGAGCCAAAGACATGAATATTAGAGTTAGCACAAATTCTTGAAACGAGACAAGAGAAACCTGGTTTCTTTCCTGTGTTGTGTCTGACACTAATTATTTGATCAATGATAATTCCACAGAAGTCAATATTTATCTCTTCAACAATGTAGTAAATGAACTCAGTAAGTCCTCTGGTCCAAGAGTTGCTGTCATAAGTACTGGGCATCATATTTGCCACAATAAGTTTAGTTGCAACTTTGAGAAACAATCATGTTCCTCTTAAATACACCTTACCATCATTCCGAGAGAGGTCTTTATCAAACAACCTGTTTAATAACACTCCTAAGGAAAGTCTCCCAAACTCAGGAGGGGGATATCTATCACCACCTAGAGGCACACTAAGCAGGTTGGAGTTGACAGAACGATTCACGGTAAAAATAGTGCCTCCAACCGTGGTTTTCAAGGAACAGAGAGCAGTGTCTTCATCATGAATATTAGCATAAAATTGAGCGACCATATCAATACGAACACTCCCTAAAGGTTTATGAATTTATGCTTATTGAAAAACCCGACCAAACCCGGAACATCTAGTTTGGTTGCATCATAGTACCTTTCACAGATGGGTGATTTGTTTTTGAGCACTAGGTACAGTTCGCGAGCGGCAGGGTTGATGAACGCAGCACCAATACTAGGGTCAAAGAAAGTTTCATCTCTATCTTGTTGGCTTGAACTCCCTACATGCCTAGTTCTTCTCCTACGCATGATTGCAAAAATTCAAAAACGAAATCGAAAACTTACTTGGTTTGCGAACTGGTGCTAATGGTGACTTACAAACACGGACTTAGAAGAAAAAACCGTTTTTAACCCAAGAAGCAGGATCTTCTTCCGATTCCAATGGTACAATCTATTTAGCAAGAGGATTGGGAGAAGAAATCAACAGAGGAGGAAGAAGTATGCGAATTGTTGGTTTTTCTCTTTGAGTTCTCGAACTGAAGAAGAAGGTGATGAGAACGAGAAGAATAAAAACTTCTTTTAGATGTCAAAGAAACAATTTGACACGTTCGAGTACTAGACTCGTTCATGAGACGGTTCCTGAATCCGTGTGTGAACTGCTCGTGTGTCAATTAAGGACCTGTTTGGTACAAGGAGGACCATGAGTCTAACAGTGTTTGCATATCATAACACCATGAGAGGGCTTATTTCCAACTTCTCTTACATATTGAAAAACTGATACCATCCCAGAACATTATTATAGAACTATCAAAGATTATTATCAGAATTAATTTGACGATCTGATTTCTCTTTTTCCATCTTATCAGAAATTGTTCTTGACAGTAGGTTTTTCTGAAACTATCTTCAAAACAATTATCAGTAATTGGGTAATGACAAAATTTATTCGTAACGAGGTATTCATGTGACTGATATTTAAATTCCTCTTGAACCAGGACTTGCAGGTTATTGCTAGAAGATACCAGAAGAGAAGCACGTCTCTCATTGATAATTGAATCAATGTCAACCTCTATATAAATATTATTTGTCATAGCTTGGTTTAGACTTTCAAGAGATTCTTGCTCATTCTGGAGAAACATATCAACGTCAGAAGACAGGCTTTCAAGTTTCTTTTCAATTTCAGAAAAGATTTCAAGGGATTTTGTACCTGAAGGAGGTTTAAATAGAATTTCTTCTACATATTTTAATAAATCGGTAATGGAAGAGAATTCTGAGATCCCTGGATCTGGTGGTGCATTTATTGAGATAACACTATTGTCCAAAGAGTCAGATCGCTACAAACACAGACTTGTAAGGTCTTAAACGTGTTTGCCTTCTATGATACCAATTGAAAATGCGGGGGTCTAACACCACCACCTAATATTTCGCTTAGCAATTTGTATGGACTAACTCCAAAATAATTTCTAGAGAATCAACTAGACAGTCAGACTCAATCTAGGTAAAAGTATCTCAAGGAGTTAATATCTCTCTCTTGTTTTGATTTACTCAAGCTAATAGAAATCAGCGAGTCTTTAATCAAACACAAGGAATAACTTAGATGGTACCAAAGACCAATATCCAAGGATCAATCAATATCAATCAACAACTGAAGGTCGGATTTCCAATTGATTGATTCAAACGCAAAACATGTATTATTTCAATTATATAAACAAATATAGTGCAGAAATAGAAATAAAACAGACACCAGAAATTTTATTAACGAGGAAACCGCAAACGCAGAAAAACCCCAGGACCTAGTCCATACTGAACACACACTATATTAAGCCGCTACAGACACTAGCCTACTCCAAGCTAACTTTGGACTGACCTGTAGTTGAACCCAAATCAATCTCCCACTGATACAAGGTACATTTATGCTCCTACGCCTCTGATCCCAGCAGGATACTGCACACTTGATTCCCTTAGTTGATCTCACCCATAACTAAGAGTTGCTACGACCCAAAATCGCAGGCTTTGACAATAAACAAATCTGTCTCACACAGACAAGTCTATCAAAGGGTCAATCTGTCTCCCACAGATAAACCCTAAAGGTTTTGTTCCGTCTTTTGATAATAATCAAGGTGAACAGGAACCAATTGATAATCCGATCTTATATTCCCGAAGAACAGCCTAGAGTTATCAATCACCTCACAACAATCTTAATCGTATGGTAGCAAAAAAGATGTTGCGGAATCACAAACAATGAGACGAAGATGTTTGTGATTACTTTTTATATCTTTCCTATCAGAGATATCAATCTCAAGCCAATCAATCTGATTGTACTCGTACGATAGAAGATGCAAGATCAGATCACACAACTACGATAAAAGTAGTATCGGTCTGGCTTCACAGTCCCAATGAAGTCTTTAAGTCGTTAACCTGGTTTTAGAAGAATAAAACCAAAGGTTAAAGGAGAATCAACTCTAGAATGCAAACTAGTATCACACGTAAGGTGTGGGGATTAGTTTTGCACAATACTAGATGTCTCTTTTATATAGTCTTTCAAATCAGGGTTTGCAATCAATGTTAGCTTAGTAACAAATCATTCAATATTCATTGTTAGATGAAAATCTGATTTAGATTCAAGCTAATATTTCTCAACCGTTAGATCGAAAACTTAGTTTGTTACACACACTTGACAATGCACGCTTCTAGGTTTGTTAACCGTACCCAAACGTATGCACTTGTTGGTTCAACAATAGTTAACCAAAATGTTAGCCATATGAGCATTTCATATCAACCACGTTCTTCTTCATCATAACTAGTTCAAATGACTTCAAATGAACTAGTTAGAGAGTTGCACAATTGCAAAGAAATCTTATATACTACACAAGACACAATTGAAGTAAAGATGATTTGATTCACTTGAATCGGTTCATGAAATTTTATAGCCACGGTTTGCAAACTGCATTCCTTAGTCTTTTTAAGTTTAAGTTCATAAATCATCTTCATATATATAACCTTCTCAAGTTCGCAGACTAGGTTCGCGGACTTAAGTTACTGGTTTTACAAACTCCAGCAGAAATTCTCGGGTATGAGAACTTCGCCGACTCGCGGACTGAGTTCGCGGACTTAGATTCATGCAAGTATTTTGTCAACTCCACCAAAAATTCTCGGGTTTGAGAACTTCGGCAGTTCGCGGATTGGCTCACGCCATTCTTCCGGTTTTCTTGACCAACAAAGTTCGCAAACTTTGGTTCAAGGAATGTGACTTATACATAAATGTGTTTCCATAACAATGCTTATGTCCACCATTGGTTATGTAATCTAAACTCTCATTTCAATCATTGAAACATTCTTAGAGGACGTTATATAGTTGTTACACCATTTCTCGTCAAAGCAATTTTCAAGATGATTGAAACATATCATGACTTTCGTCACATGGTAAAGATAAACTCGATCGAAGCGAAAAGCTTACCAACACATATTTCGAGATATAGATAGGCGAGGTATACTCGGCTCGAAATACCAAATGTGTATAATCAAAGTCTATATATATAGAATACGACTTCTTGTCTCAAAGAGAAGGAGATAAAGTAGATAGACTTTTGAGTGATAGATAAGTTCAAGTCTTCACATAACTTTTTATCGAGAAGTTTCACCGGTTCCTTGAGTAGTTCTTCTACTTGTATGATGAATTTCCATGAAGTCCATGAGCTCAACTATGATTTTTATCCTAGTCTGAGACTTAGCTATAATAGACTAGAAATCAAGACTTATAATTTTGATCACTAACATTGACAAACATGCTTGAGATAGCAACGCTTGCGAGTTCGACCGAGCAATGATCTAACAGTTATAAATCTGACTTGTTTTAGACCACAAGATTCTTATCTAGATCCAGCTGAGAAGCGATTCAGCCCATTCAGCTGAGTCAGTTATAAATCTGACTCGTTTTTGACCACAAGCTTCTTATCTAGAAAAAAGAAAAGCTCGAACTTTCTCATGAATGATTCTTTTTTTTTTCGTTATTCTCTCCCATTACCTACTTCTGCAAAACTTTCTTAGACACTCACGGAAAATTTGATCATCGAATTGATATGCAACATTATAGTTCACAACAAATTTATGAGGTAGTCAGATTCTTCATTCTGCGACAAATGCTTTGATTTCACAACTCAAATTTCCATATCAAGAATTTGTTAAGGTAAATACTGAATTCATGTTAAAAATTTTATGGGTTTTGCCTAATTTGAAGTTCAGTAGGAAAGTTTTGGTTAGTAAATCCTAGGATTTGAGTTTTAACAGATTTAAGTGTATCTTAAATTTTGGGGTTTTGATTAATTAGGTCAAAATAAGTAATTATGTTATGAATCTGGTGAGTAGTAACTTGTTCTAGGATTTGATTAATTATGTTTTATTGATTGAGTTTAAAGAATGGATCCCACTCTTAGCTCTCTTAATTGCACACAAATGATAAATTTTTTGCATGCTCAGTACAATATGAGTCAATACTATTAGTTGTAAGTTGTAACTCCACTCTTAGGACTCTTAATATCTTCTATTCTTCACTCATTCTAGAATTATGTTCAAGACAAAGAATTCAGTTCTGCTTTATTAGTAATGATAGCATTCTTCAATTACTTAAAAAAGAGTTTACTTTTTAACAACAAAAAAAAAGTTTAAGACTTTGTATGTTTGGATGATAATAGGAAATGTTAGAAGAAAAATCCTTACCTAGTACTGAAAAATGAGCATTCAATTTCACCTAAGTAGCTGACCCTCCCTCTTTTTTATCTGTTCTTTTTCTTCATAGTTGTGATGATATGTAATGTAAATCATTCTATACTGTAAATCCTTCTACTTTAATGCAGTTTCTTCTAAATTGTGGGTTCTGATTTGTGTATGCACTGTTTTGCAGATGTTTCGACATCGTGTAACTACTCCAAGTAAAGAATGGATAACTGCACCCAAGGGTTCACCTCGATGGATTAAAGGTGTTCAATCTTTCATCCAATTTACAACACAAAGTCTTGGTGAAGGTATCACAGAATTTCGATGTCCTTGCATGAAATGTAAGAATTTTCGTAGTTTACCAAAATCTCTAGGTTATGTACATGGGGATATCCTTGATAATGGGTTCGATGTGTCATACCGAACATGTATCCATCATGGAGAGCAACCTTGGGTGAATAATGTTAATGCTCCCACCTTACCTGCAAATAATGTTGTGAATTATGCTGCTGCATCTCATTCGAAATCTATGACTTGTTCAATGAGGCGCATGGAGGTGTACTTGGTCTTGATACCCCTGAAGAATGCCTTACTAATCCTAATCACCTGCCGGTTGCTGCTGCTGAAGATGGTTCTGGTGGTAATGTTCAAGATAAGGCTACTATCGAGTGCAAGAAGCGCTTGAAGGATGCAGTGCAACCCTTATCTCCAGGTTGTGGTGATGAACATACAAAACTGTCAGCAACAGTTGAGTTGCTAAGTATGCAAGCAAGGTATCAATGCTCTGATGTTTTCATGACTGAGTTATTAGGATATATGAAAACTATTTTACCTGCTGGGAACATGTTACCATCTACTTGTAGTAAAGCTAAGCAGATGATCAAGCCATTTCAGTTGTCGGTGCAAATTATTCATGCTTGTATTAACGATTGTATTCTCTATCGCAAGGATTATGCCAATGATGATAAGTGTCCTAAATGTGGTGAAAGTAGATGGAAAAAACCACCAGAAGGGAGTATTCCAACTTCTAAAAAGGTTCTGGTAAAGAGACTGGGGTATTTTCCGGTCACAGAAAGGTTGCAACGGATGTATGACACCGTGTGGATTGCTGAGTTGATGACATGGTATGCTAAGGTTCAAGAAAGTGCTACACACATGAGACATCCAGTGGACTCTGCACAGCAGAAGGAAATTGATAAGAAGTGGCCTGAGTTTGCTTCTGAAAAAAGAAATGTTCGTCTAGGATTAGCAACAGGTGGTTTTAATCCTTTTGGAATGATGAGCACGCACAGTACTTGGCCTGTTATGATTGTTTGTTACAACCTTCCACCATCTGAATGCATGGAAAAGGATTTTAGAATGTTAACCCTGCTGATTCGTGGTCCACTTGGTCCCAACCATAACATTGATGTCTATTTACAGCCACTGATCGACGAGTTAAATGAGTTATGGTCACTCGGAACGGTAACCTACGATGCACATACGAAGACTGACTTTACAATGAGAGCAATGTTGTTGTGGTGTATACATGACTTTCCTGCATATGCCCATGTTTCTGGTTTGCGAACTTCTGGAAGATATGGTTGTCCTGTGTGTGGAGAAAATACAGAGGCATTTTGGCTAAAATGCGGTTCCAAATTTGCTTATACGGGTCATAGAAGGTTTCTAAGAGATCGGTTTCACCCTTATAGAAAGAAAACATCCCAATTCAACGGACCAGAAGATTTAAGGGTTGCACCAAGACGTTTGAGTGGCAGCGAATTATTCAACAAGACAGCAACTGCAGATAAAGAATTTGGGAAGTTGGTAAAGCATCCTGCCATTGATTCTTCTTGGTCAAAGAGGTCAATTTTTTTCAGCTCCCATATTGGAAGGTAAATTTTACATCACATGTTATTTAACTGGAGTTATTGTTTTTCTTTTCATGAATTTTATTGATTCATGGCTGCTATCAGGGCCGGCCATGCATACAAGCAAAGAAAGCTTTGCTTGAGGCTACAAATACAAGGAGGCCACGTAAATTTTGTTTTGTCCGCTGTAGTAAAGAGTGTTGGTTGACCAGTAACAACTAATCAAGGTAGTTGCCTAAGTTAAACCAATCAGTATAGTTGAGTCTTGGATAAGAACTTGGTAACATAAATAAAGATTACTGTAAAGTTAAACAAGTACCTTAGAGTGATACATATGCTTATGTGCGTATAGTTCGGTCTATATCCCTTTTTCAAGGTAGTTAGTGCTGATAAGGATGAAAATTCTCTAGCTTTTCTTTAATTATTTTCTTGATCAGTTAGAATTTTAACTGGTAAAATATTTTCGTGTTTTAGAAGTTGTATACCCCGATTTGGCATTATCTTCTAATAACCTAGTGTACGATAATGACATTAGCTCCTCCATTGTTTCTTGATTCAGTCAATGTGTAAGTTGAGAAGTTGACATGAATAATATAAATTTTCTTATATGAGGGATTTTGGGACTAAACAAGACTATAAATGAATAAATCTCTAGTACGATTTTGTTTTGCACATCTAAATAGTCGAAATTTTGTTAGACAATTATCTTAACCGTACATAGCATTCCTAAACTAACTCATGTAGGTAGTTTACTTTACAGTTTTATTTTGCTTGCGAATAGAAAAGCATACAATGAAAGATTAGGCATTCTAGAAAGAAAAAAACTTTGGCATGTCTATTAGGAGCCACAAGTTTTAGTGTTGCTTGGAGCCAAAAAATTGTCAGGACCGGCCCTGGCTGCTATGCATAATTAACACACTAGATCATGTAACTCTTCATAATTCATATAGTACTCATCATATTTAACTGCTAGCTTCTCTTACCTTTGTCTTATAGTACTCTTACACCTGTGTTGCGCAAATGGACTTAAAGTTCATGTAAACGAGATATAATTCATATAGTACTCATCATATTTAACTGCTAGCTTCTAAAAATCTGGATGTAGAAAAGAATTTTGCAGAGAATCTGTTTGGAACTTTTATGTGCCATAAGGATAAGTCCAAGGATGGGGCTCCAACGCGAAGAGATTTAAAAATGCTAAACTTAAAGCCTAGCTTGTGGTTGACGGAAAGGAATGGACGAGAGATACCCCCTCCTGCACCTTATTGGATGTCTAAGAAAGAAAGGGAAGTTATTTGTAAAACTTTTAGCACACTTAACGTTCCAATTGGTTACAGTGGGAATTGAAAAAAAAAGTATGCTTGAAAGAGTTCCAATTGAAGGGTCTAAAGTCGCACGACTATCACATCCTTATGCAGGGTTTAGTACTTCTAAGGTTGTTATTGATCGTGCTGAGCTTCGTGTAATGCATGATCGTGTCGTGGAGTCGTTATGCGTGTTTGAAATGTATTTCCCTCCTGCATTTTTTTGTTAATATGACTCATGTTATCGTATACTTAGCAGAAGAGGCATACCAATTGAGGCCTGTTCAGTTTAGGTGGATGTACCCTTTTGGGAGGTACAATCCTTTAGTCACTGGTATTCTTTTGGTTTATTCTTTTATCAACTCTGTAAACTTACAAATACTTGTTTACCATTGTATGTGCAGGATGATGAGAGTCTACAGGGTTCTTGGTCGCAACAAAAATTATATAGAAGGCTCTATTACAAAACAATGTGGGGTCAATGAAGGAGCACGCCATTGCGCCGAGATCCTTCCCGATGCGAAACGAAAGTATTTGAAGTGTCGTGGAAAGATAGAGATGCCCTGTGATGCTTATGAAGGTCCATACCCAGTTGGTTCGCAAGGAAAATCATGTTCATTAACCAACTTATAGTATGAACAAGTTCGTTTGTGGATATTGAGACACGCAGATGAAAATACTGAATGGGAAGCGTAAGTTTATTTCTCTTACAATCATTTCATTACACTGTAAAAAGTAACCTTCTAAATTTCGCGTATGGTGTTTTATTGTTGGATTTGTTAACTGTTTTAGGTTCTAATATGCGACGTGTACGTAATGAGTTACTTTCCAGCTAACTTTCATGACATGCACACCTCCTTATTTTAAATTTATTGATTCTTGTAGCTTCTAGAGAACTGATTCTCACTGCACATGAGTAAAGATTATACTAAAACAAATTTTTACCTATCGGTTGTAGCCTCTAATAAATCCCTTTGATTGTAGTAGTACTGATATTAATCAGAAAACAACTCTATGTGAGAATTCTATCATGGTTTGAATAATCCTATGCAATATCTGTATCATGTGTGTGGGAAGTGTTCCATTGTGGAAGTAGATTATGCGAACCTAGATGGAAACTTATAAGTTAATTGTTAATTTGTTTTATGTGACAGGAAATACGTTATATATCTTAGCAACTTTAACCAAACTCATATGGGAAGGATGAAGCGTTTGTCCTACATTCCGTGGCTACAGGAACAACTTGAAGGTCATTCCATGACAAATTTCCGTAGGCTGGCAATTGGTCCTTCCTTCTCCGCAGTTTCGTGTAACGCATACTTTGTTAATGGATATCTTTTCTATACGGCCAATGCAGAAAAAGGTTTTATTACACAAAATAGTGGAGTTACCATGGATGCTTGTACCAGTTTCAGAGAAAGTTCCAGAGATACTAACCTTGTCGATGATGATACTACATACTACGACATTCTGCAAGATATATTTGAAGTGGACTATGGAGTTTTCACAGAAGTTGTTTTTAACTGTCATTGGGTGTGAACGGAAGACAAAGTAAAGGGATCATATGTGGATCGAGATACAAACTCAAGGTTTGTCAACTTCGAAAGGTCTATGAAGAGATCAAGAGAAGCCGACGAGCCATTCATCCATGCTTCTCAAGTAGACAAGTTTTTTACTGCCAAGATATGACAAAGAAGCATTGGAATTTGGTTTTGGAATCTCCAATAAGATCACACCCCAATAAGAACGCTTATGAAGATCCATTTGTCTTTACTGAAGCCGCGAATGAAGCTTCATCAATTTCGACAACTGTCGGAGATGATGAGTATTGGAATAGAGATGCTCTAGCCAATGATGAGTTTTGGGATCAATATGTTGAGGTAAAAACTGTTATTCAGTTCCCTGTTTAGTTATTTTTTTTTTACCTTTTTTATGTACATGGAGATTTGAACATTGATTCAAGTCTTGATGTTGGCAGGAAACTACCTGAATGTGGATTGTGGAATATATGCAATCATGTACACAGTTACACCTAATTACAGAAAGGTAAACCTTGTCTCTTAAATTAATTTACAATGAATCAGTATACCTTTCCTGCCATAATTTTGAAAGTTAAAAGAACAAGGAAATAGGAAGGCATTATATGGTTAAGTAAATGATATAATCTTGATTTCTATTAAGACACGCATGCCTGCGAAGAACATCATATAATGGCATTTTTCTAGAACTAGTACTATTATAAACAAAAAGAACTTAGTAACGTGGCTGGTGAATTCTAGGGTCCCTATGCTTGTTTGACACCAAATTTAGTGCAAGTTCTGAAATTTTTTTCTTAGTTTAGTTTTGTCTATATCATAGTGTATCACTTACTACCAAATGAGCTTGAGATGGATTGACGCGTGTCATCCTAAATTTTATTGAAGTAGTTTATAGAGTGCATGCTTCACTAGTAATTCAAACTTCTTTTGTTAGAATTGTGTGAAATTGAACTGATTTTTCCATCTCATTATATTGATGCTGCCGCTTGCTTGTCTTCGTAAAACTCGATGAATATATTGGCAGATCTAACTTCATGTTAAAGGGTTAAAGTGTTTAAAATTGTTGAGTTCTTTTGGTTATTCATCTTGGGGCCTCTCTGCAATTTTGCTGATGGACTTTTCTGTGCAGGTACGCCATTATGAAGTAGGAATAAGTTCTTCATCCTCATCGGAGTATATGATTTTGTTGTTTAATCAATAGTTTTTTAGTTCATCCTTTTGTAATCGAATCCTAGAACTACAGATTTTAATCCTTTGTGTAATTTGAAACCAATGAATGAATGAATGTTAAATTAAATGATTATTTATGTGCAAGTTTAATTTGTTTCTCATTTTTATTTGATTTGAAATTGGTTTTCATTTGATTCTCATTTGAATTCTAATTTGAGTTTCATTTGAATTCTAGTTTTAGTTTCATTTGATTCTCATTTGAGTTTCATTTTTGTTTAATTTCAGGTTCAGTCAGATTCAGTCAGGCCAGACAGCCTATCTGAATCTATTTTTTATTATTTTAAGATTTATATCCTTGACTGATTGAAGACAGTCATAAAGTTTTGACCGTTATAATCGGTCGTTGATATAAGATTTTCAACGACCCCCAGAGACACGTCATAGTTGAAAAATACGCTCAAACAACGACCCTTTCTTCGACCGATAAAGCGAGTCATAGATACGAGTTAAATGACTTGCTTTGTCGGTCGCGAAACTGCTGATTTACACTAGTGATATCTAACAAGTCGAGTCGCGTTCTTTATGGCTTATTGACAAATCGAAGATAGTAAAGGTCTAAAAAGCATATTATGTATTGGCATGAGGAATTAGCTTCAAGGTTCTAGGTACGTTTCCCAGTCGAGATATGAGTGCTTCAGTTGGACCTGGATAAACTGACAGGAATAGTTCGGATAGTCTTCTGAACTGTTTTCAGAATATTAAATTTTATTTTACGAAAAAGAACATCATTGTTATCAAATTTGGTGTTGTTAAAAGAGTAAAATTCATACGTGTCTGTCACACATGTGATTTGACTAGTGAATATAAAGAAAAAAGAGTGAAAAAGAAAAATTGTTTCCCAAGTAGCTATGTGTAATACAATTACCAAGTGATGAGGAAAGTTTGGTTTAATTTGTTAATGATTCATAGATTGGCACCATTTATAAGTTCAGTTCTTTACTAGTCAATTGTGGGCCCAAATGAACTTATTCATAGACCCTCCAAATAGTTAAATCCCTGGTTCGCTTGCGAGGCAAAGGGTGTTTCTGCAAGTATATATAACACCTGAATGTACCAGGATTGTTGTCGAAGTGAGTATTAGTTCGCACTCCGCACTCCGCAGACTTCAGAAACGTGATTGTTGTGTTGTTTTCTGGTGCACCCAGCTACTAAGCTACCCAACACTAATACGGGAACAACAAAAGAGTTCAAATAGGTTACTAAATTCATTGCACTGGGTCCTGGAGAAGTTGTGCAGGTAGATTGTTCCAGCAATCGAAATGTGAGATATCTCAAATCGACAAGGTGTTTGATTAGGAAAAGACTTTTTCTTAGATAAAAAGAGATTTCCATTGCATTAATGTGTTACATAATGGTTATCCCTAGATAACAGAGAGCAGACCAAGGATGAGAAATTGCAGTACTCATAACAAAAGTTCTTCTTACTAGCTCTGAGTCTCAGACATGTTTCGAATGCTTAAGAATAGACAACGGCTTCCCATATTGGTTTGGTGACTGATCCATGCCAGACTGATAACCGAGTCAATGTGGTTGATTATAATAAGTATAGTCAAATAAGTATGGTAAAAGTTAGTTTACTTAATACTGTCAGTTCCACAGAACTGACAGAGATGTTGGTTTTAGTGAAATATGATTGTTGTATTAAAGGATGTCTGAGACAGGCAAAAACCTGTAATAATAATTTTCATGCAATAAAATCTTATTTCTTCAAATTCTTTGATTTCTTCTGTTTCTTTAAAATCTTGAATATTGAGACATCGATTTCTCATGGTATCAGTTAGGTTATCGAACTAACTAATATCAAACATCAAAGTTCAATAACTTTTCTCAACAATTTTCAGCTTTCATCTACAATCTGGGTAACAAATATTAAAAACATTTCTCTCAATATTTTCTAGGATTCTTGATTTCTGTATGGTAATTTTGAGATCTAGAAATAATTCAACACCCAAGCTACAAAGTCTAACAAGAATCGCAACAACAACAATCTCAATAACAACAACAACAACAATCACAACATCAATTTTCGATCTGATCTTGAAAATTTTCAGAACTCCAACATTGAAATGTCGACTTACGTTGTTAATGGTACTTCCTTACCATTTACAAATATCACTAATTTTGTATCAATGAAACTTGACGGTACAAATTATCTTCTTTGGCGAGATCAATTTGAAGGGGTTTTATTTTCTACTGATTTGTATGGTTATATGAGTGGTGAGATTATTGAACCTCCAAGAAATGTCACAGTTAATGGTGTAGAAACAACAAATCCAGAATGGGTAACTTGGAGACGCTTGGATAGGTTTGTCTACACTTGTCTTAAAGCCACTTTTACTTCTACTGTTAGTGGAGATGTTCTTGGTCTTACTACTGCAAAAGCTATATGGGATTATCTTGAAAATATCTTTAAAACACAATATCTTTCTAGAAAGAACATGTTAAGAACACAATTACATGGAATTAAAAAGGGAAATTAGTCCATTGTTTCTTATCTTCAAAGGATTAAATCCATATCTGATTCTTTAGCAGCAATTGGAGAGAAAGTTAGTGATGGGGACCTTATGATGTTCATTATGAATGGTTTAGGCAGTGGGTATGACATTTTTGTTATCCCATCTCAAAATAGAGAGAAGCCTTATACTTTTAGTGAAATTAAAGCAAAATTGCTTTCTCATGAACAATTTTTGGTTGATAGACAATAAAGTACTACAAATGTCTTTGATGATCAAAATGCAACTGCTTTTTATGCAAATAATGGATCAAATTCTTATACAAATCATAAGAAGAATGGAGGGAATTTTAAGAATAGCTCTTATCAAACTGGGTCAAGTTCAAAGAATGCAAATACATATCAGAATGGGTCAAACTCTAATAATAATAGAAGATTGGATTATAACCAGATGTACTGTCAGATATGTAAGAAGAAGGGACATTTGGCTATCAGATGCTTCTTTAGGTATCATCCTCCTAATGGTGCTTCTACTACTTATTCTCAAGCTCACTTTGCAAATTCTGAGAATCAAGGAAAATTTTCTACTGGTGCAATGCATACTTCCGGGACTTCATAACATGCTTTTGCAAGCTTTAATGTTCACAATACTGCAGCAAATGATGATCCTTCTTCTAGTACATTTTGGATTTCAGATAGTGGAGCCTCTACTCATATGACTGATGACAGAACTCTTCTTCAAAATACTTCTGAATACAAGGGCAAGGAAAATGTTCAAATTGGTTTTGGTAAGACTTTATCTATTCCCCTTACTGGAAATACTATAATTCATACACCTACTACAAGTTTTAAATTAGATAATGTTCTACATGTTCCAGCCATGAAGCATAATTTGTTATCAGTTGCTAGATTTACCATAAATAGTATTTTCTCCATCACTTTTGATCCATATGGTTTTGAGATAAGATGTTTGAAAACTAATGCATTACTTGCTAAGGAAAAATGCTTAACAATTTATACCCTATTTCCTCTGTTATTCTGCATTCTGCTTTTTCATATGTTGTTGCTTCTCCAAATATATGGCATGACAGGTTAGGTCTTCCATCTCCTAGAATTTTACGGAAACTTCATAGTCATCATAACATTAATCTATCTTTCTCTATTTGAAAATAATTGTGTCACTCTTGTCAGTTAGCTAAAAGAAAAAGATTACCTTTTCAACCTTCATCTTCACATGCTTCTTCTCCACTTGAACTTATTCATTGTGATGAGTGGGGTCCTTCTCCTGTTACTTCTTTAGAAGGTCATAGATATTATATTTTGTTTGTTGATTATTTTAGTAGATTTGATTGGATTTATCCAATGCAATTCAAAACAGATGCTTTGCAGTTTTTTCAGCATTTTAAAACTTTATCTGATAATTTATTCCATAGCAAAATCATTTCTTTCCAAACTGATAGAGCTAGTGAGTTAGTAAAAGGTGTTTTTAAAGTCTTTTTAGACTCTTGTGGTATTCAAATAAGGATATCTTGTCCTAAAACCCCAGAGCTGAATGGTCTAGCTGAAAGAAAGCACAGACACATTACTGAAATGGTAGGATGCTTTTTTAACTGCTACCTTTATCATTAATAGAACTCCAACTCTCAATAACAAATCACCTTTTGAAGTTCTTTACAATACAACTACGGATTACTCTCAATTAAGAATATTTGGTTTTGTGTGCTATCCTTTTTTAAGACATTCTAGAGTTGATAAGCTTTCTCCAAAGTTAGCAAAATGTATTTTTATTGGCTATAGTTCTTTGCATAAGGGTTATAAATGTTATAATCCACTTACCAAAAGAACTTATATTTCTAGACATGTCATGTTTTTTGAATCTGAGTTTTATTTTTCTACATCTATTTCTCCTGATTTACATTCTGATTCTGCTCTTGTTGAGCCTTTACCTCCATCATCTGAGTCTGCTCCTTCTACCTCTATTGTTACAAGGTCTCAAAAAGGAATTTCAAAACCTAAACATTTCCTTGATCATGTAATGCATTATTCTATTAAACATCCATTACATTCTGCTTTTGCTTCTTTATTGGATATTGTTAGAGCATAGCTCGGTTGAACCCACGAAGAGTTGGTATGTCAAGTTTTTTTTCCATATTTAGTGAGCCAAAACTCGTTTAAGATTCGCTTGATTATGTACTAGAGTCAACTTCGTATAGGTTATCTTGAAAGTATTAGGATATGAGACATTACAAGTATTGCGAAGACTTGAAGAAGTGAAGAAGTAAGGAGCTACAACAACAACATCATCCTTCAACTGCGAAGACTTGAGGTTAGTGATATTTGACTTGAACTGCTTCATTCCCTAAACGTATCTTTCAAGTCGTGCATATTGAAAACAAAACTGCGAAGCATGAATGGTTATACTTTAGTTAGACATAATATTAATACAGTACGAGGTTTATTGCTTAACCATTAAACTTTGTAGATAAGACATCGACATAATCATTTGAATGCTATTGTGATTATGTATGGGTATAAGGTGAATATTTCATCATAGGAAACAATGTTTACATTTGTTTTAAGGAAGTAAATTCATGAACTTGTTTTGTGAATCGAAAGAGAAATTGCCAGGAATTATTGGTATTGTTATTCATTCCATATCTTTTGAACTACCAATATGTATGATTAGTATAAACGCTCATGACTTGTTTATGTTCTTGGTAAAACTATTCACAAAGGCACGACTTTTGTATTGGTATGACTTTTATTAGTGAAACCGATCTTAAGTAATCACCTGAGATGGTATGATCGATTTTGTGTTATTGGTATGACCGACTCTGGGTAAAGGGAACCGATCCTAGTAAGAGGCGCAACCTATCACAAAGGGGAATCGATCCTTGTATGAGGTGCAGAAAGTTTTTAGCAGAAAGGGGAGCCTATCCTATGGACATGTGCAACACGTTTTTAGGCAAAAGGGAACCGATCCTATGGACATGTGCAGCAAGTACAAGTTAGATACCATATATATGTGGGGAACCGATCCTAGTACCTAGTCAACCTAATTTTGGAAAGCTAGTGTAAATATGCACAATGCTCACATGGAGGTAGAATCGATACTTGTTTTGGTAGAACCGTGAAACCCATGTTTTGTGATTGAGTGTTCTTGATCAATCACATAGTTATTGAAAGTCATATGAACCAATCTAAACTTGTTTGGAAGTGTGGCAAATAGGTTTCAAGATTGTAAGTATGAAAGAGGATTTACAAAGTAAGGATGTCAACATACTTTGAACATGTGCAGTAGCGCTTATCTTTAATTGTTCAAAGTTATTCCTTAATAGCTAAAGGAAGAAAATCCCAGATCGAATAAAATAAATTGAGAATCTTTTATTTAAGGTTTTTAATTTTATTTTAGGAAAATGAAAATTAGTAATGTGAATTTACTAGTTGGAGATTTTCCAAGAGATTTTCGGTCAATATTTTGGACAAAGCATTTCTAGAAATTATGGAAACCGAATCTGGAATATATTGCATATCTGGAGGGTATTTTCGTTTTTGGAAATTCCTTGGTGTCCAAACTTCCTTGGTCTATAAATATGAAAGTTTTCATTTCGAGCAAACTAATCCTCGTACAACAAGAACTATCTCAGTTGTGCTGGTACTGGTGAAGCCGCCTATTCGGAGAGGAGAGTAACCTAATTAGGCGAAATCTCTTACTGCCGCTCAGTTTAAAGTCTTCTTTCGGATTAAGAAGCTCTATTAGTACCGTTGGTGGGAAACTAGATAATTGCGGTTTATATTTTATTTTCGATTGATTTGATTGACTAACGGTGGTTGAACTTTGATTGCACCTAGTTTGTTTATGCTTGAGAATTTTCTCTTCGACTTATCTTCAGGTTCAAAAGCTTCAACAGCAGCAGCAGCAGCAACACACCCAGAACACAACATCAGCATCAGAATCGGAGTCCATTATTTTCTAAGAAACCAAAAAATAAAATAAAAAAAAATCCCAATCAGATAATTAGGGTACCAAATTTCTGAGAAAAAAGATGAAAATCACCCAAAATGCAAAGAAAAACATAAAGATCAAGATAGATTTTGAATTTACGGAGAAATGAGAAAAGGAATTAGTCTCCGGTGATTTTGATAGTAGGGGAACTTTGTCTTAGGGTTTTAGGGAGACTGTTTGGAACATCTAGGGTTTTCTTCTCGTCTGAGAGTGAATTATTTCGGGGCCAATTTCAAGTTCAATATTGAAGTGTAATGGTGGACCCTGGAAGCATTTAGGGCTCTTTGATTATTAGGACACCTGTTTTATTAAGGGGTTCCCATAAACTCACACCCTTTTTTTTAATAACCAAGGGCCTTCAAAAAGGCTAATGATCCCCCTCAACAAAAATCATCAGCCATATTGGAGGAAAAAACCAGTATATAGTAGAGTTGTTTGATTTATCCCAATGGGAAAGTTCATGAGCCACAGAATTACAAATACGTTTCTAAAAGATAAATAAATAAGCTACAAGTTTAGAAGAATGCTCTTGCTCCAGCTTCTTCAGAAGATTCAACTTGAAAGACAATAGAGGCACAAAATGAAGCATTATTGGTGAAGTCCCTCATCTCAAAGCCTGTACCATTATCACCAGAAATATCGTCATATGCTCCATTTGTATTACATTTTATCCATCCAGTTGGAGGGGGCATCCATTTGTCACTAATACTAACAGAAACCCTAGTAGAAATGGTAATAGTTGGTTTTTTGGTAAGTAACATGGCTTTGGCTCTCATCAGAACATCAGTGTGGTTTTCCTTGATATCCTGAAACACTAGGTTATTTATACTTTGCCACAAAGACCAAAAGATAGCTACAAAGAGACACTGATACCCATCAGGGAGTTTAGAGACAGGGTTAACTAACCAAAATAACATCTAATCCATGAAAGATTCAGTACTAAAGAACTGGGTGTTAACACAGAACGACGATAAGAACCGAACCCGACTAGCAAAGGGGAAAAGAACAAGGGCATGCATAATCGATACAGAGGGGTCCTTACATCTAGTACAGTCCACAGAATTCATAGGCATTCTGGTATGAAGCACAGTTCTAGCAGGTAAAGCATTTCTAGCAGCTTTCCAGCTGAAAACTTGAATTCTATAAGGCACATTAATTTACCAAATACACTTCCAAAGAGCACTACAATGGGAAGGCCTAAGCCCTCGAAGTCCAAGGTAAGCAGATTTACAGGTAATTCTACCATTCTTTAAAAAATCCCAAGCCCTCATATCAGGAGTGCAACACTGGATTAAGGGAATAGTGATAATCTTTTTAGCAGAAGCATCATTGAAATGGGTGTTTAATCTATCAACATCTCAAGATCTGGTAATAAGATTGATAAAAAAAAACTTTTATAGTTGGATCTGGAGGCACCAGAGGGTTGGGGACAACAGATCCTAGAAAAGGAATCCATTTGTCACACCATGGGTCAATAAATTGACCATCTTCAACAATCCAAGTGATAAAAGGTTTTATGAGCTCCTTAATGGTATGTAAGCATCTCCAAGTCCAAGAACAGTTAGCAGGACACTTAGCATTTAAAAAATCAGTCCTGGGGAAATATCTAGCTTTCAGAGTAGTAGCTAACAGGCAGTCAGGGTTCTCAATAATCCTCCAAGCGTTCCTGGAAAGCATTGCAAGATTATTGAGCTCAGCTTTCCTAAAACCAAGGCCTCCTTCAGATTTTGGAGAGCAAAGAATGTCCCAACCCAAAAGACAGAGTTTTCTATCTTTTGGGTCAAGAGTTTCCCCCCACCAAAATTCACATAGGTGGGAGTCCATTTTCCTACAAAGATATTTGGGGATAAGGAAAGCTATGATAAAGAGGGATGACCTGACCAATATGCTTAATTAAGGTAGTTCTAGCAGCTTGGGAGAGGAGCTAATGAAGCCAGATTGAAATTCTAGCATCAATAGCCTGGAGAATACCTATATGGGTTTGGATTTTAGAAGCTTTAAAGGCAGTAGGGGTGCTTAAATATTTTTCTCCCAAATCCCTATTGCTAATATCAAGAATATTAGAAAGCTGCAGCTTGAGGTGCTCAGGAGTTTTTTTGCTAAACAGAATACCAGACTTGTCAAAATTGATTTCTTGGCCTGAGGCCAAGTAGTACTTCTGAAGGTACACTTTGATAGTATGGAAATCCTAAATAGTATCTTTAGAAAATAACAGAGAGTCATCAGCAAAAATAAGGCGAGTCATGGTAGGAGCATTTTTACACACCTTTATGCCTTCAACCAGCCCTTTCCTAGTAAGAGCATCAATGTAAGAGGACAAAGCCTCAGAACAAATGATGTACAGATAAATAGACAAAGGATATCCTTGTCTTAGGCCTCTCTATGGCTTGAAAAGACCAGTAGGGATACCATTAAGAAGAACGGAATAGGAAACAGTAGAGACACACTGATTAATGAGTTTGACCCAATGATAAGAGAGACCCATTTTTTTCAAAACCTTTTCAAGGAAAGTACATTCCATCTTATCATAGACCTTATACATGTCAAGCTTAATGGGTGCAATACCAATAGCTTTGTCATGATGATTAACAGCATAAATGGCCTCATTAGCAAGAAGGATGTGTTGATGGTGGATTTTAGTTCAGGGCTAAAATTGTAAAACCAAATTTAATGTGCCGACATCCTGCAAAGGGTAAAGCCGTTTGATAAGTGATGAGTGCAAAAAACCTCTTAACTTTATTTATTCGAAGCAATTCAATAAATACACAAAATTCACCCAGAATGGTGCGTGCAACAGCAATCCCAAATATTCTGTGAATTTTTTAGCATTATTAATTAATGCATGATTTTCCTAGTATTTTCTGTGTTGTTCTCAGCCGAACTCTCATTATTAACATGACATGACGACTGAGTGTTCACTCTTAGCAGAGTAACATGAATCTCCCAAAGTGCCAATATTGAGATGTGCATGAAATACCCATACATGCTATATCATTCTCTAAAGAGAATCTTGCATCGAAGCGCTTTGGTTAGCTCAATCGAGCATGCTTAATTTCCTTAAGAGAAATCTGGACTGTCCATATCAGTCTCAGAAACGATCACGACCACGCAATTTGGCCGCGCAATTTAATAAGCCTAACCAAACCCTGGCGAAAATAGGCAATTGTTGTGATGACCACCGGCGGGCCCACTTATGCCCTAGCCGGTCGAACACCACACCATACTCCCCAGCGCCGTCAAACGCCAACTCAAAGTAGGGTGGACGCGCTATTTTGGGAGAGGCTCGAACGAGCAAGACTGTTCAGGAAAGTCTTAAAGCCATCGCAACCGTCCAACTCCATCAGCCTGGTTGGAAGAATTAGATCATCCCATGAATGATCAGGGAAGTGCTAACGCACACGTTGGTGGACCCACTTCTCCTTCACCCGATCGGTTTTCTCACGGCGAGTCCATGGAGCAATGAAACGATTGCTCAAACCATGGCAGGCGTGATACTTCTAAGGGTCGCGGAATTCCACTAGTGTCTTAAATAGATCACAACCATCCAACTTAGCCATCCTATTTGGATGGCTTAGATCGCATTTAATACCATTAGGGAGGTGCAAATGCGTTCACTGTCAGCCCAACATGGGCCCCACATGATCGATCTCTCCAAAAAAGGATCACGGCGTGCCAAACCGCTTTTCCAAAGTCACGTGTGCGTGACTGATTCAAAACCCTAATTAGGGTTTGCGGCAATGCATATCTGTCGTAGTTCGGTCGCGACCATCCATCTTCGCCAGCCTAAACGGAGGGTGTATATATAGACTCAAGCGGTCCCAACGATGTCAACGTGATCACCGTGGGCCCACCTTTGCATGTGGTCGGCCGACCAATGCAGACTAGGGCCCGACGCCTCGAAATGCAGCCCAAAGGTGGCATGTTACACGGCTTTTAAACCTTTGTGGCAATGTATTTCTGTCGCAAATCGATCACGACCACTCATCTTTGCTGGTCAAATTGAGTGGCCTAGATCGAATCTTTGTGGGACCAAGAGGTGTAGGAGTGCACGCCAGTGAGCCGTCTTCACGCATGCCTGGTCGGCCCACTCCAAAATTAGCGCCCATGCTTGGATTCGATCAAGCCAAAGAGGGGATGTTGCGCACCTCTAAAAAACCATAAAATCCATCAATGGCAGCAAATATGTGCCGTAAATCAACTCGTCCGTCCAACTTTGCCAGCTTGGTCGGACGGCTTAGATTAAAAGTTAGGCGATCAATGAAGCGCCTCAATGATTACCGTCCGCCACTCTGCCGCAGGGAGTGATCGACCAGATGGTGGACCGCCCATGCGGCCTCCAAACGATCATTCGAAAATGGTCGAACGTGCTGCCATTTTAAGACATTTAATCCGCGACTTGTTCAATCAAGCTTTAAAACAGCGATGCTTCATGCATATCGATTTTTTTGAGCTGCTTGATTTAAAAACGATGCATTACATGCATCGAGCATGCACGGTATTTCATGAATATCAAATAAAACCGTAGGCTATTTCTTGCGGCGGGTCCCACGACTCGACCCACTCATTCGAGACATCAAACATGTCACAAACTGGGGGATACTTACTGGGGTATTGATGTGGCGGTTTACAGCGTGCGGCGTGCAATACGCCCATTACGAGAACGTGTCAGGAGGCATGGACGGTTAACAATGATGAGGTAAATGGGCAAAGGCGTCACCTACACGACCCCACTACTCCATCACTCAACTTCCTCCACTTCCTACGAAATGAGGATTGCGCTCAAATGACTTGTATAAATAGGTTCTTCGATCTATTTTCAAACAACACAGAAAAAACCAAGTGTTGTCACAGTATCCAGAAAACACCTAGAACTGATAGCTTACATTATACAAGCCAGTTCAATATTCTGATACAAGTCATAAACAACCAATACCTTCACAATCTCAACACCTTCTTCGCTTTCGTCCCTAAGATCAACCCCATTTCCTTCACTTTGTGACCGAAGCAAGTCTGGAACGGCCATTTCTAGGTTTAGGCCAGAATTGTATAGATTGATCTCTTGAATCAAAAGCACTCTCGTGCAGTGCATTTGTTTAGGGTTTAGATTCATTTCTCATCCACACACACCCAAAATTACCAAAACCAGCAGAAATAGTTATCACCCATAAATAATTGGCGACCATAGTTAATCTCTCGGTTGTAAAGTCAATTTCTTCAATACCCAATCCCATTTGGTTGATTTCAAAATGGTTGGTCTTAGGACTCCCCTAAAAATTTCAAATCCCGGTCGAAGTTCCTCCGATGAAGATACCCCTCTTCCCAACGGTTTATCTGATGGTGTAACCGGAAGAATCCCAACATTGATCGAGTTAGCACGGGTGCAGTAGATTCACATGAAGAACATGGACCTGATCAAAGAAACAATAAACGGCATACTCGATCTCCTCATCAAGATGACATCAAATATGAGCGGTTCTCCTGTCACGGAGATTTCTACACTGGGGACTGATCCTCGCAACAATCCTCCTCAAGTCAATAGTTTCACTATGAATCAGAGGCCGGTGGATCAGGAAGCGGCTTCTCTAGTGGAAAGTTTATGCGAGCTTTTACACCTCTCGAAGAATCAGCGGGCGGAGACGTTTGCTGCAATCAACCAGATAGCCCTGGACGTGCATTTAACTCCTTTGCATCCAGAAGCCTCAAAAACACCAGAGATATCTGTGAATAATGTTACATTTACGGAAGAAGACATGATGGCGGAAGAAGGTCACACCCGGGCTCTACACGTTACTGCATGCATCAAGGATTCAGAGTTCAAGAGGGCCCCCATCGACACGGGAGCGTATTCGATAGCCTACCACTCAGGACATCCAAGGTTCGCCCAAGCAAGATCGTGCGATAGCCTACCACGATGACAGACTTTGAAGGAAACCAAACCAACACGTACGGGTATGTTAATCTGAATTTATCTACAAGACCCGTCCAATCAAAGGTGAAATTCGAAGTCATAGAAAAGGAGCCAGACTACCATATGATACTGGGGAGACCATAGCTTAATGACAATAGGATCGTCCCCTCGACGTATCACCAATGCCTGAAGACTATGCTGAATAAAGAAGTCATTCGTATTCCTGCATTATTGTCTCCTTATGCACAAATATGTGGAGTGTAATTGTTTGAACCAAGAGAATCTCCACGCGAAGAATCAGACCAAGTTCGTTGCATCCCACTCCCCACGTGGGCGTCAATCCAGAAGGAGGACCGACTTGCATCATTGAATACTAAGCCCCATGATGCATCTTTGCTGACAAGATGTTCCAATTCTTCTTCATCATGTGAAGCCGCGACCCACGCTCACACTAAGAGGGAACGAACTTTTGTGGAAAGCGGTGACCAGAAAGGAAAAATAATGTACCGACGCCGCTGTTAGCAATTAGCAGGGGAGACTGTTACCCAGTCTCTCCGCCCAACGGAATGCTACAACAACGACGATCCATAAGAAGAAGTGTTAGATTCTCCACGACAGCTGCAAGATGGCACCAAATCCACAATTGATGAGCTCGAAATCGTTAACATCGGGAATGAGGAATCTCCTAGACCTCTCTCCATCTGCTCAACCTTGTGTATGGATGAATGCACGAAGCTCGTGGAACTTATCAAAGAATACCAGGACATATTCGCTTGGATGTATGAAGAAATGCCCGGTTTAGATGATAAATTGGTCACCCATCATCTACATGTCATACCTGGATCCAAGCTGGTCAAACAATCTCCAAGGCAATTCAGGCAAGAGGTAGAAGAGCAAATCAAGACTGAGATTCAGAAGTTGCTAGCTGCTGGCTTCATTAAACCCATTCATCATCCGACCTGTTTGGCTAATGTGGTTCCGGTGAAAAAGAAAAACGGACAGATCAGGTGCTGCTTGGATTTCAGAGACTTGAAAAGATGTTGCCCCAAAGACGGTTTTCCTCTACGTAACATCGAAATGCTAGTAGATACCACCAGCGGACACGGCATGTTCTTCTTCATGGATGGATATAGCGGCTATAATCAGATAAGGATGTATGAGCATGACACAAATAAGATAGATTTTCGAACTCCTCTTGGGAAATTTTACTATATTGTAATGCCATTTGGTTTAAAGAATGCCGGTGCAACGTATCAACGCGCTATGACGGCAATCTTCCATGACATGATGCATAACCAAGTCGAAGACTACGTGGACTACGTGGATGATATAGTAGTCAAATCAATTTCTTAGGTGGACCACACAGGAGTCCTACGGCAAGTGTTCGAAAGGTGTCGTGAATACGAATTGAAGATGAATCCTTTGAAATACGCTTTCGGCGTCTCTTCAGGCAAATTTCTGAGATTTCAGGTAACTGCTGAGGGGATCAAAGTGGACCCATCCAAGACTCAAGCTATCCTCATGATGCCGCCGTCGCGAACTGTGAAGGAGCTCCAAAGCTTCATGGGAAAGGTGAACTATATTCGACGTTTTATACCTGGTTTATCCCAGCTCGTTGCTTCATTCACCCCCTTGCTGAAGAAAGGGGCAAGTTTCGTCTGGACTGCACTATGACATGAACCGTTTCGGAAGATTCAACGAATATTGTCATCTCCAGCCATCATGAAGTCTCCCGTCCAAGGAAGACCCCTATGTCTCTACACTTCCTTCAGTGATACCTCCGTCGGGGCTTTGCTCGCTCAAGAATATGACGAGGGAATCGAACATCCGATATACTATTTCAGTCGAATATTGAGAGATGCTGAACTCAGATATCCCAGGGCAGAAAAGGCATGCTTATCCCTAATTCATTCCATTCATAAGTTTAGACATTACCTGCTATCCAACAAGGTGATACTTATATTTAAATATGATCCTGCGAAGTTTTTGCTTTAAAAACCGGCCTTGATGGGAAGGTAGGCCAAGTGTCTTCTCCAAATGTCATAGTTAGACGTAACATGTGCATCACCAAGAGCTATCAAAGGACAACCAATTGCATATTTACTAGCAGCATTCCCCGGGGAAGGCACTGCTGCACTACGCGAGGACCTTCCTGAAGAATTTCCAGACATCTCCGTTGTCGAAGAAGAAGCGTAGCTGTTATAATTTGATGGATCTGCCACCCCTAGCAATAACACTCTAGTGTCTCCAACCGGTGAAGTCTTCTCGCACTCCTTCAATATGGACTTTCAATGCACCAACAATTCAGCAGAGTATGAAGCCTTCCTCATAGGACTGTCATTAGCCAAACAAGCAGGGGGCACACGCCTGGAAATAAGAGGTGACTCTAAGTTACTAGTTAATCAAATGAATGGGGTATACGCGTTGAAGGAGGTAACACTGGACCCGTACCGATCAGAGACGCAAAGGTTAGTAAACTACTTTGCTGATGCAACCATAACCCATGTTGGTCGCAACAACAACAGACACGCCGATTGTTTAGCCACGCTGGCATCCAAATTGCAGTTCGAAGGTTTAGAAGAAACCATGACGGTGAAGAGGAGAACGGTAGATTCAACATGGCTTTCACAATGAAAAGACACTGGAACCTGCGATTGGAGAACTCCGATCATTCAAGAGCTCAGCAACTCGCTTTCTCAAGGAAAGGTCAGTCTCAAAACCCTGCAGAACTTCTTCATGCTTCATGGTATGTTATATCACCGAAACCCGATGGTTCTCTATCAAGATGTCTCAGAGATGAAGAAGCACAGTTGCAGCTTAACCACATTCATGATGAAATTTGCGTACAAACATTGGTGGTAACGCTCTATCGTCGTCTTCAACGCCTGGGCTATTACTGTCTAGAAATGGAAACTCAATCTCGTTTACTCCAAAAGTCTTGCTCTAATTGTGAAGTGCCCCCACATCAATTGGAGGTTTTCAACATAAGTCATGCTGGGGACATGAGAGAACCATATATTATCTATCTCTGCGATGGGGTAGCTCCTGCTAATCAAAAGGATGTCGTCAAGATGAAGCAAAAGGCGAAGTGATTCGTATTTCACGAAGGAATCCTGTATCGCAAAAGCTTTGGAGGAGATCTGTTACGGTGCATGGCTAAGGTAGAGATTCCAATTATGTTGAAAGAAATGCATGAAGGAGAATATCAAGGGAAGAAGAAACTGTTTCTCCAGATACACGAGAAATATTATTGGCCGACCATGGAGGATGATGCAGCTGCATTTGTTCAAAGATGTCACAAATGTCAAATTCATGGAAACCTCGTTCACGCACCTTCCACTCCTTTACACTCGATAAGCAGTTCATAACCATTTTATAGCTGGGGACTTGACATTATTGGGTAGATCAATCCGCCGTCATCAAAGCAGCACGAGTACATCATAACTGCGACAGAATATTTTACCAAATAGGTTGAAGCCATTCCTCTACGAGGGACTACAGGAGCAACGATTGCGGATTTCATTAAAGAGTACATCATTTTTTGGTTTGGCGTTCCTAAGCATGTCATCACCGATAACGGCACTCCCTTCTCCAACAAACAAGTTCGAGAGTTGCTTGAGGGATATGGAATTAAACAAGTCTTCTCCACAATTTATTACCCCCAGGGAAACGGACAAGCTGAGACCACCAACAAAATACTAATTCGGATTCTCAGTTGAACAGTGCATGACAATCCCAGAGAATGGCACGAACAGTTGTCGATGGTGCTATGGGCGTATCGGACAACACCTAGAAGATCTATTGGAGTTTCTCCATATTCGCTCATTTACGGCGCAGACGCGATCCTCCCAGCAGAAATCAAGATCCCGTCAGCCAGGATTGCAGCATCAAGTGGGGTCCACTGGAATGAAGCTGAAGCATCAAACTCCAGAATCGCCGAGTTAGACACTCTAGACCCCAGAAGAAGAAAAGCATAGGAACGTGCTCAGGCGTATAGAAATAGGATCTCCAGGGCATATGACAAGACTGTAAGGCCACGTGTTTTTGAAGTAGGAGATTTGGTCTTAAAGACGGCCAAGCACATTCAGCAAGACATGTATGCACCAAAGTTCTCTCCGAAATGGGAAGGTCCCTATGCGATTACCAAGGCTTACAATACCAGCTACTACAAGATCATTAAGGTGGATGAAGGAATGTTAGAAGCCGTCATCAATGGAAAATGGCTCAAGGCATATCATGCTTGATCATTGTCCCGCCGCTGTCTCATGACATGGCAATACATGCATTTTTTTCATTACACATCTGAATTATCAATTTGTTCAAAGATACATTAGTGAAAAAACTCCTTCCACCTACCAAAAACCAATGCAATTCATTTCTCAAGAATGTTCAAAAAAAAAAGAGATGACATGAGCACCATTGGTAATAGGAGAGTGCAGCTTAGAAGAGGCCATCCAGTAGATTATAGTTCCTTGAGAGCATCATCTTCAACCTAGTTTGGTATCTCTCTGTCCTATTCTTCAAGTTTTGAACTGCCTGCTCCACCTTCTTTGATTCTGCAGCCAGAGCCTTCTCATCCTCCAAGATAGATTTCACAGCAAGAACTACATTCACGAGGATACCAGCTCGATCAACCTTGATGATGTCAAGACGCTGCCGCAACCAGCCCACGTTGAACTCCATGGATTCGCAGGTAGACACCAAGTTCTCCCACTTTTCGAGATTTGATTCAATAACGCTGCGAATAGAGATATTCTCCATCTCAGCAATCATGGGAAGAAGGAAGTTTACTATGGTAACCAAAGCCGATGAACAGTGTCGAACTACATTCTTGGTTGCGATATGGCCATGCTTTCTCCATACTTTTGTGTATAAAGGTACAAACTCCTTCCGCACTAAGAATCTACCGACAGTTCGGTAACTGGAAGATAGACATCTCATGTGGATATCGAATGAAAGGCCTTCGATGGGATATTCATAAGATGAGATACCCAGATCAGCATCTTCAAGGTCCGTGGGGGGTAGGCGTGTTTGAGTTTGAAAGAAGAGGACTGGTTAAGTAGTCATCATCGATCACTGTCACACATGTAACAGTAGGATATCTCTGCGAAAGGGGAGGCTTATTCACCTGATCATGAAGAACAAACAATTGTTCGGAAAAGAAAAAGAAAATAAGAACGAACCGGTATGATCTTCTTAACTCGGAGGATACGAGCAGGGGAGCCATCACGAAGCTCAGGGATTCGTTTACACTGAAATAAAAGTAACATGAGTAAAATAAAGGAAAAAATAACGTCTTTGAAATCAAGAGATGGCTCATAATCATACCTCGGATGCAAGCCGTGTACGCTTAGCAGAAGAGCCTGGTTTGTATGAAGAAGACGATCCACTGCTGTTCGACATGATGAAAAGATGGAGTTTCTGCAAGAAAACCCTATCAAGAAATGGTAAAGGGTGGTTCTAAATCCCTACATGTACATATATGTTGAGGAAACCCTAAATGAAGACCAAATCGATTGCGGCAAGGTTTATCCGATGAATAAGGATTCAACACCGACCAAGTCGTGCTTTCTTTAAAACCCTAATCAAGGTCGAAAAAGCCGCTGGATATCTAAAAGTGAATGATTTGACCAGCTCCGGGACGTTTCAGGCGTGGGGTGGTGTTCATCTCTACGGTAAATATTTATTTACTTTAGCTTAATCGTTCTAATATTCAAACTGTCACCATCTAATGCCTACCCCGCAATAGTGCAACTATTACGTGCTAGGCGGAGGACTTAATGTTGATGGTGGATTTTGGTTTAGGTCTAAAATTGTAAAACCAAATTTAATGCGCTGACATCCTGCAAAGGGTAAAGCCGTTTCATAAGTGATGAGTGCAGAAAACCTCTTCACTTTATTTATTCGAAGCAATTCAATAAATACACAAAATTCACCCAGAATGGTGCGTGCAACAGCAATCCCAAATATTCTGTGAATTTTTTAGAATTATTAATGCATGATTTGCCTAGTATTTTATGTGTTGTTCTCCTCCGAACTCTCATTATTGACATGAAATGACGACTAAGTGTTCACTCTCAGAAGAATAACATGAATCTCCCAAAGTGCCAATATTGAGATGTGCACGAAATACCCATACATGATACATCACTCTATAAAGAGAATCTCGCATCGACGCGCTTTGGTTAGCCCGATCGAGCATGCTTAATTTCCTTAAGGGAAATCTGAACTGTCCATATCAGTCTCAGAAACGATCGCGGCCACGCTAGTTGGCCGTGTAATTTAACAAGCCTAGCCAAACCCTGGCGAAAATAGGCAATTGTTGTGATGACCACCGGCGGGCCCACTTATGCCCTAGTCGGTCGAGCACCGTACCATACTCCCCAGCGCCTTCAAACGCCAACTCAAACTAGGTGGCCTCGCTGTTTTGGGAGAGGCTCGAACGAGCAAGACTGTTCAGGATAGTCTTAAAGCCATCGCAACCATCCAACTCCGCCAGCCTGGTTGGACGGATTAGATCATCCCATGAATGATCAGAGAAGCGCTAACGCACACGTTGGTGGGCCCACTTCTCCTTTACTCGATCGGTTTTCTCACGGAGAGACCATGGAGCAATGAAACGATTGCTCAAACCATGGAAGGCGTGATGCTTTTAAGGGTCGCGGAATTCCACTAGTGTCTTAAATCGATCACAACCATCCAACTTATCCAACCTATTTGGATGGCTTAGATCGCATTTAGGACCATTAGGGAGGTGCACATGCGTTCACCGTCAGCCCAATATGGGCCTCACATGATCGATCTCTCCAAAGGAGGATCACGGCGTGCCAACCGCTTGTCCAAAGTCACGTGTGCGTGACTGATTAAAAACCCTAATTAGGGTTTGCGGCAATGCATATCTGTCGTAGTTCGATCGCGACCATCCATCTTCGCCAGCCTAAACGGAGGGTGTAGATATAGACTCAAGAGGTCCCAAGGATGTCAACGTGATCACCGTGGGTCCACCTTTGCATGTGGCCGGACGGCCTATGCAGACTAGGGCCCGATGCCTTGAAATGCACGCCCAAAGGTGGCATGCCACACGGCTTTTAAACCTTTGCGGCAATGTATTTCTGTCGCAAATCGATCATGACCACTCATCTTTGTCGGTCAAATTGAGTGGCCTAGATCGAATCTTTGTGGGACCAAGAGGTGTAGGTGTGTACGCCAGTGAGCCGTCTTCACGCATGCCCGGTCGGCCCACTCCAAAATTAGCGCCCATGCTTGGATTCGATCAAGCCAAAGAGGGGATGTTGCGCACCTCTAAAATACCCTAAAATCCATCAAAGGCAACAAATATGTGTCGTAAATAATCTCGTCCGTCCAACTTTGCCAGCTTGGTCGGACGGCTTAGATTAAAAGTTAGGCGATCAATGAAGCGCCTCAATGAATACCAATCGCCACTCTGCCGCAGGGAGTGATCGACCAGATGGTGGACCGCCCATGCGGCCTCCAAACGATCACTCGAAAATGGTCGAACGTGCTTTAAGACGCTTAATCTGCGACTTGTTCAATCAAGCTTTAAAACAACGATGCTTCATGCATATCGATTTTCTTGAGCTGCTTTATTTAAAAACGATGTATTACATGCATCGAGCATACACGATATTTCATGAATATCTAATCCTTAAATAACTTAGTTATATAACCTAATAGCACTGTATGATATTTCTTGCGGCGGGTCCCACGACTCGACCCACTCATTTGAGACATCAAACATGTCACAAACTGGGGGATACTTACTGGGGTATTGGTCTGGCGGTTTACAGCGTGCGGCGTGTAACGCGCCCATTACGAGAATGTTTCAGGAGGCATGGACGGTTAACAATGATGAGGGAAGTGGGAAAATGCGTGATCGTGTGACAATCACCTACATGACCCCACTACTCCATCACTCAACTTCCTACACTTCCTAAGAGATGAGGATTGCGCTCAAATGACTTGTATAAATAGGTCCTTCGACCTATTTTCAAACAAAACATAAAAAACCAAGTGTTGTCACAGTATCCAGAAAACACCCAGAACTGATAGCTTACATTATACAAGCCAGTTCAATATTCTGATACAAGTCATAAACAACCAATACCTTCACAATCTCAACACCTTCTTCGCTTCCCTCCCTAAGATCAACCCCATTTCCTTCACTTTGTGACCGAAGCAAGTCTGGAACAACCATTTCTTGGTTTAGGCCATAATTGTATAGATTGATCTCTCGAATCAAAAGCACTCCCGTGTAGTGCATTTGTTTAGGGTTTAGATTCATTTATCATCCACATACACCCAAAATTACCAAAACCAGCAGAAGTAGTTTTCACCCATAAACAAGATGTTATCATAAATACTTCTTTTAGGGATAAAAACACTTTGGTTTTGAGAAATGATATTATTCATAAGTGGTTTTAATCTGTTAGCTAGATTTTTAGAAAGGATTTTGTAAATGAAGTTACAAAGCCTTATGGGTCTGTATTGAGAGACCAACTCAGCTAGTGGGACTTTAGGGATAAGAGCTATATTAGTATGATTAAAAACTTTTGCAATATTCCCAGTTCCGAAGCAAGTTTGGGTCATACCAACAACAACTTCTCCCACAATATCCCAATGTTTTTGATAAAACAAACCAGTAAAGCCATCAGAGCCAGGGGCTTTTTCACCCCCCATTTAAAAAACAACATTTTGTATCTCCTCTGAAGTGAGAGGAGAGTTGAGGGAAGAATTATTATTTTCAGAAAATTTAACAGGGAGATCAAAGAGGATTTCGTCCTAAAATTGTTGTGGGTGTGAGGAGTACGAATTTTTGAAATAGTCAATAAAAGAAGTGATAATACTATCTCTATCAGTTAAAGTAGTTTCAACAGCATTCTTTATCCAACTAATAACATTCCTCTTTCTCTTGAACAAGGTGACTCGATGAAAATATGGTGAGTTTCTATCACCTTCCATGAGCCAAACCTCTCTGGATTTGTCTTTCAAATAGAGTTCTTCCAAATTATAGAGATATTCCAATCTAGTTTTAAGTCTAGAGATGGCTCTACAATTTGTAGGATCTATGGTCTGACTATCAACAAGTTCCTTCCTAGTAGTAGAGATATTGGTTTGGATATTGCCAAAGGAAGACTTGTTCCAATCACAAAGACCTTTTTTTGTTCTTAATATTTTAGCTTTAAGCTTATAGGAAGGGGATCCCACCACATTAACAGACCAAGAGTTGGCTATAATGTCTCTACATGTGGGATCTTCTATCTGCATATCCATGAAGTGGAAAGGCCTAGGCATGCAAACATCATCATAGTTAAAACCAATATGCATAAGACAATGGTCAAATGAATATCTAGGCAAGTTATTCACACACAACTTAGGGAATAAAGTTTCAGCAATAGAGTTGATAAGACATCTGTCGATATGTTCAAGAATTAGATCAGGACCTTGTTGCATATTAGACCAAGTAAAACCTAGGACCAGAGAAACAAGGGTCATGCAAATCAAAAGCGTCAAAAAAATTTCTGAGATTAAGAAAATCAGAATCATCAACTTCTAAGCCACCATTTTTATCCTCAGTACCTATAAGAGCATTAAAATCACCTATAAAGAAAACAGGTTCATATAAGGGTGGTTTAGGTAATAGTCATTGATCTTCCCAAAAATATTGTCTAAGATTACGATTAGGTTCACCATATATGAAGTGTAAGTGGAAAATTTTGGAATGGATGATGTCAGTAGTATTGACATAGATGCCCTTTAAACTAGAAGATAGAACATTGAGATGAAATTCCTTTTTCCAGGCAAGAACAATCCCACCACTTCTACTAATACTTGGGACATTAAAGGTACATGGATATCCAAAATTTTCATTCTTCTAGCCGCCAAATCTTTATTCATTTTAGTTTCTGATAAGAAGATGATATCAGGGTTAATATTTCTACACAACAAGCCAAGCTCCTTGTTAGCAGATTTCTTACCCCAACCTCTAATGTTCCATCCAATCACATTCACATTATTGACAGGAAAAGAGTTGGTATTTGTAGCAGTATTACTAGGATCAATAATAGGGGGGGAAATAGAATTTATCTGAGTGGCGGAAGCATAACCACCATCAAGAGATGAGTTATTAGAACCACCAATTTGATTAGTCTCCTGGGTAGAACAGAGATTCAGAGAAGCAGCCTCATGAAGGGAATTATTGCGGACACCATAGTTACTTGGAGTATCATCAACAGGTACATTATAGTTGCCATAGGGGTCAACCAATGAATGGGTATTGACAGTGCAAGTAGATAGGTTAATGGCATGGAGATATCCCAATTTGGTGATAGGAGGACAAAGGGTTGAATAATCAGGTTCAAAACCATCAGATTGATTTGGGATTATGACAATGCTAGCTAGGGTAGAGTTACTAGCTCTGGTGCGTTTTCTCAGGTCTGATCTTGGGTTAATTTTCCTTTTGACATTGGACAAAGCATCATGCTCCGCTGCAACAAAGATAACTTCTTCTCTAGAAATTGCAGGTTGATTTGTCGGAACAACCGCCATTTTGAATCTTTTAGACGAATTAGTGGTTCGGATCGGGCCTCAATTCGACGATTCAGGTGGGTGCTTCAGGTTTCAATTGTGACATTCTGGGTTGTAACTTGTTTAAATATGACTCGAATCCCATTATTCAAGTAGGAGGAGCTCTGCTGGACAGGCCCAACATCAAAAATCTTCAACGCTATGGATCGGTTCACAAATGGGCCCATCTAGAAATTATTAGCTACTCCTTTCTCAGAGACCTTTTCAGAGTTTTGAACTGGAGCCTTAGCTTTGCCTTTGGTGTTGTCATGATCAACAACATCATAAATTTGAGTTTCATGTACCACTTCAATTGGAGACATAATAATATCTTCAATCACCAGGTTGGACTTTGGTTGAGAAAGTTGAGCATCTTGATTTCTTGGCATCATTAATTTTGAAACTACAGAGATAACATAATTTGAATTGGAGGTAGATGATTGTTGAATTAGCTTTTGTTTTGCTTTACAAGCTGTACAATTGGCATCTTTATGATCTAAAACACGACAGGAAGTACAAAAGTACTTTAGAACTTTGTAGTATCTGCATTCAATTAAAAAGGGATGATCTCTTCCTGTTGTGAAGAGTAGAATGCCAGTTGGTAGAGCTTTTTGAATGCAAACTCTAACACAGACCTTAATATTATTCTTGAGATGATGGTTTCCATAGGGTTTTTGCGCATCTATTAGTTCACCCAACTTGAGAGTAAGTTGTTAAAGGTCTTCAAACTCAGTACACTCCTCAGGGATGTTGCAAAGAATGATCCAGAACAATTTTTCAGTAAAAGACTTGATGATTTGAAGGCCATCCATTTATGGGAACAACTTTGAGAACCATTAGATGACCAAAAGGAAACCAGGGTCTCTGAGAGTTAATCCTATTGAAATCAGCTTCAGCTAGGAATCGGATAAGAACTATGTTTCTCAAACCATTGAAAGTGGTAACAGTAGGTGGTTGAGCTAAAGGCCATTGATTGCATATGTAGTAACAGATTAGTATGAATGAGGGTTTACTGCAGAAGTAACCAGCCATACACCATTTCTAATTATTGTCATCTTCATACAAAATAACTGTTTTATCAATAAAAACTGTTTCTGATAGAGTGGATGGTAGTTTCAGTTTATCAGCCATTTGTTTTGTGAGATTTTGAATTTCAAGGTTTTCAGGAATATGAGAAGTTTGGGTGGAGAAAGTTCCATATAGATTATAATAGAGATAAAGAAAAGTAAAGTTTTATCAGGGTCAAGAGATTGGTTGGGTATTAAAATAATTATATGAAGGGAAAAGATTCTTTTAACAGTGTAGGTATGATGGAGTTTTTCAGCCAAATGTGTATTTGGAACTTGGTTGTGCCATCAAAATCACTTTGATTCTTAAAATGAGAATTCTGACTGAGTTGAATTGTCAGCAGGAGGGGGAGTTTTGCAAAGGTAAAATTTTGTGAAAGATTCCAACTTTTTGTATTTAACCAAAGAGCTTGTAGCAGGGCTAAAGGAAACCTGATATCTTTCCTAGGAGTAGTTGATAGGGACCTTGGCTTGATTTTCACGTGATATTTGTAGTTGTAAGCCCTGCACAAGGTATACAAATACAAATAATTTATCTTTATACTTTGTACGTCTTGCACATACGTAAGAATCAAAGTTGGTGAACATTTAAGAGCTTTGGAATTACACAGATTGCAAACCTGATTGATTATACACATCCGTCCAAATGTCATAAACATAGTTGTGTAGGGTAAAGAGAATTGGGTGTGGTGGAAGTAAAAATTATTGTGGTGGTTTTTTGGTTTACTGGTGCTGGTAAAAAGGGATTTTTTTGTAGGTTGAAACGGTTTAGTTTTCTGATCGACATAGTCTATAACCCGACTGTTAATGATACCCCAAATAAAGTAGTGCCTCCCAACAGGTGCTTCTTGCTATGAATCTGCATAAAACCAAAAGTTTTAATTAAAACCCAAATAAACTCTTCAAAATTAGGTAGCCTAATTATTTCTCTCTTAACAGTAATTCCGTCAGAATTAAAGGAAATTGAAGCGTCTAAGATTAGACTTTGAAAATAGGGTTTAGTAGGATAATGATGAAAGATGGAGCGTTGCGCATGTCATTGAAGTGGTGTGCATTTCCAAGTGACGCGATGCTTGACCAAGAGCTATAAAGAGCCATTTATGGCTAATCTACCACCTTTATTTAAGAGAGAAATTGAGATAATCCCAGTATTATACCAAAAAAAAAGAAAAGAAAAGAAAATAGAGAGAAATTGACTGAGAGAAATGGATGATAATGCTTCAAGTTCTGCCGGAGAAGGGAATTCAGGTGAGTCATCAGATTTTGCAGCCATGCGACATGCAAAAGCTGCGATCGAAGCATTGACAAGTACTGAGATGGAGAGTCTGATAGAGTATTTGAATCTGGAGAAGACCAAGAAAAAGGAACAAGAGGAGAAGGAGGAATATGACAGGTTGAGGATATAAAATGATGAAGAATTCCATCTCTGGTTAAGGAAATTTGAGGTTGTTGATGCACGTCGACACAGACAAAGACTTCAGAGAAGGGGAGCATGGAAGCTATCATGGGGGAAGACTCGAAGCATGACGTAAAGTGATAGTGAGAATGATGAGAAGAAAGACTATTATGAGGAGGAGAAAGAAGAAAGCGGCGATGATTCATTGAAGAGAAAGAAGAGAGCAAGAAAGTTGGAGAAGAAGAAGAAGGAAAGACAGGAGTTTGAGGATGCAATGTATGACCAGTATCTTGCAAAGAAGACATACGAGCCTCGTAAATTTGCAAAGACCATGTCGGAGCCGCTAAATGTCGACTCTGACGGAGATGAAGTTTATGGGATGGATATTGATGGAAAGCATGTATTCTCTGGTCCTACAGTTCCTTGCAGTGGTGGTGAAGATAACATTGAGGATGGAGAAGAAGATGAGGACGAAGATCTCCAGGGGCCTTATACCACTTCAGATGAGGATGACGATAAGGCTCCTTACTACATATTTTATGAGTTGAACTATACCAGTGACAGTGAGGAATATTCTGATGATGATTCAGATTAGTCGTTCCTGGAATACAATCAATTTCCTTAGAACTAGAGTGCTTAAACACTCTTTTATATCTTCGTGAAAATTTATGAGGAAATTGATGGTATTTAAAGTCGCTGAAGAAGTGCCTAGAGAAAGGAGTTTCTACATCTAGCATCTGGTGGTAAGATCTTTTGTGGTGTTTTTCTTTTTTTTTTTTGTGTTAGGAGTTCTTGTTTTATGAAGCATGGTATGACTTTGGGGTTCTGAAGGTAACAAAAGCTTGGAATGGGAAGCAGTTTGAAATGTTGCAGTAGAAAGGATAGTATGACTTTGTTTAGCAGTTAGAATTGCAAAATTACAGCCTTGGTTTTTGATTATACAAAGGGGTTGTAATGAAATTGAAGGATTTTCTGATGTGTTAGGTTTAATGTTTTGTTTGTTTCTATTCCCTTGGGATGTAATTAACCTGGTGATGTTCTTGTGAAAACTTGAATTGTGCCTGGTGTTGGTTTGCTGTTTATGAAGTCTGTTCTCTATTTTTCTAGTATGTTTGATTCCAATAGCGATTGAATGATTAGTGTAGATGTGCAAGCAGGTGATGATAGTAGTGAAGAAATCTAAGATTCCAACTATTATTAGATAAAGGTTGATGATTGATTTAACCTTGAGCTTACAAAGATGAACACTGAATTGCATCTGAAGATTTTTTCATACGCCACAATGATAGAGCACAGCTCAAAGAGAGAGAAAGAACATTTCAATCACACAAAAGAGAACAACCCACACCTGGATGTGCTTAACATTTTTGTTGCCATCACGAGACACGAGAGCACAAAAAATGAATTTCAAGGCATGGCAAGAACTGGATAGGGAAGTAGGTTGGCAAGAGCAAGATCCATTAAAAAAAAAACAATCCTATTTTCAAATTGCAGAACTTATTCGCTAGTTAAACACACACACATTTAAGAGGAAACAAAAGAGGAGGAGTTAGCTGAGGGATACATCAATTGGGTCTGTAATACCCATAAACACCATAAAATGTTTGTGCAAGAGTAAGACACAACAAGATAACAGCTGCAAAGAATGAGACAATAGCCCAAGGATTATGGAAGTAATTGTGCTTCAAACTCGCACGCCAAGTACTCCACTTGCTGTATTAGTACTCATTTACTTGCTCTGATAAACTAGATAAGTAGCTATCGTTAATGTCGAAAACCACCTCTTGGCATGGACGATTGAATAAGTCTGCAACCTCAGCATCACTACCGAGCCAGTGTTCGATAATACCACAGTAATGGAGATAACCCACATCCTCAGGAGAGTTGATCAAATTATCCATAAAAATCACATAAGAAGTTAAGTCATTCCGACAATCAATCTGACATTGTTCATATGCAATCAAATTGAGAAACAATGACTTCGTTCCGTCGTGGATAAGAAGCCGCGGAATCCGAAGGATACCATTCTTGAACTTAATATCCCAAAATCGATCCGTTTTCCTCTTCCTGAACTTGATTCCAGATTCTCGAAGCTCAGTAACACAATGAATCAATTGTTGGCGACGTTTATCAGCAACACGAGCAGTATGTGACTTACGCCGTATCCAAATTCTGGGTGCTACAACAGCGCCTGTCCGTAAAAGATGTTGCCGAAAAACATCGAGACAATGAAGACCGCCATGTTCAGTTAACGGATCAAAAGTAGTCTTGTGATTTATACCAAGAGACGATTCCAATTTGGTCATATCGACTTTCCGCAGAGGTTCATCAGTAGGTGTTAATGGATCAAAAAAATCTAATAACAAGTCTAGCAATAAATCCTTTCTGATCAGGCTCACCAACTTGCAGACCCCAAAGTTTATCTAAAATGAACAACGGCAATTGATTCTCAAGCATTATCATATCGCGTTGAATCGAATGCATAAAACTACGCATAGCGAAAACAGGATCATTTCTAGCATACCCGAGATGATGAAATCCGCCAGCAACTCCTCTAAATAACTCAATTGCGAAAATCCCATCAAGAACCATCATTTCGACAAAATCATTGCTGCTGATATTAATCGGACCTTCATAACAAGACCTTGCTCGTTCTTCAAGTTCCTTAATTGCATTCAGATAAAGCTTTATATCATGCCCTGTACGCTTAAGAACTTGATGAAGAGATCTCCATTTGTGTCTATTCATATCTTTAAGTTTCTTGCGATCATGATGATAAGGACCCAATGAAACAGTTTGAGGAACATAAGCTTTGTTGTCGTCGTCATTGCGTAAACATTTTGGGATTCTGTAGATATTGAGTTTTGCCCATGACCCAGAATCTTCATCTTGACGAGCTTGTTGTAGTTTGTCTTTGATGGAGATAACCCATTCATAATGAGGAGAGTTCGATTCATCTTCTTCTTCTGCAATTCCAGTTAATGGATCTGTTGAAGTTTGCCGATGTCCGTTGAGCTGTAATGGACTAGCAGTTGGAGATTGTGCTTTAGCAGCTTCAACTGTTTCTTTGAGCTTCAAAGTTATTAGATACCAACTCAACAGTTCTTTGTTAAACACAGCTACCATTTTTGAAATCGAGAACGCTCTCTGACTCTCTGTATCTCTAAAATTTGACGATCATTTCCTTGTTAAGAATTTTTTGCCAAACATCGATCAAAGGAAGTGGAGGGGTTGGTTCCTTAAATGTATTATTAGTAGTTTTTTTTTTCCCTTCAAAGGCCAATCTTGTCCAGGTCTTCTAAAACTGAGTTTTCACGCAAAAGGAACATGTGCGGGAATAAGCTGCTACGACAACCCACACACCACTGACTGCATGACCTGAAAGCTGAAGCCGTTCCCATCTAGGTCCCAAGACCTTGTCGAGAAAATGCACGGACATGGAGTCTTTGATCAAAATGATCATGAAGAGTGGTGGCTTATGATCATTATTAGAAAAGCGACCGGTAGTACCTACCAGACGTCGGGCAAATAATATCTTCAAGGGTTGTGGCTTTGATTGAACTAAAATAATTCAAAATGGCCAACTATTATATCATTATATGCCCCATTTGAATTTAATAATTTTTGAGTTTTCTTTTGTCTTCTCTTTTTCAGTAATCCTTTTAGAGGCTTGACTTTAAGCTTTAAAACGGTTCTTTTGAACTTACTTTCATAAGGTTCTTACTTCATCCATCAGGAATCAAACATGTTCTTTCTTGTTTTCTTGGATTTCTTCCGGATAATAGCGTAGAAACGTGCTTTTTCATTTCTCTTTTCTCTTTCTTAAAGCGTAGTTGAGAAAGATTTTTTGAGCTTCTTTTCATCACTGATTTTTTTATTTTTTTTCTATAGAGTGGTTAAAGCTACTCTCTCTGATTTCTTTTTCTTTCTTTTCTGTATAGAATATTGATGAAATAATTGGAATGATGCTTGCTTGAGGTTGTTAACAATAAATTAGAATTACGATTAGGTTTCCTTTTCATCACTGCAGGACAAAACTCAAGTAAAGATCAAGAAATAAATAGTATGAGAAGATAGGGACATGCACAAGAAAAAAGAAAGTGAGACGCATTCCACCAAACGATATAGAATTTCTTTCTGTGGACAATTTTTTGCATTTTTTACATGAAAAGACAATGTTAGCTTTATTTTGTACAAATTTTATTTATTTGTTAGGTCTTTGATTGTTATTGTGGACCAAATAAGGGAGGAAAAGAATGCAAAATGGACGCCCTTAGGACTGACGGACTATATGGGTCATAGGCATAGACGGATATGTTGCTATGCTCACAGAATTCGATTTTTTTTCGAATCAGTTAAAACAGATCAGTGTTTTGGAATATTAACCGGAACAAAACAAGCAGAAGATAGAAACAGATGGATCCCAATTCAGAATTCATTTAACACCTTCAGTAGAAGAAATGAAGACAATATTTACAGACTGGAACTTGAAACTTTAAAGCAAATTGGCAATGACAATGAGCCATCCGTTTTTGCAACTAGGAAATGTAAATGTTTGTACAATAATCAGAAATCCATATAATCAACTGGATATCTACCAGCCAACCCAGTTATCATTCTTTGGTGACCAAGGGTTGATAGGAATGTCTCTGTATGTTTTGTGTGTTAAAATCGACCAAAGAAAGGGAACCAAGAAACCAATCCTCAACAACTGCAGCTTCCACCACTTTTAACTCCCTGGACCAAGAAAACACCACACCCAACAGCTCAGACGTGGACGCCCCCCACTTTCCTGAAAGCCCAGTAAGGTTTGGCAGGAGTCCTCTTTAGAGCCTTCACTGACATTGGGTTATCCTTGCTCTGTTGCATTAAGAAAGTATCAGCAACAAAAAATGAAAACCAAGTCCCAAATTTATACTACGTCCCTAGCAAACACTGGAAACAAAATGAACTTAGTATCAATAAAATTTACCATTTGACAAGTTCCAGCTTCAGTGTTGCAAACAGGGTAATCCTTAGGGCAGCAACTGTAGTGATCATCGCAGCAAGTTGCGGATTCCATAGGACAGCATCCCCAGGCAAAGCAATAACGACCATACTCGTACACGCAGCAACAGGTTTTGCCCGCTGGGCAGGAATAAGAGTTGTCACAAACATTTGATGGCTTTGAGGGAGAAGGAGGAGAAGGAGCAGGTTTAGGGGGGTTGTAGCCCTTCTTCACGGGATAAGAGGCTTGCATTGCGATACCACACTTTCCTTTGTTAGTGTCAGCCAAATTACGCTCCAAGCGGATGTAACCTTTTTCTCCCCATTTAGGTCCCCAAGAGTTTCTCACAATCCAGTAGTCTACACCATTTTCTGTACCATATCCAACAGCATTCACACCATGGTCCAAAGCTGTTCCACATCTTCCAGTGTATACGCCCTGAAGAGCACAAGGGAAGGGAGAAAATTCGGCAAGTTAGTAACATTGAAGCCCAGCTTATACTTTAATTGCTCTAATACCACGCCAAAACCCTGACTCAGATGTTGTCTCCTAAGACAATGACTAGGATTCAATGGAGCAAAACAATGACCCATCATCATAGCAGTGAATCTAAAGTTAGTGGGATAACAAAATGAAACAATGTATCTTCGTTGGCGATAAATCTGATAGTATGTGATTCCGGGGAACAAACCAGAAAACCCAACACAAAGTGTGGTATATCTCTTAACACTTATGCTATTCAGTGGGGCAGATGGGTAAGCATGTAAGCATGACCGTGCAGACATCATATTAGAACCATAAATTATCTGAAAGTGGCATCACCATGCAGACATTTTTTAAGCAATACATGACTATGTGATCTGCTCAGATAACAACTACTAGAGTAAGGAGAGGGGTTGTACCGATTTGTAGAGTTGGAAAGCTCGGCCACCAGCTTCAATGGCAACACTGACAACCTGGTTTGCCACAGCTTTCTGCAAAGCCTTCTCATCATTTACGGGCACATCCTCGAACCCATCAATAGTCACTACATGGGAGTTTTTCTGCACGAAATAACAAGCTAAGTTGTTAGTTGAACACTAAAATTATTAGGTGTACTAATTTATAAACATTGAATACTAAAATTATTAGGTGTACTAATTTATAAACATCGAATACTAACCCTGTTGACATCACATTTGTTATCTTTAGCCTTGTAAGGGTAATCATCTTCGGTATCGATTCCACCATTCTTAATGATGAACTGGAACCCATAATCCATGAGACCTCCATTACATCCCTGGTTGTAAGATGTATCACAGTCCACCAACTCTTGTTCAGAGAGTGAGATCAATTCTCCGGTAGCAATGTTGTTAACACCTTCCACCGCAGCAATAGTCGAAAAAGCCCAGCAACTACCTTCAATTTTCAAAAGATCCACAATTTCAATAACAAAATATATTTATAATACAAAGATCATATTATGAATGTAAGCATATCATGAATGTATTGCAACGGAGATATTTAATATTAATTCCAACCAGATACAGACACAGCACACAGACACATCTGTAGAAAAATCCATCATATTATCTGCATCTGACAAGGAATCCCAACATCTTCTACTAGAATCTTTAACAAACCAAATAATTCACCAGAAATTTATAATTTAATACAATAATTCAACAGAAATATTAGAATAATTTATCAAATAAAAACAATTTATCTTCCAAAATTCCAAAAAGCACCATGGAAGAACTCTAATCAACAAATTACTACTCTACCCTGAGAAATCAAGGGTATGTTGGTCAACATGAATAGGTTCTGCGAATTTTTAGGTTTTCCTACAGAATGGCAGAAGACAAAACAAGACAGGTGATGAACAACTAATGTTTTAAGAAAATCCAAACAGAAATTCAAAAGTAATGAATGAATAATTTAACAGAATTGAACATGAAAGGAAAAAAAAAACGGAAAATTAAGAGGAAACCTTACCACAACTCCCTTGATTTTTGACATCAACAACGGCACCTTTTTCTCTCCAATCAACGTGTTCAGGAAGCTTATCTCCAAGCTTAACAGCATACCGATCTGATTTAGGGTTACCAAGTCTCTTCTCTTGATCAATCTTAGTACCCAAATACATTTGCTTATACTCATCATTACTCAAATCAGCAAAACTATTCAAACCAACTTGATAAGAATGATTTTCAGAATTATGTTGATCAATAAACTTAAGATTATCTTTAAAAATCTCAAACCTCCTTTCTTTTTCACCTAAAGCATTATAATTCTTTACATGTTGTACAAGCCACGATTCATACAGATCTAATAACTCTTTCTCTGTTCTCTCATCACTAGACACAACACCATGTTTTTCATTATAACTGATAATAGACATATCTAAGGCTGTAGACACAGCCATGAAAGCAAACAAAAGAACAACGAAAATCGCAGAAGAAGGAGATTTAGAGAAAGCCATGTTTTTGGGTTTGGATTGAATAAAGAAAAAGACTGATGCTTCCGGTTTTTATAGGAAAAAGCAGGGGATTATTTTATTTCAGAAATCTGATTTTAATTCGGTAAAAGTAAATTTATTTTCAGAATGAGAATGGAACCAGGAAAACGGGATATCTACAGGACATGTTTAGTAAACCGCCAACCCATAAATTCGTGTAACGGGGGGTAGTTGGAGATAGGGACAAAAAAACGGAACCTTGAAAGTAGGAGTTAAACTAGTTGGTCATTGCAAACTGGGAAGGCTGAAAGGTAAGACTGTCTCTCAAAAAAGGTCTGGCTACGGTCTACCTACTGTCTTCTGTACACCGAAATTGTTGAATAGGGTTAAATGTTTGCTAACTTAAGATGGTTAGGTTTAGTCAAAAAGTCAATTTCTTGACGAACCAAATAACCGCCAACTAAATGGTGGGATTAAGAGGTTGTGTGGGACCAGGTTTCCGGTTAATTAGTATCCCATGTGCAACCTCTCCTTCTTGGCGAAGGAAACTCTTTTTGCGAAGGAAGCTGCTGTCAGCTGCGTGTGTTTCCAAGAATACCTCGGCAAGAAGTAAAGATTTTATGTTTGTGGATTTTGGAACTTCGCAAATTGGGAAATGGAATATCTCCCTCTATTTTGCTTAACTTAATGGAATGACCAGAGATTTTCTTTCTGGTTGCAGGGTACATAGTATGTATTTGGTCCGGATTTTGCACTAGAACAAGTTACAGACGTGTACTGCAGGTACTGCTTAAGATAAAAATTTTCTTTTACTTTTTAAGGTACCGGAGAAACCAGTACACACGTAAATACTTCCTTCTGAGAATCCGAGACCATCCACCACAGTAGGTTGCTCAAGAAAAGTACTAAAGCAAGAGATTTGGAGACATCGAAAGTCTTCAAACATCATCTATAATCCGGACGTTCTAGTAGTGATTCACCGATAGTAAAACAAGAAGTTAGTTTGGGTGTAAATTTCAAAATGATTTTTATAGAAACAAAAAAAGAAAAAAAAACTTTTGTGAAATAAAATATTTTTTATCCTGACTTCTGCTTCTGGTATCCAAATTCGCTACAACACAACCATGTTTTGCTTTCTACTTATGAAAATTGAAAAATGATCCCAACTTCTTCCCGTTGGCACGGTGTTGGAAGTTAAACCAAGATATGGTGATTTGGTTCGTGGATCAACATATGATGTTGATCCAGTCCGAATGGATCAACTGCTGCAGTTGACGCAGTCAAGTTGGATCAACAGGAACTGTTGACACACTGTGCGATATTTGGAAGTTCGAGTTAACTAGAAGAGCAAGTTGTGTCGGTTGCTTGTTTTAGAGTTTTACTATATTTACAGTTTCTTTGTGTTTCTAGAAGTGTGCTTTATTTAGAGTTTGTTTTTATTAGGAAAGTACTTCCAATGATCGTCAAGTTTGTGAGACTATAAGTAGGCTAGTGAGCCATGAAGAATTGTACACCAAAATGATTATCAATGTAATCGTTTTTATTGCTTTTGCGTGTGCTCTCTTCTCTCTTGCTCGATCCTACGTTTGGTATCAGAGCAAGGTGATAGGAAGAGAGAGGAAAAGGAGAAATAAGAGAAGTTCCATTGTTTTTCGTTTTAGGGTTTGAAGCAAACAAATAAGATGGTGATTATTGGTAGAGGAGATACAACAAGTTGTGAAGAGGCGATGTTGAGTTGTTGTTCTTTTTCACAAAAAAAAATATGATGTAATGAAAGAAAGGTTTACAGTTTGAAGTTTTACGTGAAGAAGATAATTGTTTTTCGTTTATGCTTCGTTTATGCTTCTATGTGTACTCGTCAAGATTGTAGGCGAGTAAAGTCTATAGTTGAAATGAAGCAATCCCATTGTGGGGATTTGGCTAGAATTATGTGAAGCAATCCCAATGAGGATTTGGCTAGAGTTGTGAAGATATTCCAGTGTGGAATTTGTGTTTGGTTGAGTTGCAGTTGGTGCTGCAATTGGAGAAGAGAGTGATCAACAAAAGGAGGTTATAATACCTATGAGTTGAGGAGAACATCACAACAATTAACAAGGTTGTGATCGTGAAGATATGGCAACATGTGTACTTTAGAAGAGAAAAAAGGTTTTGTGAACTGTGAAAAGATCGGTTCTAGACATCACTAACTGTCGGTTGTGACTCTTGTTAAAGTAACATGTGAAGAGAAGATTGAAAGAAGAAGATGAGCTACAATGCTCGGTGTTGAGTTAAATAATTTGGTTTTGTGTTTGGTTAGCAAGTTGTATAGCACAATGAGGTGTTTCTAGCTTGTTAAGGTTTGTGTTCCGCTGCGATGAAGAAGAATGTGAAGTGATTGTTCGATGATTGTTGTGAAGAAGATTGGTTTGTGAATTGAGTTTGATAATGATGACGAAATTTTGGTATGAGAGAAGACAAGAACGTGTTAACGTTTATCAATGGAAGAAGAGGAATAGAAAATGATAAAAGACAAGGACGTGCAAACGTTTATCAATATAAGAAGAGGGTTACGGACTTCTCGTTGAATGATATCTTGGTTTAAGGGAGGATGTTGGAAGTTAAAACCAAGATATGGTGATTTGGTTCGTGGATCAACTGTTGCAGTTGACGCAGTCAACTTGGATCAACAGGAACTGTTGACACACTGTACAATATTTCGAAGTTCGAGTTAACTATAAGAGCATGTTGTGTCGGTTGCTTGTTTTAGAGTTTTATTATATTTAGAGTTTTTTTGTGTTTCCAGAAGTGTGTTTTATTTAGAGTTTGTTTTTATTAGGAAAGTACTTTGAGTGATCGTCAAGTTTGTGAGACTATAAGTAGGCTATTGAGTCACGAAGAATTGTACACCAAACTGATTATCAATGTAATCGTTTTTATTGTTTCTGCGTGTGCTCTCCTCTCTCTTGCTCGATCCTGCACACAGGTAATAAATATAGTTATTCCAGCACCCCTAACCTCTGCATTTACTTTGACATGTTTCGGCAGCATGCAAAGTCGGGCTTATCTTATCGGATCGGCTCTTCATTTCTTCAACCAGCTTAACATGTAATGTACTAATTTCTATTGAGTATCATTTAACGATATTTTAATTAGGTTTAATGTTAGTATATCCTAAATCAAAGTTAATTAACAATTGATGATTAAATAATTAGAATTGAGCAAATTCAAGATGATAATTGGTGACATAAAGTTTTTATAATGCTTCCGATGGATTCGATGACCTTTGGGATGGGGATATGAAGACCTAAACTAAATTACAATTAATTTTTACACAGTCAGCCCGCCAACCCGCCAAAGATAGTGTATTACCCACTACCCAGGTCTGTCTGCCAGCTCTATCAGTGTTGCATTTTTTTACTTATTAGAAAAATAATTTCGGATTTGTAGTTGTGGATTTTCTTGAAGATAAGTCGCAAGAGAAGTAGTAGTAGTGTTTTATATACTCACCGTCTCCATTTCTTAAATAATTTGATTTCCTTATCAAACAATCAATGTGTCTCTTTCTTTAAACTACTCAAGTTGTTTGACGTTTTCTATGTGTTTCAATTATTATTCTAAGAGGAATCTTGAGAAGGTTCACACACTGCAAAACAACGCATCACCCTATGCTGTGATAATTATTGTCTGTATTTCGTGATTTCTAATTCTAATTTGCTGTCCTAATGATTGTTCTCTCGTCATCAGATACAACAGTCGATTAGATGTTTCATTTAGGTTGTCGACCGGAGATAACGAAAACTCCATACTCTGTGTTTATACCCGGTCGTTCGTTCTTTGTCGGTTAGAAAGAATAAAAGAAAGATATAAAAACGGGACTTGATCCAATTAGTTTTCAAATTCTTGCATCCCAAGAATGATGACACCCCTTCTTCCCCTAATTTTTAGTTCGTTAATGAACTTGGAAACATTATTACTTCAGCTCTGTGGCCATACTTCATCAGTCATAATGGCTCATACAATTGCCATATACTAGACTTTCCCACACTATTCACGCAATGTCGGAAAATACTCTATTGAATGAGTATAGATATCCTGATTCTCGAAGAAGATGTGCAAGCACGTTCTTTGGAGATAAAATGAACATAGACATTGTCATTGCACAACAGAAGAAAGCTACTTTTACGGAATTGTGATGTGTAGTAGTATTATTTTTCTAACACGGAAGAAATGTATATCCTAAATCTTACCCACTGACGGACCCAAGAGAGGGATGAACTGGGCTTTAGCCCGGGTAGCCCCATGGTCCATCAGTGGAATTTTTTTTGAAATCTTAAAATTTTCAACTAGGCTACTACCCTTAGTCCAGGTCAAAATAAGTTAAAGACACCTTTTGGGTCCGTCCCTGATCTTATCTTATCTTTTTACCTTATTGATGAATCAATGCTGGTGCAAGTGTCATGTTGTTGGAAATTTTGGGTTAAACAAGAGGATGAAAACAGAAACAGAAAATGGTGTACCCCTGACTTCAAGGCTCTTTCGATTCTTTTAGACAATAATTCGATCTTTCCCAATAAATTTGGCGAGTACAAACGGTCTCTCGAATTATGCCTTTAGGATTCATTGAAGCCCTAACACCGTAATCGAATTCAAGGATTGTACTTCCTTGACCCGACCAAGAAACACACTGTATAAGGTTCTGATGATGCTTTTTAGAGAAGAAGAAAACAGATTGTTTTTTTGATGTATTGGAATTGGAGAACATCTTCGCTACTTATAGTTATATTCATGCCTGTTGGTAGTGTCGTTTCATCACCAACAGACGCTTCCAAAAGCCATTAATGGTGGCTTATGGGAAGAGACGCGTCTGTTCAATTTTGAATGGAAACTTCTAGGTTTTACTTCAGAAAAAAATTTCCACGAGACGCTATCTCGGACTCTGCTAGGGGGCGTTGCCCCTAGACCCCTACGACCTGACCGGTCAGGTCGATCACCGTATAACTCTGCGTAGCGGCAAACCTTGAAAACGTTGAAAATATCCAACACATGCTACATAGGGGTGTAAGTAATACCCGAAAATACTCATCCTGCCTGTACCCGTCCGAGCCCGCCTGTACCCGAAGTAGCCCAAAGCCTGTTATGGCCCGTCATGGGCCACCCGGCCTGGCCTGGATTATTTATTGGGCGGTCCCGGGCTTTGCAATTAATTATGATGCCCGGCCTGAAAGCCTTCTATGTGCCATTAATCATTTAATATCATCTTAAAAAGACTTAAACGTTACAATTTTATAATTGTCAATTTTGTGTCAAGAAAAATAAAGTATATAGTTGTTTTTACTTATAATTAACCTTTTCAAAACATTAATGGTAATATATTTTCTTATTATAGAAAGTTTACTGTACTCTAATTAATTAATTATTATAGGCTAAAATTTAAAATTTGTCATTGTAATTTAAATATAAAATAATACTATCACTTACGGTATGCAATGTTAGAAAGGATATCGTATTAAAAGTAAATAAATTTAATATCGTTCATTTGAAAATTTAAACTGAAAAAAAAATAGTGGCATGTCCGGCCCGATCTGGCCTGCCCGTATAAAAAGCGGGCTTTGGGCGGTCTTTGGGTAGCAAATTATCTACTTTTACCCGGCCTGAAATTGTTTACGGGCTCATAAATATTAAGTCTGGCCTGCCCGGCCTGCCCGAATTTACACCCCTAATGCTACATATAACTGACATAACTAGGTAAGACTGTAAGAGTCTTCTATGGTTTGACGGATTCATCGAACAGCATCTTGCTGAAGCTGAGACCATCGTTTTTGAAAGTGATTTTGTAATTTTCCTAATTTCTATCCTATGAAAACAAGTTTTAGGTCTATCTTTTTGGCCCACAGAAATTTCATAGAAAACAACTTACAATTAGATGACAACATCTATAACAGAATTCAACCTGATTTTTATGTGAATTTAGAGTAGAAAACAAAAAACAAATCAAATCTGGAAGACTTGGATTAGATACCCTTTACAACGTCTAACATTTGGATCCAACAACAAGAGTAATAACAACAAAGAATCACCAATAAACCTCTTCATTTACAACATCTAACTTTGAAGCTAGAGATGGTATGATGACCTTTTCAAATGGTATAACTATAAATTTTCTAAGCATTTCAAACACTAACAAACAACAGAGGTTTCCTAACACCACTGTTCTCTAAATAGTAAGAATCAACAGACACAAGTTCCTACTTCTTTCCTGGCTCCTGCCATAATTCTAAGCTCCAAGAACCCGTTAACAATGCACACACGAATGAACCACCTAATAGTAACAAACACGCTTCCAGCATGGTGTGTCTCGTATGAGCCTTGTGTTATCATTTCTTTAGTCACATTTCTTGATGTTGAAGACGGATCATTTCACTTTCTAACACATGTAGCTAGATGTTGTAGACAAACAATTTGCCATGCTTACCTCTGCCCTTCAGAAACTTGCGCATCTCCTGTTTGAGATTCAGGTTTCCGCTTGATCCTGGAACTATGTTTTTTAGTAGCTCGAGATGTTTTGGTTGGACGCTTATCTGTGCGATCTTGGATAATATTCAAATTTTCATTTGATGGGAGTTCTGGAGGTGCATCTGGCCATGGTGTACGTTTAGCAGGTACTGTAATTTCCAGAGGAGGATCAATTATCCATCTGCATGCATGAATTTACATCAGGTTGAATGTTAACTGTACGTGACACCACAATTTATAATTTTTGAACAGTATGTAAGAGCTAGTAGTGAAATCAAGTGTTCACTAATAAAAAACTTCGGTGGGTAATGCAGAAGATCAAAAGGTTGAGAACCAGTAAAAAAGAACAAGTCTTTTATGTGTCTGGCATAGCTTTAAAAGATTTATTAGTGAGTTAATATGAATTCAGTATCTTATCACATTCTTTGACTTGAGGCTGAATACCAGAAAGATGTTCTATCAATGAACATCGAATATGTATGAGTCCAACATGGACAAGTAGATGCTCGTCTAACACAAACATGGTAACGCGTGATGAAAGAACAAACATACAACACAATTTTAAAGTTTAGCGAGAATCAAACTAGTAATTCTATCTTTGTCTTATGTTTTGCAGTTCCAGAATGAGTAGTGGATACTTGCATGGGACCCTTTAGCTATCTCTAACTTCATAATCTATTTGTCAACTGTTAACATATAAATTGTATAAACAGATACTGAACCAAGTTGTAAAGTTGTCAACTGTTAACAGATTCACTACGAGCTCTTGTCAAGCTGAAGTTTGACAACATTTTGTCTTCAAATCTACTAGAATTCTAGCTAGTAGAAACACAACTGATGTGGGTCCTTGCTGGATTGAAATTGACTTTTGGAAATTTCAATCCACCAAGGAACCACGTCAGTTGGGTATTCTAGCAGGTATATATAATATTATTGTTCAATTATCCTTCATATGACCAGCACAGTGGCTTGAGGCACACATATTTTTGAGGAGAATACGGTCCCTCCAACCTTTAGTGGTACTTCCTTGGTTTAACAGGGAGCTTATATATATAAACAAAGCACACCAAATGTAATATTTTCACAGGCCCCTAACAAATTGAAACTTATCATGACCTCAGAAGAAAGGTTATTCCATTCTCAAATTTCCTAACTAGACACCCTTGTCTCAAGGGAAGAAAATGGAGAGTAAATTAAGATTATTGATTCTACCAAGATGGTCACTTGAGCCTTGTTTAGAAAATCCTAGATAGGCTTCAGTTCCGGTCCTTGACCTCAACCCAGGACAGTAGTCTTTCTATCAAACGAGTTAGTAATCTATCAAGAACAGAGAGCTAGAACAACTAGGCAAGTGAAATTAATGCATTTACTCTGTAAGTATAAGCTTGTGAAATCCAACATCCTAAGAAAATGTTATGATCGAACCAAAACTCAAGCCATCAAAACACATGTTTTAGTCTCTAACAAGGCACCAAACTTATACAATGGACGTCAGTAGATAACCGTAAGGCTTTTGGCCTGTGTAACAAGAATGTTGATGTGGGCTACAAAATGCAGAAACACCGGCACTCCTGTACTAAAGGATTTTTAGTTTTTACCTAACTCAGTGATTATGCACTTTAATATTACTTATAATTTGTTTTGATTTGATCCAACAGTCTTCCCATAAGGTGTTAGTTTATTATGCTATATTCAACAACTGTGTACAAAATTACACTCGATATACACAAAATAAGCCGATCAGAAAAAAATAATATATACAATCATTATCTCGTGTACGATTCAAGTTATCAGATGACTAATAGTTGCTCTTGAATCACTAGTTTCAACTAGCAGAGTAATAAGACCAGCGTAGTGTCTCAACGTATACGTCCTGATATCTACTAATTGTCAGTGGGAACTTTCTATATTAATGGTCAGTAGTAGCAACTTAAGCGAACTTAATGGTCAATACTAGTAGCAACTTAAGCGCAGGAATGATAGAAGTTTTTGTTTTCAGCATAAAAATACTAAAGCTAATCAAAGCACAAGAACAAACAGAATTAAGAGCAATAGTTGGAGATCAACAGTAGAGCATCATACTAACCCAGAAGGAAATTTGCTGTCCACACGGGCTTCAACACGTAACCACCATAGCATAACCTTCCGACCGCAATCACCAAGAGGTTCAACATAAGAAGGGTCCGTCAACAAAGAAAGTGGGCTCTCAACCACCGCTTCGTGCAACGAATCAAGATCATTAACCCATACAGGTCTATCTGGTGATTCCTTCCAAACCAACCTAGAGTTTAATACAAACCCAGACCATTCAAGCTTCCTTGGTAAAACAATTTCCCTGTCGCCAATGTACCTCGCACTCTTCCCCTCATAAGGAAGAGAATTAAAAGTGTGCCAACCAATCAAATGTCCAGATGAATTACATGCTGGACCTTGAACAGGCATAGGCAGATTTTCTGCTTTCTGCTTATTAGTCAATGATGATGTAGCTTGGGAACTACTAGAATGAGCAAGAATTCCAACAGAAATAGCACCAAACCATTTCACAGACTGGATCTCATCAAACAATTCCATATTATGCATATTACTATCATCGCCAAACATCACAATTCCATCTAATTTCTCCTCTTTCACGACTCTGTATCAATAACACCCCATCAAATTAAAACAAAAACAAAATTAACACGAAAACAAACAAACAATCAAACAAAAAGAATTCACAAAATTTCACCTCAATCCATGAATCCGCATTTTCGCTTCCATTTTATGTCGATCCTCCCACGAAATCGGCAACCGAGTATCAAAGTCAACATGATAATTCCTCAAACCAGATTTATTAATAATTTCAGATGTTTCATTAGTCCTTCCACCAGCTTCAACAACAATCCAAATCAGATCGTAGGGTACTAGCATCAAAGAATGCATTAAACCAGTAATATGAAGTCTCTGAAAAGTCCTAACATAAGTAGGTGTGATCACAATCAAAGTTCTTGGATTCTTAATTCCATATTGAATTCTTTGTTCTCTCTGAACTCTATCAAGTATTTTATGAGCTCTCATAACTTCATTATAATCAGGATGAGGCCATTCACGAATCAAAATTCCATGTCTGCCTACTACAACACGGCTATTAGTCTTTCCATTATTGAATAATTGAGTTGATGAATTCACATGAAATTTAGTTGTAGCATCAAGATCTGAAGTAGTAGTGCTAGTTCTAAGTGAGTAGAGATCATTATTAGTAGTGGTACTAGTTGAGAAAAGAAGGAAGAAGATAATACGAGAGAATCTGAAACCTAAAACAAGACTAATAATACAACAAATACCATGAATTACTAACCAGAATAAATTTGATGTTTGAGATTTATCATGATGTGATGATGGTGAATCTAATGGATTTCTAAAACTATTATTGTTTCTTCTGTTATAGAAACTTTGCTGCAATACTGATTTCATTTTTATCCCTCTCTTTCTTCTTCTTCCTCTTTTCTTCACTGCTTCTCCCTCATCTTCTCTGGGGCTCAGTAATGGAGGAAAGATTCTTCCGAGGGTTTACAGGCAGGAAATATTTGATCTGAATTTCTCTTTGTTTATGATGTTCAAGCAGAGAAGTTGAAGAAGAGAGTTTGGAGAGAGAGAGAGAGAGGAAGAAGAGATTTTTCGGACATAAAAGTGGGGCCTACAAAGGTTGGTGCATTGCTGGATTTGGTGCGTGTTTTCGGACAAGGGAACCTTGGTTTTAAAGGATCTCGACGTTTATATATTTGCGTGACTAAATGACGGATTTATCCTCTGTTGAATCTGGTGAGTGTTGAGTTTTTGATTTATGGTTGAGGGGGAAAATGGGAAAATGAGAATGAGTGAAAGGTATGGTTAGCCAGAAAGTAGCACCTGTATTTCGGAGAGATGTGGCATGCTGACCACTTTCACTATTCACCGGTGTCCTTGGAAGGATTTTTAAGCAACGCAAGATTTTGATGGGCTAAAAATGGTACTCAGTAGCTATTTTGTATGCGGAATTTTCATTTTTCCTTCTACCACTGTAGAGACGGAGTCCAAATTTCAAGACGGTTTTTTACTTGTATTACCCCTATTTATGAACGCGGAATTGGGGATATGGAAACTAATTTGGGGATATGAATTACTTCCCCCAATCAAAGGTGTCTGCTAAGGGGTGTTTTTCGGGACAAAAATACTAAAACACCCTTAGATTAATTAAAAAACATTATGAAAAGACTGTTATACCCTCCCCACTAAATTAAAAACTTTAAATCAAAACCAAAAAACCAAAATCAGTTATCCCCCATTTGAATTGTGCCGGCATACTCGATACTTAGGGTTAGGTTTTGAAAAAAAAATTTATTCCATCTCCCTCTCCTCTTCTTCATCGTTCTTCATATACTTTACGATTAATCGTTGAACCAAAAATTTCTTCGTCGATTAAAACCAACCAATAAGAATGCCTCCACGAAACAAATCAGATGCCCAATCGAAATCAAAATCGATTGCTCAACAGAAATTAAAGAAAAGGCTTGCTTTGATTGCTCAAGAGCAAGAAAACGAAGAACAAGAGTTATTGGACGATCAACTACTCAGAAATATGGCTTCTGTGAGAAGGTAAGTCATTTAAAACTGTTTAATTAGTGTTTCAATCGATTTGTAGCAATGGGTTTAGGTCGAAATCGCGAAACCCTAAGTGAAACAGTTGAGTTTCAGAAATTCCGGCACTCATTTTAGTATGAAGACCACACTGGAAACTAATACCGGCAGTCAATTTAGGATGAAGACCACACCGGTATCCCGTTCCGGCGTTCAGTTTAGGTTGAAGACCGCACCGGAACTTAGTTACAACATTGAATTTAGGATGAACACCATTTCTGAACCTAGTACTGTCATTTACTTGAACTTTTATGAGTACGGCGGTAGCAAGCTTCTAATCAACAGAAAACCCTATGATTTTGTTAGTTGTTCCGGCGTACATTGTATGTTAGATTCCATGCCGGTACTAGAGTTTTTGTATCCAGAAACTTTAGAACTACTACCGGTATCCTGGACAATTTTATTTCAATGCCGGTACTCCGTTCCGGTATTTATTTTTATTTTACGTAGCTGCCGGTACTTGAGTTTTCTTATCCAGGAATTTCCTATAGTAAACCGGCATCCTAGAAACTTATTTATCAATGCCGACAGCTGCTCCCGTCATGTAATCGTTTTGATATACTATGCCGGTATTGTATCCCGGCATGTTCGATACTTTTTTTCAGTATGCCGGTATTTATGATTCTATGTCGTAATGTGGTTTATCTATGCCGGTATTAGAAATTAAAATTAGTTGTCTTATATTTATTTCGTGCTTCTTTTGAAATAGATCTAAAGAAAAGGAAGCTAAAGCAAAGGAGGCTAACAAAGGAAAATCTAAAGATGTTGTCACTAAGAAAAGAAGGAAGGATGGTCTTGATACTCCTCAATATCTGCCTCCTCGAGGGAAAAAACAAAAAGCGTTTGGGTGCTAATACAAGAGAGGAAATTTGGGAGAGTGGTCGTGCTCGTAGTAAAACCGGAGCTATTGAGGAGGAAGATAATGAGATTGAACCAACTCAATTAGCAATCCAAAGCCAAAGAGTAGTGGAACAAGGTGGTCCAAGTCAACAACCCACACAAGGCAAGGGGAAAGGCAAAGGCAAAGGAAAAGTTAAAGGTTCGCACCTTCCTCATGTTGATGACATGATGCCCGACCTTGATCGTGGCAGAATTTGGGGAGCAACTTCTTATGATCCGGGGTATCTATTTGGATACATACTATCGGATCTCCCGGAATATCACCGCCCTTCAAACCTTTTTGGGGGTCTTGTTGAGGATGGTCCTTATATGCCGAAGTTTGTGGACAGTGAGTGCAAGAACCGCAAAATGGATTACGGGGATGTGTTTGTAGCGAATCGTACAATTTCCCTCATAAAATTATGTCGCAAATACAACGAGTTTCTCGCAAAATTCAGAGGGAATAGGTATCAAGCTCAGGACGCATATTTCAAGTGGAGAAAAGAGCCTTTTAGGCATTTCGAAGCTGTTTTGTTTCTTGAATCTCGTCCCAAAAAATGACGTTAGTTGCAATTAGATTAAGATCTTTCATTTCATGTGTAACGTTGTTTATGCGGTTAATGTTTCTAATTTTATTTCCTTAGGATTAGGATAATGTTAATGTTATTTGTTTCCTTAAGACTATGTGGTTAATGTTGTTTTTTCCTTAAGTTTTCCTCCGGTGCCGGTATTCAAAAAGAACCAAATACCATACCGGTATTGTACACCCAATTTAAAACTATACTCATAATGCCGGCATGAAGTTGTACCATATCATTATGCCGGAACTCTGACTGTTACAAACTCTGTTCAAGCGGAAGTTACAAACCCCTTAACTGTCCCACCAATTATCCCCCATTGTAACCGTTACAAACTCCCACATTCCGTTTATGTGACGGTTACAAACTACATTATTACATAAAATTGACGATTACAAACTCTATTTCTTTGTTTTCACTTCGAAAATTCCAAAAGAACTTCCAAAACCACTAAACTCCATTATTTGGTTTCATCCTCTGAACCAAATTCATTCAATCCTTCAAACCCAAAGAAGAATGGGTCCTCGCAAACCTCCTGAAAAACCCATACCTAATCCTGGTGGTAAACTATCGGGAAACTATCGCTGAATGCCGAACAAATTCAGCAAATTATCGCTTCTTATCTGTTATTCCTCTTGGGCATCGTAATATTCCCTGACTCTAATGGTAACAAGGTGCATGTGAACAACTTACAATACTTGGATCCCTTGGAGGAGGTTCATGAGTATTCATGGGGCACTGCTTTCTTGGCACATTTATTGGCGGAGATGCGTAGATCTTCTAAGGCGACTACCTGTCAATTTAATGGGAATTTCACTGTATTACAGGTATTGTGAACTAGTTATTTTGTTTTCCAATTAGTTATTTTCTTATACATTTCATTGGAACGATCTTTCATTTGCGTAGGTGTGGGCTTATGAACACTTCCCAACATTGTTGAAGGACTACAAATATTTGGACTCTTCAACGTATGGTTTGGACCCACACATTCCTGTATCTAAGAAATACTTTTTCAACAATAGACCGAAGCCCAATAACAGAACTCATTACTCGCCATGAGAGAGGCTTTGGACTCTATCGCTGTCGAAGAAGTAGTGTTTGACCCATATAATAACGAAAGAGGAGTTCACTTTGCAAGGCATGACAATTTAGCATTTTACAACGGACCATTGTTTTATCCAAAAGGATTTGTTATGCATAACCCTCACCGTGTGATGCGCCAACTTGGGTACAAACAGAAAAAACTTACGGGTAAATCTGATGCCAAATTCTCTCATGATTTTCCTCAATGCCTATCAGATGAGCAACATACGCTGGTGGTTTACAAACCAACTCCTCTACTTGTACATTGGAATGAAAGGGAAGAACAACAATTAGTGCTGGATAGGGTTGGTTGGGAATTGGCGGAAAACGGTTACGAGTCAGAACCAAGCTTCCTCGGAGGTCATTTGAGGTACTCCCATCCTTATGTTGTACGCCCGGCCACCGAAACAGTGCCTGCACAAGCAGAACCTCCATCCACAACTACTGAAAAACTTACTATACCCTTACTTCAAAAGACCCTCACGTTGGTGGTACGTAATTCTTGTTCACTTCTTGTTATTAGAATGCATATCTATAAACTTATAAAATTTAACATACTAATAGAATAATATGACAACAGCGTTCGCGGCTAAGAAAATTGGGAAATTGGTTTAACTGCAAGAACAAGGAAGGAGAGGTGCTGACTCCGGCAGAAATGAATACAGTCGAGGAAAAGATAGACAAAATTGAAGATCCAAGTGCAAAGGACTTGTGGAAGGAAACGAAGAAGAGGGTTCAGAAGAAGCCAATGACCGAGTGATCTAAGATGTTTCTTAATATTTCTTTTATGTTTTTTGTGCGTTTTGCTAAACTTTGAACATCTTTGTTTCATTTTTTTTCGGTTTGGAACATCTTAACTTTACGTATGGTTTGTTAAACAATCTAGTATTTGCTTATGTTATTTTATGTGTCTTGATAAACTTTGGAGAATTTGATTTCATTTGTTTTTGCCTTAGAACATATTATATTGGTAAATCTATGTCAATTTTTATGTTTTTTTTTTCAGAACCGGCATGGTCGAAATTGTAATAACAATGCCGGTATACTTATTTCTTTTCCGGAACAAAGGAATTTAGAATTCCGGCATGGATATGCTTTTCTCGACAATGTCGGTACTCTTTCTTTTCCTCACACATAAGTGATCTGTGTAGAATTTCGGCATTATTAGGAAGTTAATTTCAACGCCGGCACTAAACCTGAAATCTTTGTGTACTTATGGTGATTTTCCGGCATAAAAGAAAAAAGACTTTATAAGCCGGGATCAATTCCCGGCATTGTAAAGTTTGAACTAAATCATGCCGGAATGTCCATAGCATATGGTTTAATGATTACAATTCAAACTTCCAAAAAACAAAAGGTGGCGTGGCAGTGAACCACACATTTCCAAATTACTCTTCATCACTTTCTAATTTATGAATGGGAATTTCCCCATTCTCCGGGTTAATTTATAGCTTCAACGCATCCCACGATTGGTGGTTCTCCTCATACAAGTTCATCCATTCCTCCGAGTGGTTGGGGATTATACCCTTGTTTTTAGTCAGCGGACAAACCGGTGGCAATGGACAATTTTCCTTGAGCTTTAGAATAATGAAATGATTCCCGTTCACGAATGCCAAGACAACTCTTCTCTTCTTAAGAGATCCTTCGCACTTTTGCCACTTTGGTGTATAAGTTGTTTGTTCGGCGGGTGAAAAATAATGAACAACACAGTTAAATGTATCTTCCACAAGATGCCCACAAACCGACATTCTCATCCAATATTCAGTAGGAATGAACTTCATCTCGTGCCCGGGCCCTAACACCCGAGCATGCAAACTATCAAAACCCTTCGTCATCATCTACCAATTGTTCATAGAAGCTCTTCTCTTTCATAAGTTGTTCGGCCATCCTTTTTATAGCGTATCGGCATGGTGCCATCCCTTTACTAACCGCCGTATCAAATATTCCTAATTTTTCGGTCACGACATGATAGCCACAATTTCCAACTCCATCGACATCATCCGTATATACAATATACTCGCGAATAAACTCGAGAAGTTGGTCTACATAACCCTCTATTTTGGTATGGTAATGTCTATAAGTATTACTTGTTTTGGAATTCTTAAACATCTTCATATTACCAATTTTCAGCTTAATTATATCCAATCCATCCTATGCAATCTCTACACGTCCAATGTATTCGGTATGTGTTGGGAGACCGTACTTCCTTGGCCTAACCCTTCGCTTTTTAAAAGAGACTACTTCCTCATCGTGTTGTTGATGACTAGGCATTGGTCGCTTACCTTTGCTATCACTTATCTTTGGCGTGACTTCAGAATTTTCAGCTTGATGTACTTGACTTGGTGTAGGTTCCTTATTCGGCCTTTCATTTTTGATATGCAAAGCCGCCCCTTCAACTATGGGTGTGACTTCGGAATACTCTCCTTGTTCGATCATTGTTGGTACCTTCCTAGGCCTACCCCTTTTCTTTGTAACCCCCGCTACATCAACTCTATGCGTGGCATCCTCTTCCTCGGCTTGTTTTTCTTGTTCCATCGATGCGGGTCGTCGGCCTACCCATTTTCTTTAGAACCGACACTTCATCGTCTTGTGGTGTTGATACAGAATCCGTCATTTTTTCTTGACTTGATAGCGGTAACTTCTTAGGCCTACCCCTTTTCTTTGGAACCGGCACTTCATCGACTTGTGGTTTGGATGCGGAATTCCTCGTTTGTTGTTGACTTGATGGCGGTTCCTTCCTCGGCCTTCCCCTTTTATTTAGAACCGGCACTTCCGCGAGCCTTGCTTCCGAAAGCTCACATCCGGTTGGGTCTCATTTCTTATTGGCCTCGTCTTCACATCCGCGTTGACTCATTGCTTTCAATTCTCTCCTTTGTTTTCTCCTTGTAATTTTAGTTTGTGGTCTATCGGGAGGTCTCCCTTTGTTGGCTATTCACTTTGTGCTATCCATGGGCGTGTAATTAGCCTTAGTTGGCTCAACAATACTTGTCGGCTAGCCGAGTTGCCACGTGAGTAACACTAGTGGAAAATGAGGTTTTTATAACCCACACCCCCGACCCCCGATGACGGTAATCTACCATGAACAGGTCAAGACAGTCATAGATTTAATAAAATTACGGAGCACCCTGGAGAGTTAAAAATGGTCGTTGTGTAAGTTCTTTTATTATGATTTTATCCCTCGTATTCTTGACCCACACTTTGACCGATGATCTTAGTATATCCTATGATAAGGATTTTCAGGGGGGCCCATTTCAGATGGCCACGATTAACCAAAATTGAAGTGAACGGCTGGATTCAGCCAACCCTAACACTTGTTTTTACCACCTCACGCACTTATCTTCTCCACCAAATATCTCTTTTCCATCTCTTATCTTTATCTTCTCTATCAAAGAGACGAGACTAAGTTTCTCTTTCCACCTCTCATAGCCGCACCTCAAACCCATTTCTAACTTATTTATCTTAGGGTTTTCCAATCATGTCTAATAAAAACCCAGAATTTGATTTCATGTACTACTAGAAATAGAAGTGATGGTTGAATCAGAACAATCTGGGACCAGTGAATCTCATGGTGTTGTTGTTGATTAGAGATTCGCAGCATCTTGCTTTAAGGGATATGATGCATGGTAAGTTTTTCATTTTTGTTTTTCTCTTCTATTTGGTGGTTAGGGTTTTCATTTTATAATTTTTAGAGCTTGATTGTTTGAATGACTTATGTTATTTGTTCTTGATTTGGAATAGTGTGCTCTTGCTGAATCAGATTCGAAAGGGTCTTTGTGGATTTCCAGAATTGGAGATGGAAGAATAGTACTGCTGCAGATGATGAGAATAATAGAGGTTGACGACTTTTGAATCCACTGATTTTCATTAGTTTTTTTTTTTTTTTGTTATTTCTTTGGAAGATTTATCTTTTAAATTGCTTTAGATTCCAAAATGCTTTATGTTAGGTTATTTAGGTTCGGTCCTTTTCTCAAAGATCTACAGGTAAAATCCCCTTTCTTTTTAAACTAGGGTTTTTTTAAGTTTACAAAAAGATCATATAACTTTGAATTTCTTTTTTGTTGTTGTTGTAATTAAATTGTATTTTGGGGATTTTATATGTTTTTAAATCATAATCTAACTAATTTTTCTTCAGTTGGAAATTTCAGAACGGGTTCTAGTTCAAGTTAAAGAATCCCAAGCGTGTACTTTCTTATGGTAATCAAGAACTCACTGTAATAGCTTGAACCTTGTTTTTTTTTTTTTTTTTTTTTTTATCTTTTCTATTATTTTATTTGTAAGCTAATGAAGAGTGACTTGCATCTTGTGGAGTTTTCCTTGGTGTTGGACGAAATAACCATGGATTAGAAGGTTGAGGTTAAGGGACCTTCAAATTTCAATAAGCGTCCACAATCAGGAGTTCATTGTAACTGCTCAAACCATATTTCGCTTCTGTTTTATTCTTTCTAAGATGAAGGTAATGATGAATGAATGATTGGATTTCAGGTCAGCTTAAGGGAACTTCAAATTCCAACAGGAGGCGACAATCAAGATTTCCTTGTAAGTGCTCGGGCCATGTGTTGTTTATTCCTTCCATGTTCTATTAGATTTGCAGGTGGTCAATGTAGTCTAATTCATTTTAGACGAAGCATGTTTGTTCATTAGTTCTCTTGTTAAAGGTTCACATTTCTAATGGTTTAAATGCTCATGATGTACATACTGACTAATGATGTGGTTGTGTATATAATAACGCTTTACGTCTTCAAACACATGATCTGAAATCGACCACGTTGGATTCTGAATCGTATATGTGGTATATCCTGTGGTACCATCCTGGCGGCTTCATATGCTTGGCAGTAAAAAATATCATATGTTTTATGCTTGGCAGTTCTTATGCCATAATTGGCTATTCTGATTTGATTTACTGAAAAGAGGTTTTGTTAGTGAAGCTTTTGTTACTAAGTTTGATCCTTTACTATGATTATTTGGTACTTATCTACCGGGTTCATAGATCTAGCCTTCCTTGCTTACATTTTCTTGTTAAATACCTTTGACCGTCTCATTCTTTCATATGGAGTGCAATTAGCTAGGATACTGATTTCTAAGCATGAAGTTTCATAGTTCTCTTAAAGTTATTTTCATTGTGATTTTGAACATTCTTCTTTGCAATCCATTAAGAATAATGACACTTGTTTGCTAATGTCTGTCTGTGGTCAAAAGTCTATCTCTTCCTGACTTGTCTTTGCCTGGCATAATATAAATATAAGATTACGAGGATCTAAAGGAAAGTCGAATGTTCATTTGACTATTACTAAGTTGTGTTAAGAAGATCTCAAAGTCGAATTATTCGATTGATCCACTTATCTAAAATATCACGTGTTCAATTCATCCTCAAAATCTTCCATCTTTTGGCTTAAATTTTTCGTTACTTGACAAAATATAAGGAGTTTGTTACCCACTAGAATTACTTGGATTAGTGAGCTCTTGAGGGTGTTCTAGAATAAGTTTCATGTTCCTGAAAGTTACATATATGTTTGGATAATAAATTATTTATCTAGGTGCAACGCTCCTATTCCATGAAGTGCATTTAACGGTGATGGTTCAGTAATTGCATATGCGATAAGCAACTCTAAGCAACATTTTTTTGAACTTTCCGATTTTCTTTCAGTTTAACTCTTGGACTCATCATTATGTTGATATGTAACAAGTGTTATGTTTTGGGACAACGATGGAAAACAAAGACTCAAGGTTTGACCATCTGCTGTTTTGGATATTGATTTGTCTTCATTAGTCAAAGCTCACTATGTAAGAATGTTGTATGGATTGCAGTTGTGCTTATACTGGAAATTTCTCCTCCATTTCTTCTTTAAAAGTATTAGCCTATATGTTGTCATATTTTTTTTTCTTGCTTTCTTAGTCTTCTTAGGTAACTATTGGTCGATGATTCATTAACTTTTGTTTTTGAAAATTTCGGGAGAAGTTTGGCCACTTGGTTCCACAAGGAAACAATTTCTGAGGTTCTACAATAGTGAGTTCGAAGTATCTATCCAATGACTTGTGTTTTTTTCTTCTCCAACTCTTTTCTTGTCTTGTTTACTATTAATTTTGCAAATTCAAGCTTTTTGCTTAATTCTTGACTCCCTTGAGTGATGGGAGGTTCCCACCTGATTTAAAATCTGTAGTGGATGATGGATTGATACATGTTGGCAGGCATACAACTATTTCAATGGAAAGATGTTGCTAAAAAACTTGTTGAGCCTGGACTTATCTTGACGGACTCTTTACTAGGATTATTTATGGATACCAGTTCAAATTGAAATTGTCAAATTGTTTCGATGCACAGGTAGGTTTTGAGCAATTTCAATAAACTAATTGTTCTTTGGTTTGAAGTTATAAGAATTGTCATCTTGTCTTTGTTTATTGGTTTTATTGATTTTGAAAAATTATTTTTGCCGCAGGTAATCGATTGTTAAGTGTGGGCTCATTTCATCATTTGGGAGGAAAGACTGCTATCACTGAAGGGGTATGAGTAACTATCCCATGAGATCTTGTCATCTTTGGTTAGTTCTAAGAAAAATTGCAGAGTAATTTCAATTATTATTTATTTTTGGTTGGTATGTCATTGGTAAGAGGTGGGGGTTGAGCTGAAAATGATAAAATAGGTGAGCTGAAAATGAGACTTCATTGTTGTTAGTTGTTTTACTTATGTAGAGTATTACTTGATTGCTGAAGTTTGTGTAATGTGCAAACTGTGTGTAATGCTGAGAAAGCTTTGGAACTCATTTGTTAACCATGGAGGTTACTATTGAAGCCCAGACTCCATCTCTCATCAAATGTATTATGCATCTGATTGTGGAGATCCTTAAATACAGGTTGCAAACAAGGTACTGAGTAATCTCTATCTTGATTGATTAGTTTCATAATAGTGATATTCAACTTAAAATTGGTAACGGTTGCCTAAGTTGTAGGATTACTAGAAATTCTCTCACTGAAATAACTACATTGCAGGCTCAATTGTATGGGTGTCTGTAGTCAAGGAATTTGTATATACTTCCAGAGAAATTTTAGTTCTAAATTTTCTGAAAATGTCGACTTGTGGGGTATTTTTTTATCTTTGGTGATTGTTGTTTCATGTTGGACTTGTAGTCTTTTGACCCTTCCATACATCTAGAACTCATAATTTAATTTTTTTCTGCAACTTTGCAACTTAAATGCCAACTGAATCCATTTTTTGTAAATTTTTTTGCATCAGGTGCACAATTATGAAGTGTTGGGTTAGTTCATTTTACTGCAGGTGTACCAAGTGTGTGGGGTTAGTTCAACACCAGGCAGTTTATCATTTTGCTGGTTTGCACTTTTCTTTAAGACACTTTGAACTTATTGGGGATAGTTGCTCTTCTCTTTAAGAAACCTTGAACTTATTAGGATTTGTATTGGTGTGAATTCAGAATTTGAATCTCTATGAATCTATATGATTTTGAATCCAAGTGTAATTCAATTATAAATTGTGTAATGAATACATTGAATTACTAATGGAAAAGGCATTTTATATTTATGAGCACAAGTTTCATTGAATTTGATTTTTGATTTGGGTTTGATTTGAGATTTAGTCAGATTCAGTCAGGCTAGACAACCAATCTGAACTTTTTTTTTTTATATATTAAGATTTATATCTACGACTGATTGAGCTCAGTCATAACTTCCTGACTGTTAATACCAGTCGTGGATATAAGATACACAGCGACCCGCAAAGCCACGTCATAGATGAAAAGACGCTCAAACAGCGACGCTTTCCCCGACTGCCAAAGCTAGTTTTTAACTCGTATCTGTGACTTGCTTTGACCGTCGCGAAACTGCAATTTTCCACTAGTGATAAGCTTCATAGAATTCCTTTGCTTCATTTGTATCCCATGGTGATTGTCCGGGAGCTTCCGTATGGGGAGGGTCGAAAGATAGTTGCTTCTAAAACGGATCTATAACCTCAATAAGTATCACTTCTTCATACTTCACAAGCATATGACGACACGGAAGCCCCAACGAAGACATGTCGGGACAAATACACACATCACCCGGTTTGCTGTAGTTTATCTCTTTTTCTATTTGTTTAATCATATGTTTTATTTCCCATTGCAAGACGTTGAATTCTATTCCTTGGAGCAATTTACCATATCGAAAATGTGATGTCATCCTTTCCATTGAGATTTTCTCAAAATCCTTCTTGATCCTATCGATATCAGCCTTAAAGTATTTTTCAAATGCCTCGGTGACCGTAACAACGTTCCTTGGCCGGACTGGATGAGATCTTTAAATATCCCATGAGTGGACTCCGCTATACTAGTTGCTTCATTCCCATGGTGTCTATACCGATTTTTCCATGCACGCACAAATTTTCTTTGAACTTATCCAAAAATTTATTCCGACAATATGAGATGGCACTTGGATACACTTCGTTATATTTTGAAACAAACATGTCCAATCTATTTTCATATATATCCTTGATAAGAGACCAATAAACCTTCTCCCAATCCTTTAGAAATTCCAACCACTTTTTATGATTTTCATCGTATTCTTTGTCCACTCGCTCTTTAATCTTTCCTCTTTCATCTTATTCTTCTTCGGGTGATAGTTTCTTCTTGCGAACATCTTCCTCTAGTTGAGCAACCATTCTCTTCTTATATCCACCTTAGAGGGTTCAAACAAAGCATGACAATGTTTTGTCATATTTTGACGTATATGATACGTACATAGGAAATTTTGTGCATCCGGAAATACATCGGATATAGCACTCATCAGTGCGTCATCTTGATCGGTTATGATGAACCTCGGAAATTGATTTTCCGGGAACAATAATTTCAATTTTCGTAATGCCCAATGATCATTGTAATCCCTCTTGTTTTCCATTAAACACCAAGCCAATGTAAATGACACCTTGTCCAATGTTTGCCCCACGATGTTGAACAACGGCATGTTGTATTCGTTTGTCTTGTAGGTGCAATCCATTATAAGAAAACCACCACATGTATGGGCCAATTGTGAAAGAAAAGGATGCGCAATGAATATTTGAAGGAGTTTGTTGTCCGGTCCTCTTTTAATGATACGCGTGTAGTTGTGATCCCAAACTATCTTCTCAAATTCTTGCATAATGGTCTGATTAATGATTTAATGGGGTTGTAGTAGTAATGAGGTTCAAACTCTCGGACTTGTGAAGGATAATTTTTTAGACTTAATAAAAAAAGATAAATATATACAATAAAATATTAACAATGGTGAGAGGTACTGGGAATAATGATTCGGACAATCTTCATAAAATAGGGCTCAATGAATTATTCTCGACAATAATCGCTCAAAACATAAGTTATATGGACTCTTATTTTGCCAAAGTAGATTCTCAAAAAATTGATTGTAAATGTTAAGCATGGAACATCAAATCACCTAAGCTAAGCATGACCCATCTAATCAAATAACACCCAATTTAATCAAATCATATTTCAATTAATTTTTAATGCAAAAGTCTTAAAAAGAATTAATAAAATTACCCATGTATGAAGCTCGGCCTCCTCCGTCGTCCCAGTGTTGGGGTTTAACTCATCATAGTAAAAATGCTCTCAAAATAATTTATTATGACTCAAAAATGGTTTACAAATGATGAGAATATGAGAAATACAATAAAACCAGAGACCTACGACCCTCAGTGACAAAATAAGACTGCTACAGGTGTGTCGCAAACGCTGTGGAAAATAAGACTGCCTGATGTACGACCCACATGAGCGAGTCGTTATTACTGTAGAAAAATGACTG